>NC_057862.1:672549646-673185479 GCF_019393635.1 Dromiciops gliroides | reverse complement strand
TATAGCCAAATTTCAGAGTTCCTAAGTCAAGGAGATAATATTGCACAGTAAGGATACTACATTAAATGGTAGGTAGATAGAGGGTTAGACCTGGAGTCAGGTAGACCTGAGTTCAGATGTGGCCTCACACACTTATGAGCTCTGTGATACTGGGAAACTACTTAATCTTTGTTTTCTTTAATCCACTGGAGCAGGAAATGGCAAACCACTCCAATACCTTTGTCAAGAAAACTTCAAGGACAATATGGTGCATAGGGTCATGCAGAGTCAGACATGACTAATGACTGAACAACAAAAACAATGAAATTGAAGGATTGGAGGGCTCAGAAAGTGATATTCTTGAAGGCAAAAAACAAAACAAAACAAAACAACAATAACTAGGATTACAACAATGAATAATTTCCCCAGTAAAACTGAGAACAATCTTCAAAGGAAAATGAAATTTAATGCAATAGAAGATTTTCAAGTATATCTGATGAAAAGAACAAAGCCAAATAGAAAATTTAACTTTTAATTACAAGACTCAAGGGAAATCATAAGCAATTCAATAAGGTTAAATTATTTATGTTCTTACATGAGTAGATGGTACATGTACCTCCTAAGAACTTTATTATTATTAGGACAGCTAGAAGGAATAAAAAATAGAGGGCATTTGTGTGAGTTGATTATGATGGGATCATTACTAAAAAAAAAAAAAAGTAAAATCAGGGCAGCTAGGTGGCGCAGTAGAGTACTCACCCTGGATTCAGGAGAACCTGAGTTCAAATGTGACCTCAGACACTTAACACTTACTAGCTGTGTGACCCTGGGCAAGTCACTTAACCCCAATTGCCTCACCCCCCCCCAAAAAAAAATAATCATAATAAAATAAAATTTTTTTAAAAAGTAAAATCAAGGATGAAAAAGAGGTATATATTGGAATGATGGGGAAGGGAGAGATTGAATGGGGCAAATTATCCCACATAAAACAGGCACAAAAGAAAGGGCTTTTATGAAGAAGATGGAGGGTGGTGGGTAACACTTGAAACTTAGTCTCATCTGAGTTGATCCAAAGATGGAATAACATCCATACTCAATTGGATATAGAAATCTCATTCTATGGGGAAGCAGGAGGAGAGTGTGATAAGAAAAGGGGTGTGTGATAGAGAGTAGAGCAGCTTGAGGGAGGTGGTAGTCAGAAGAAAATCAGACTTTTAAGAAGGGACAGGGTAAAAGGAGGGAGAGAGAGAAAAATAGAGCGAGAGGGAGAAGAGGGAGAGGAGAAAAAGAGAAAATAGGTTGGAGGAAAATGTACAATAATTATAACTGAGTTTTAATGGAAGGAACTAACCCATATCATGGAAACAAAAAACAGTGGATTAAAAACCAGTTTTATTATGTATGCTTCAACTGATGTTTAAAAAAAAAAAGGAGTAACAGTCATGATCTCAGACAAAGCAAAAGGAAAAATAGATATAATTAAAATAGACAAGAAAAAAATAACTAAGATATTGTGAAATGAATTTGATTTAGTTATAAAGGGTCATATCATAAATAAATAAAGTAAATTAGGGGATCATGGAATAGCTTACCTGTGAGATCTATGGATAAAGGGAGAATTGGCTAAAAGATACAATAAACAATGAAGTAATCTCACAAATAAGGGGAAAATTGTGAAAAAAGAGGTAGAAATTATTATATTAAGTAAAATGGATATTTTTGATTATATTAAATTTAATATTTTTGGACAGATGAATCCAATCCAGCCATGATTATAAGAAAAGCATAAAACTAGGGAAATTTTTTATAGTACATTTTTCTGATAGATGCATAATTTCTCAAATACAAAGACCTGAGTCAAATCTACAGGAACATATGTCACTGTCCATTTAATATATGTTCAAATAATATGAACAGGTATTTTTAGAAGAAGAAATCAAATTTATCTACAATGATATGAAAAAATACTCAAACACTATTGATTAGAGAAATATAAATTAAAACAACTCTGAGGCACTTCTTCACATCTATCAGAATGGTTAAGATGACAGAAAAGGAAATGATAAATGTTGAAGAGTATGCAGAAAAATAGGGACACTAATGCTCCATTGGTAGAGTTTTGAACTGCTATAACCATTCTGGAGAACAATTCTGAACCATGCCTAAAACTGTACATTCCCTTTCATTCTGCAATGACTCTACTAGGTTTGTATCCCAAAAAGGTTTTTAAAAAGTAAGGAACTTACATGTACAAAACATATTTATAGCAGCTATTTTAAGTGGTGGCAAAGAATTGGAAATTGAGAGGATGCCCATCAACTGGGTAATGGCTGAAAAAGTTGTGGTATGTGCTTTTGCTTAAGAAATTATGAGTAGGGGCAGCTAGGTGGCGCAGTAGAGAACTCACCCTGGATTCAGGAGTACCTGAGTTCAAATCCGACCTCAGATACTTAACACTTACTAGCTGTGTGACCCTGGGCAAGTCACTTAACCCCAATTGCCTCACTTTAAAAAAAAAAAAAGAAAAAGAAATGATGAGTAGCATAATGGAGAATGCTCTCCACATCCATAAAAAAGAACTATGGAATCTGAATGCAGATTGAACCATACAGTTTTTACTTTTGGTGGTGGTGTATTTTTGTTGTTGTTGTTTTTCTACTTTGTTGAGGTTTTTCCCTTTTGTTCTGACTCTTCTTTTACAATATGACTAATGCAGAAATATTTATAATGTGATTGTACATATATGATGTACATCAGATTGCTTTTAGTATTGGGGAGGGGGTATGGAAGGGATGGAGGGAGAAAAATTTGGAACTAAAAATCTTAGAAAAATAAATGTTGAAAATTGTCTTTACATGTAATTGGAAAATAATAACATACTTTTATGATTAAAGAAATGATGAGGATAGCTTCTGGTAGACCCGGAAAGATTTCTATGAACTGATAGAAAGTGAAGTGTGCAGAACTAGGAGAACAGTTTACACAGTAAAAACAGTATTGTATGATGATTAACTGTTAACAAATGAGCTATTCTTAGCAATACAAACATCCACTACAATTCTGAAGGACATGATGAAAAATGTGATCCATTTCCAGGGAGGGGAAATAAACTGATGAAGTCTGAATGCAAATCAAATTCTAGTTTTAAAACTTTCTTATGGAGTGTGTGTGTGTGTGGGGGGGAGATGGGATGGAGTGAGGGGAGAGATGGGTGAGGAGTGGGGTGATAAATGAACCTTACATTCATCAGAATTGGCTCAAAGATCTTAATCTCATAAGAGTTGGCTCAATGAGGAAAAAACGTACACACTTAGTTGGGTTGAGTAATCTATCTAACCCTGCAGGAAAGTAGGAGGGGAAGGGGATAAGGATGGAGGGGGAAAGAAAGGAGGGTAGATTGGGGGAGGGGGCAGTCAGAAATAAAATCACTTTCAAGGAGGGATAGGATAAAAGAAGATAGAACATAGAGTAAATATCATTGGGAAGGGAATAGCATGGAGGAAAACAGTTAATAGCTGAAAAAAAATTGAAGCAAAGACAAGAATAATGTAAAATGCTGCTGATGATTTATTGTGGGATGGATTGATGAAGATTGGACGAAGATGGGGATTAAATGATGACAATGAGGTTAGGATGTATTGATGCTGATGAGAATTGATTGATGATGATGATAAAAAGCATAGTACTTTGCTGGGCTATTGTGTAGAAAATTATTTGTCAGGCCTAAGGTATTATATAAATATTACCTATTACTCTTGTTACAAGAATCAACCTCATGTGTTTATTGTAAGTAAATTTGTCTTTCAATTACTATATAAATGTAGTTTACTATTTAAAAAATGATCAGCAGGATGCTATCAGAAAAAACCTGGCAAGAAATACATGAGCTAATCCTATATGAAATGTACTGTATGCAAAATAACAGCAATACTGTAAGATGATCTGCTGTGCATGACTTGCTTATTTTCAGTAATGCAATGATCCAAGACAACTCTGAAGGTCCTGTGAAAAATGCAGTCCATCTACAGAGAGAGAACTGATGGTGTCTGGATACAGACTGAAGCATTAATTTTTCTTTGTGTGTTTGTTGCTTTATTAGAAATTTTGTTTGTGTCTATTTTCTTTCACAACATGGCTAATGTGAAGATGTTTTGCATGACTGTTCATGTGTAGCTTATATTGAATGGCTTGAGTTCTTGAGGTAGGAAGATAATTTGGGACATGAAGTTTAAAAAAAATTGTGTCGAAATTTGTATTTACATGTAACTTTGGAAAATAAAGAAAGGCATTTCGGGGTAGGGGGGGGGAGAATTAAACCAAGCCAGGAATTCAGAATAAAAGTGAAAAAAAACATTATTTTTCTTGTTTTTTGATTTGTGTTTTCTTTTGCAACACGAACAATATGTGTATAGATTTTTAATGCCTGCAAATGTGAAATCTGTTTTAAACTGCTTACCTTCTCAAGGAGCGAGAGGGTACGTAAGGGGCGGGGGGGGGGGGAATTTGGAATTAAATTTTTAACAAATTAATGTTAAACATTGTTTTTATGTGTAATTGAAAAAAATAAAACTTTTTAAATAATAAAAAACCTTAGAGATAATCAAATTTTAGTTCTTCATATCATATATAAGTAAACTTAGACTTGGTCTATTTTTATGATTTGCCAAGATGTTGGAGATGAGCTTTTGAGTGTCAGTCAAGTTTTCTTTCCTCAACTTAATGCTGCCTCCCTCACTTTCCTTATCCTGTCTCTTATAGTTGCTTTTCCTTTTAATTGCTAAATTAGGATTTCATTGCCTCCACTTCTTAGCAGACATTCACTCAACACCTTGCTGTCTGTTGTCTTATCATACTACTATATTGAAACCACATTCATAAATGTTTATTATATCTTTTTATGTATTAAGATTTATGGCTTTTCGTTCCATCCTCTTTTGCTTTAATCTTTCTGTCATTTTTAATGCTTCTAACCTTTCCTCATTCTTCATGGTTTCTTCTCCCTTGGCTTCAGCGAGTGACATTAAATTTCTGTTCCTACTTGCCTGACCACAACATTGCACTCTGCTGTCTTAATTTATCATCCCTTTCCCACTAAATAAGGGTCTCCTTTCACTTTTCATTTCTACATTCTCTCCTTTGGCTATGTGAACTGCCTCACATAAATTCAATTATTTCTTATATGAAGATGGCTCCTAAGTCTGTTACGTATTTCTAGCCTTAATTCTTGCCCTGAGATGTGGTCTCTTGCTTATGATTCCCTGTCAGAGAATACCACCTAAGATACTCTTAGCAGTATCTCAAATTCATCATGCCTCAAACTGAAGTCATTAGCTGTTTAACCAGAATTGACCTCTTCAGGTTGTCGATAATATCATCATACTACCAGTCACACAGGTTCAAAAGCCCAAAGTTGTTTTTGTGTTTATTTTCTTTTACCAACTCCCATCTAGCCCTACTTTATCCAATCAGTGACTGAATGCTAATGGTTTTAACTATATGAAATCTTTGACCTGCATCTCTTCCTTTTTGACTGTAGTTCAGCCCTGTTTCTCTCTTGTCTGTGTCCAAGTAGTAATCTGATAAATGGATTTCCTGCTTCCACTAGCTTCCCTGTCCAGTCCATCCTTCACACATACCCATTGTTGGTTATTTTTGTTTGTTTGCTTTGGTTTTGGTGAGGCAATTGGGGTTAAGTGACTTGCCCAGGGTCACAGAGCTAGTAAGTGTCAAGTGTTTGAAGCCATGCTTGAACTCAGGTCCTCCTGAATCCAAGGCTAGTGCTTTATCCACTGCACCACCCAGCTGCCTCACACACATACCCATTGTAATGATCTCCCTAAGGTCTGACCACTTCACTCCTCTGCTCACAAAGCCTTCAAGTAGCATCTTAATGCCTTTGAAATAAAGTACAGGCTGCATGTTATGACATTCTAAGAGCTTCCACAGTCTGACTCCAGCCTAGATTTTCTATCTTATTTTAGACTGCTCTTCTTCATACATGCTTCACTGCATATTGGAATCAGTACTCCAACAACCACCCCTTCATTGAGCAGGTCATTTTCCATATCTTGAATAAAACTTTCGCTTCTCTGTGCCTGTCAAATTCATCTCTTTTGCTCTTTGGCTAAGATGTCTTGTTTTATAGAAAGTATTAACTGTGCTCTTTGAAAATCTTTTCTCTTTTCAAAACTTTTCAGGCTTTTTTCTGATTATCTCCTTTTACTCTATGCCAGTTTTCCTGCTATGATATTTATGTATATCCCCATGCCCTTTGAGGCAAGAATTTCATTAGTTTTTACTCCCAGTTTTTGCAGAGGAATGGGTTATATATGGTGATTTCTTCTTGAATTGAATCTTTTTTTTTTTTTTTTTTAGTGAGGCAATTGGGGTTAAGTGACTTGCCCAGGGTCACACAGCTAGTAAGTGTTAAGTGTCTGAGGCTGGATTTGAACTCAGGTACTCCCGACTCCAAGGCCAGTGCTCTATCCACTGCGCCACCTAGCTGCCCCCTTTGAATTGAATCTTGATGCCAAGACCCCTTTGACTTAAGAAACGTATGGTAACTGAATTAATCAGCTTTGACATCTAGTTTACCTTCGAAATATTCTGTTTTCTTACTTTTCAGGCTTTGAGAATTGGCAAATAGGGTGGTGTAGACATGAGATAAAAACAGACAAGAAACAGATAGAAACTGAATAAACCATCAACCAGAAAAACAGAGATATCATGGAGAATTAATCATTCACTCAGCCCTGCATCCTTCAGTGGTTTCTGAAGATATTAGTGAATGATAATTGAGCCAAGAAGAAAAAGAGCATATTATATTCATTATCTCATGACTACTAAGTTAAACAGGTCATAAATTAGGAAAATCCTTTAGAAATTCTCATCAAAAAGAGTTATGGAACAACATATTCAAAAGGTAAGATTTGAATACATAAAGATTTCTCTCAGGAAGAATTCCTCATTCCTTACAACACTAAAAATGATGCCCTGCATTTCATTTGGAGTGCACTTGAGTCAGTTTTGTCTGTTGCACAGGATAGCATCAGTGATAACTTGGCACTGCCAACACTAGTATGAGAACCTTTTAATGTGTGAAGACAGCAGCTTTTCACAAATCATCACTAAGAGCCAGGTCTTTGAACTAACTCACTCTGTCTTTATTTAACTACCTGGGTCTGCTTTGCAGTGTAGAAAGAACTTGGTCATTTGGGACTGTTCTCTTGAGAATGTGTACTCATGAGGCATCAAAAGCCCTTGCATTGGTTTCACCTTGCAAGAATTTAAGTTGATTCCTGATAAGGCTATATTTTATTTTTTCAGTCTCTAAAGACCCTTCTTGTCATCATTTTGAAAATTCTCTTACATATATATATATATAAATACATATATATATATTAGTTATAGAACTCTTTTACATTTACATAAACATATGGGAATTGAGTTGGCACTTTGTGTATTTTCACAATTCTAATTAAATCACATTCATGAGTTTAGGGAACCTAAAAGAATTACATGTTATTGAGGCAACAGGAAAGAATTTTTTTTCTTTAGAAATAGGAGTCAGTGTTCAGGATGAGAAACATGACAGTATATGCCTGGATGCATTGTATAAAGGTCAGATGCCCCTTGACATTTGAGTATTCCTGCTGAGGCTAAGATGTTAACTTACCTTAGAAAACCAATAAGTTATCCCATTCTAACCACCAATAATGTAAGATGTGTGTCATCATTCCACACCCCCTTTTCAGTACCTCTTTAGCATTGCAATGAGCAACATTTAGTTGGTGCCCATGGGAACATGATGGCTGCAGCTTACAGCTATCCCATCTTCCTTGTCTCTTGACTTTCAATGTCAAAGAGCCTCAGGTCAGATCATGTTTTTGACTACTACTCTCACATCTGTGCAACATGAAAATGTCTTTATAGCTTAAAAATCACCTCAAAGTTATAAATCGCATTGTCGATTTAAGGGAGCAGTAGAAAAGAAAAGGATGAAATATATATTTTTTTAAAGTTGAATTTGAAATTGGGGTAATGCCCATCAAATGGGGAATGACTGAGCAAATTTGGGGATGAGATTAGGATGGAAAACTATTGTGCTGTAAGAAATTATGTTAGTTCTAATGTGGAAATATTTTACAACACTGGACACATATAACGTATTTAATTGCTTGAGTTCTTAAGGAGGGTTGAGGAGGGAAGGAGGAAGAGAATTTGGAACACAAAGTTTTAAAAATCGATGTGAAAATTTGTTTTTATCTGTAACTTGGGGAATATTTTAAATACATAAAAAAGGAAAGGAAAGGAAAGAATGAGTTTTAGATTGGTTTTACATTAATAAAAACATGGTGTCGATTACGATGGTGATGGTGGTGGTAATGGTAATGGTAATGAAAATTGACATTTATTGAGTTCTTTACGGTGTTTTTTTTTTAGTGTTTTCCCTACTACTCTCAAATAAATAGAGCAAATGACATTTTTTTCCTACTACATACATGAGGAACCTGAGGATGAGAAAGGCTAATGATTTGTTCAGTGCTACATGGCTTAAAATATCAGGGCTGAGACAAACCCCTATCTCCCAAATTCATGTCCAACTCTCATTCTCCTCCACCATCCTAACTTTTGGTCCATCTTCAATCTAGATTCTTAGAATAATCATACTTGTCCACAGACTTAAGCTTCTGTTATCATTAGAGATATCCATTTGAGTAGCATTTTGAATGATAAACTAATCTGAAGAAATTGAAATCCTTAGGGTTTGAGAATTTTTTCATCTTTTACATTTCTCTTCATTCTCTAAAATATCAGATTAAGAATTCAGTGAAATAAGGCCAATTTGCATATTACAGTATAGAAATAGTAACCTCCCTCTTGTGCCACTGGAAGCTGGAGGTGGGATGAATTGTGTAGCTGGGACAGGGAAGGGCCAAGGAGGGAGTGAAGGGTTGAGAAGCTTTAATTTAATTCTCTTGAGAATTGATCATGAAATAACATTTGGACATAATAACTGTCCAAGAGAACTGATGTGAAAAGTAGAGGATTCCCTATAGAAGTTCTCAAGGCAGTCAGATAAGAAGCTCTCTGAGGGCCATATTTGTGCATTCTGTTCCTTTTGCATCCCCCATAGCACCAAGGCCGCTACTGAATCCATTATCAACATATTGATAGTATCATTGAATTAGACCATTTAAGATCATCTAGGGCAAGAAGTCTTAAATAGGGGTTGCTGGACTTGGTGGTTGTTTTGAATATTTTGATAACTATTTCAAGAGAATTGTTTCCTAAAGTAATTCAGTGTATTTTACTTTTAAAAGAGAAACAAGATTCTGAGAAGGGCTCCACATGCTCTGCCAGACTGACTGGATACGTACATACACACCAAAAATGGTTAATAATCCTTTCTCTCATTTGATACTGAACCGAACTGTAAGGGGCTGATGGATGCCAGGCTTCCAGAAGGGTCTGCAGCCACGTTAGTGCTGTTATTTTGCATAGACGTGCTTCCTATGAAGAGCCTTGGAAATACATAGAGCCTTAAAACAAATGTGAAATATTATTATTGCCACCACTGCCATTTAGTCATGGTAAGGGCAGAAAATGGGGGAACTGATTTCTTGGTTGAGTTGAAACATTCAGTTTTCCTCTGTGTGAAATTCATCACCCATTTGACAAGTGGACTGCAAAGTAGGGCCATATTCTGCTTTCAGCACATCAGAAATTGAAGTGCTTCCATAGGATTCTCTAACTACCTACCAATTACTGACAAGAGAAATGGAAATTATCATGCGCTGTTTACTCATTGGCTCTCATACGTAACATATTAATGTGACATTTTCATTGTCATGATCATTTCTTTTCTGGTCTAACACACTGTGTTTCAGGGATTTCCTATTTAGAAAATGTTTTTTACCTCATACAACTTATTCATTTTCTTATTTTGAAATTCCTCCGGCTAGACTCTTATTAGCATGATAAAGTTAAAGATTATTCAGATAATTGAAACAATTGAATTCCCTTCTCATCTCCCTCTTTGATTTCTGTTTCTTCCCTCTGCCTCCATTCCTCACTATAAATCATAACAGCAACTCACACACAAATCCCTGCTTCATTACTTCATGAATCTTGTTACAGTCCAAGTGTATAGCATAGACTCAATAGGAATGGATGAAAAACTTGAAACCTAAGGAGAAGCGTGTTACTCTCAAGGGAAGAGAAGCATTCAAAGCAGATGTTACCTTGTTTGGATAACTGCACGGGTCAGGTTACTTGGGCAGCTGTTTGATTCTCTACTTCATGTTGCTGTTTCACAAGTATTTTAGGATACTGACTGGATAGGTGAATATGTGTAGTTTTACATAAGGGTATAGATCCAGATGCAGATGGTAATACACAAAATTTCACATATATACATGTACGCGTGTAAATGTGTGTATGCATGTACACTTATGTATATGCACTCATAAACATATGTATATATGTTATATATGTTAAGGGAACTTGCAACCTGCATCATTTCTTTTAGGATACTGACTGTAGTGGTAAAAATTATTTGTGGTAAAAATTAATATTGAAAGTTTTAGCTGAATCATTTGGGAGGGGCCAAACCTGGCCCACCCTGAGATTGCGCATGCTACTGAGCACCTTTCGAAGGACCTCCCCTTGTGGGGGAAGAAAAACTGAACTAGACAGGCAGGGAGGGAACTTCTGGGAGTCAGGGAGTGTTCAAGGAGTCCGCGCTTTTTGGGCCTGGCAAGCAGTCTGGTGGCGGTCCTGGACCTGGCAGAGGCACATGTTTACTAACCGGGATTTGGTGGGTTTTAATTAAGGAAAATCCTAAATTCCTTTGAACTAGCTCAATTGGGAAGGCTCTAGGATTGCACAGGCTAAACTTAGCGTTAAGACTCTCTATCTGTATGTCTACTTCCTTATTTCCTTAATAAGTTTCACCTTTGTGGTTTAATTAATTCCCAACTATTAAAACCTGATCCTTTATGAACTAAAGATCAGAGGCTCCTTTTCTTATTGGCCTGGGAGGAATATATATAAAAAGGAAAGTTCAAAGGGGAGATTAAACTGAAAAGAGTCCCTCATATTTCCGGGACCCCAATATTAAGGCAAGTCACCCTAATAATGCTCCATGTATAAAAGTTTAGCCCTCACACTGTGGCTAGGTGAGTATGTATAGTTTTATACAATGTTATAGTTTTAGAAGCATATGTGTATCTATGTATGTATATGTGTGTACATATACATATATGTACATATACATATACATAAACATATGTATATCTATTATGGAGAACTTGCAATTTAGATCATGGGGCTAGCTCACCCAAAGAATTGGAGGCTCATAGCAAATCTTATAAAATAATAATAACAATAATAATAATAATAATAAGTAGTAGTAGTAGTAGTAGTAGTAGAAGAAAGGAATATATGGTCAAGAGACAGTGTCACTATGGAGACTCTCTCCCTGAGTAAGAGAAGAGGTGGTCTATTTATATGTTTAAAAAATGAAGAAAGTGAAACAACTGGGGAGGGAATTACAAAGCAAGTAGGAGAGAAATGCAATACAACTAGGAGGGGATTTTGAATAATGGGACATCAGTAAGATATGCAGCACACATCCATATCTTGCATATCATCTTGTAGGCCTTGGTATTGCTTTTCAATGTACCAGGGTCATGCTAGGCCATACCCCATTGCTGAGGGAGGAGACAGAGATGATTTTCCCTTGGGAAAGTTTAAGGATTCCTTGGATGTTGGAGTCTTTGGGTTTCTTGGGGTCTCCCTACATATGTGTGTATATATACATACATGTGTGTATATATGTACACACAGATATCACCATTACACACACACATACACACATATTCATTTCTCTACCACTTCTTAGTTATTTGTCATTGGTTCTTGTTTTTCTTTTGTTCTTGAAGAAAACCATGACAGATGTCATAACTTGCAGTGAATTGGATTCAAGGCAAAGAGGGCTGTTAAAAGTTACCAGCCTCACTCTCTCTTCCAGGGCCATCTGGGTCCAGTGGCTAGACATAGATCAGGATGACTGGAGATGGCCCCATGTAAAATGCAGCAGGAGACTTTGGCCTTTTTAAGCTAAGGTCTTCCCCAGGTCTCAGTTTGCTTGAAGCAACACCCATTCAGTGATTAAAGCTAGGGGAAAAAATGAGACAAAGAAAGGCCTGTTTTACCTAGTCAGAAACAAACAAACAAAATGAATGAATAAATAAATAAGTGGATAGATAGATAGATAGATGAATAAATATATGAATGATTGGGTCAGGGTGGAAAATGAGGGTTTCTGGCCAAAATAGAAACAATTGTCATTTAAGCCCACTCTGAGTCATTCAGAAGCCAAACAATGGCCAAATGAGGCCTGAGCTGAGATCTGTTGTCTTGGATCTTGATTCTATTACCAAGGTAGGATCTGGGAATTTTTGTGTTAGATGGGACCTGTAGATCATCGAGTCCATGCTTCTCATAATAAAATTAAAGTTCAGAAGTGATTGGGACACGGTGACATAGTTGGCTAGTGTTAAAGCTGGATCCTGATTGCTACCCTTTTTCTACTATAATAGACTTTAAAAAAAAAAAATTTTAATTTTTTTTTTAGTGAGGCAATTGGGGTTAAGTGACTTGCCCAGGGTCACACAGCTAGTAACTGTTAAGTGTCTGAGGCCGGATTTGAACTCAGGTCCTCCCCACTCCAGGGCCGGTGCTCTATCCACTGCGCCACCTAGCTGCCCCTATAATAGACTTTTAAAATTTCTCCTAGTGAATGTTAAAAGTTGTCTTTGGTCAATGAGAAATTACGTTCTTATTTTAATGCTTAGATATTAGATTTAGAGCTCTGATCTTGGCAGTCATCTTGTCCTTATTTTATATCTTGAGGTAATGTAAGTTAAAAGACTTGTATAAGGTCACCGCCCCCCCCCCCCCCCCCCCCCCGCAATGGAAAAGTCCGAATTTGAACTTGGGTCCTGTGGCTAGGAAAAGAGTACTTTTTCTATTGTCTTACACCCACTTCCTTATTATCAGCAATTGACATTTCTTCCTATTTGTACAGACTGAATTAATAAATTTAAACCAACCAAAATGTTTGAGGAGCTGAATTTCCCTAAGATTAAAATCAATTTTTTGTTTGTCTCCCAGAACAATTTTTCTTTGAAACTCTTTAGACTAAATGTTTACAGCTGAGAATTTGAATTAAACATTTCAACACAATTTGAATTCGATGGAGGTAATCTGGCTCTATTCACTAGGCTAGCTTCAGATGTGAGGGCTAAATAAAAGGCACCAGTGCTTTCATAATTTAAACAATTCTAGAAAAAGAATCCAAACATAATTAAAACATTTTAAAATCTTACATTCTAGAATTAAAATTGAGTTGTTGAGGATGAGGGGGGAAAGACACAGACCCATATTTTTTTTCTATTTAATACATCACTTCAAAATGGAACAAAAGTGTTTTGGGCATATTTAAAACATAGTACATTGGGTCCCCTGTGTTTTGTGATTGGGAAAGGAGAGAGGCTATACATTCTGTGGGTTGTGAATATTCATTTTATTTTTCTGCAATTGTTCCAACTGACTGTGGGTCTATGCATGAATCTAATATTAAATAAAAGTGATGTTTATGAGTTCTCAAGTATATAAGCAGAAAATGTTACTTTTCTCCCCTGTGAACAATTTTAATATTCCATCATCTACTTGCAAACATTGCCTTGTTTCACTTGAAAATATGCATTTGTAGACTGTGAAACCAATAACAAATTATGAGTATAAACGGAGCCATTATTTCATTGGTACATTAACTGTAGACTGAGTTTTATATCAGCTGTGGAGATTTTGAGAATAACCTAGGTTTTTAATTTTTTTTCTTTGTAAAAGTTTGAAAATTCTCTTTTGATGTAAAATTCTAGCATTCTCTATGATTTACCCCTTACCTTTGAGGCTATGCCAAAAATGCTTCTTTTCCTGTCTCCCCTCTATGGAAGTAATCTGCTTAAACCATTTCTTTTTTTTTCTTTTTTTTTTTTTTTTTTGAGCAGGGCAATGAGGATTAAGTGACTTGCCCAGGGTCACATGGCTAGTAAGTTTCAAGTGTCTGAGGCCGTATTTGAACTCAGGTCCTCCTGAATCCAGGGCCAGTGCTGTATCCACTGTGACACCTAGCTGCCCCCTAAACCATTTATTTTTCTATGTTTGCCCCTCTCGCCAGAAGAAGCAAACCAACCAACAAACAAAAGTGGACTAGCCCTTATCTCTTTCTGTTTGGCCACAGCTGGGCTCTCTACCATTATTGGTAAATGAAATAAGCAATAATCAATTGATTAGGGTCTTTAATATGTGGTGTCAACCCTATTTCTGAAAGAGCAGCCGAGCAGCAAGTGAATTATGTTTTTGTGAGTCCTATAAGGTGTAGCTTGCCTCAATATGCTTTCCTCCCTTCTGAGTTCTTTGAGGGCAGGGGCCATGTTTTAATAGACATATAGTAAGTGCTTGATTAATACTTGTCAATTGGCTGATACCATAAAAACCTGACTCAAGGAAGTCTCCATCAAACTGCATGAAAATAGATATTTTCCAAGCATGGTCTTCCAAAAGGACAAGAAGTTATATTGAAGTGAAAGATAATACATATTGGGAACATTTTGATGGTTCCAATGAGAGAAATGATTTTTTTCCCTTTTATACTAATAACCCATTATTGAATTATGATCGGGGGATTTTCCCCTTCCTATTTCCTCATTCAGAAACCTATCCATTTAGGTTATTCTAAAATACTTTTAAAGGCAGTGCTGATGAGATGAAATTTGGGGCAAGATGCACCAAACTGTGGAAATTCAGATTTAATAAAAAAATTGAATAAATTCTAGTGTAGGTGAATTGGTGAATTCCAGTCCATTGTGTTTTAGTCAGACAAGTCTGAGTGGAAGTGGATTCCCCCTTTTGTCTGTGTTGCCCTAGATGGGATGTTCTGGGCAGATATGAGTCACTTTGTTCAAGACTGAGAGATCAGAATCAGGACCCCAGACTCTCATTAGAATAATCCCACCTGTCATTGTAATATTCATTACCTAATTACTTTTTAACTAGTCAGAGTTGATTGCCACACTCAGGAACTCCAAATCTTCCAAGGGTACAACATAAGTGTTAAATGGGTTCCATGATGGATCTTTGGTTTAGGAGAGACAGTCAAATGAACCTTTCATTAAAATTACTCTTTTGTTATTAATACCCATAATTAATAAAATAACTTTTAATTACCCAGAAATTATAATTATATCTCTCAAACTTTTCATATGTCACAATCCCATCTGCCTATGATTTTATCAGAATCACCCCCCCTTTGTGGGGAAACTTTATGTATCAAGATTTAGTTTCTCTGAAATTTATAGCCTTAAAGAGCTGTTTGGGGCACTGAAAGGTTAAGTTACTGAACCAGCATGTTGCCAAGACAGCATTTGAACTCAGGTCTTCTCGACTCCAAAGCTAATTTTCTATTCTAATCCATAAACACATTAAGAGTGAGGGGTTTATTTTTTGATAACATGAAATTGTTAGGATGCTTTCCTAATATTTGAGAATAATTTGTGCATGGTATACATCCATTTTCTTTCTTTCTTTCTCTTTCTTTCTTCCTTTCTTCCTTCCGTCCTTCCTTCCTTCCTTGTAAGTCAGAAGCTGAAAAAGCAAATACTTTATTTTTCAAAAGTCTTCTTGGGTTCTGCTGTTTTTGCTTGATTATTTTTGTTTGCTTGTTTTTAGTTCCTTTATAGCTATGTCAATTTCCTTTACTTAAAATTCATTGACAACCCTCTGGAGGTGTTCTTTTGAAAAGGGTATTTTAGGGGCACAGTGGATAAAACACCGGCCCTGGATTTAGGAGGACCTGAGTTCAAATCTGGCCTCAGACACTTGACACTTACTAGCTGTGTGGCCCTGGGCAAGTCACTTAACCCTCATTGCCCTGTAAAAAAAAGAAAAGGGTATTTTAAAATTTTTCATGTGATCTTTTATATCTTTGGAATTCCCCACATTGCAGCTAGGTGATACCATGGGCAGAGTTCTGGGCTTGTTGTCAGGAAGAACTGAGATAAAATTAAATCTCTGACACTTACTAGTTGTGTGACCCTGGACAACTCACTTAAATTTTTCAGCCTGCCTCCCTCCCCATGGGTAAAATTGGAATAATAATAATAATACTTACATCACAGCATTGTTGGGACATTCAAATGACATAACATATTATAAGTAGTTTGCCAACCCTAAAACACAATCTAAATACTAGTTAACTAGCTAGTTTTACTGGCATATAATTCTACATAAGGACTGGTTGTTGTTTTTGGTGGTGGTGGTGGTGGTGGTTTCCTTCTTTATCATTAAAACTTCCTCACTTTTTATTTGATTATTTTTATTCTCTTGCTTCTTTTAAATAAACTTAGATAAAGTTTTGTCAGTGTTGCAAGTCTTTTCAAATAGTTGCATTTTTGTTAATTGATTCTATCATCTTTTTGGTTTTGAATGCATCTCTTTCACTTCCATACCATAGTGATACATTGAAATATGAATTTGGGGACCCACTGGCACATAAGAACTATTTTTTTTTGCAGGGCAATGAGGGTTAAGTGACTTGCCCAGGGTCACACAGATAGTAAGTATCAAGTGTCTGAGGCCTGATTTGAACTCAGGTCCTCCTGAATCCAGGCTGGTGCTTTATCCACTGTGCCACCTAGCTGCCCCACATAGTAACTATTTCTCAAAAAACAATCTATTACTATTATTAAATGCCATGGGGACATTGCAGAAAGTAGGTTTGTCTTGGAGTCATTAAGACCTAAATTCAAGCCCTGCCTTTAATACATACCATCTCTGTGGTTAAGAATATATCCTTTGGGGCTGCTAGGTGGCGCAGTGAAATAGAGCACCGGCCCTGGGAGTCAGGAGTACCTGAGTTCATATCCGGCCTCAGACACTTAACACTTACTAGCTGTGTGACCCTGGGCAAGTCATTTAACCCCAATTGCCTCACTAAAAAAAAAAGAAAGAATATATCCTTTGATACACCAGGGGCCCACAAAATGCTCCAGGACTATAAATTACAGAATGGTAATTATCAGTTTGTATCAGTGGAAGGAGTTTCTGGACTTGGTCTTTAGCTAAAACAGCAAAATCACAAATTCAGAATAGGAATAGACATAAATGGTCAAAACAATATTGCGTTGGCTGCTGGGTTAATAAAAGAAATGACAATTGGCAGAGAGACTTGGAACTGCTGTAAATAAAAGTCCCAAAGGAGATTAATTTGTATAATATATAGATTGGATGATAAGATGCAAAGGGAAATAAGTAATATATCTGGATTTAAGACCACATTGGATAGTGATAAGGGAAAAGGAGTGATGAGATTGTAGGCCTAAGACAAGTTATTATTAATATAATAAAATGTTCCACTTTGATACATGGGTAAAATTGCTGATGAACATGCATGATGAGCAGTAGTTGGAAGAGAAGCAGACTCGAGTCAGGAAGACCTGCTCTAGATTATGGTTCATTCCCATACTGGCTGTGTGACCATGGCAGATCACTTAACTTTTAAGTTCCCTTTAAGCCATTCTCTCAGTCTATAATTGTAGAACAGTTGCTGATTTGTATTCATAGAGAGACTCCCAACACATAAGAAATCACCAATCTGGACCAAACTAAAAACAAAATGGCAGATATTAAGAACAACTGAACACTAGGACCTGGTGTTTGTTGTTGTTGTTATTGTTAAGTTTGTTTTGTTGTTGTTGTTTTGTGGTTCTTTTGGCACTTGAAGCCCCTCACATCCTGTTTTTCTTGTTTTATTCTTCATTGTTGCCTTTCATTGTTCCTGTTCATTCAATGCGATTGTCATTGTTACTGTTCCCAATGTATGGCTTTCCATTATCCCTCTCTGAGTCTTTGATGCCCATATCTGAAATGCCATTCATTATCATTGGTCTTAGAACCCTGACTTCTTTCCAAAGTTTGGCTTAAATGCCACCACCTACATTATGATGACCCTATACTCACACTTCTGATGTTTTTCCATCTAGATAAGTCAGGATATTTTTTTTTCTTAGTTGAAGGAAGGCCTCCTGTAGATGGTGAGAATACAAATAAAACTTGAAGGAATTCCAGGAAACTAAGTGGAAGAAGTGAGGAAAGTGAACACTACATGTATGATAGAGGTGTTTCATAGCTTTATCTTCTCAACTGAATCAATCAGAATCATTAAGTAGGACTGAATAAGGAATCAATCCATTAAGCAAAGGCTTTAAACTAGGTGCGAAAGTTCTTGTTTAACTTGGAGGGAAGTGAAAGCCATTGCATGGAATCCAAAGGAAGTGTAACTGGAACTTGTTAGTTGAGGCGACATTTCTAGTCAACCCAAAATGAATTTATATATATATATATTATATATATATATATATATATATATATATATATATACACACACACACATATATATACACACACACACATACATATATATACATATATATGTATATGTATAGTATATGTGTGTGTATAATTCATAAATATATATATATAAATAATTCAAATATCTATCTATAATCTTTTATATAAAATATATATTATATCTCTATATCTCTATCTCTACCTCTATATTTATCTCTATATCTATCTCTATCAATCATATAATATCAGAATGGCCTAGAGTACACCCAGTACACAGAGATGGAGATAGCAGATGGAGTATCAGCTGTGACAAAGTGAGAAGAGGGAAGGAGGAAGGCAAATAAGCATTTATACAGCATCCACTGTGTATTGGGTACACTTCTAAGTGCTTTTTACAAATATTATGGCTATTTGATCCTCACAACAATCCTGTTAAAGGGGTGATATGTTACAGTTGAGAAAACTGAGGCAGACAAAAGTTACATGACTTGCCCAGAGTCACACAGTTAGTAAGTGTCCAAGGCCGGATGTGCATGCCATACTTCCCAATTGCTCAATTGACTTTGCCTTAAGTTGCTTCAAAAAGGAATAACAAAAGTTCCAATTTGGATTGTAATGTAAAGTGTTTGGAAAGAAGTGACAAATAAGGATACTGGAATGGAAGAGAAGAAGAGGTTTATGAAGGATTTTAAACACCAAAATGTTTTATATTTAATATTGGAGGTATTAGGGAAGTGCTGGAGTTTAATGAGTAGGGGAGTGATTTAGTAAGAAACCATGCCTTAGGATTATTTTGTTATCAACTAAGAATGAAGAAATGGATTGCAGTAGAGAGAGACTTGAGGCAGGGAAACCAATTCTTTTACTCATGTCTTCCTTTTCTCAGATCCTAGCACTATGTTAGGCTAAATAAATGCTTGTTTATGGATTCAGTCAGGAGCCCCAGGTTCTTGCCCTGCCTCTGGTGTCTTTTTAAGGCACATAACTGTCCTAGATTTGTTTTATCATTCATATTATGAGGATATTTCACTAAATTGTTTCTGAGTTCTTTTTCAGTTTAAATATAATAATAATCATGGAATATGGGTAGTAACCCCACAATGCAAGTTAAATGATTTATTTATATTCCAACCTGTCTTAGCTTCTAAATTTCATCTTAGTTTTTCCCTCATCATTGTAAAAAGGGGTATTAAATCCAGGTACTCATAGAAGTTTGGCAATTTAAAACTGTTGATATTATGAAGCCTTTACTGTAGTCAGCATATTTTAGTCATGTATTGTGTCCTATAGTGAAATGCAAGGGATTATTTTTGTATTTTTCCCATATTCTTCTATTTTTCTCAATTACATATACTTTTAAACATTCTATTTTAAACTTTGAGTTCCAAATTCTTTCTCTCTCTCCACTCTTTTCCCTTGAGAAGGCAAGCAATTTCATATTGATTATATCTGTGAAGTCATGCAAAACATATTTCTATGTTAGCCATGTTACACAAGAAAACACAGACAAAAAAAAAAACAAAAGCCAACAAGAAAAGATAAATTAAAAATATATGCATTGCAGTAGCTAGGTGGTGCAGTGGATAGAGCACTGACCCTGGATTCAGGAGGACCTGAGTTCAAATCCAGCCTTAGGACACTACACTACTAGCTGTGTGACCCTGGGCAGGTCACTTAACCTCAATTGCCTCACCTATATATGTGTGTGTGTGTGTGTGTGTGTTTGTGTGTGTATGCATTGATCACATTCAGAACTCCATCAGTTTTTCTCTGGAGGTAGGTAGCATTTTTCATCAAAAGTCTCAAAATTTTCTTGGATCATTATATTGCACAGATTAGCCAAGTTATTCACAGATGATTATCCTTACAATATTGCTATTACTATGTACAATGTTCTCTTGGTTCTGCTCAACTACATTGTGCATCAGTTCATAGAATCTAACCAAGTCTTTCTGAAACCATCCTGCTCATCATTTCTTTTTTATTTAATATTTTATTTTTCCAAATTACATGAAAGCAATTAAAATTCATTCTTTTGAAAAAATTAGGTCCAAAATTATTTCCTTCTCTTCCTCCTCTACCATGGAGGAGACAAGCACTTTTATATGTTTTGCATGTATAGTCCATGTAAAATATATTTACAAATTAGTTATGTTGTAAAGGAATATATATATAGAAAAAGCCAAGAAAAAATAAAGAAGGTTTAATAAAGTCTGCATTCAGGCTACATCAGTTCTTTCTCAGAAGATGGATAGCGTTTTTCATCATAAGTTCTGCAGAATTGTCTTGGATCATTGTAGTGATGAAAATAGCTGACGATCACAATTAATCATCATATAACCCTTGCTGTTACAATATTCTCCTTGTTGTCCTCATTTCACTTTGACTCAATTCATATAAGTCCTTTCCAGGATTTTCTCAGAGCCATCCTGCTCATCTTTTCCTATAGCCTAACTAATATTCCATCACAATCATATACGACAGTTTTTTCAGCTATTCTCCAGTTGATGGACATCCCTTTACTTGCCAACTATTTTTTCACCAAAACAGAGCAAATATTTTTCTTTGTATAATCTTTTTTCCCTTTTTATTGCTTTGGGATACAAACCTAATACTACTATTGCTAGGTCAAAGAGTATGTCCAGTTTTATAGACTTGGGGCATAGTTCCAAATTTTTGTTTACACTTTTGGATCAGTTCCACAACTTCACCAAAAATGCAATAGTGTCCCAATTATTTTTTACATGGCCTCAAAATTTTATCATTTTCATTTTTCTATTATACTAAGCAATCTGATACGTGTGAGTTGATAACTTAGGGTTGTTTAATGTGCATTTCTCTAAATCAATAGGGGTTTAGATCATTTTTTCATACGAATGTAGATAGTTTGATTTCTTCTTCTGAAATATTATCTGTTCAATTCCATTGGCCATTTATCAATGGGGAGTGATTTTTATTCTTATAAATGAGACTTGGTTTTCTACATATTTGAGAAATGAAGTTTGTATCAAAGAAATTCATTTCCTCTTTTTCTTCTAATCTTGGTTTCATTGGCTTTGTGCAAAATCTTTTAAAATGTAATGTAATCAAAATTAGCCATTATAAGTCTCTTAATGTTTCTCTGTTTCTTAATTATAAATTCTTCATTTATCCATAAATCTGAGAGAGAACATTTTCCATGCTTCCCTACTTTGCCTATGATGCACTCTTTTCTTTGAAACATGTATCCATTTTGACATTATCTTTGTATATAATGTCAGATGTTGGTCTATACCTACTTCCTGACAAACTGCCTCTCCAGTTTTCTCAGCAATTTGGGGGAATGGTAAGAATTGTCCCAAGAGAATGGCTCTTTGGGTTTATCAAATAAAAGATTATGATAGACAGTCACTACTATGTATTTTGTACATAATCTATTCTGCTTTTTCCACTACTCTCTATTTCTTAGCCATTACCTGATTGTTTTAAAATTACTGAATTGGGAATATAGTCCTGAGGATTTTGGTACTGCTAAAGCCACCTTCCTTCACATATTTATTCATTTATTCCCTTGGTATTTTTTATCATTTTTTCTTCCTAAATGAATTTTATAATTTTTTTTTGAGTTCTATAAAATATTTGTGTTAGTTTAACTGGTGTGGCACTGAAAAAGAAGATTACTTTTAATGTAGAATTGTCATTTTTATTATTTTGATTTGGGTTACCCATGAAACAATTAATAATTTCCCATTATTGATATCTGCTTTATTTGTGTGAAAAAGTGTTTTGTAATTATGTTTAGGTGTAGTCCCTGGGTTTGTCTTGATATGTCAGCTCCTAAATATTTTATTTTATCTGAAGTTATTTTAATTGAATTTCTATTTCTATCTCTTGCTGCTGGACTTTGTTGGAAATATATAGAAATGCTGATGATTTGTGTAGGTTTATTTTATATCCAGCTACTTTGCTGAATTTTTAAATTATTTTCCAATATTTTTTTTAGTTGATTCTCTAAGTATACCATTGTATCATCTGGATATAAAATAAACCTACACAAATCATCAGCATTTTAATTTATTTTTCTTATCTTATTTTTTATAGCTAGAATTTTCTAGTATAATGTTGAATAAAAGTGGTGATAATGGGAATAGTCATTTCATCCTGATTTTATTGGGAGGTTTCTGGCTTATCTCTACTATAGATAATATTTGCCTCTGGTTTTAGATAGACACTACTTATGAATTTTAAAGAAAGCCCTATGCTTTCCAGTGTTTATCATAGGAATGAGTTGTATTTTGTTGAAATTTTTTTTTTCTGCCTCTGTTAAGATATTCACATGATTCTTTTGGTTTTGTTATTGATATGCTCAATTATGCCTGGTAGTTTTCCTAATATTAACCAGTTCTCCATTCCTTGTATAAAAGCCCACTTGCCATAAAGTATGCTCTCTTGTATCATAGTAGGAGTTTGGTAGGACTCTTTCTTTGTCCATTTCCTCAAAATATTTATATGGTATTAGAATTAATTGTTTTTAAGTGTTCGGTAGAATTCATTTTTTAATCCATCTGGTACTGAGGATGTTTTATTAGGAACCATAGTGATGACTTGTTCAATCTGTTTTTCTAAGATAGGGCTATTTAAGTATACTAATTTTCCTACTTTTAATCTGGGCAATTTATCTTTCCATAAGCATTGACCCATTTTACTTAGATTGTTAGATTTATTGGCATATAATTGGGAAAATGGCTTATAATAATTGCTTTCATTTTATCATCATTGTGGTAAATTCACCTTTTCATTTTTGACATTTGTAATTTGGTTTAATTCTTTTTTTAAAAAAATCACATTAGGGGCGGGTAGGTGGCGCAGTGGATAAAGCACCGGCCCTGGAGTCAGGAGGACCTGAGTTAAAATCCGGACTCAGACACTTAACACTTACTAGCTGTGTTACCCTGGGCAAGTCACTTAACCCCAATTGCCTCACTAAAAAAAAAAAAAAATCACATTAACCATTGGCTTTTTTATTAATTAATTTATTTTTCATGAGCCAGTTCCTGGTTTTATGTATCTGTTTGCTACTTTTCTTACTCTCCATTTTATTAATCTCTCCTTTGATTGTCAGGTTTTCTAATTTGTTGTTTAGTAGGGAGTTTTATTATTTTATTTTATCTAGCTTTTAAAATATCAATGGTGAATTCATTGAGCTATGCTTTCTCTGTTTTATTGATGTAATGTTTAGAGATATACATTGTTCCTTAAGTTTAATTTTCTATTCAGTCTTTTTAATGAAATTATTGTTTCTATGATTTTTTACTTGACTCACTCATTCTTTAAGATTAGATTTTTAAATTTCTAATTGATTTGTATTCTGTTTTCCCCATGGCCATTTATTGCATGTAATTTGTGTAGCATTGTGGTCTAAAAAGGATGCATTTAATATTTCTGCTGCTAGGGAACTTTTGATGGTTTGTGATTGTAATAACAAGACTTGCCCATTGTGTTCTATCTAATCACATTACTTGTGGTGGCATAGATGCTTATATTTGGGGGTCGGTAGTTTGAGGCAATTGGGGTGAAATGACTTGCCCAGGGTCACACAGCTAGTAAGTGTCAAGTGTCTGAGGTCAGATTTGAACTTGGGTCCTCCTGAATCCAGGGCCGGTGCTCTATCCACTGTGCCACCTAGCTGCTCCTATAGATGTTTATTTTAATCAAGCTGCCACTTAAAATTTGATTCAAGAGTTTATCTTAGGCCAATCTCTCTCTTTTTAATAAAAGACACACCTTCCTTCAAGTTCTTTGCTTCCAATGTAGAAAACAAGAAAAGACAGTGTGAGATGAGTATCTATCAGAGTCCTCTTAGGTAACACCCAAACAATTGGGTTATGATTGGGAAGGGCAGATTCCAAAAGTGTTCATCAATGTAAAAGTCACAAGGTAAAGCCTTAATTCCTATTCAAGGCAGAATGTCCATCCCATGTCAGGTATATGCATCATTTTCCCAATGATTCTTACCCAGTGAACAATCTTAACTTTTTAGACTCTGATATCACCTGTTAACAGTCTCATGCATTTGTCTTCCATGTTGTTTCATGTTTTTAGTTACATGCCTATGTGTTTTTCTCTATATGTATTTCTATATATCCCAACTAGATAAGTATATGAATTCTAGCACTTTAGTAACCAGTCAAATTTTATCTATTCTGTGTCTACTTCTATCTCAACCCCCTTCTCATCCCTACTGCTACTACCCTAATACAGACCCTAGTAATGAGCCATTTGTCTGAATTATTCAAAGGGTTCCCTAACCACATCTCTCTGTCATCATCTTCTTCCTAAACAATTTTCATAATATCATTGTCTTTGAGTTAGAAAGAACCCTGGAACCCATTTTGAGTTGAACCTTTCTGTTTTATGGATGAGAAATTTGAGATTCAAAGAGTATTCTCACCAATTTACAGGTAATAAGTGACAGAGACAGGATTTGAATTCAGGACCTGGGACTTTATAACAAATACTCTTCCAGTATATTACTCTGCTTCAATACCACTACCAACATGCCTTTCTCATGGACAGATCCTGCAATATCAGTCTTTGAATTAAAAACCTTTAGTAGCTTCCTTCCACACATTCATTTTAAGGCCAGATCTCACCATATGACTCCCTAAACAGTTAACTCCAGTTGTTCCCTATTAACTCTGGGATCAAATAAAACTCCTTCAAGGATATCTGGTTTAGGATCCAAAGAAGTTTCATCCAGTAGCATCTATCTTACAGATGGACTCAAACAATGACAATTTCTTGGTCATAGGAGGCATTCATGATGTTGAGCTCTTGTAACCAATTCTAACTTGTTCCCCAACTACAAAGTCCTTCTCCTTGTTCTGTATGCCCCAAAACATATAAAACAGAACTGCACCTCTTATTTAGGCTGTTAGCTTTGCTGAGTTGCTACTTATTGGTCAATTCATTCTTTATTAATCGATTAATAATGTTTGGAATTTTGTGCCTCAAGTTACTTTAATTTGGGGGTGGGCAATGAGGGTTAAGTGACTTGCCCAGGGTCACACAGCTAGTAAGTGTCAAGTGTCTGAGGCTGAATTTGAACTCAAGTTCTCCAGAATCCAGGGCTGGTGCTTTATCCACTTCACCGCCTAGCTGCCCCAAGTTACTTTAATTTGAACTGTTAAACTATGGAAACAATTAGATTTTTGTTGGCTTAAACTGGATTGTGAATTCACTGGTTTCTGAGCTTGCATCTTTTCTATCTTCCTTTCTCCATGTGGATTTGCATAGGGCTAAGCATGTCTTAGGAGACAAAGAAATATATGTGGATTGACTAAATGCCTCTTACCTGATAATTTTTCACAATCATTTCCCTACTACTTTAAAGTTTACAAAGTGATTGATCTCACATTATCTTATTCAATCCTCATGATAATATTATCTGAAAGGTTCTGCACATTTATGCAAACCATATTTTATAGTTGAGGTAATTTAAGCCCAGATAATTTGTGACTTCCTTATAGTCACATAACTGGTATCAGGGGCAGAATTTGAATCTAGAACGAAAAAATTCCCCAACTATAGCTACCATGCCAAATTGTTTCTCTCCCATCTGATTCTTATAACAATCTTGGAAGACAGGAAGGACATGTATTATTAGTCATATCTACCTAAGTCCTTTTACATCCCTTGGAAACCACCTTATCTGTAAGGCTTTTTCTTCAATATTCCAGTCCAGAGTTAACCCATTCTTACTAGTAAGTCCTATTTCATTTAGAATTTAGCATTATAATTAAACATTTAATCCTTGAATGCCTTGCCCCCAACACCATTTTTGTTTGGTTTAGACCTTTCCTTGTATCTCTAACCAGTTAGCACAGTACCTGGTACATAAATAGAATTTCAGAAATGCTATTAATAAATCATCATCATTTTAATAATATTAGGTCAGATATTCTGGTATATAAAGATCTTTTGGATATTGATTTTATCATTAAGTATGTATCCAAGGAGGGGATAATAGTTTAACACAACAGGGCCATAGGCAGATCCTTGGAGAATATAGTCTGTAATTGAACACTCTGTACAAAGGCTGTCTTTACTATTTCACAGTTTTATGATTTGATTAAGTTAATTTGACCACCATTAACATAGGAAACAACCCTTCTTATACACTTGTTTCTAGTCTTTGCAAGTTTCTTAGGTAGAAAAATAATCACTATCTTATAAAGATATAGATATAGATATAAATCTACATAACTATAATCTATATAGCTATCGTTAACTAGATAGTTAGCATTTCAATACAGTAGCAAAAACTATGTTATTTCTTTGTGTCCCTTTCTGTGCTTTTCATTTTCTTCTGGTCACTAATTGATACTCCTGACTAGCAAATGGAGAGTAAAAGTGACTAAATCCTGAAGGGAGAAAGGCAGGTAGAAGGATCATTTCTTCCTCTCAGCTTGAACATTGATGGAAACAAAGGGTTCAATTTGTTCTCAACTCTCAGGCCAAACCTTTCCACTATTCATATCCTCCTGGCCTTCAACCTATTCTCCTCTTGAATGACCCAGAATGGTGTCCAGAAAAGTACATATCATAGCTTTTCTTTCCAGCCACATGTCTCTTGAATACCTTTCCAATTTCTGTTCAGTATCAGATCTTGTGTTCAAAGACAAAGGACATTCAAACATACCCAGTGCTTAGACAGAAAACCTCAGTCATTATGTTCTATGGCACTGGATCTTTGGGAATAGTAAAGCCACATTGATACTGCAAAAAGAGAGAGCATTGCCAACCCCTCACATCTCTTTTCCTTTCTCTCCATCTCAAAAATCCCTGGATATCATCAGCTATGCTCCCCTTCTAATTCCATTTCCATTTAATATAGGGAATCTTTTTTCATCCCTCCAAATGCTAGTACCCTCTTTATTAAACAACTTTATAGTAATATAAATCATAATATAAATATACACACATATACATATTAAACATACACATATATGCATATATGTACACACATGCTATACATGTATACATACATATACACATATATACATACGCTTATATCTATTCATATATATATGTGTGTATGTATTTGTTCTCTTTGTACTTATCATATGTAAGGATATATGTACTTTTTTATCTCCACATTAGAATGCAAGCTGGTTCTGGGTAGGGATTGTTTCATTCTTCATGTATGTTTCCTTAGTGCCAAAGACAAAGCCTGGCATCATGTTTTTGCTCAGATATTTTTCATCAAATTTTGCATCAAATTATTTGTGATCCTATTTGGGGTTTTCTTGGCAGAAATACTGGAATGACTTGTCATTCTCCTCTCTAGCTCATTTTACAGATGAGAAAACAGATAAATAGTTTTATAAGTGATTTGGCCTCAGTTCCCGCACTTGAAAGTGTTTTGAGGCTAGATTGAATTCAGGAAGATGAGTCTTCCTTACTCCAAGCCTAACACTGTATCCACTGCTTTACCTAGCTATCTCCAGGAGATGCCACTTAGTAGGTGCTTAATAAATGATTTTATATTGATTAGTAGATTGACTACTATTCCTACTTTTGGTCATAGATCATTTCAAGCTCCAACTTCTTCATGGTCTTTGATGATTCTTCATAGCTTCTAGTGTTTTCTCTCCCATAATTTTCTTGTATTTATTTTGTATGTGTGTATTTGTATATAGGTATGTGCATGTATATATGCATATGTACATATATGTGTATATGTGTGAATAAACACACATATATACTTGTTGAGTTATATATGTGTATGTATGCAAACACAAACATATGTGTGTATATGTGTGTACACATATATACATTTATATACAGACACACACTAGTTGAATTCCATTACAGAATTTAAAATATGTGAAGACATTGATGGTTTACTTTTTGTTTTGCAATCATTGTTTTGCTTTTATTTATTTTTACCATGCATGAGCTCATCATTACTATATCTCAAAGAAGTTCAGCATATTATGAAGAGGAGGAGGTGGACCAGTAGAATGTAATTTCTTGCAAAGCAAGTACAGAAAGAATTCCACGATGGATGGAGCAATGTTAAATGTTGCTGAGAGACCAAAGAGGATAAGGATTGAGGAAAATGCTTTGGTTTGTATCTAGGCAGAGGTTATAAATGTTCGAAAGAGGGCTTTCAGTAGCATCATAGAGATGAAAGTCTTATTACAAAGGGAATGAGAAAATGGAATCAGTGAAAAATAAATTTGTCTAAGAAGCGAGATAGCAAAGCATAATAATAAGTAAAGAGAATAGTAGAGTCAAAATTCAACATCTATGAAACTTGAGAATGATTGAAAGCAGAAGGGAAAGAGGCTTTTCAGAGTGGGTGTTTATTGCCTTGATCCTTATTGAATATTCCCTTTATATCCTTCACTTTTCACCCATCTCCTCATTCCCACAAATTTACCCTGGCCTTATAGAGCTCATTGAGGAGATAGTAGTTTGGCTAGGAGTGACTTGAAGAAGATGTGTAAATGAAATAATAATAAGAAAAAGATATTCTGATAGCTCAAAATTGGGCAAAAATAACATTCAATCCAATGTTATAGGAAGTATGGGACCCTTCTTTCTTGTCATATATCATAGAGACATGGGACATGCCAGCATCACAAAAGGCTCTATGAGCTCAAAATAAATATGAGATGTGCAAATTTAGAAAGTCCACCTCAAATGTCCACATGGACCTGTAGTAGAGCATTTTAAGTGCGTCTTAGCACGATCACCTGTAGTTGGACATGATATAACTTGACTCTTACACAGTGGTTTCATTTCAGTCCTCTTCAAGAACAAAGGACGACAACAACAAAAAGAACAAGCAGAAGGAAGAATGCCCTATGATATATTATGGCATTGCTTCAAATCACCCCACCTGACCTTTCACAATTAACGAATACAACAAATCAAGAGGCTAGTGTTTACTCTATGGGTATTGGCAAGGAGACCTTACTCTTTCCTTTGTAGGATTCCAGTCTCTCAGCCATGTGTTAGAGGATTCAATAGAATCTCTTTCACTTTCTTCAGCTTCCTCCAAAGAAAGTTACCATTTGAATACAGTCTGAGTTGTGTTCAATATTGCCATTTAATTTCTTTAGCTAGTGTCTTACTGAAATATAAGCCCTTTGAACTGTGTTACCAAGTGTGTTAGCAATAATGAACTTTCCCTCTCCCTTACTTGCTTCTTTCCATTGTTATGCTTCTCATTGGAGAAATAAAACCAAGTGGACGTCAATCATCTGTTTGAAAAGAAGCAAATTTCATTTTTACCTTTGCACGTACCCTAGATGTACTTTCCTCTCTAGTGTGGGAGTAAAAGGAGGGTAAATATAAATGGGAAGGGGGCACTAGGATTTTCAGCTTGTTTTTCCTTGAATATAATTTTTATTGTTTCTCTCTCCTCCCCTATTCCTTTAAGTTTCAAGTATGTCTCACACTTCCTTTCTTGGAATGTATACATGTAGCCCACATGCATGTGCACATGCATGCATGTGTGTAGAGATACATGTGTTTGTATATACACATGCACATGTTTATGCAAGCATCATATATACAATATTCAATATGTATGTGCACATATCCAATACACAGGTATATATGCAAGTATTGCACATATTCATAATTATATATACATGTATACACAATTATACATTCCTATTCAAACACAGTACTATATATGCATGTGCATATGGAGGTGCACATATATGCATACACATATATGTGTGTAGATGGATGGATGGATGGATGGATGGATGGATGGATGGATGGATGGATGGATGGATGGATGGATAGATGGATGGATGGATGGATAGATGGATGTTCATTTCTTCCAGAAAAGGCCACTAAATGGTGTAGTAGTTTGAGGGTAGGGCTTAGAATCAGGAAGAGCCAACTTCAAATCCTGCCTCAGACTTTTACTAGCTATGTGATCCTTGGCATAATACCTATAATCTCCTTATTTTAGTTTCTTCATCTGTGCAATGAGAATAATAATATCATCCAGCTCACAGAATCTTTGTGAGGTTTAAATGATTTAACATATATAAAGTGTTTTATAAGTCTAAAAATTACATATGTGTTGTTATTATTATTATTAATATTAATATCAATATTAATCCCAGAATCTGTTAAAGTCTATGAAGAAGGTAGGCAAGGGGGACCAACTGAGATTCAGTCAATACAAAATAACATCATGATGCTAAGTGGGAGATAACTCTAGAATTAGAACTGTATAAGATAGACTTAATCCGTTATCCACTGGTGTTTCCTTATTCATTTATTCCCCCTAAGTTTGCAGTCTTGGTGGCTCACCTGGTTCATCTTGTATTTCAAGCAACAGCAAAAACAAAGCATGTTATTTTTTACCTTTGTAATTTATGAAGATGACAGCTTCCACATTCAAATTCAGCCTATGACACTGTTGTTGATGTGCTTGTTAACCTCCATGAAGAATTACTTTAATGTGTTCAGCAAAGGGCTGTCTTTGAGGACCACTTGGCATCTTTAGCTGATGCAAGGTATAGCAATTTGTCCGTAAGTGATGTTTCTAGGTAAACTGCTTTTCCAGGGTGTAGATACTATATTTATTTAGCACTGTGTGTTTTACAGCATCTGTTATAACTTTGACAATAAAGAGAATAATGGAAATAAGTTAGACTATTACATGAGCTTATTTAAATGTTGGTCTCTCATGCCATATCTAGCATTTCGTAACTCAGAGGAAATGTGATTATAACAAAGTGAGGATTAACTAGCTTTCAGGTGGTTACAATAGACTGGAAGAAAGTTTCATATACAACATTTAGTGTGACATATAGTCTTCCCTATGTAAAGAGGCAACACTTATCCACTTACAGTAGCAGATGTGCCCTGGATTGCTTTGTTAGCATTTACCATGGCTTTACACTTACCTATTCATATATTCTTTCTTGGTTCAACCTACTTGTGACCAGTTGATAGTGCCATTAGGGCTAACATCAGTTGTCATGGAAGAATAATCAAGATAAGTGATGTATTTTGTGATTGTACACATTATTATGGCCTCATTATCACTACACACTAAGCAACTAAATTAGTCAGCCAAAAACAGGTGGAATTTAACACCAGAGTTAATTGTGCTTAATATATATATATATATATATATATATATATATATATATATATATATATATATATATATATATATATATATATATATATATATATATATGATAAACAGATCTAAGTCTACAGAGTGCTTTAGGAACAAGCCAACATTCCTCCTTCCAGGAAGAATAAAGGGTGAAAATGTTCCTATGCTATTGTATTTTTTTTTATTTGGTGAGGCAATGAGGATTAAGTGACTTGACCAGGGTCATATAACTATTAAGTGTCAAGTGTTTGAGGTCAAATTTGAACTCAGGTGCTCCTGAATCCAGGGCCACTGCTTTATCCACTGCGCCATCTAGCTACCCTGGATTTTTTTAATGTAATCAAAAACAGTTTACCTCCAGATGGACCCTAATTGACAAAAAATCCTCCCTGGGCAATATGTTGTTAATGAACATGTTATTGAAGAAGTGCTAAAAAAATGATTTGGCTAACCATATTTATTGAAATGAAGGGGTTTATTGTGGAAATTCCAAACCATGTTTCCACCTTCAGAACTTTTAGGGTTTTATCCCTAAGGAGCCCATGCAAATATTGTGAGGAAACAATGAAACCTAGACAACACATGCCTACAGCTTATCAAAATACTTATCTACTAAATATATATCTAGGCAAGACCTGATGGCTAGACGGACACATCCAAAATTTACCGTGTTTCTTGGACTGACAGATGGCATATTTCTATATACAAATATGGATGTCATTTTTGGAGAGAACTCTGCCAATATATTCTTCGAAGTTAATTATTACAGCAAGATCTACTTTTTGAACATAACATCGATATATTGATGCCTAAAAGGTGGTTTTATTAGATGCTAAAGTGACCTAGCAGGTGAAATCAAAATCATATGGGTACATAGCATCCCCATGGGGACATAGCATCCCTATCATCTCGTCTTCTCCTGGAGTTGGGCCCCGGATGCTTTCAGTGAGCCTGCAGCAGATGAATGTACATCTTAATCATTTTATGAAACCAAAACCCCCAGTCATTTTAAGCACCTGTACGATAATCTGCAGAACATGAAAAATAAAAGGATAATGATAGAATAATGACTTGTCCCAAGGCCATTTCAGTACGAAATACATTGAATGAGATGAGAGAATAACTTTATAATATTCAATAATAGTTATGTATGATGCATATAATAAGGATACAGAGCTCACCTCCTATTAGGGAGACCTGGGTGCAAGTCCAGGATTTGACAAAGATAAGTTATATGACTGAACAATTCTCTTAACCTCTTTGTGCTCTAGGGAAATCTCTAAGACCACAAAGTGTAAAGCAGTGTGAATCTAGTATACAGAGGGAGTTTCTGAATGACAGTTCCTTACATTGATACAATTATAGATCAATTTTGTAAAGATCTTCACACATAGTGCACATTTCTTCCTCATATTAACACTGTGAGGTAGGTGATTTTGTTATCCTTATTACAGATGAGGAAACTGAGGCTCAAGGATAGTGACTGCACCAGTATCATAAACATAAGAAGTATCTGAAACAGGATTCAAGCTTATATCTTCATGAAACAAGACAATCAATCATGGTGCCCTGCTCCTACATGCCCATGATTTTTTTATTCTTCTTGGAGATAGAATTTAAAAGTGGGGTCTTTGGGAATGTAAGCCTCCAATCATCAGTATCTTCTCTGGTGTTTTCTTGTAGTTTGAGAGAATAGGGTCTATCAGCCTTTTGCCTTCCAGACTCCAAATGTGGGAGGGACAAAATTCAAGTGAGTGGATACTTAAACTCCTTTAAATGTCTTTCACAGGTGTGATTGAATAGGACCTCCCACTGGTCTCAATAATGTACTAAATAATAACTGTAATTATAATTCTATTAGTGGGTATCCATCAAAGACTTAAGAATGCCATCTTCTCAATAGTTCAATAATATAATATTTTGTATTGTGCTGATAAATCTTCATGTCATATTATGGTATCATTTGAGATGTTACACTTTAGATATTATTTTACGGAAAAAAATATTTGTTGGCTATGAGATAGGAAATCATTAATTAAAATGACTATTTTTATCAGGTGAAGATTACGGAAAATTGTGATCTATTAAAAAAAGAAAAATAGATAGTGAATGATGTTAGTGAATGATTTAAATTGGATTTAGATGGAGGTTTTGATGCTGTGTTAAAAGTTAAATTGTAATTGTACCCCTAACTTTGTGTGTTAGAAGCATTAATTTAAATGGTAGAGGGGTGGTTCTCATGATTTATCCTACCCATAAATCTGGACTTCATTTCTCTATTTTCTACACAAAACTTAGGGAAGTGATTTTGCAAAAGAATACTTTACAGGATGTCAGGCAATTACCAATGGTTAGCTTCAGAGTATATCCAGGGTTTCTATTGACACAGGAACACCTGGTATAAATAACAATTTGGGGGTGGACTTAGCAATAATGATAACATTAGTAATAATGATAATACTACTTATTTAGCACTTTAGGGTTTGCAAACCACTTTATGAATAGTATATGACCCACAATGATCCTTGTAGGAAGTTTAAATCATCTCTAGCTATCATTGTCAGCTATCATTTTTGTGCTATATTTTATTAGTTACCCACAGTGGATAAAGTGCTTGGCCTGGAGTCAGGAATACTCATCTTCTTAAATTAAAATCTGACCTCAGATATTACTAGTTGTGTGACCCTGGGCAATCACTTCACCATGTTTACCTCAGTTTCCTTATTTGTAAAATGAACTGAAGAAAGAAATAGCAAACCACTCTAGTATCTTTGCTAAGAAAACACCAATGGGGTTTTGAAGAATCAGACATGACTGAATAACAACATAGAGCCTAAAGGAAATCAAATTAGAAAATATAGTAGAGAAAAAATTATATTCCTAAAACTCATTTTAGCATTTTCAAGCCAGGGAATTGCTAGGTAAGATCCAATAAATTCTTATCTATATTATTCTTGACTTTTATAATAATTCCTGCCAAATATAAGAAAATCAAAAAGCCCTATGTTGTGGGCAAAGTCAAATCCTCTTTTGCTGCCAGAGCTAAAAGATTAAGTGGAACACTGCACTCCAATTCAGAGATCCCATGCTTCCTGTCCTCTCTCTCTCACCACCACTAGCACCTCCCTACTATAGGCATTTGCTATTGCCAAGATGGAACATTGCAATTGATTCCTAATAGTCTTTGCAGCTCCATTTTTTCTCACCCTGTCCATTCTTCAAATCATTGCCAAGATGAATACTCATTATGTAAAGATGTGCTCAGGCCTCTTCTTTGCTCAAAATAATTCAGTTATATTATATAGACAAATAGATGATAGATAGATAGAATGATAGATAGACAGACAAGAGATATAGAGACATAAACAGCAACAGGGAAAGAGTAAGAGAGGGGAGAGAGATAAAGAGACAGAAAGAGGGAGAAGGAGAGAGGGATGGAAGGGGAAAGAGAGAACAGGAGGGAGGGAGGGAGAAAGAGAGAGAGAGAGAGAGAGAGAGAGAGAGAGAGAGAGAGAGAGAGAGAGAGGGAAGATACTTGTGTAGGCACTTTGCTAGGTACTCATGATACAAATTAAAGCAAAAATCAAGACTATCCCTGACCTCAAAGAGCTTATATTTTGGTAGGAGAAGAGAAGAGAAAACCCAAAGAAAGTGTGAAGGGGGAGGGGGAACAATTTTTATGAGGGTTTGGGGAAAGGTGTTCCTGAGAGTCATGGATTGGTTCACATTTGAAGAAATCAGGGGCAGCTAGGTGGCACAGTGGATAGAGCACTGGCCCTGGAGTCAGGAGTGCCTGGGTTCAAATCCCACCTCAGACATTTAACAGTTACTAGCTGTGTGACACTGGGCAAGTCACTTAACCCCAATTGCCTCACTAAAAAAATAAAATAATAAAATTAAAAAAATGAAGAAATCAGAGCTGGGATAGATGTTCCATCAAATGGAGGTTAGGGAAGAATTCATCAATCAGAAGAAGAGGCTGTATTAGGGGAGGCTCTACCCAAGGGAAAGGAAGGTCACATAGGTGAAGGTAAAGAAGTGGTTTGGGAAGTCATGGGAATGTAAAAGGCAACAACTTAGTAAGGAGTGCTAGACTTGGAGTCAGGAAACCCTGAGTTCAATTCTGACCTCAGACACTTCCTTGGCCATGTGACCCTGGGAAAGTAACTTAACCTCTTTCAGCCTCCATTTCATCATCTCTAAAATGGGAATAACAATGGAACTTACCTCCCAAGGTCCTTGTGTGGATCAAAATAGCTTTGCAAACTTTAATGTGCTATATAAATATTCTTGTTGATTTTGATATTATTTTGATGATGATATAGCACTGTCTGGTGCATAGCCTGGTGCAACCCTAGGCTTCCAGGCTTGTCTTTTCCTGTCCATATACTTCTCTGTATTCTTTTCTCAAGAAAAATAGAATCACTCATTCTACCCTTTCTACCATCTTTACTCCAGTTTTTATCTATGAGTAGAATGCTATCTCCTTCCAACCCCTGTGGAATGAACTCTGACCTTTAAAGCCTATCTGCAGAGGGCAATATGAAATATTGCCTTGGAAAAACAGCTGAACTGGGAAATAGATCAATGAGAGATAATTTGAGAATCACTGGACCACCTGAAAACCATAATCAAAATAAAAGCTTAGACATCATCTTCCAAGAAATTGTCAGGGAAAATAGCCCTGATAATTCTAGAAGCAGAAGGTAAAATAGAAATTGAAAGAATCCACTGATCACCTCCAGAAAGAGATCCCAAAAATAAAACTTCCAGGAATATTATAGCCAAATTCCAGAGATCCCAGGTCAAGGAGAAAATACTGCAAGCAGCTAGAAAAAATGATTTCAAATACTGTGGAGTTACAATCAGGATAACACAAGATCTAGCAGCTTCTACATTAAAGGATCAGAGAGTATGGAATATGATATTCCAGAGGGCAAAGGGAATGGGATTACAACCAAGAATCACCTACCCAGCAAAACTGATTACAACCTTTGGGGGGGGGGGAGGAATGGGACTTCAATTAAAAGGAGGACTTTCAGAAATTCATGATAAAAAGACCTGAACTGAATAGAAAATTTGACTTTCAACATAAGATCCTACAGAAGCATAAAAAGGTAAACAGGAAAAAAAAATCATGAGTGATATTAAAAGATTGAACTGTTTACATTCCTATATGGGAAGATAATACTTCTAACTCATAAAAACTACCTCAGTATTAGGGCAGCTAAAAGGAATATACTTAGACAGAGGGCACAAGTGTGAATTGAATATGAAGGGATGATATCTGTAAAACATTTATTTTTTGTTTATCCTTGTTTTTTGTGGGGCAAGCAGGGTGGGGTGGCTTATTATCTGGGGCCGGATTTCTGCACAGGGACTCCTGGGGCCAAGGCTGGTTCTTTGTCCACTGTGTCTCCTAGCTGACCCATGATGACATTTATATAATAAACTTAAGGGGTAAGAGAAATGCACTGGAAGAAAGGGAAAGGGAGAGGTGCAATGGGGTAAAGTAGCTCACATAAAAGAAACAAGAAAAAAGATTATGGAGTGGAGTGGAAGATGGGGAAAGAGCAGGGAAGTGAGTAAGCCTTACTGTCATCAAAATTGGCTCCAAGAGGGAATAACATACACACTCAAGTGGGTATATAAATATATTTTGCTCTGAGGGAAAGTGGGAAGGGAAGGGGATAAGGGAGGAGATGCAAAGGAAGGGAGGGAAGATTGGGGGAGACGGCAGTAAAAAGCAAAACACTTTTGGAGAGGGATAGGGTGAAAGATAGAAAATAGAGTAAATATCAAGGGGAGGAAATAGGATGGAGGGTAATACAGTTAGCAACAGTAATTGTGAAAGAAATGATGAGCAGGATGCTATCAGAAGGACATATGAAAAATATAAACCATCAACAGAGAAAGAACTGATGTTATCTGAATATAAATTGAAGTATCATTTCGTCTGTTCCGCTTTCTAAAGTTATTGTGTATTTTTTCTTTCACAACCTGAATAATATGAATATGTTTTGCATGACTACATATGTATGACTTATGTTGAATTGCTTAATTTCTTAGGGAGGGGTGAAGAGGGAGAGAGGAAGAAAATTTGAAAACAAAGTTTTAAAAAATGAATGTGAAAAAAAAATTTAACATGGAACTGTGGGAAAATTCTAAATAAATTAATTAATTTTAAAAAAGAAAATTAATAAAAAGATTTTGATTTTTTAAAAAAGCTATTCTACATGTTGAATTCTATCACAGAATTAATCTCATAAGTGTTCCTATTGGTTTATATCCTGTAATGATGTCCATTGACAAGCTTCTATTTTAGGTTTAGCAAATTGTGGAGCCAATTGAATGAATCTGTAGTCCTCAGTTTGTCGACCAAGGTTAGAAAGCTAATTAAGTTACCCTGGAAAGAAAAAGGGTTAGCGCTTCCTTAGGATACATTGATAGCAGGTAACTCAGAGTCTTAACAATTTAAAATTTAATAACACTTTCATCTGAATCGCTTAAAAAAATATCTGGCTTCATAGATATCTTAATTTAGTCAGGGTGTGAGAATAGTTAGCTCCCAGTTACATAACTGACTTCCTGACAAACTTTGCAAATATATAACCTCCCTTCCTAAAGGGAGGTTATATCTTTGTACTTTCCATAGATTAAGCAAAGGATTCATTTTGCATCTTCTTCTCTTGTGTATCATCTTCCCACCTCTTTTTCTCAAAGCTCTGCCTGCTGTTCTGACAGTCTGTCAACACATCTCCTCAGGTTCAGTACCCTGAAAGTTTCCTGGATAACTAACCTATGAATCAAGGAATTCAGTCTTTGAGTTTGATTTTCAAAAGTGCCTAAATTAAACATTGAAATTAGGCATGGAGATAAGATCATCCAGTCATTCAAATGAATGCTTTTAGAGTGTGCCCTTCTAGAGACACGGATGCTTAGTTTCATGAGGACATACTACACAAGGGATATGTTTTTAAAGGGGTTTATTGATGATCATTTCTTAAAATATCATTCCCAGCGGCCTATCATTGTGAACTTCTACTATCATTTTTTAATTACTTTAGGATTGTGAAGACTTTTTAGTCTTTCAGAAACCCTTTGTAAATATAAATAAACTTAAGAAGTGTAGTATCTTAACCAACTGTCCCCTCCCTGAAAAAAAAAAAAAAAACAACTTTAGAAAGGTTTAGTTTGGTGGCTATAAGTGACATTATCCTCTAGCAGAGCCCTGTGAACAGGGTAGTGCCTGGGGCAAAGAACACAAATGCACTCATGGCTACTATCAGGAAATGTGTCTTCAGATGTCCCTTTTAAGACATATTCAGTTCATTGGAGCAATGGGGGAGGCATCCATGAGGGAGGAAGATCCAGGTATATGTGGTATCATTTCTGGATAGTCTTCAAAAGAGTAGCTATTGCCACTTAGTATTTCACATTGCATATATTTTATGACTGTAGATAAATGCATATGTATACATACATACTTACATATTGTATAACATGTGTGATATACTTGTGCGTGTCAGGAAATATGATTTCATTTTCTTAACTAATTTCCCATGAGGAACTCTGTATGTTGATACAGATGAATAAAATTTCTACAAGGTAAAGTCTTTTTTTTTCTCTGTTTAGAATTTTATTTTCCAAATTACATGTAAAAACAAATTTTGATATCAATTTTCTAAAACTTTGTGTTACAACTTCTCTTTCTTCCTCCCTCCCTTCCCACCCCCTACTCCCAAGTACTCAAGCAATTCACTATAAGTTATACATGAGTAGTCATGAAAAACATCTTCACATTACCCAGGTTGTAAGAGAAAACAGATAAATAGAAAACTTCAGATTAAGGAACTGTCACAAAATATGCTTCAATCTGTTTTCATATACCATCAGTTCTTTCTCTGTAGATGGATTGCAATTTTCATAAGTCAAGAAGTTTTTCTAATTTCCCAGAGTCACTCAACTCAAATGTATCAAAAGTTGGACTTAAATCACTTCCTGAGTAGTTGATTATCTTCTCTTTAATACTACAAAATGCTTCAACATTATGTAAAGCTTGAAGAATGACTTATTTGATAGATAGATAGATAGATAGATAGATAGATAGATAGATAGATAGATAGATAGATAGATAGATAGATAGATAGATCTTTAAGGTTTATAAAGGACTTTCTCTTTGTTATATCATTTGAAAATCATGACAGCCCTTTGAGGTAGGCTCTATTATTATCCCCATTTTATAGATGATGAAACCAAGGCTTATATATGTAAATTATTTACCCAGCATCACACAACTAGTATGATCACATTACACAATTGAGGCATGCCTGGATCTCAGGTCTTCATGAATCCAAATCAAGCCCCGCTGTCCCTTGCTTCTAAGACTAGTGCCTGATTTCAAACCATCACTATTATTCCAGGTAACCTTTTTTGTTTCAGGGCAATGAGGGTTAAGTGAGTTGCCCAGGGTCATACAGCTGGTCATGTCAAGTGTCTGAGGCCAGATTTGAACTCATGTCCTCCTGAATCCAGGGGGCTGGTGCTTTATCCACTGTGCTATCTTGCTGACCCCTCGGTAGTTTTTTAACCTCTTTCATTCACATCCCACCTGTGTGTCCTGATTTCATTTACTAGTATCACTTTCACTTATAATATGAAATTATACATTGTCCACTTTTGGTCTCCTATTGGTGATGGAATTTCCATTCTTTCCCCTGTTTCGCTCAAAGTTCTCACTTCACCCTGTACCTTTCTTCATTAGGTATTTTCTTTCCTTGCTATCTGGGGCACCACACTATCCCACTCTTTCTGTTTTCTCACACTGTCATCTCTGGCCCATCAGAAAATTATAATTTAAGTGAGACCCATGGTAGGGTTCAAAAATCCACATTTCCCAAAACCTTTCTCAATCCAGAAACTCACAGGTAGAAGGGCCGCCAGAGGCCATTTTTCTACCACATTCCAGAACAAGATTCCTCCCTACAGGATCCCTAAGAAGTGGCCTTTTTTACTCAGCCTTTGCTTGAAGACTTCTATCTTAGGGCAGCCCACTACCTATTAAAGAATTCTATGTTATATGTGGGCAGCTTTATGAAGCTCCCCCACCCCCAGCCTCTTTTCTGAAAGGGATGCCCATCAGGGAGAAATTAAAGAAATGGTCTGGAAATATCTTATTCATTACATTTGCCAACACCCCCCTGAAAAATGCACAGTAAGTTTGGACAACTTGTCTTAGCCCCTGCAGGATCCATCCATCAGTCACCCAGTTGTCATATGGGGCTATTTTCAGCTCTGTTTTATTATGTTTTATGTTTTTGTTAGCATTCGCTAATCTCCATGGATTTTTTTTTCAAGTACTGAATATTTGAGAATTAAACATGCAAGTAAAAAATTCAAGCATCCATTAGTAGAAGTACTTTCTTTGATGCCAGAGATGTAAAATATTGTCTGCTACCGTCATTTGTTCCTAAAACTGGGGAAATGTAGTTTTCAAGCAGTTAAGGTGATGGGGTGTTTAAGTTGCCTGTTAGTTCTCCTAAACCTAGTCTAGGTCATAGACTTTTAGAAAAGGAAAGCGCTCACCTTTCTATTTATTCATCTCATCTCAATTCTCAATGAAGAGGTTGTTTTTTTGGGGGGTGGGCGGGGCAATGAGTGTTAAGTGACTTGCCCCGGGTCACACAAGGAGTAGATTATTAACAAAGGGATGATATTGAGGTGCTTGGCATTTTTCCTCTCCTAGCCGGATTTTAATTTGGCATATATTTAGCTCGTTCCCTGTTCTGCTTTTCAGAGTACTAAATACCTGCTGATTTGTTACGTGTCAATTGCTCCACATCAAGTTAATTTACATTCTAGGACTGACTTTCCCTGGATTTTTATTCATACATGGGAATATTGTCAATTGACTATTCTTACTATTTTGAATGTGTTCTGGAATTCTTAGTTAGACCTACATTTAAGGATTACTGAAATCTTCAAAGATGGTTTAAGTTAAAAGAGTACCTCATGATGGATTGAGATAATTAAAGATATATACTTTGGTTTTAATATTTATATTTATTATTCACTCAAGTTTATTATTTATTAATATGTGTTAATACAATAGATAGATGTAAATTTTTTTAATCTAATTAAATGCTATTGATCTTCACACGATTTGAAATTTATAGGCAACTAGGTTTTGGCCAATTTATGAGTTATTTTCAGGAGGAACGTGGAATAGATTCGATCACTAAGATGAAGTTCTCCTTTAATGCTTTCTAAAGTACATCAATAAGCTTAGCAGTTGAGAGGAGGGGCAATCAGTTTGTTGAGCATATCTGGAAACTCCTCTTGAGCTCATCAATGACCAATGGGCTTGTCCATTGCTTTTATTTAGTGTCAGGTAAGAAACCTGAACAGTGTAGCATGGGAACAGCAGTGAGGTAGCATCTAACATTATATCTGATCTCTTGCAGTGGTGAAAGCAGCCGAGTGTGCCCTCCTGTGGGCAAATGAAATACATTCCCAAACCAAAAACACACTCTGTGATAATGCTTCAGCTTAGGCACACTTTCACTTGGATCCTATAAAGCTTTAATGGAATGACATTTGTTTTTCAGTGGATGGAAGGTTGGCACTGCATAGATATCCTGGTTCTACACCCAAATTATGGGTGGATGCCCAGGTTCATGTGGGAAATCATAAGCCCTGCAAACTCAGAGCCTAATTGGGACTTAGGGATCATATAGTACAACTCCCTCAATTTGCCAATAGGGAAACTGGGATCCAGAGAGCTTGTAACTTTCAAATTTAACATAACTAGTTAGTGGTAAAGTCAACCTTTTGGACACTCATTTTCCTTATCTGTAAAAGTGGGATAATTATAACATTAGTTTCCACAGGGTTATAATGAAGATAGGGTGATATGGTGTATATTCATGCACCTGGCCAATCTACAGGCACTCTATGATGTAAGCTGTTAGTAATAGAGCAGGGAATAGAACCCACACACTCTTACTCCCAGTCCATTTCTCTTTTCACTATAGCAAACAGACTTTTGTGGGTCATCAATAAAAACACATTTAAACACAGTTACATTGAGGCAACTAGGTCGTGCAGTGGATAGAGCACTGGCCCTGGAGTCAGGAGGACCTGAGTTTAAATCTGGACTCAGACTCATGACACTTACTAGCTGTGTAACCCTGGGCAAGTCACTTAACCCAAACTGCCTCACCAAAAAAACAAACAAAAAACAAACATAAAAACAATTACATTGTTATTTTAGTTTTATTGATAATGTTTGCTTTTATATCACTGTTACCCTGACATATAGCCATCCTTTTCACCCCTTCCAGAGAAACATCCTATCATAATAAAGGTGTTTTTGTTGTTGTTTTTTTTGTTTTTTTGTGGGACAATGGGGGTTAAACGACTTGTCCAGGCTCACACAGCTGATGAGTGTCAAGTGTCTGAGGCCAAATTTGAACTCAGGTACTCCTGAATCCAAGGCTGGTGCTTTATCCACTGCACCACCTAGCCGCCCCCATAAATGCTTTTTGTTTGTTTGTTTTTTGTTTTTTGCAGGGCATTGGGGGTTAAGTGACTTGCCCAAGGTCACACAGCTAGTAAGTGTCAAGTGTCTGAGGCCGGATTTGAACTCAGGAACTCCTGAATCCAGGGCCGATGCTTTATCCACTGCACCACCTAGCCGCCCCCATAATGGCTTTTTAAGAGAATAAAAAAGAGAAACAGGAAGAAAAAAAATGAGCACACCTGATCTACATATTAGAAAGAAGAGGCCTTCTGTTTATATGCAATGTTCCAAGCCCTTGGATACTCCAACATTTTCTTTAATAAAATAGGTTGAGGGTAAAGGTCATATTTTAATATTTCAATGTCAAAGTCCTATAGATATGTTCTACATCTGAAACAGACAATATTTGTAACCTAAAGAAAATCCCAAATAAATAAAACATCTTTATGGATAGACATTGAGACTGTGATTTCTTGGGATAGGAACCTGTGAATAAGGAATTCTCTCTGTGAGTGCATGTGGGCACTTTTTTCCCCCTACAAATTAGAATTGTTCCATTTTGGGGGCAGCCAAGACTAATTTGTAAAGAAGGTTCCCACATGCACTCACTAGAGTGAATTCTTTACTTAATTCTTCTCAGACCAATGAAATGTCAGGTCTAGTCTCTATCCCTATAGATATGCTCTTACTACAGTTTAGCAATAGAGCCAGGAATTCCTGGACATGTGCATAGGCAGGCCAAGAGCATGTCTCTGTGGTGTGATTTGAGGTGTTTCTTTATTCCAAGAGACACCCACCCAGCTGCCACAAGGTCAGAAATTAGAATCATTCGAGCTGAAATAAACCTTGGATATTATTGAGTCCAACCCCTTCACTTTAAAAATGAAGAAACTCAAGGCCAACAGGGCCCTACAGTGAAGTGTTGTACTGGGAAACATGATACCTGGGAATTCAGGATTGGCCTCTACCACTCACCGTCCTTATTAGGCAGTCACTGCATCTCTTACAATGAAGGAAAGAGGTTTGACAGAATAAGCTCTGACATCCCTTCTGGCAGTGACATTCTGTGTTCTAAGTGAGTTGCCCAAGGTCATACCACAAATAATTCATAAACTTGGGATTCAAATGCAACGTTCTGATTCAAAATTCCAGAGACCATTTCATAGAATCCTAGAATTAGAAGAGGCTTCAGTGGACTGTTAGCTCACTCCCTGCCTGACCACAAACATCTCTAAGGCGTCCCCACTAAGTAACTGCCCAGTCTATGATGCAAGACCCCTAGGGAAAGGAGGTGACATCCTTCAAAGGAAGGTTGAAGGTAAAATAGTCACTTCACTTCAACTTTCACAATTTTTTTTTACTCTAATCCTATATAATTTCTACTACAAAGTAAAATTATACTAATAAGAATTAATTGATGTGTGTTATACATTATTCTTTTCTTCAAAACCTACCTTCAAATAGTTATATATTTAGAAAGTAAATATGTTAATTGAGAAATATGTCATATTACTTTCCTTCATGAAAGGCATTCTGAAATTACTATATTACTATGTGGGAGGGAATTAGAAAGGAGAGAATGGCACACAAATCAGGGATGAGTAATGAAGTCATGTTATACATTCTATAATTTTTAATTGTCCTGATAAGAAAAAGTATTTTGTATAATTTCTGTTATGATTATCCTATATGTTAGTTCAATTTTACTGAATGATTAATAGTTAATTATAATTAATAATTAAGATTCAACTTAATCTAAAATTATAATTTAATAATTCTTTTTTCAAAAATGTTTTTACTCTGCTAAATTCCAACTCTTATTGTCATTAAAGCAGATCGGTAAGCCTGCCTTTCTAATATTTGTGTCAACAGACTACAAGATTTAGAATGAACTACCAAAGTGATTTGACCTATGAACAATCTGTCCTCTGAGCACTATTCTGAACTAAAGGTATAGAGACTTACTACCAGAAATCTGAATAAAAGGCTAGGAATCTTTTGACTTTAGCAAGCAAAGATTTTGTGGTGGATCAAGTGAAGGGAATGAGATATCCATATATGCAGACAACCACCATTGATAAAATCACAGATATTTTGAAGTATTCAGGGATCTACATTGAGTGTTGTGTATAATTAGTTCATGTTTATAGATAAAATGTAAGGAAATGCAATACTCCTCACTTTTTTTTTGAATGGCAAACAACCAAGTAAATTTTATCATCACTTAGGATGCTGAAACTTTTTAAAAAGAGAGAGATGTTTTTCCTCCCTCCCTCCCTTCCTTCCTTCCTTTCACAAATGCCTTAGATATTTTGCTTACAGTGATATAATGAGATCTACTATTTAAATTTTGTTCAACATTTTCCCATTAGCAATCAGAAATCAAAATGCCCACACTTAAAACCTGGCTATTTTTTCCAAGAGCTCTCCAAGTGATGAATGCAAGTTCTTATCTAGGTGAGCAGAAATATAGCATTTAACATTACCCAGCATGACTTTTTCTAATTCCAAAAAATGGGGAAAGCCTTTTGAATAGATGCAAGATAGGTTTTCAAGAAATTTGGTTAATAAGGGTTTCATGTCAACTTACAAGGATTTCTCCACTGAAGAAACCTAGGCATGGCTTCCAGGAATAAGGAAGTACACTCCCTCTAAAAATCCTGCCCTGGGACAATGGAGAATTAGACTCAACTTTTTGTTTTTGTTTTGTCACAGTTTATGAAGGACATTGGTAAGGATTTTCAGAGGAGAACAAGGAGATGGGTGAAGGACCTTGAGTCCATCTGTCTGAGGACTGATCAAACAGACTGGTTATGTTTAGTTTGTAGAAGAGATGACACACTTGACCCTATAAGAATATAATAGCTGCCTTATTCAGTTTGGACAGAATTTAAAGTGAATGTCTTGCAAAAGTAATTACAGGCTTTTAAAGCAGAAAAAAATTCCTAAAAGTTGATATAATTCAAAATAAGATGGGTTCCTGGGTAGCTAAGGGGTTCCCCTTCATTTGAGGCCTTCAGATAGAGACTGCATGACCACTTTTTTTTGTGGTATAGTGTACCAGAGATTGTTTATTAGGCTGTTTTTGATGACTGCTGTGTTCCCTTTGAAATCTAAAATTCTTTGAAATTATGATTTCATGAATTTCAGTCAGTATCTAAATTGGACTCGAGTGACAGCAGGCAAGAGAAATTATACATCATATAAATTCATATCAGTGGTAGCAAATTGGTCTTTATCACTCATATCAGCTGGCATTATTTGGATGAGAAGGGATTGAATACATGTGGATAGAGAAGGCAGTCCATTTTATGTTTGGCTACAGGGTAAGTGAGAAATTTACAAAGATGGCATTTTTAATCTCAAGATTTTAATTTAGAGAATCTGCTATAGCAATTATCTGGATGGGTCCTATTCTAAAAATAAAATACAATAGAGAAGGGGAATATTATGGCAACAGATTAGTTCATTATATAGATTATTAATTCTTCCCTGGGTCAAAGTGTTGTAAAGAAAGTTCTATATTTATCTTTAATTTAGGACATCAGATATAAGTACTAGAAGAAGGGTGGAAGCCTAAAACATCCATCCATGCTAAAAGCAATGATTCAGGCACTTGCATGTATCTTTTAATCTACAACCATTTCTGCATAGTCTGTATCTATGTTGACAACTTGTCCTGGGGAAGATTGTTACTTTTAAGAGGATGTTTTTTATGTCAGGCAAATTCCTGGTGTTCTGAGGAGACTGTTCATGTGGAGTAATGGTATTTTGATCAGAGTCTGAGCTCAGTGCTGTGGTTATTTTCTTAATGTATGTCTAAATGTACAATTGCCTTCTGATCTCATATAAATATCAATCATTTATTTCTTTATAATATCTATGGAAGATTTGCTCAATATACTGGTGGTTTTCCTTTGGTCGTTTTAATATTTCTTGGTGAATATCATAGCCTATTAATTGTTCTATCTTCTTAAATAGAGGGTATGACTCCTCATCCAATTGTCATGTCCCATGACATGTTTCCCAGGGCACCATTTCACCCTGGAAATTCACTTCTCACCTGGACATAGCCTACAGGAAGTATACTCTGCCTCTCCAGTGCTTTCCTTTAAGTGGCTGTTTCTTCTCGTAAAACTCCCTTTTCAGGAAAATACCCAGATGGACTATGTCTTTATTCTTCTCCTAACTCTCTGGACTTTCTCTTCTATGCCCTAAAAGTGGGTTTCTTTCGGTACTTTCTTTCATCTTCCTTTGATTTGTTATCTTCTCCTATTAGAACATAAACTGCTTGAGGGCAGGGACTGTCATTCTTTTTCCATTTGAATCCCTATCATTTAGTGTAATGCCTAGCACTTAGTGGGCACTGAATAAATTTTTATTGAATTAGTGTTGTCTTTTATGTTCGTTCTCAAGGCCAGAGGTTTCTTGGCAATGTCCTGCACCCTTCTCACACTCATTGCACAAATGCCTACCAGATGTAGCTATTTGTGTATATTCCTCAATGTATCCTTGACATCATGAATATAATTTTCTGTCCAACAGTATATGTGTGTAGGAATATCTATTGATAATATTTGATATTTTTTAGTCTGTCGGAAATCATTTTATTCAATTTAATATTTACTGGATATTTAAGCATTATTAGTTTAGAGGGATGTCTAAACTGACATAGTCTCCTTAGAAGCTGGGACATGTGCCTACTATAAGATGGTTCCACATATCATTTGAGGTAAATAAATACTAATGAGGAGAGTCCAGCTGTATATTCCAAAGATCATACACTACGATCATATGGAATGTATAGGAGGAATGCAGGACTGGTTCAAAATTAGGAAGTGTTTCAGCATATCTGACCATATAAATAACAATAACAATAAAAGCCATATGGTTATTAATAAATGATGAAAAAGCCTTTGATAGAATACACTATTCATGCCTATTAAAAACACTAGAAAGAATAGGATTCATTGAATCCTTTCCTAAGTAGTATCCAACTAAAACCAAGAGCAAGCATTATCTCTAATGAAGGTAAACTTGAAGTCTTCCCATTAAGAGCAGAGGTGAAGCAATGATGCCGATTATCACCACCATTATTCAATATTGTACTAGAATTACTAGCTATAGCAAAAAGAGAAGAACAAGAAATCAATGGAATAAAAGTAGGTGATAAGAGAACAAAACTATTACTCTTTGTAGGTAATATGATAGCATATTTAGAGAACCCTAGAGAATCCACTAAAAAACTCATTGGAACACTAAACAACTTTAACAAAGTTATATGTATATATGGAGTTATATGTATATATGGAGAAATATATAGCTAGATATAGATAGAAATACATATAAAAATATACATGCATAAAATATGGACATATGTTATATTTATACATTTTAATTTCTATGTTTTTAATTTTTCTAAGATATCTTAAATGAAATTTCTCTATCTCTTGCTGCTGAGCTTTGTTAGCTTTGTGTGTGTGTGGATATATATATATATATATATATATATCCACACACACATGTACATACATGTTATGTATGCATATATGCATACACATACAATACCTGCAGAAATTAGCTCAGACTCTGATGAAAATGCCATATATGTATTTGTGTATATGGGTATATACAAATATATATAATATGTAGTATGTATCTTTGTGTATATATATTCACACACACACACACACACAAACAAAGCCCAGCAGCAAGAGACTGAGAAATTTAATTTAAAATAACTTCAGACAAAAAAAAAATACTAAGAGTCTACCAGTAAAACAAGGCAAAACCAGGAATTATATGAACAGGATTACAAAAAAACTTTTGCAGAAAACAAAAATGACAGATCAAAGCAATTGTAAAATATGAGTTGCCCATGGTTAGGCTGAGTTAATGTAATGGAAATGACAATTCTACCTAAGTTAATTTAGTTATTCAGCATTATCACCACTAGGTTTGTATCCAAAAGAGATAAGAAAGAGGGAAAGGAAGTATTTGTACCAAAATTAAATAAATAGATAGATAGATAGATAGATAGATAGATAGATAGATAGATAGATAGATCAATCAATCAATAAATGAGTAGTAAAACAAACAAAGAAACACAAAACTATTTATAACAGCTTTGTGGTGAGAAAGAATTGCAAATTGGGGGGATGCTCATCAAGGGATTGACAAGTTGTGGTATGTGATTATAATGGGATATTATCATGTTATAAGAAGTGATGAGCAGGGTGGTTCTAGAACAAAAAGCATGAGAAGACTTATATTAACTGATGCAATGTGAAGTGAATAAAACCAGAAGAATACTATTTTAGTAATAGCAATATTGTAAATATGATTAATTGTAGAAGACTTAATTACTGTAATAAAGGCAATGATCCAAGACCATTCTAAAGGACCCATTATTAGAAATGTTCTCCACCTTTCGAGAGAGACCTGATGAATTCTGAATGCAGATTGAAGCACACTTGCGTTCATTTTATTTATTTTCCTTAGGGTATTTTCTGTTTTATTTTGCAACCTAACTATTATGGAAATATGTTTTGCATGACTTTAAATTCATAATTGATATAAAATTGCTTTCCTTCACAAGGAGAGGAAAGGGGTATAGGAGGGAGAGAGAATTTGGCATGGAAATTTTTATATTTAAAAATTTAAATTTGAAAAATTAAAAAACTAAAAGAATGCTATTTCAGTAGTAATTGGGAAACATTTAATGAAATAAATAAAGAATATATATTTAAAAATAAATCATTAACCCTCATTGCCCAGCAAAAAATAAAATAAAATAAAATAAATCAGCACAATGAACCACACAGGAAAAAAAATGCATGAAAAATTCTTGTTACCAAAACTATGTTATTCACCTGGATGAATGAAACCTTCAACTGGCACCTCAGTTTGTACATCTGGAACATGCCTTTGCATATAGACAATGGATAGGACTCAGAACTGAACTTTTTATCTTGCTGTGGATCAGGTACAGTGTTGTCAATGATCCTTGAAGCTCTTCCCTGGCAAAATCTCAAACCTTGCCCATGCTTAGTCTTCCTATGATACCAGATGTGGATCACAAAATGCCATAACCTCTGAATAATCAAGGAGATGACCAAAAGGACATTTGTAAGATAGATGGAAAACATGTCTTTTCTTTGTCTTTGAGAAATGAGGCAATTTGTTCATCTACACATAGAAGAAATTTAAATTCCAGTTAACTAACTACTAGGCCAAAGTCTCCTGACTGGCAAAGCTCCAAGTTCTCCATAGCAGTTTTATTAAAGTGGGTTTCTTAAAAGATTCCATCTGTAACATATAAATAGACTTTCATTACATCTGATCTTAGGACTTTAGACTCTGTGTGTATTAAAAAGAGATGTAAATATATACACATATAAATTATATATAAATATATGATACACATATTTTTATACATTTGTTTTTATACACATACATTCTCTCACACACACATATACATCGTCTGAACTTGGTCTGATCAAATCTTTAACAATGATCTATCTGTTTTTCCAAGGGCCAGAGAGAGCTTTTGTTTTCATGGCTGATACATCAATCCAAACCTATTTATTCAGCATTATATATACAATATATCCTTTTCATTGGTTTCTTTTGTAATCCTGTATACTTCATATCCATTGACATACTTCATTCAAATAAATGGTCTTTAGGAGATACCAGACTGCCAAATGGCCATGGCTCAAAAAAAAAATATATGAATTGCCCCACCATGATGCACGGTCTATCAACATTAAACTTGGAAGACAAGCGTAGGACATAGAAGTTTCCAGAAAATAGAAGATATCGAATGTCTAAAGCATGGGGTAGCCTGCTTCACATGGGTGTTGTGGTTTGTAGAGAGGCCCATGAGTTTTTGGATTATAAACATTTTTTTAATAAGTCAAGGTTTCTCCCTGTTTGATTCAAGTTTATTTTGGCAATTAAAAAGGAGTTCTTGAAGTTGTGGTAAAATATGAAAGTTTTTAACAGTCGGTTAGGATAACTGAAAGACGCCAGTTTTTCAAGGACCACCCTTTTGGGGAGGAGATGAACAGTCCACCTGCTGCGCATGTCAGACTGCCTGCCGGGTTTTTTGACTTCCGGGGTGGAGAGAACGAGAGTAGCCCCTTTTGCCTGCTTGGCGGGACTCCTGACGGCGCGGCACAGACTCTCTCTCCAAAGGTGGCCTTTTCGGTTTGGTGAGTTTTTATAAGGAATATAGACTAAGCTTAGACTTAAGACGATTTGTATTGTGTTTCTACTTTCCTATCCTTCTAATCAACATCACCTTGTGACTATCATAACTATAAATAAAAAGGTCTATCTAGAAAACCAAAAGCTTCTTCCATTTACTAGTTTGGGAGATAAATTAAGGGAAAGGTTAAGTAGGGGAGATTTATGATCTAATATCCAATTTTAAATCTCACAAAGTCTAAAGAAATATACCAGTATTAGGGGCAAAGAGGCATATTTGTGCCATTATTCTCCACAACTACTCTTGTATCCAGCCTCTTTCTTGTTCTAGCTTGTCTATACTATTCCCTGAAAAAGAAATGGGCACAAGCATTTATTAATCACTTGTTGTGTGCCAGGCACTAAGCTAAACACTTTACAGTTATTATCTCATTTAATTTTTAAAACAACCCTTGAAGCTGGGGCTATTATATTTTACAAATGAAAAAACTGTGGCAGGAAGAGTTTAAGTGATCTGCCCAAGGTTATAACTAACAAGTTTCTGAGTCTTTCTTTAAATTCAGGTCCTCTTAAGCTTAGTCCCATAGCTTTGTGCACTGTAGCACTATCTAGCTGTCTTGCAGAGCTTTTGACTTTCTAAGAAGCTTATCAATCAGGCCAGAGGTCCTGGACCATGCAGATATCATAATAGTCTACTGAAGCTCCTCTAGCAGCTAATTAGAAAATCAAGGGAAACATGAATGATTAGAAAGGAAGTGGCAAGAACCCACAGGAGTAGAAGGTTATGGCTACTGTACTCAACCTATCACTTCACTTTTCTCTTATTTCTCATCATCAGATAAACCTGGAAATCAAGAATCAACCAAACAATGTCAATTGGGAACTTGGTCCAATCAAATTTTTAGCAATTCTCCATTCATTTTTCAAGGGCTGGAAGCAGCTTTAAGTTTCAAACTTGCTACGTCCATCAACAAGCATTTATTTAAAAAAAAAATCTTTGTGCCCAGGGGAGTGTCTGTGCGAAAGGAAGAGGATGGAAATATTTCTTTTTAAAGTCATTACTCTGCTTAGTCCTAGAGAAAACCCAATCCATGATCAGAGAGAGTCCTCCCTGATGTATTTTGTTTATAAAATTATGGCTTTTTTTTCCAGTCGGCAGCTCAAGCCATAGCACATTCAAACTATCTACATGACAGGCCAAATTAAATAAGAAGAAAAGGAAAGTAAGAGCAACTGTGTGATTTTTCTGGGCACGATACCCTGATTCTTTTCACTTGAGATAATGGATAGAGATATGCTCTGCCTGCTAAATGATTTTGACCAGTTTTATCTGTCTCCCCTCCTCCTCCAGTGTTAGTTCCCATGCTGTCTGATCTCTGGATGAGTGGCAACTAACTGACTGATAATCTAGAAAATGCAAAGTAGCCAGCCATTTGGGAGAGGAATTGGGGTGATGCCACTAAAGAATTTGTAGCATATACTATGTGCTAAGCATTAAGCATTTACATTTGAGGATGTGTTTTTTCTTCTCCTTGACTCTCTTTCCCTCCCACTATTCCCAGCTGCTTTTCTAAGAGATCCAACTTACTCAGAGCCAAGAGAAGCAAAACTGCAAATTGAACCCAAATATCTTTCTGTATCATCCTTCCCCCATAGGTCTTCTCTTCTCCAGACTAAGCAGTCCTTAATCCCTTCCAATGATCCTTATGAGACATGAAATGAATACCTTTCACCATTCACCCAATATATCAATAAACGTTTATGAAGCTCCTACTAAGTTTCCAGGCACTGTGCTAAGCACTGGGATACAAAAAGAGGCAAAAAAGTAATGCATATATTTAAGGAGCTTACAATGTAATGGGGGAGAAAATATGCAAACAAATATATACAAAGCAAAATGTGTGTATGCATACATACATACACACATACATATATACAGAATTACAGAAAGGAAAGCACTAAAAGCAAGAGGAGTTAAGGAAAACTACATGTAGAAGGTGGAAAATTAGGAAGGTCTATCGTAGGATGAGATGTGGAGGATAATGATAAGAAAACTCCCAGAGTTGAGAGGTGGAGTGATTTGTTTGTGGAACAAGCCAGGAGGCCCATGACATTGTATTGAAGAGTGTGGAGAGGAGTAAGGTATGAGAAGAATGGAAAAGTAGGACAAGGCTAGGTTATGAAGTGATTTGAACGCTTCTCATAGGAAATTATATTTTATCTGGAGGCAGTAGGGAGCTACTGGAGGTAGGGACATGGGCACATGGTTGGACTGCCACTTTAGGAAAATCAATATCGTGGCTGAGTGGAAGATGGATTGGATTAAAGATAGAATCAGCCAGGTAGATCCATCAGTAGCTAGTGAAATAAACCAGGCATGAGAAGACAAGGATCTGTTTGATGTTCTCCAATTTTCCAATGCATTTCTCCCACACCTGAACAAACTTTCTAAGGATGATGTGATAAATATGTAAGCGAGGTACAGAGTGTTGTGAAATTTCCTTAGAAGAGGAAAAATTAAAATATCCACCCAGGACTCTATGCAAGGTTAAATGGTAGGAAATCAACAGGTAGAGTTGGAGGAAGAGAGTATTTAAAACATCAATATGCTATGAAGACAAACAGGACAGCAAGGAGGTTAGTATAATCACTGGATCACAGAATATAGATTGGGGGGATCTAAAGTCTAAGAAGATTGGAAAAGCAGTAAGTGGGAGAAGAGGTTAGGAATGGCTTTGAATGCCAAACAGAGTAGCTTTATTTTGGATCTTGGAGGTAATCGAGAGCCACTCAAATTCATTGAGTAGAGGGGGTGTCATGATTAGATCTGAGCTTTAGGAGGTTCACTGTGAGAGCTGACTGGAAGATAGACTAAAGTGGACAGAGACTTGTGAAAGGAACAGCCATGATAGGTTCTTCCAATAGTCCAGGTGCAAGGTGATAAGAGTCTGCATCAAGGTGGTGGCAGTCAGAGGTAAAGGGAGAAGATCCAAGCAATATAATGAAGGCAAAATGGCTGAGCCTTGGTGACAGACTGGATATATTAGGTGACAGAGTGAGAAATTGAGAATGACATCTAGGCTGTCAAAGTCAGTGACTAGGAAGTTGAATAGTTTTGAACAATATGAGTTTAAGATGTGTATAAGATATATGTCCCTCCCTCATTTCTTAGTCTGTCACCTCTGATCTAATTCTACTTTTCTTCCATCCTTTAATCAGATTATCTTCTCTTTACAGAAGAGGAAATGGAGGTCTAGTGACTGTCCCATTGTCACAAAAATATAATCACAGGCAAAATTGGAACCCAGGATCTCCCACTCCAGAGCTGGTGCCTTTTTCACTGTGCTATATCTAATTTCCACCCAGTAGTTATTTAAACAGTTCACCACTTTTTTTTCGTTATATGAAAATCATACTATTTTATCATTTATTTTAAATATTGTCTGCCACTGAAGCCTCAGTCCTAGGTTACCTTCATCATTGGCTTGTATTGGATCTTAATCTTCACTTGTTGGATAATGCTAAAGGAACTTACAGAACCTGAAAATTTGCATGTGAAGGGGCCTCAAAACATCTATCTAGTCAATTCATATTTGAAAAAGAAGGCCTTCTCTAGGGCACCCAACTTGGAGCCTTCCAGGAAAGGGTAGCTCACTACCTCTCAAGAAGTGCAATGTGATTTTACTCATCTCCCCTGAGCTCTGATTACCTTGTGGATATTATCTCCTTCATGTCTAGCCATCCACACCTTTTTCTTTCTCATCCTATGATACAGAGCCTCTTCTCTTCCAACAGGAGACCTTGACTTCAACTTTATGGAGAACTTTGAGGCCCTCATGCCTATGCATTTAATGTGAACATGTTTGTTTGCTCTTTTCCTGATGCCAAAAAAACTTTACTTAGACATCTCTAATAATTATAAGTATATGCATAAATAAAACACTTTATAGTTAGTTTTTATTGTTGTTCTAGTTCAGTTGTTTCAGTTGTATCCAACTTTTTGTGACTGCATGGTTTTCTTTGCAGAGATATTGGAGTGGTTTGTCATTTCTTTCTCCAGGTCATTTCATAGATGAGGAAACTAAGGTAAATGGGGTTGTGATTTGCCCAGAGTCACACAAGTCATAAGTATCTGAGGCTACATTTGAACACATGTCTTCCAAGACTTCAGACCCAACACTCTATCCACTATGCCACTTAGCTTCCCTGATCTCCATTTTATAGACTAAGAAACTGAGGCTCAGGGAAGTTAAGTGATTTGCCTAGGTTCCCAAGCTGGAAAGTCTAAAGTTGAATTGGAAATCACATCTTCATGATTTCATAATCCTCACTTTATATACTTTAACCCTAGCTTCTTTCTTTTTTTTTTAATAAATAGATTTTTTTTTTTGGTGGGGCAATGAGGGTTAAGTGACTTGCCCAGGGTCACACAGCTAGTAAGTGTCAAGTGTCTGAGGCTGGATTTGACCTCAGGTCCTCCTGAATCCAGGGTCAGAGCTTTATCTACTGCACCACCTAGCTGCCCCTCTAGCTTCTTTCTATATTCACCTTGGAGGAAATTGGACTATATGTTGTGATGTTTAAAATCTTAATGTGTGGTCACCTTAAATTAGACATTTTAGTACCAGTCTTTGGGCATTAAGCATTTATTAAAGCATACTAGGTAGTAGTAAAAAGGAAAACATGTAGAGTTCAGAAAGTTAAGAAAAGCCCTATCTAACCTAGCATTCCAACCTGGTCTGGTTCTTCCTCAAGTCCTCCACCATGAGCCTGGTTCAACCATGAACTGCCCCAGCAAACTGAGTGTTCAAGCTTTTTATAGTACCAGAGCAGAGGTGGTCCTTAAACACTGCTTCAAGCTAATTGGTTAGCATCATCCAAATCTATTGGTTCACTGGACTTGAAGGTGGTTTCATGTTGCATTCAAAGTCCTTAGCTTCTGAGAACAATACCTACTTAAGGGCTGGCCAGGTGTGATTACATTCTAATTAACTTGAAGTAGGCTAATCAGCAATGTAAATCACTCTTGCTTAATTCAATCAGTTAAGATTAATCTCCAGGTGGGCCTTTGAGTATCTGCCAAATCCCATTATTTTCTCAAAACATGGTAGGCAGCAGGAAGGGCATATTGGCCAAAAAGAAGTGCCAAATACATGAGATGGATACAGGTGTGGCTAGCACCATTTCCTGTATTTTCTCTCCTGTGTCTTCCCTCTGTGTGTTAGTGGGGAAAAAATGTAGTTCTTAGGTGTTTATGTTGGTCTTGCTTCCTGCATCACATGCATCTAGAGGGAATGAAATGTTAAGACTGTGAAGAAAGTGTTATTTGCTGCACCCTGAACTTTCTGTTGTGTATTGCTATTTGAAAAACCCCTATTTGACAAATAAATGAATTCAGGGATTATTGTTTATATTATGCATTTATTATTCACTTGTCTTTTTCACTCTGCCGAATCACTGAATTAATATTTTAAGTACAAAATGTGTTGTCTACATTTAAGATGCTGCAATCCAATTGATTATACAATGATTATAGAATGCTTATTCAACATCATATAATTACATAGAATACCAACATTAAAATCATAGTGTTAGCTTGATCGTAGTAGTCCAGTTCCTTGATTGGTCTCCATATTTCTTCCTTCAAATTGCTATGTCAGAATAGGAGAGTGTCATTTTTATAGAGAGTATTGACTAACTAGAGAGATGACTCTTCTAAAGAAATTAGGTGAAGTGAATGGAAATCAGGCTGTCTAGAAGAAAGATTGATCTGTGTTTCCCTGTCTTTTTTGCCTGTTTCCCTGAGAATTCTGTTTGTAGTAGGCCTGTACTCCCTTAAAATTTCTGGGTGTTGGTGACCTTTGTGTTTAGGGATGACACCAATATTAGTTATACTGTGGCAGCCTGTAAATGGGCCTCAAAATTCCCAATATAACTTTTCCACGTTGTAAATATGTGAAAAACTCATGTATATGTGATATTTGCAGTCTGGTTCTTCTGTGTGTGTGTGTGTGTGTGTGTGTGTGTGTGTGTGTCTGTCTGTCTGTCTGTCTGTCTGTCTGTCTCTGTCTCTCTCTGTATTTCCCTCTTCCTTGCAAAGCTTTTCAACACTTTTTCTTCCTTCTTTCTGGTTTGATAACACAAAAGTCCTCCATAAGCTCAAATTGAGCATCAGCATTTCCTGACTGATGATGCCCAAAATGACTTCACCATTTTGAGGTGCCATTTTGAAGCAAATTCTCTGGGTCATATGTCATTTCCTCTCTCCACACATCAGCCACACAGAGATGTGTTGTATTATTTGTTATCTATTATCAAGAAAATTAAATGCTTGTAACGAATTTGCTATATGGCTGCTATTTTTTAAATTTTATGTGAAATAGAATACACAGGTGGATCTGAATATGCCACGAAATCCTATGTATGACAGGTCCTAAGTTCACTGATCATAAAAGTACTGCTCTACAGTATAGTTAGGGGAAGCTAAGTTATATCATGGATAGTGCACTAGGCCTAGAATTAGGAAGACCTGAGTTCAAATCCAGACTAAGGCACTAGCTTTGTGACCTTGAGCAAGTAACTCTGTTTTCCTCAGGTTTTCATTTGTAAAATGAGCTGGAGAAGGAAATGGCAAACCACTCCAGGATCTTTCCAAGAAATCCCAAAATGGGGTCACAAAGAGTCAGACACAAGTGAAATGGCAAAACAGCAACAGGATAGTCCATATGAGTTGTACAACTTTGTAATTGGGAACAGAAAATGTTGAAGGCAGCCAATCAAGGGAAACCAACGGTGAATATAGTTAGAACTAATAAAATTTTTATAGCTCCAGTTCAGTTTTTAGGGCCTCATTTTTTTTTGAACAGTAGCAGCAAGGCTTCTAAAGAAATGATTTAAAATGATGAGAGTGACAGATTAATACTGTGCACAGAAAACCATATGATACTCCCTAACATCCTTTAAAGATAAATGGTGCCATTTTATTTTGCCTTATCTTTTGACGATAGATACTCCAGGGAAGTTGTTTATGGAAGACCCTTTTGAATGCACCAATGATTTTCAACACTAATGGGAAAATAAAGTATTTTTATTTTTAAAAATAAAATGTTAATGTTATTCATCAAAGTAAATCTTGGAATTCTATAGCATAATTGTAATCTGAGAGTTTGCTATGTTAAAAAGTCTTTTTTTTAAAGACAAAAGCATGGCAATGAATTTCAAAACATCTGATTTTCCAGTAGTGAGGCAAATGACATGCTGAAGGGCATATTAAATAATCGCTTTTGTAAGGTGCTGAAGAACTTCTTAGAATCTTATTTTTGAGCAAAGAGGAGAAGTAAAGAATAGGAAATTAGAACCTACATTATTAAACCAAATTACACGAGGTTATTAAGACTCTCAAAAAACATTCTTTAAAATGGGAATCTTGTCCAAACAAAGGAAATAGATTGGAATACAAACTATGGCAATTAAAATTTATGCAAATGCAATTATGTATAAAATAAAGAAAATCATTTAAAACAACATAATCTAAAACTTTTGCATTCTTCACTATATCACATCTATATCACAAAGTGGGTTGATAAGTGTTACTTTTTCAATTTTATTTAATAATCTTTATCTTAGTTATGGCATCCAATTTAAATAACATTCATGAATCCTTTCTCCTAATATTAACTATTTCTTATTAGGCCATAGTAGCTCTTTGAAGCAATGATATTTGGCTGTAATCTCAAAGAAGGAGAAGGTGTGTCACTTTGAATCATTAATAGAATAACAAGACAGCAGAAAATATATGGATATATACACACATATATCTTCATGTCTATATGTATACAAACATATATGTTTTGTGTATATAATGTGTATATGGGTATATGTGTGTAAATAATTAACATTACTTTATTGGAGCCTTACTCAAATGTTTTTAAGATCTCTGTCACCACACTAAATTCATTGAGTTTATACCATGTGCTAGGCCCTGTGCTAAGCATTAGGGATCCAAATAAAGGCTTATAGCCTGTCTCTGCCCTCAGATAGCTCTCATTCTAATGGAGAGGACAACATGTATACCCACGATATGGATATACAAAATACAGACTGAGGAGATTAAAGATCATCTCAGAGCGAAGTCATTAGGGAACCAGGGTAGGCCTCCTTCAGAAAATGGGAATCTTAAAGGACACCAAAGGTAGATGAGCAGCCCTAAAAAAGCACCAGAGGTGCTGGTTCCTTCTGAAAACCCCATATACACCTCACACACACACAAGTCAAGACCTCATCCTATGATGTCATTGATCCTCTTTGAAAACAAAGACTGAAGAACATTGAAGGATACCAAGTATCTAAGTACACCATCATATCATTTGTTTCCTCCTTGTCTAGTCTAATTCCTTTAATTCCTTTTTCTTCTCTGATTGCTAAAGCTGATATTTCTAGTACAATATTAAATAATAGAGGTGATAATGGACATCCCTGTTTCTCTCCTGATCTTATTGGGAAGGTCTCTAACTTATGTCCATTACATATAATGCTTGCTGATGGTTTTAGCTAGATACTACTTATTATTTTAAGGAAAGTTCCACCTATTCCTAAGCTCTCCAGTGTTTCTATTAGGAATGAGTGCTGTCTTTTGTCAAAAGTTTTCTCTGCATCTATTGAAATAATCATATGATTTTGGTTAGTTTTCTTATTGATGTGATGATTATGTTAATAGTTTTCCTAATGTTGAACCAGCTCTGCTTTCCTGGTATAAATGTCACCTGCTCATACTGTATTATCCTGGTGATCACTTGCTATAATCTCCTTGATAATGTCTTATTTAAGATTTTTGCATCAATATTCATTAAGGAAATTGGTCTATAATTTTCTTTCTCTGTTTTGGTTATCAACACCAAATTTGAGTCATAAAAGGAATTTGGGAGAACCCCTTCTTTACCTATTTTTCCAAATAATTTGTATAATATTGGAATTAATTGTACTTTAAATGTTTGGTAGAATTCACTTATAAACCCATCTGCTCCTGGAGATTTTTTCTTAGGGAGTTCATTAATGGTTTGTTCAATTTCTTTTTCTAATATGGGCTTATTTAAGGATTTTATTTCCTCTTCAGTTAACCTGGGCAGTTTATATTTTTGTAAATATTTATCCATTTAATTTATATTGTCAAATTTATTGGCATACAGTTAGGCAAAATAGTTCCTAATTACTGCTTTAATTTATTCTTCACTGGTAGTAAAATCATCCCTTTCATTTTTCATACTGGTAACTTGGTTTTCTTCTTTCTTTTTTAAATCGAATTACCAGTGGTTTGTCTATTTTATTGTGTTTTTTTTTCATAAAATCAGATCTTCATTTTATTGATTAATTCTATAGTTTTCTTGCTTTCAATTTTATTAATTTCTCCTTTAATTTTCAGAATTTCTAATTTAGTATTTAATTGTGGATTTTTAATCTGTTCTTTTTTTCTAGCTTTTTAAGTTACATGCCTAATTCATTGATCTCCTCTTTCTCTTTTGTATTGATGTAAGCAGTTAGAGTTATAAAATTTCCCCTAAGTACTGCTTTGGCTGCATCCCATAGATTTGGGTATGCTGTCTCATTGTTGTCATTCTTTTGGATAAAGTTATTGGTTGTTTCTATGATTTGTTGTTTGGCCCATTCATTCTTTAGAATGAAATTATTTAGTTTCCAATTGATGTTCAGTACACTTTTACATGGCTCTTTATTACATGTAATTTTATTGCATCATGATCTGAGAAGGATGCATTTACTATTTCTGCCTTTCTACATTTGACTATGTAATGATTGGAATGATGCCACCTGCTGGAAACTTACGGTAGAAGAGTTCCGCCCATGAAGCGAAAGTCTTTGAGGGCAAGACCAGGAGTCTTTTCTTTGGCATCAGGAAGTGACGTTGGCTAGTGAGAGGAAGAAGGAAGGGACTAGCGCTCTGTCTTGCTCTCTTTCTTTTGGACTCTCTTGGAGATCGGAGCTAGAAATGCGCTCTCCCTTTAATAGATAAGAATCTAGGCCTTTCTTCTCTCTTTACCAAATTTTTATTCTCCTTAATCAATGTTTAAAAGTCTAACTCTTGCTAAAGCTTATAATTTGTTGGCGACCACTCATTGGATATTTTAGACAGTTTAGCTAGAATTTTAGTCCTTAACAACTATGATGTTTTTGTTCCCTAATGTATGGTCAATTTTTGAAAATGTAGCATGTACTGCTGAGAAAAAGGTATATTCCTTTCTATCCCCATTCAATTAGCTCCCTGAGGTGTGGAAAATCTCCAGGTGTAGACGGTATCACAGCTGAATTGATCAAATGCTCTAATAACGTTCTCTTAAAACCCCAGCATGTATTGTTGTGCCTGTGTTGGAAAGAAGGTGCCACAGGATATGCTTGATACCCCTCTTCATTGCCTTCATACACCTGACCAAAGTGTTTTTTATGGTTAACAGAGAAGAACTTTTCGAAATTCTCTTGAGAATTGGTTGCCCTCCTAAACTCTATAGCCTCATTCACTCCTTTCATTGCAACATGCAGGGTGTTGTACAGTTAGAAGGCAACACCTCTGAAGCTTTCAGCATAAACAGTGGAGTCAAGCAAGAATGCGTGCTTGCTCCCACACTGTTTGGAATTTTCTTCTCCATGCTGTTACATCATGCTTTTAGTTCGTCAACTGATGGAAGCTATCTGCATTCCGGGTTGGATGGAGGCCTGTTCAATGTTTCATGTCTAAGATGCAAAACCACAGTGAGAGGTAGCACCCTTAGAGACCTGGTTTTCACTGATGATGCCGAACTTGCCTGTCACTCAGAGTGTGAATTGCAGACCTTGATGGATCGCTTCTCCCAAGCTTGCACGGACTTTTGCTTAACCATTAATCTTAAAAAGATGAAAGTCATGTGTCAGAGTGCATCAGTAGGTATCAGTTGGGTGTTGTAAGCCAATTCACGTATCTTGGCTCCATTGTCAGTGACAATTTGTCACTTGATTCTGAGATCAATCAGAGGATTGGGAAAGTTACTTCAACCATGGCTAAGCTTGCCAAGTGTGTCTGGGCAAACAGTAAACTGACAAGATGAACCAAATTTTCTGTCTATAGAGCATGCATCCTGACTACCTTACTGTATGGCAGCAAAACAAGGGCTACATATACTAGACAAGAGAAGAAGTTTAACAGCTTCCACATGCGCTGCCTTTAGGGCATCCTTGGAATATCTTGGTCAGATAGGATCACCAACACAGAAATGCTCCAATGCGCGCAACTTCCAAGCATCTACACACTACTGAAACAAAGATGGCTGCACTGACTCAGTCATGTGCATGGCATGCAAGACAGGCGCATTCCTAAAGGCCTACTCTATGGTGAGTTAGCCTCAGGCCAAAGATCTGCTGGATGCCCCCAGCTTCACTACAGAGATGTATGCAAGTGAGACTTGAAGGCTCTGGGAATAGACATCTGTAGCTGGTAGGAGATTGCCAAGGACGGCACCCAATGGAGTTCAGTACTCAGGAGCAGCTTGCATGCAGCTGAGATGAGACTTCAAGCTCTGGAGGAAGAAAAGCAAATGAGATGCAGGAATCGATGGGCAACAGAGAGTGCAGTTTTCTAAAGTCCTGGTTGTGGCAGGAGCTGTGGCTCCCATATCTGACTGCACAGCCACACTGTGGCTTGTGGCTCTTCAAGGCCTTAATCCATGGTTGTCCACGACTGGCAGAAGCCTACTACTACTGTTCCCATTCAATTTTCTCCAGACATCTATTATATTGAATTTTTCTAACATTCTATTCTCCTCTTTAACTTCTTTCTTTTAAATATTGTGGCTAGATTTATCTAATTCTGAGAGGGAAAGATGCAGATCCCCTACTAGTATAGTTTTGCTGTCTATTTCCTCTTGTAACTTATTTAACTTCTTCTCTAAATATTTGGGTGCAATACCACTTGGCGCATACATGTTTAGTATTGATATTATATCTATCATAACTTTTAGCAAGATGTAGTTTCCTTCCTTATCTCTTTTAATTAGATTTTTTTGCCTTTTCTTTGAGATAAGGATTGCTAGCCCTGTTTTATTTACTTTAGCTGAAGCATAATATATTCTGCTCCAACCTTTTACCTTTACTCTGTGTGTATCTCTCAGCTTCAAATGTGTTTCTTGTAAACAACATATTGTAGGATTCTGGTTTTTAATACACTCTGGTATTCTCTTCCATTTTATGGCAGAGTTCATCCCATACACATTCACAGTTATTACTAAATGTCTATTCCCTGCCATTCTATTTATTCCCTTTGTACTTTTCCCCCATCTTTCACCCTATTCCTCCTAACCAATGTTTTGCTTCTTACCGCTGCCTCCCCCAATGTGCCCTCTCTTTTATCACCCCTTCCCTTTCTTTTCTTTACCCTTTTCTCCCTTGCTTCTGCCCTCCCTTCTATCAGTTCCCACTTTCCCCTTGCCCTTTTACTTCCCTAAAGAATAAGCTAAGTTTCTTGGTCTAAATGAGTGTATATGTTATTCCCCCTTTGAATCAAATCTAGTAAGAGTAAGCTTGAAACAATGTTCACCCCTCCCCTCTTTCCCTCTACTGTAATAGGTTTCTTGCACCTCTTCATATGATGTGATTCACCCCATTCCACCTCCCCTTTCCTCTTCTCCCCATAAATTCCCTTTTTAACCCCTTAATTTTCTTTATATAATCACATCAAAGACAATTTATATTTATACCCTCTATGTATAATCCTTCTGTCTGTCTGAATACCTATACAGTTCTCAAGAGTTATAAGTAATATTTTCCTTTGTAGGGATGTAAATAGTTTAACCTTATTGAATAACTTTTTCCACCTGTTTACCTTTTTAAACTTGAATCTTGTATGTTAAGATCAAATTTTCTATCCATTTCTGGTCTTTTCATCATGAAACCTTGAAATTCCCAATTTTATTGAATGTCCATCTTTTTCCCTGAAAGAGAATGATCAGTTTTTCTGGGTAATAGATTCTTGTCTGCAATCCAAGCTCCTTTGCCTTCCGGGAATATCATATTCCAAGCCTTGCCATCCTTTAATGTTGAAGCTGCCAGGTCCTGAGCAATCCTGACTGCAGCTCCATGATATTTAAATTGATTCTTTCTGGCTGCTTGGAGTATTTTCTCCTTCACCTGTTAATTCTGGTATTTGGCTACTATATTCCTTGGAGTTTTCCTTTTGGGGTCTCTTTCAGGAGGTAATCCGTGCATTCTTTCAATCATTAATTTATCCTCTGATTCTATAAGGGCAGTTTTCCTGGATAACTTCCTGGAATATAGTGTCTAGACTCTTTTTCTGATCATGGCTTTCAGGCAGTCCAATAATTCTCCAATTGTCTCTTTAGGATCTGTTTTCCAAGTCAGTTGTCTTTCCAATGAGGTATTTCACATTTTCTTCAATTTTTTTTTTCATTCTTTTGATTCTGTTTGACTGATTCCTGGTGTCTCATGGATTCATTGTCTTCCATCTGTCCAATTTTAATTTTTAAGGCATTGTTTTCTTCAGTGACATTATGCATCTTTTTTTTTCTATTTGTGCAAATGAAATTTTTAAGGAATTGTTTTCTTCAGTCAATCTTTTTGCTTTCTTTTTCAAGCTGCTGATTCCTTTTTTATGATTTTCTTGTGTTGCTTTCATTTCTCTCCCCATTTTTTCTTCTACCTCTCTCAATTGATTTTGAAAATCATTTTGGAGCTCTCTCCCTATTTTTTCTTCTACTTCTCTCAATTGATTTTTTTTTTGGTGAGGCAATTGGGGTTAAGTGACTTGCTCAGGGTCACACAGCTAGTAAGTGTTAAGTGTCTAAGGTCAGATTTGAACTCAGGTCCTCCTGAATTCAGGGCTGGTGCTCTATCCACTGTGCCACCTAGATGCCCCTCTCAATTGATTTTTCAAACCCTTTTAGAGCTCTTCCAAGAAGGTTTTTTGTTCTTGAGACCAATTTATCTCCCGTCTTGAGGCTTCACATGTTGGCAATTTGAGAGTTTTGTCCTCATGTGAGTTTGTGTTTGCCTCTTCCCTGTCAACACAGAAGTTCTCAATGGTAAGAGATCTTTTTTTTCTTAATAATATTGCAGCTTATTATTAATTTTTTTAAGTTGATGTCTGCTCTGGGGGCAGCAGGGTCCCTTTTTCAAGCTTCTTGTGTTGGGGTACAGAGGCTATGTCACTGGCTTTCTACAATTAGGCCTCTTTGGCTTGTGGATTTCTCACAGCCCTGGGTTTGCTCCCCGTGCTTGCTCCAGGCATGCTGGGATGGCTGGGCCTGGTTGTGCTTATCCTGTGAGTGGCCCTCTAGCTGGCACCCTGCCCTCTCAGCTGGAGCTAGTGGGTCTCACCACTGGCCTGCTGTGCCACCAGCTTGTGGAGCGAGGATCCAGGGGCATCAGTTGCTCAGCTGTGTCCTATAACTTCCTGCTGACTTGCCCCAACCCCCTCTATGCTGTACTGAACTGAGGTGTGCTGTACCTCCCTTTTGCCTGAGTGAGACTGACCTTTCCTGAAGTCTAAATTATCTCAGGTTGGAAGACTGTGTCTCTCTGTCTCTTTGCAGGTTCTGTAGTTTCAGAATCTGTCCAGAGGCTTGATTTAATGTTCTTTTTGAGGGAACCAAAGGAGAGCTCAGGCAACTTACTGGCTTTTCTCCTCCATCTTGCAGCTGGTCCCCAAAGAGTGTTTATTGATATTTTCTTTTTCTTATATCACCATGTTGTTTCATGTATCCTTTCCCTTTCTAGACAACCATTCCACATGACAAATAATATTTTTGGAAGAGGTGAAAAACATGTAAAACCTATATCTGATGGCTTACCAACTCAGGGAGGGAGGCAATGAGAGAGGCATAGAATTTGGAACTCAAAATTTTAAATAAATTAGAAAAAATAAAAGGTGAAAAAGTTAGCACAATTGATCAATACTCTGAAAAAAATTTGAAAATAGATGCACTGTGTAACACCAATCTGTGGACCTCCCAATTCCACCAGGAGGTCCATTGGGGGTGTCTTCTCATATCTCTTAATTTGAATTCCAGTTGATCTTGTTCATTTTCTTCCAGTTACTTTTGATTTTCTTTTTTGTTTATTTTTTTGTTGTGTCATTGTTCTTTCCATTTAACTTATTGTACTCTGGTTACTGTGGCAATTATTTTCTTGTTTCTTCTGACTTCTTTTCATCAGTTCATATAGATCTTTCTATATTTCCATGTATTTATCACTGTGTAATTTAAAATTCTAAATGTCAGTTTTAATCTCCCCCCCCTCCCCAGTTTTGGGGTAAAACTGGATAAAATCACTGATAAATGAGTTTAGGCTTTATAAGGGTTTATTAAAAGATATAATATAGTAAAGAGAGAGAAAGATTGAGAACAGATTTCTTATACCATGGAAATCCTAGCATTCCTACCAACCCATGGGAAGTCCTCCTACCATGTCAATGTCTCCAACCACTGGATGAAGAACTCCTCCAGCAGCATCAACTTCCTCCTTCATGTTCTCCTCCCAGAAAATGGAGGTTCTTCAAACTGATTGGCTAGCATCATTCAAATTCATTGGTTCACTGGACCTGAAGGTGGTCTTGATGTAAAGTTCAAAGTTTTTAGCTTCTGAGAACAATAGCCTATTTAAGGGCCAGCCAGATGTGCTTACAGTCTAGTTAACTGAAAGTAGGCTACTCAGCAATCAATCACTCTCACTTAATTCAATCAGTTTAGATTAATCTCCAGGTGGACCTTTGAGTATCTGCTAAATCCCCTTATCTACCACATTCCATTATCTTGACACATCACATACACCATTTCTTCCAGAACATTAATATTCCATTACATTCATGTACCACAATTTCTTCAGCCATTTTCCTATTGATGATCATTTTCCTTGTTTTTAATTCTTATAATACTTATCTATCACAAAAATGCTTCTATAAATATTTTGGAGTATATAGGAACTTTTTTTTTTCTTATCAATGGTCTGCTTGGGCTAATAAACTCAGTAATGGAGTCTCTAGCTTAAAGGCTACATACATTTTAGTTACTTTACTTACATAATTCCAATTTCTTTCCAAAATGATAGTACTGTTTCACAGCTTCACTAACAAGGTGAAGCTCCTTCTACAAGCCTTCCAAAAGTGACTTGCTATTTTTTGTCATGTTTGCCAATATGCAGGATGTAAAGTGAAACTTCAGGGTCATTTTTCCTTTACATTTCTTTTATTCTTAGTGATTTGAAGCATTTTTCATGTATTTGTGAATATTTTACAGTTCTTCAGAGAACTATTTGTTCATAATCTATTCGACAACGGGTATCAGTAACATACATATACACACAGTTTCTTTTTTAATCTCAAAAAATGTGATATTTTAAAAGTTTGAGAGACAGTTTCTGGGTAATTCATCATTTTATTACTCATGCTTTCATATAATTAATAAAGAGGGTCAGTGACACTCTCAAATACCAAAAACCCCTCATGGAACCATCCCAACACATATGCTCTTGGAAGAGTGGACCTATTGTAATGAGGGGCCAGGGGACTTGACTTCCATCATGTCTTTTACTTCCAGACTGCTCCCAGCCTCTGTATAATATAATCAAAACTTTAACCGGACCCAAACCTTAATAGAACACAATGGGCTGCCCCACCAGTTCAGGTCTGAACAAGACTGAGGAAAAAATCAATCCAGCTGTGGAAAAAGTTAATCCAATCTTATCATCAGCAATGTCTTTCAGATGTTGGATTGGCCTAGTAGAGAATTTCAGAAAGGAATACATATTGTGCCAACCCAATATTAACAATTAGTTATTTAATAATAAATTCTCTGAATACCAATCCCTTATCAGAGAAATTTTATACAAAGATGGTTCCCCCATTTGACTTGTTCTCTTCTTACCCTACATGCACTAATATTGTCTGTGCAGAAGCTTTTCAGTGTCAGGTTCCCTCTTCTGTTGTAAACACAGGGTTATAGGGGCAGCTAGGTGGCTCAATGGATAGAGCACTGGCCCTGGAGTCAGGAGGACCTGAGTTCAAATTTTGCCTCAGACACTTAACACTTAATAGTTATATGACCCTGGGCAAGTCACTTAACCCCAATTACATCACTAAATAAATAAATAAATAAATAAATAAACAAACAAACAAACAAACACAGGATTATGTTCTTGCAGCTATTTTAAGATTTTCGAAATGTATCCCCATTGCCACTAAATCTCTTCCCCTCATACCTTTTCCCTTCTTCTCATTGGCTTTTCCCTTTTCCCCTTCTTTCCATCAGCTAGTCCCATTACTTAGTTTTTAAATTTCATTTTTGCACTCCTTGCCAAAAAGGATTTCTTTTGCTCTCTGCATTATCCATCATCTCTTTCTGTTTAATATAGACCCTCATGTTCTGATTCTTGACTGCTAGAATTATCTGGTCTTCTTTCCCCTGCATTCTTTATGCAAATAAAGCTGCTGGGGTATCCATTCTAGGTTCACAACTCTAGGTTCTTTCTGTCATTGTCTTGTAGAACTTATCCCATGGATTCCCCTTTTCCGTTGTGCCTCACTTTTTGAATAAGGCCAATTATTGCAGTTGTCAGAGAGGATATTGCCTCAAGGTAGGCCCTTCTTTGGCAAAGGTCCTGATTTTACAGTATAAGAATAAGCAAAAATCCTAACCTATAGCTACTCTTTTGGGGGGTGATAGGGTGGGGCAGGGTAATAAGGGTTAAGTGACTTGCCCAGGGTCACACAACTAGTAAGTGTAAAGTGCCTGAGTCCGGATTTGAACTCAGGTCCTCCTAATTCCAGGACTGATGCTTTATCTACTGCACCATTTGGCTTCCCCCTATACCCACTCTTGTTGACTGTTTTTCTACATTTTGCCTTGAAGTCTCCCCTTTGTCTATGCTCTTCTACTCCTCCAGATGACAGTTGCTGTCCATGAGTTCCAACTTTTCTCCTCTGAAAATAAATATACTTTCTAAGCACCAAATCCCCTAGGACTCATTGAGTGTAAAATCCCTTCACTGAATATCTCTCTTCCCGCATTACTGTTAAGGTCTTTATCTTGCCTTTCATCAAATAAATATGTCTTTACCCATAGCAACATTTGTCAATGGAACCCACTCTCATCTCCAATGAAAGACCTCCATTTCCCTCTTTTTAATCTTTTCCCAACCTCCTCAACCATTATCCTATATACTCTTTATTTTTTGAGATCACAGAGTCAACTTTCCTTCATTGCTAGCCCTATATTTGATCCCAACACATCACTCACTCCTCTCTACCCCCTGTTTTTCTCCCCTCCTTCATGTACCCTCACATAGCGTAATGTAATCCCACGAAAGAAACATATAGGCAGGGTGTCACCAGGTTCTTACTATAATGCCCCCTTTTACTGGTAACATTCACTGCTTGCTTTGCCAGATTTCCATTTTCACTGCTGTCTCCTTTTGTGTGTCTGTAGCTAGCTAGCTAGCTAGATGTAGATAGGTATAGATATATAGATAGTTGAGGTGTTCAAAGCAAATAATTTCCTCAGTTCTGGTTTTCTTTCAAACTCTTCTTTAATATTGAACATCCATCTTTTTATTTATTTATTTGTATCATTAAGCTCAGATTTGCAGGATAAGTAACCCTGGACTGAATGAATCTTCAGCTCCATTACCTCGTTCTTTTTCTAGTGAGTATAAAATAGTCTTGTGTTATTTGAATGCCCTTTCCTTTGTATTTGATGGTCTTTCTCCTGAGGGCTTGCAGAATTTGTTTCTGAATTGAATTGTTAAATTTAACTACTGTGTGTCTTGGTGTTTCCAACCTTGAGGGTTTTTTTCCCCCGTCTGGAGTAAACATGTGAATTATTTCATTTGAAATTTCATTTTCTATGTTTAGAATTTGGGGGCAGTGCTACTCTATAATTTCTTTGGTTATAGTGTTAAGGATTTTTGTACTGTCACATTTTCCTGGGAGATCTATGATCCTTAGGTTTTTTCTGTGCATACTGTTTTCAATTTCAATATGATTTGCTTGGATTGAGAACATATTTTCTTCTAATGTGTTTATGTATCTGCTTCTTTTCTTCTAGGTTGTCCTTCGATTCTATGTATTTTAATTCCCAATCTATTCTCTCTTTTGTTCCTTTGGTTAGGCTTGCTACTGCATATTCACATTTTTCTATTCTACTCATTACTTTTACGCTACAGAACAAAAATTCTGCTCTCATAATTATAAATTATCTTTTAAACCAGTAAAATAATGTGGTATAGTTCCATGTCCTCCTCAAATTCCACAGGGTCCTCTGTCTCATCAAGTGTTTTTTCTTTACTTTGCAATATTTTTTTCACAAATATCTGGCCACATTTGCTAGACATAAAGGTCATATTACCTTCTGTTGTTATTGCTTTTCCTGTTGATTTATCTATTTATGTTCAAGGTCTTTGAATTTTCTCCTTCCTGAGATCTTTGATGCTTTCAGTATTTTTCTTCTCCCTTATATTCCTTATCATTCACTTTCTTACTCCCTCCCTTCTTACTATGGTTTCCTTAGGGGTTGAATATCAAGTGCCTCAGCCTCCTCCCAAGATTGAAAAATTCATGGCTCACCAGCATAGGTCTTGCCCCAAGCAACTTTTAGGTGGTCAGAACTAGTCTCAACTGGATATTGCACTCTTTCCCTCAAGTTTGGTGGGATGCTCTATAGCCTACCATGTGCATGATGTTCTATCGCTCTGTTCCTCTTCTCTGATTCAGCATTATCATTCCAGGGTTGTTTTCCCTAGAAATTTAGAACATTGTAATGCTGGTGTTTCCAGCTTGCCACCTCTTGCATACTTATGCTTCTAAAGAACTGTGGAGCAAACTGACTTTTGAAAGCCAAGCAGATTTCTGCAGCCTAGAGCCAAGGTCTCCATGACACTGGAAAAAGAGAGGTGGGACCAGGGTGCAGGGATGGGTTTTTATATAAGCCTATGATCTGCTAGTGTAGTCCAACTACTGATTACAGGGGAGGCAGAAGCATATCAATTCCTTTTTATTTTAAAATGTCTTTTGGATTCTGGTGTCTATAGTCTAAGACTATAGACACAACTGCAGTTGATTTATCTTTAGCTCATAAGTTCTGGTTTGAAGGGGTTTGGGAGGTCATGGGGATCAAAGAAAATATCTAGTCTTCCATCTTGTTACTCAAGTGTCCTAAAATTCTCCTTATCTTTTAAATGAGGAGGCCAGACTAGATCAAGGGCTCTTAACTTGGGATCTGTGAACTTAAAATAAATATTGTGATAACTATATTTCAATGTATATTTGATGTCGTTTGTAACCTTAGGTATTGTAATTATAAATTTAAAAACTTTATTTTAATAAGTGATTCATGGCAAGGGCAGCTAGGTGGCATAGTGGATAGAGCACCAGCCCTGGATTCCAAGGACCTGAGTTCAAATATGACCTCAGACACTTGACACTTACTAGCTGTGTGACCCTGGGCAAGTCATTTAACCGTAATTGTCTCATACACACACATATTAAAAAAAAAAGACGTGATTCATGGAGTTCATGAGATTCTACCAGAAGCTTCCATTGATCGGATACTATTTCAGGAGTGCCAGTGCTAATACCCTTGGAATTGTTCATTGATTTATAATTCTATAAATTTATGAATTTATAGATTATTTTTGTGATACTTTAAACTCTTCCTAGGTAATAAAATGGTCACTAATTACCTTTTCTTTTGAATTTGAAGGACAGTAGAAATAGAATTGGTTTTGGATGGGGAAAAGGTGGTGAATTGAAGATAATGACATTTGATTGCTAAGCTGTGAGGAATGAACTGTTGTTATTATTTGGATCCTTTCTTTAGATTCACCTTTAGGATTTTTGTCAGAGGAAAAGCTGTTTCTTCACAAAGTAACAGAGTATTATAGTCAATGTCTTTCCAACTCCCTGGCCTGCATGCTTGCTAGCTCAATTTGTCATTTATCTGTTTTAAGGCATGTACTGAGTTCACCCTTAGGGGCCCCAAAGGCTGGATGACCACTTATTGAGGAAGCTGGCAAAGGGATTCTTATTTAGTATAGTGTGGATTAAATGGCCCTGGATAATCTTTCCATAGCTGAAATTCTATGACATGTTGTCTTTTTGTGAAATTTCTAGAACAGGTCACCTTATACACTTTATAATCCCTGCTGTTTTCTCTATTCATCACTCTTTCAATTCCTTTACTGAAAGAGGCTGGTCAATTCCATAGTTTTATCATTTAATGAGGACAATGCCTTTCAAGTGCCCTTGTAAATGAAGTCTTATTTCAGCAGCTGACATCATCAGGGCAGCCTACTGAACTCTAAACTGTGACTGGTACATTTTAGAGAAACATGAGGGTTTGGGGGGAAACTCTTCTAAAAAGAAATTATATTTTATGGGTCTGTTTTTAGATTTTTAATATCCTGCCCTTTGGATGAACAGCTTCAGGGTCCAGATCCAATAAAAATCTAACATTAAAGGAAAGATCTAAAACAGCCAGAAGAGAGTATGTGGCATTTTCATTCAAAATTACTGTACTTAACCTTGAACTCTATATTGTATTCCTAGGAGGTAAACAAAGCCCCATCTCTTCTCTGGCCGAGTATTGTTAAATAATGCCTTCCATTGGCATGTGCTGAAGTTGAGACTGCTAGAATATGACATTAGGAGATCCCTAAATGAACCTCCCTCCACAACTCTATCACCATGGGTTGTATTATTCATTTCACATGGCTTAAAATGCAAATATTCTATGAGAAGTAACATACACATTCACATTAAGATATAAATGATTGGTTTTTAGAGTTTTCCCTGTGATGTAGAAGGAAGGCAAGAAGAGTACCAAGTATTTTAAATAGCATGAACAAGGTGATAACAAAGGGGTACATTAGTCATGTTGAATGAGTTTGGGGGCAAAGGAAAAGGAATCAGAAGGCACAGGCAAAAGATAAAGTTAATTATGTCAAGGACTGGACCAGTTCCATCAATGGATATTTTGAAAGCAAAGTTTTGTTTCTTTCTTCTCTAAATATATTTGAGCTTGTCAATGTCACTTCCAAAACTTGGCCCCAAGAGTTGATTTTCTGGATTGAGTTTCATCAGGGCAGAATGCAACACAAAGTATTGCCTTTTTATAGACATAAAGCTTCTATGAGTAATAACAGCCCATATATCCGTTGTTCTGTAGCCTAAAATGCCTCTCTCTCTCTCTCTCTCTCTCTCTCTCTCTCTCTCTCTCTCTCTCTCTCTCTCTCTCTCTCTCTCTCTCTCTCTCTCTCTCTCTCTCTCTCCATAGCATCATATGGAGCTGCTTGTCTACAATCACCCTCTCATTGTTGTTGCAGGATGTGCTGCCTGGTTACCTGGCCCCATGTACTTCTGTAGTTGATTCACATTACTCGGCTATACATTTCTTTAAATGTATAATTTATCATGTTGGCTGCACTTTCTTGCTTAATTTTCTCCCCAAATTTGTAAGTAATCCAAATAATTGGTAAGGGATATTGACCAAAATAAAAAGAGGAAAGAATTCAATGACAATGACATCCTCTTCCTGGAGACCACTGAGGAAGACATTTCTAATACACATGAATTTCTGTTTTATGGGGGAGAAAATAAGCATTTGTATAGAGCATCTACTATGTGCCAGTCACTGTGCAAAGAAATTTATTTTTCTTTTTAAATCAATATTATCTCATTTGAGCCTCATAACAACCCTCCAAGGTAATATTCTATTGTTAACCTTGTTATACAGATGAGAAAACTAAGGCAGACAGAGGTTAAGTGACTTGCCCAGGTTCACAGAGCTAGTCAGTGTCAGGGGTTGGATTTGAACTCAGGCCCAATTGACCCTGCCCCCAGGCCCAATGATCTATCCATTGTGCTTCCAGCAGCCCCTATGCTGTTTGATCATCCAGTGGTTTCTGGATTAAAAGTTGATTTTCCTATTCAGGCCTATATTTTGAAGAGGCAGTATAGAGGATCTGAACTAAAATTAGTGAGATCTAAGTCTCAGTTACTGTTCTAACACTCACTAGGTAAATAATTATGGGTAAGACAACTTCTTTTAGTCATCCTTTACTTTATGGTCACAAAGGGTAACAATGTTTAAACCATTCATTGCAATGGGTTGTGAGGAAAGCACATTGTGCATCACTGTGAGCTATTGATACCCAGTAAGCACTTAACTGACTTGTTGGTATTAAATCATTTGTCATATCCAACTGATTGTGACCCCCATGGGGTTTTCTTGGCAAACATACTGGAGGGATTGTCATTTACTTCTCCAGCTAATTTTACAGATGAGGAAACTGAGGCAGAGTTAAGTGACTTGCCTAGGATCACGCAACTAGTAAGTGTCTGATGTCAGATTTGGACTCAGGACCTGCTCTCCATCCACTGTGCCACCCAGCTGCCCCTTGACTGAATTACTGATTTATTTACAAATTATCAATTGATTTTCACAAGGCCACTGGATAATTACTTTTTTCAAATTGCATGATTACATCTATAAACTTTAAGTATGATAAATCTGAGTATCTTTAACTATAACCATTTTGAAATACATACAAAATCCCATTAAAATTGCACCTGTATTTTTTATAAACATTGTTTCATTCAATTATACAAACAAGGAACGTTCTTAGTTCCTTTTAGACCTTAAGGATTCTTTTTTATTTGAATGGCTGCTTGTATCTTGTATCATTCCAAAATCATATTAATACTCACAATTCTCATTTATAATCAGAGTATCCTGGACTGTGTATGTGTAACAAAAGCCTCACCCCAAAGAGGAAAGAACAGTGTGCTTTGAATTTACAGATCCTAGGATTATACAATGATCAGGTGTTTGAGCTGGTATTAAAATCCATTTCCTCTGACTCTAAATCCTGTGCTTTACTTACGGTCTATTACATGCTCTCCCTTGTTATCTAGGTATTCAGGGACAAGTCCTCCCCACCCCCATCTCTTTGAGCCTGCTTACTCATCTGTAAAATGGGGTTAAGACCAGTGGTAAACAACTGCTTTATCATTGTGTTGGAAGAAGAGCTCTTTGTACATTGTAAAATGCTATGGACTCTGAATTTTTATTCTGATATGTAAACAGGAAGTTGGAGGATACAGCATGTGTGGACCTCTCCTTCAATCTCACAGATGTAGGTCCAAGAAAAATAAATAATGCCTACTGCCTCTGAGACTAAGATTTTTCTCTTTTTTTTTCTCTTTTCTTTGGAAAATTCTCCCTGACTTGTCAGTATAGGACTCTGTGTTTTCCCCCTCATTTTTTGTCCCATTTTACTTGCTTTATTTCTATTCTGTTCCTTTCAATTTTTATCTTCTGCTGTTCCTTCTGTATGCATATATCAGTAGTATTGCAGATCCAGAAGTAATCATGGTAATGAACGAGTCCATGATTGTTTGTGTGTGTGTGTATGTATACACCTATAGCTAGATGATGCTATGTATTTTATGTCATAATGCATTATATTATGTTAATGCAGATTTAGAAGGTGATGAGCTTGGTGCAAGCACATAGAAAGTGCTTCATAAATGTGCATTGGTTTTTTTAAATTATTCCTTGATTAATTGTGTGGCCCGTGTTCATGTTAGTAGGAAGAATGGGAAATTATTTCATGCCGAATGGTTTACTTGACTGCTATCAACACATGAAACCTTACACAAGAGTATGATTATGAGGCATGGGAAGGTGAAAACAATAACAAAACAGTCTTTGAAAGTGTGTTGAGATACAATTCTGAAGATATCAAAGACTGAAATTCTGATATAATTGCCATTCAATTTTCACTCTTGCTGCTCAAAAGCACCTAGAAATGGGGAAATTGAAACAGAATAATGCTACTCTATGTTATTGATTCTGCATGTTCAATGACAAGGTGCCAGTCCCTTTAGTTGTGAGCCAAAGTTATGGCACTTGACAATTTGGAACTGGTCTGTGGCTTACTCAGAGTTGTATTCTTGGCATAGTCTTAGTAATAGCAGTAAAACACGAAAGAGGTTATTTTATTTCTTTACTTTTTTTAATAAAAAATGAGGATTCGTAGTTTCAAAGAGTGAGATGAAGTTGGCTTCATCAGTTTGCTCATGTCAAGCCTGGGGGTTAATTTCCAAAGCTTTATTCATAAGGTGACTAATTTTCTTGTCTCTGTTCCACAGACTGATTCATAAAGGTTATGTCTTTTGCTTGGTCTTTGTATTCCCAGTATTGTTACTTGCACTTAGTAGGTACATTATGTAATCTTGTTGGAGTAAATATAAACAAAATAAAATATTTCAGGTTTTCTATTATATGTAGGTTATAATAGTTAATAAAAAAACTAAGAATGTAATAGATTTTAAATAATTAAGCATTCATTTATGTTCTTAATTTGCATTCAGAAAGAGCAAATGGCAAACTGGAAGTGTCTATACATTGCTTAATTGAGCTAATTAAACACCTGTATAAGCCTTCCTAACTCAGTAAAACCCTGATTTGGCAAAATTGTAGACACTTCTAAAAATAAAACTTCCAAAATGAAAGTAATTTGGAAACTTGCAGCAACAAATTGTCATTCTTTAGAACTAGGAGGGAAATTTAAAGTAAATACTTATGAATTATGTATCACTTGTTCCAAAGTAAATTAGCTATAGTGATTAAGCTTATTCAATTATACCATACTGCTAAGTTTAGTTCCAAGTTTCTAAATTGCATTGCAGAAGAATGATCTATTTGTCGCAAGGAAAGTTTTAGAATATGTTTAATGATTTCATTGAATCACAGAGCTTAGTCAATAAGTATTTTTAAATGATTACTATGTAGCAGACACTGTGGTAAATACTTTGCCCACAAACACATGAAGAATTGAATATAGCCCCTGACCTCAAGAGGCTTATATCTTAATTCTCATAAAAGGAAACTAAATCGGGAAACATTACCAAGATGAATGAGAGAAGAGGTCCTGAGGGGAGCTTCTTGTTGCATGTCTTTCATTCTCTAACAGGACCATGACATTGTAGTGCTTTCATGATTTGCACTGAATTGAAGTGAGTGACTGCTGTGCAAGGTTCCGAACTTCACTCTCTCCTTCAGAGCCATCTGGGTCCAGTGTATTTCTTTCTCTTTCTCTCTCTCCTATCTATCTATCTATCTATCTATCTATCTATCTATCTATCTATCTATCTATCTATCTATCTATCTATCTCTATACCAGGATGACTGCAGAAGACCCCAAATGTTTTAAGGCAATTGTGGTTAAGTGACTTACCCATCGTTGTACAGGTAGTAATCCTCCCAACTTCAGGGCCAGTTCTCTATCAACTTTGTCACCTAGAAGAATGAAACATACTCATTCTGGTCCCTCTCTTTAAATAGAGATTTCTGAGAGGAGCCATATAATCAGAGCAAGAGGCTCTAGGGGATTAGAGTCTTTCCAATGTGTTAATTCTTGGGCTGGAGTTTGTTTAGTAATTCATTCCCAAATATCATCATGAAGAGGTTTCCAAGGGTATGCTAGGAAACTTCTAGAATGCAGTCTGAAAAAGACTGAGATATGTGTCCCTTATACATTTTCCTTAGATAAGGGTTCTGGGAGGAACCAAAGAATCCAAAGGAGAAGCTTTAGGGTTTGAATTCCATGGATGAAGGGAGGTTTCAGTATGAAGAGCTGGGGTTTGCTAGAGAAAGTCAGAAGTGCTGCCTCTAGTAGGATTTTTAATGGGGCCGCCAAGGTCATTGAGAACATTTCCAGGGCTATACAGCAGCTTCACCTAAAACAGATGCAAAATCATGAACACCTGAATTTGTTTTACTGATTGCTAAAGAAAGGAGATTCTCAGCCTCTTGCAGTAACTCTTTCAAATTCTAAAGTATGAATTTCACTTTTGGAACCATAAGGCCTTGTTTGCTGTATCTTTCTACAGTAGAGCCAGAGAATAGCTAAATATAGAGCTTTAACCTTTTATACATTTATTATAGCGCTTGTCATCATCATTACTGTAGAATGAAATTTTGTTTGGAACACTTCCTTAGAAGAGAATGAGAAATAATGAAGTTTAAAAATGTTAAACATATTGCCAAAGTTTTAATTTTACACTCAAAATTATATTTTCTTTTCAAGTATACCTGGATATAGAAAGCCTTCAAACATGTCAATGACAGATTTTGAGGATATCAAAAAATTATAATTTTATTTCATTATTTTATTTCATTGACATTATTTAGTACATTTTAGTAAATGATATTTTGTCTGATATATATATATATATATGTGTGTAACTTTAAGGAGAATAAATTAGAATCAGAAATATTCCTGTCAGAAATAGTCTACCATTTATTCAGAATTCCAATTTTAACTACTTTGTTCCATAGAATTGTCTACCATTTATTTAGAACCATTAGGAAAAGAAATAAGGTAGCAGTGCTTCATCTTTTCCTACTTATCTAGTAGGAAAGTAAAGAATATTGTTGAATGGGGGGAGGGGCAGATTGGTGTGTAGAGCTGAGTGCAATAAAGAACTAGAATTATGTGCTATGGACTGGTCTCTTTCAACCTTTCAGATTTCCTAACAGTTCATAGTGTAGATAATGGCAACAACCTTATATTTTCCTTTAGTCCTACACTTTCCAAAGCAGTTACATGATCTCAATTGATCTTAATAGCTCATTTTTATATTATACTTCACAATTGGCAGTGTGCTTTCCTCAGAGAAAAGTGAGAGACAGAGGGTGAATATTAACCTGATTTCCAAGAGGAAAACTGAGATTTCAAACAGTCTCAGTTTCAGGGTCGCACAGCTAGGAGCCAGGTGTTGGCATCAGGATTCAATTTTTGACCTTTTGACTCCCTAATCCACTGTTCTTTCAACTCTAGCATGCAGTGTGGCTTTGTGAGACTTTAAGAAGGTAAGTCAGGGGAATTTAAGCAGATCCCCAAAATATTTTCATTCAGACACATGAAATAAAAATGTTTCCAATTTTATATTGCAAATACTTTGGATCCTACATATTGGGAAAGAATACTGGAAGAAATCACTTTGCATACTATGATACTGCATAATCTTGAGTTATCTCTGACTTTTTATGATCCCATTTGGAGTTTTCTTGGCAAAAACATTGCAGTATGGGGCATCTAGGTGGTGCAGGGGATAAGGCACGAGCCCTCAATTCAGGAGGACCTGAGTTCAAATTCGGCCTCAGACATTTGAAACTTACTAGCTGTGTGACCGTGGGTTCATTGCCCTCCCCCCCCAATATTAGAGTAGCTTCCCATTTCCTTCTCCAGCTAATTTTATAGATGAGGAAATTGAGGTTGGGATAAGTTACTTGTCCAGGGTTACTTGTTCAGACACTTTACTAAGTGTCTGAAGCTGTATTTAAATTTAGGAACAGGAGTATTCCTGACTCAAGGCCCAGTACTCTATCCACCTACCTGTCCTTGCTTTATGTACATTTAAAATTAAAAGTCATTATCTTTTAAAATTATATTATTGGTTTTTGACAGATTTGGGATAATGAGTCAGAAAAAAGTAAATGGCTTGCCTGAGGTCTCACAGCTACTAACCAATGAGCCTGGGAATGGAAGACAGATTTCAGACTTCTAGCCTAAGGTCTTTTCCAGATGAATGAGTTGATAGATAGACTTCTTACTCAGTCCAATAGTGCAAGATCCTTCCTAAAATGAAAGGTGATATTTGGGCCCAGAGAAATGTCTTTAGTACATTACTTTTGTCCTGAAAAATAACTTCCCTCTCCTCAAATCCAAAGGTAAAATATGGACACTGAAAATGTCTTTTAAAATTGCAAAAGTTTTAACCTATTAGAAAAAAAGAGAAAGATTTGATATCTATAATTTGAAAATGTGCTGCTTCTTTCAAAATGAATTGTTCTGAATAAAGCATTGCAGTAAAAATCTTGACATGTTAATTACCACCTGCATATTTGCCCTTTATTTCATCAGTTTCCTCAGAACCTTGAGGACTTGGAGAAGTAATGCTTAAGGGATACCATTAGGATAGTCAGTGAGGCAATGAGACAGTGCATCTGAGTGGAAGGATGGCATTATATCCAGAAGGGGGTAAAATGCCTTACAATAAAATGTCAGTGCTGTCATTTTTTTAGGTCATTGGCTTTCCCCAGCAGTTTGGTGATCTATTTGTAGTTTAAGGAGGGAATAATAACATGGAGTTACTTAAACATAGAAATCAAGAAATGTCAATGACATAAGTACTACTGTATTTACTTGAGAATCAGGGACTCATTTTATCATTGGTTACATAGTGGGTTAATGGCGCCATGCTATACCATCAATTTCACTTGTTATAAACCGAGCTCCTTTGTTCCTAAGTCATCTATACTTACTCTGTTGTAGGGTGCTGTTATATATTTAGCCTTAGCCAAGAAGGGGAAAGGTAAATGCTGAACACATTAAGAGCGTACTTCTTTTCTTTGACAATGCATATGGATTGAGGTAAATTAGATCCATTTCCAAAATTACAGAGAGGCATCATGGTACAGTGGACCAGGGAGTCAGAAAAGGTGGGATTGAAGCCTACATCAATCATTGACAGTGTGTATGAACATGGGCAAATCACTAATTAGCTCAATCTTCAGCTTTCTTGTCTATTAAATAGGGATAATATGACTTGTATAATCTGCCTCACAAGATTATTGTGAAGAAATTTCTTTCACCTTTCAGTTTTGTATAAAAAACACGAGTTGTTGCTATTATTATATTACAGTTGATAATGCCAGTATCCCTTGTTTCTCATGCATATGAACTATTGGTAGATAAAAAGAACTTCATTTTAAGCGATAATTTCCTTAAATAAAATCAGAGTCATTATCAATTAATATAATTTGTATTGATTTTATGAGACCATTAAAGTAAGGGGGGAGAGGATGAGGGAATAATTGTTGCATATAATAGAGCTCAGAGAAGTAGTTTTCCTAATAATCTATTGGGTCATTATTGCAAAACAGCAAAATATCCCTTTTCCTATTATTTTAGACAAATGTCATTGGTTCTCTGATTATTGAGACATTTGTATCACTTCACATTAACTCTGATTTTTAATCATTAAAACTCCATGGGAAAATAAAAAAAAAAAAACACAACTCCAAGGAAGAATTTGAACAATAGGAGGCAATAGAGAAGACTTTCCCTTTTCCCTCACTTTATCCTACTCCATGCTGCCCAGACAGTACTGAGGTAGATGGGCAGGAAAAGTGACACGCTGCTCATGCTACTTGGATGAGCTTGGGTTCATCAACTACCATCTTTGCAGTAGAATGGAGGAGTGGTGGTAAGCCCTACCATGTCCCATGGTACTGGATCATAAAGTTCACTGGGTCATACACCATCCTTACTACTACTATCAATTCTGGTTCTCAGAAATACAATGCAAATGCACCCTAAGTATTCCTGGGCCTTGATATCTGCTCTGATGCTGAACCCATGGGACTTCAACACCATACTATCCACTCTCTACAGTTTCTCACGTATGTTTTCTCCTCCCCTTAGGATATGAGCTTCCTGAAAGTAGGAACTCCCTTGCTTTTTTTTATTAATCTTTTAAAAAATAACTATCCCTGTTTATCAGAATGCTTAGCACATAAAAAGCCCTTAATAAACACTTTTTGATTCATTCATTCCCTATAGGACTCCTTTAGATCCTTATTTATTCTTGAAAAGGACATCAATATAATTTTGCAATATTTTCAGACCCAATTCGTCTCCAGTGGTCTGGAGAGTGACACATTATACATTACCGTATTTATTCCTGTATCATTTAATAGCCATACTTGCTCTACTATATATCAGGTTTCTTTATTTACAGATTTATACACAACCTGAAGGGTTGTGTATAAATCTGTAAATAAAGTTAATGACAGAGCAGAAAAGTTTAGGAAATTAATGGAAAAATTGAAAAGGAGAAGAAAGGTTTATGATCCTCTTGGCAGAACTTCTTGAAATAACTTTGACAAGTTAAGCTAAGGGTGAGATATGAAGATGTAAAACACATAGCCCGGGGGCAGCTAGGTGGCACAGTGGATAAAGCACTGGCCCTAGATTCAGGAGGACCTGAGTTCAAATCCAGCCTCAGACACTTGACACTTACTAGCTGTGTGACCCTGGGCAAGTCACTTAACCCTTATTACCCCACCAAAAAAACCAAACAAACAAAAACACATAGCCCATTATTTCTGAAAATGGCTTTTGATCAGTTCTCTTTGACCTTGTCCATCAATCTGAAATCATTTTGAGAAAGTTCATCCTCACTTTTTTTTTTTTGAGGGGCAATTGGGGTTGACTTGCCCAGGGTCACATAGCTAGTAAGTGTCAATTGTCTGAGGCCAGATTTGAACTCAGGTCCTCCTGAATCCGAGGCTGGTGCTTTATCCACTACACCACCTAGCTGCCCCCTCCATTTGCTCTTTGAATCAAGGTCCTTAATGTTCCTTTTGAACAGAACCTTTCACCATCTAAAATTAAAAACAAAAATAAAACCCCTAAACATCAGCCTGAATTAATGTGATAAGACCCAACAATAAAATCAAGCAAGGTACTGAATCCCCTCTTTTTCAATTGTGTTGTTACTTGGACTTAGTCTTACCTGCTGTAATTCCTGTTCTTTCATCACATAGTTGTATTTCATGTTACCTTTAATTTCATTTGAGTTTTATTGATCTTTGTTTTTCTACAGTGAGTTTTTGTGACTTCCCAAATTGATTAATCTGTCTTCCAACTATAGTAATCAAAATAGATTGATATTCTCTCCAAAAAAAAGTGTGCATGTACATCATGGTGACTAAGTGAAGAACAGTGGAAAATATAGGCAATAAATCACCATTTCTATTACTGGTAGTCATTGTATTTGTTCAAATATATGCAGAATATGCCCCTGTGGCCCAATCCTTTGATTAGCTGGTTCCTTCCAGAAAATGTTCAGGCCAGTCACATCTATACTCTTCTCAAGGTTCCATCCTTGCCTTTTCAGACTTTCCCTTTCAAGTCCCCAGTGTGGGTACATTTTTTCCACTTACCTTACCCCTCAACCCCACTTTTAGCTCCTTTTTTATTTTTTGTTTCCTCCTACTGTCCAATAAAACAATTATAAAGTGTTTCCTATATTCCAAGCTTAGGAGATACAATTAACACAAAGAAAAAGTCCCTGGAGATTACAGTCAATGGAGGGGGAAGAAAATTGACAACATGAGACTGGCAAATGTTGGGGTAAACCAGTGGAGTATCTTGAGCAGGGGCATCTTGTTCTGTGCAGTTCAAACCAGCCAGAGCAACAGATGTAGAATAGAGTAAGTCAAAAAGCACATTTCATTCCCCCCACGAAAGAAGAGATTGGAAGGGATTTGATATTCCTCCCTTCAGCTCTCCAAAAAGGAGTGAGAAAGCTGAAGGAAGGTTTGTCAATCAAGGCTCGAATTAACATCAAGGTCCTGAGCTAAGAAGTGGTAAGCTTATCCTGGGAGAAGCCGTTAAAATCAGGCAAAGAAGCAGATGAAAAAAAAAATGTTATCTCCAGACAGAGAATTGATGAACTTTGTGAACAAAATGAAGTCTAATTTTTTCACTTTCATCATTTTTCTTGCTTTTTTGTGACTTGATTAATATGGAAATATGTTTGCATGATTTCACAGGTATAATTGATGTTGTAATGCTTTCCTTCTCAATGGGTGGGAGAGAGACTGGAGCAAGGAAGAGACTTTGGAACTCAACATTTAACAAAATCTAAAATTAAATAATAAATGTAATTTAAAAAAACTAAAGTAATCATAATAAAGCCATATAAGATCATCTTCCTTGTTTATCTTGGATCCCCCAGCTTGGATTAAAAACAACAATAATGTTAGATACAGGTACAGAAGTCTTTCATCCCTCCAGTACCAACATCTGTTTCTCATTTGTTTGCAGCCCTTTTATCCCCTTTTAAAAATATATTGTTGTTTATTTTTTTTCAATCGTGTCTGACTCTTTTTGACCCCATTTGGGGTTTTATAGGCAAAGATCATGGAGTGGGTTGTCATTTACCTCCTCCAGCTCATTTTACAGGTGATGAAACTGAGACAAAACATGTTAAGTGACTTGCTGAGGATCACACAGCTAGTAAGTATCTGAGACCAGATTTGAACTCAGGAAGATGAGTTTTCCTGAATTCAGTTCTGGCACTATATCCACTATTACCATCTAGATACATAATAATCCAAAGGAGGGGCAGCTAGGTGGCACAGTAGATAGAGCACCAGCCCTGGAGTCAGGAGGACCTGAGTTCAAATCTGGCCTCAGACACTTAACCCTTATTATCTGTGTGACCCTGGGAAAGTCATTTAACCCCAATTGCCTCACCAAATAAATAAATAAATAAAATAATCCAAAGGAAGTTAAGGTTGATCATACTTTTTTTTTTTTTTTGCCTAGGGAAAACTGGATGGGGTACTAATTAAAGCAGAAGGTGTAAATATAGCTTTAAAGAAACAGAAAAGAATGTTGGAGTAAATGTTTTATCTTAGACAGCAAGAAGGGGAGGCAAGAAAAAGTAACTTCTCCAACTGGTAACTATTCTGCCAGATGGAAAGTCAACAACCACAGGTGTTTCAGATACTGTGGCTGCCAAAAAGAGCCTCTAAAGTGCCAGGCTTAAACAGAAACCCAACAGGCAACTGGGTGTCTCACTGCCGAGCTTCTAGCAATGTCTAATCTGCTAGTCCACTCAGCATTCCGTTTCCAGGTTTGCTGGAAGCAAAAAACTCCTGCTGCCACCACTCCTTCCTCTGTCTCCCTGTCGCTCTTTCGGTTTGATTTTCTCTTACCTCCTAGGCAGAAAGAAGGCAGTGTTATATCCTTGCAATAGTCTCCCGGAAACCTACTCAAGCAGCCTCTGAACCCTACAGGGATCCAGTTTAAAAGCTGGCTGCATGTTTAAGATATATTAGATTTTGTCTCAATCTGTGCTTTCTTTGGTGGAGAAAATCTTCAGTGAGGAAACTCCCTTTACCAATGCAAATTGGTAGCAAACTATCCAGCAGCTCAAGGTAGTATATAGCTAGAAATATAGTCCATGAACATTTTCCCCTAGTAAGAATTCTTTTGATTTGTAATCCTATGTGTTTTATTATATGTGTTCAAAAACTTGATTCTGAGATAAGGTACATAGGCTTCACCGGATGGCTAGAGGGGTCCATGGCCCAAAAAAGCTTAGAGACTCCTCTGTTGAGGGTTGCCTTGAGCTTTTGCAGGTGGAGGTGCTTAGTAATGATGATGGTCTTCCTTCTTTTTTCATAATAAAAGTATTTTATTATTTTCCAGTTACATGTAGAGATAGTGTTCAACATTTGTTTTTAAGATTTCTAGTTCCAAATTTTCTTCCTCCCTCCCTTCCCTCCATCCTTCCCAAGACAGCAAGCAAGCTGATATAGGCTAAATATGTACAATGACATTAAACATATTTCTGTATTAGTCATGTTGTGAAAGAAGAATCAGAACAAAAGGGAAAAACTTCAAAAAGCAAAATAAAACAAAACAAAAAAGTAGAAACACTACATTTCAATCTGCATCCAGATTCCACAGTTCTTTTTTATGGACGTGGAAAGCATTGTTCCTTCATGAGTCCTTTGGAACTATCTTGGATCACTATATTGCTGAGAAGAGTTAAGTCTATGACAGTTAATCATCACACAATGTTGTTGATACAATATTCTCCTGGTTCTGCTCATTTCACTCAGCATCACTTCATGTAAGTCTTTCCAGGTTTTTCTGAAATCTGCTTATCATTTCTTACTGTACAATAGTCTTCCATTATATTCACATACCATAACTTGTTTAGGCATTCCCCAATTTGATGGGCAACCCCTCAATTTCCAATTCTTTGTCACCATAAAAAGAGCAGATATAAATATTTTTGTACATGTGGGTGATTCTTCCTTCTTGAAGAGGACTAATTACATCAGGAGTGATGTCTAAACTTGCAAATAACTTGCATTTAAGTGAGGCAGGGCTGTTCACAGTCTTCAGCCTCACTCTCTCCTCAGTGCTTTGAGCACTGAAATAGTAAGTGACTTTCCCATGATCACTCAGTGCGCCTCACATTAGGATTTCAGCCCAGGTTTTCCTGACTCTGAGGACGTCCTTCTCTTTACCATGAAAGACTAGATACTTAAGTTAGATTCAGCAATTTAATGTCTATCAGGAAAAAAAAAGTAGAAGTTCTTACCCTTTCTCCCAGTCATGTTATAAGCAAATATTTCCTGAAACCTTGTGGAAACCAAAGAGTTGTCTGTGTCAACCTTTTTCTCCTAGGGCTCATAGTAAGCACTGATATCCACGAAGGGTGCAAAATTTGCCTCAGCAGCTAGTGTCTGTGTGCTGAGATGAGTTATAAAAATAGATGAAAGTACCAGGTTTAGAGGACACATTCAACAAGAGCTGCAGCAGCAGCACATCCTGCAAAAAAGGCAGCGAGTTGTTTGGTAGCACTCATTTAATAATTCTCTCTAGATCCCCAAGCGGAGTTGGTGGCAACTCAAAGGAAATTGTTTTGACATCTCCCTTCAAATAATGCCTCTTCAGCCTCTGTCAGGCTATCAGCTGCTTTCTGGTCTCCCCAATCAGGGCCTATAGAAACAGAGTAATAAAACAGCAGCCAAGGTACTCTCCAGAATCGTGGGTGCTTCTAAGGAGTTTTAGCTCCCTGAAATCAGGGATATTTCTGGTCTGTGTTAAACAGGTTCATGTGGTTGTGTGGGAGTTTTCTTACATACAATAGTGGAAATGGGTTTATTCATTCATTTAATAAGCATTTATTAAGCACCAACTATGTGCCAGGCACTATATTAAGTAAGTACTGGGTATACAAACAAAGGCAGAATGACAACCAACCCCTGCCCTCAAGGAACTCTGTGTGACCAATAGTACAAGTTTTGTAAAAGAGTGCTCTTGGGGGCAGCTAGATGGCGCAGTGGATAAAGCACTTGCCCTGGATTCAGGAGGAACTGAGTTCAAATCCGGCCTCAGACACTTTACACACTTACTAGCTGTGTGACCCTAGGCAAGTCACTTAACCCCAATTGCCTCACCAAAAACAAAAACAAAACAAAAGAGTGTTCTTATTTGTCCAAATCAGGGGTGCACCAAAACCTCACTTGTCAAGCTACAGTCAAAGGAGATGTTACCTTCATGAAATAAGAGTTATTTTAGACAAGCCCCATGTGATGGAAATGCTTAGGGAATGAATTGTTAAATTCTTTGGTTAATTTGAAGCTGCCCAGAAGAATTGTCTTCTGCTTACATTTCCACTGGATTGAATTGCTTCCTGAACTTATTTTCTGCTTTCCACCTTCTTTTTGTGTGAAATCCCCAAGGAAGGGAAGTGTCACAGGTGATAGAGTATTGTGACTCTAGGCAAGTCACTTAACCACTTGGCTTTCTCAGTTTCCTCAACTGTAAAATGAGAATGAATAGCACCCACCTTGAAGGGTCATTGTGAGAATTAACATAATATCTGTATGGCTGTTAGGGAAGAGTCTGACACATTGTTAGAACTTAAAAAAAGAATGCTTGTCTCATCTCTTTCCCCTCAATGGCTAGAACTCTTTTCCTTTTTGCTTGTAAGGGTAAACCCCAATGCTTAGTACAGTTCGACAACATAAATAGTAAGTGCTTAATGAATATTTGTTGCCTTGGCTTGTCCTCTTTCCTGGCTTTAAAAATAAACAGTAGGGGCAGCTAGGTGGCACAATGGATACAGCACCGACCCTGGATTCAGGAGGACCTGAGTTCAAATCTGATCTCAAATACTTGACAGATACTAACTGTGTGACCCTGGGCAAGTCACTTAACCCCAATTGCCTCACCAAAAAAAAAAATTAAAAAAACAGTAGCTAATAATGACAATAGTTTGTTTTTTCTTTGATCATCTGGAGGACCTCAGGAGACTGGTGGATGTTTATGCATGTATCCATCATTTGTCAGACCTAAGTAAAGGAGCCATAATTTTCTTTTTCTGCTACCTTTATGACTCAAACCTCCCAGGTCCTTGCTCTTCCCAGTGCCTTGATTTGCTATAGCTGAGCTTTCGATGATTAGGGATTTGGGGTGCATTATTTTCATTCATAATATCAATACTCATAGTCTAGGAATTTGGATGTAGATGTTAAAAAGCCTAAGAGGTTGAATTGATTCTATAATGTTCTCTTTACAATGTGTTTGAAAATAAATTTGGAGGAAGAGAGGCTGAGGAATTGCTTTAGAACTTTAGAAATCTGCCTGATTCATTAACGACCAAGCCTGCTCCAAATGTCCAGGCATCCCTGCTATCTTTTCAAGGAAATGCCTGTCACCAGAAGAATCTACCTCTCTCTCAAATCTAAGTAAATGTATCAATACTAATAAACTACCATTATTCCTAGAAAGAACATGCCAATTGAGTGACTTTTCTTTGTAGTGTCAGCAGTGCCTGGCACATAGTAGGTGCTTTTTAAAGTTAGTTCTCTTAACTTCCCTGCCTTATAGATCAACTTAACTACCAACTCTAAAGTCACCAGACACTCTTCTATCAAATAAAACAACCCTGTTTGAAAAATTCTTCAAGCTCCAGATGTTGATATGATTTCTCATTTTAAAAGTTTTACTCTTTAGTCCCGTCTAAATTAGTTAATTATGCTTTGTGTCTTTGGAGTTCTCAAAACTATTATCTACCCATGCTAATGATGACTAGTTATAAAATGATCATTAAAATCTACACATAACCTGAATTATTCATTTCAATTTTATTCAACAGGTCAGACACCTCCCTCAGCAAATCTTTATGACACTGAGCATCTGAACAGCTGGGGTTGGGGGAACTTGAGGTTACGATATACCACAGGTAGGAGAAAAAAGGAAGGAAGGAAGGAAGGAAGGAAGGAAGGAAGGAAGGAAGGAAGGAAGGAAGGAAGGAAGGAAGGAAGGAAGGAAGGAAGGACTGATTAATATATCAACTATTAATTTCCAGGAACTGGACTTTACAAATATCTCACATAATTAAGAAGATGAGGAAAATGTAAGAGGTTACAATGAAGTCAAACTTTTAAGTCTGGCTTTTTATACATACTTTTCTTGTATGTGAAGATACGTGATTCCCTTGGTAGGGATACTCCCCTCCACCAATGCTCCTCAGTCCCTGCTTTGTCTTTGGATAGCTTAGTTTGAATTGCTGTATTTGGGGAAAAAAAACTTCACCTAGTGTTTAACCTTTACCTGGTTATGAAGCCCCCCCCCCAAAAAAAAGACACCTTGTTTATGGTACTCTTTCTGGCTCATTGTGATCTAATAAAGTCCCATGGCACTATGACCAAAGGTCATTCCAAAACAAGACTGACTTGAGTAGATTATTTTGAATTCTAGAAAATTCTGTTTTCTTAGTCCTCCAAGTCTTAATGGTCTCTAAGTCATCTCATGAATGCCCTGATCTGGCTGTCTTAAGGCTGCCATGCTCCACATGCCTGTGCTTTAGCCTCCATCTTCTGTGTAACAAAGTCCCTCCCCTGGAACCCTGGGCTTCTGGTTGGTGAGCAGTGGCATTAAGTAGCCTGAGTGGACCCAGACTCATCTTGCTACTCACAGGTCATGTTCATGCCCTGCCCCATTCTATTTGTATTTCTAGCTCTGAGAACAGGAATAATTCAACACAACTGACTTTACTCCATTGTCTACTCTGAGAATACAGATTCCTTGAGGGTAGGGGATTGTCTTGTAACTTTGTATATATATTCTCATGTTTTTGGACTGTATCTGACAGGTGACAGGTAGGGGATACTACAAAAATGATTGTCCATTTCATTCTCTTTTTAATAATTTTCATATGTTGATTATATGGAAGATTGGTAATTATGCATCATACAAGGATGAAAAAAGACAAATCATGTGCTTAATGATCCTGCAGTTCATTAGAATCCAGACAACAGGTAAATGGATAAGTCTGTTAAAAAGCTAATTGTCAGAATCCTTTGCTCACACCTTGTGCCCAACAAATGCTTCTATCCCTTGTATCTTCTGAGCATCAATCATGCCTATCCAATTGCCAACTGGATATTTTATACTGAAAATCTTGTATGGATCACAACCTCAATAATTCCAGAATGGAAGTCTTCCAAATCTTTTTTACATCTGTTGAAGCTTCCATCATCCTTCCCAGATCCCATGTTTACAACTTCTGATGTCTTCTTTGAAAAATTATCTTTGATCCTATTTATCCAATTATTTGCCAAGTATTATTGATTCTACACTCAAAACATATCTCATAGCTGTCCCATTCTTACTGCTCATATAATTCCTGCCCCCCACCCTCAGTTTAAAACTCTTGCCTGGACCTGAACCATTACTAAATTATTTCCTTAACTATATGGTCTCTTCACATTTCACTGTAGTCACTGCACAGATGGTAGAGTTATTTACCTAAAGTGCAGGCCAATAACTAGTAAATTACAGTAGCTCACTACTTCCTCTAGAATCTGTTTGACATTTAAAACTCATCTGGTCCTATCCTGCTTGAATCCATGAGGTTTCCATCAATCCCAGACACATCCATTATAGGATTGATTCACATTCACCTAAGCTCAGGAAAGGAAAAACACAAAAGGGTAAGCTCAAATCTGAGCTCAGTCTTGCTTAGGAAAATATGTGATTTAATTGCCACATACTTGCAGCCACCTGAAGGTAAGGATACATGTCTATTTTCTATAGTAAAATAATCAACAGTTCTAGACATAGTTTTACTACTCTAAGTGATGCTGTATTAAATGTTCCAGATTAAGAGCCAGTGGTTGTTGTTGTCCATCTCATTGTGATACAATTCATGGTTTTCTTGGCAAAGATACTGCAGTGATTTGGCAGTTCCTTTTCTAGATAATTTTACAGGTGATCACTTTAGGCAAATATGGTTAAATTACTTGCCTAGTGTCACAGAGCTAGTAAGTGTCCAGGCCAGATTTGAACTCATACAGATGAGTCTTCCTGACTTCAGGTCAGGTCCTCTATCCACTACACCACTTAGCTGCCTCAAAAAGAGTTAGCTGACCTGGGTTCAAATTCTTACTTGTCATTTAACCTCTTTGAACCTCAGTTTTTTCCCAATGGGAAATAAATGAATTGGATTAGATTATCCCTAATGTCACCAAGGATACCATGCCACTATGAAATTTATTTATAAAATACCATGATTAGTTCCCTATATAGTCATGCTAGGTGAATCCAACTTTCATAGTTGAATAAGCAAATTGCTTAAGGTTTTGGAAACAGGACTTTAATTTCCAGTGATTTATCCTATGCAATGGATCATTGGATTAATTCTGGACACTGCTGGTTTTACAGGTGAAACAAAAGGGTCTGGATAATACTCAGCCTTGATAACCATCTCTGGTTATTAACAGAGTGGTTCTATTTGACATATTAATAATTAATTTTATTGCATATCCTACTTCCTTGATTTGGTCACTGCACAACTTTTCCCATGCTGTCAGTTTCATAGCAAATGGGGTTAATTTGGAACACTAGTTTGTAGTTCTGGTAATAAACTGAAAAACAACAATAACAACAACAACAACAACAACAACAACAGGAAAATAGAACTGTGAATTACCTGTTCATATTAGTGAATATTGAAAGTCATGGCTATATAAGATCTAGGCCTAGGTCCTGTGGATAGAGCAAAACAATTGGGTGAACAAGACTCCTTCTAGGAAATAGCATTCTCATGATGGAAGCCACTCATTAAATAAAATTAATTTACTTTTAAAGCAGGTAATACTTGGTGAGTCAAAGTTTCAAGAAAAGGACCCCAGATAGGAGATGAATGCCTATGTCTTTACTATGAATTTATTAAAGTCAATGAATATGGTGGATTTCTAAATATCATTTCCCCAAAGCAGTTGAATGCTCTTTTTACAAAATTTAAGTGTATTTCAAGTTTGCAAAATCTTTAGAACTAAAATCTTTCCATAAAGAGATGTTACATGGCATTCAGCCAAGTCTTGAAAGATGTTATGTGTGTGTGATTTTTTTATAAAGCTTTTAAAGCTCTTGATTTCTTGGTATTCTTCTTAGAGATACTCTTTTAGTTTGGCAGACAAAAAAGCACAGTGCTATATAATAACAGATTTTCCGATTGTAATTGGAAAGCATGATTTATAGTGTCCTAATTTTTACAGGATTTTCCCCATGTCTTCTTTAAACTTAGTGTCTTCCCTTTGAGATTACTTCCTATTTATTCTGTGAATTTTATATATATATATACATACACACACACTTCAGTACCTGCACACATGCATCAACTCACACATACAGTACATAGATTATATGTGTCCATATATACATACAGGTACATATTTATATTTGTTTATGTGCTTGTATATTCACACACATATATATACATACCTACATACAAACATAGTTATACATGTTTGCATGATGTCTCACCCTTAGAATGTAAACTTCAAGAACAGAGATTGTATTTGTTTTAATTTATTATGTTTTGTTTTGTTTTTCCTTTCTTTGTATCTCCTTTGATTAGCACAGTCTCTGGAACTTACTACCCACTTAATAAATGATAGTTTACTGACACCCACTCATCTTGCTTTTTCATTGATAAAAAGGGGGATGGTATGTATGATTTGAAAGTGTTTTATGGAAGAGGAGGTGAGGGGGAAAACATGCATCAGGGGAAAAGATTTATAAAATAGTTAAAGAAGCTCTTTAAGAGAATGCTGGCCCTGCCTTTGATGAGAGCATCCAGTTAATTATTAACATCTCTTGGTATAGTAGGCACTTAATAATGCTTACTGAATGATGGATGGAAAGTGTAAGCACCTAATAAGGAAAATCTGGACTTTTTCCTATGCTTAAAGTGACAAAAAAAAGTTTGTATTCACTGTGTAGTCTCCTTTCTTCCTACCCAATTGGAAAGGGGGATCAGTTTTGACAAAGGCAACAATGGGTGTGCTTTATGGATTGCAAAACTGAGTCAGGAAAGTCATGTGTGCAAATTCCCAACATCAAATATTTACTAATTGTGTGACAATGAACAAATCACTTAATTTCTCTGACTTAGTTTACTATTGTTTAAAAGAGAGTTTTACCTCCCTTGTGAAGTTGTTTCAGCTCAGATAAGTTATATAAAGTGCTTTCTAAACTTGAAAGCATTATATTAAGGTTAGTTTTTCTTTCATTCTCATCTGCTGGAGTTTAGATCGAAATGGCCCTGGGACAAGTTGCAATCCTGGTGTCTTTTTATTTTGAGTGTTCAGCAGACTGTTGCATAGGCAGATAAAAGGTTCAATTTTTATAATTTAATGGAAGTATTTCAATGCAGGCTCATCTTCTGTAGATTCACTGAGAGCATCTTTGGGGAAACTAGGAATAGACAGAGATTTTACTTCCTCCTATATGAATCTATATGTGGAATAATTTTCTTTCTACATTGTTTAAAGGGAATTCATGTTTGATTTTTTTGGTATATATTTGTCCAAGCATTTTTCCTCTTTAACTCTTATGGGTCCGTGCTACATCTGTGGAATTTTTTATTATGCTTATCACTTACCTTTTAATAGTCTAAATTATTTACAACATTGTTTTTTATCTTTTTTTTACTTAAATCTTCAAAGCCCTTTAATAATGGACCCCAACACAATATTGATGATTTTTAGTTTGTTATTTAATATGTACAATATACTTTTACATGTAATTAAGACTTTTCCTCACTATGCCCAAAGGGCTATGTGGCTGTGCATATCCTTTGACCTAGTAATACCATTACTAAGTCTGTATCCCAAAAAGATCATCAAAAGTGAAAAGGACTCCCATGTCCAAAAATATTTAAAGGAGCTCTCTTTGGGGTGGCAAAGAATTGGAAATCAAGAGGATGCCCATCAATTTGGTAATGGCTGAATAAGTTTTGATATGTGAATGTGATGGAAAACTATTGTGCTATAAGAAGTGACGAGCAGGCCAATTGCAGAAAAACCTGAAAATATTTAAGTGAAATGATACTAAGTGAAGTGAGCAGAACCAGGAGGACATTGCACACAGGAACAGTAGCATCATGTGATAATCAACTGTGATAGACTTAGCTCTTCTCATCAATACAATGATCCGAAACAGTTCCAAAGGACTCATGATGTAAAATGCTCTCCACATCCAGAAAAAAAGAACTGTGGAAGCTAAATGCAGATTGAACCATGCTATTCCTACTTTTTTGTTTTTGTTTTCCTTTTTCTGATTCTTCTTTCACTACATGACTAATGTGAAAATATGGTTAATGTGATTATATATATATATATATATATATATATATATATATATATATATATATAACCTATATCAGATTACTTTCTGTCTTGAGGAGGGGTTGGGGAAAGGAGGGAGGGAGAAAAAAATTGGAACTCAAAATCATGTAAAAACACATGTTGAAAACTATCTTTACATGTAACTGGAAAAATAAAATACTATTAAGGTTGAAAAAAATATTCCTTCTTCTTTTGTTTACCATTTGTGGGAGGCAGTAGAGTGGAAAGAGCACAATCAAACAATCAACAATTATGGGAGTCACCAGATCTGTATTCCAATCTTAGTTCTACTATTTTCTCTTAAACCCTCTGGGCCTCATTGGCCTCCTTCATAAGAATCGGGGTGATTGGACTAGATTAACTCTAAGGTATCTTCCAATGCTAAATCTATGATGTTCTTAACTGGCCTGCTAGTAAAGACTTTCACTAATGCCTTGATGTAAAATCAAGGAACTTCACCAACTATAAAGCTTTAGGAATCATCCTGTAAAATATACTTTAGAATTAATTCAGGGAAAATGCCCAAATATAGAAAAAAAATTTCAATGCCATGGGAAAGGGACATTGAAAGTATAAAATTAACATGGTCTATGCTTTTGGTAAACAGAATCTTACCCAGATTACTGATAAGTAGAAAACAAAACTATTAAACATAATTTTCAGGTGGAACACAGCCCAGTACTAGGCAGAGATAAATCAAGAAAGACAATCTCAGGGAAGTTCAGTAGTAGGAAGCTCAACAGACACTTGCATCTAGACATGTTGACAGACATTAGCATATGGGCAAGTGGCTATCATTGGAGAGGGGTGGGGTCTAGTAGCAGACAGCAATCATAGGTCATTGAGTTCAAGATATGATTCTAATCTTTGTGAGTATTATTGAGATTTTATCCTATGAAAGGTCTTAAGAGACCCTAAAGAACAATGTAGAGTCAGAAATGATCAAAGTTTATCATTATAATTAAAGATGGAAGAAAACAACAGGGAAAGTTTTTAAATATCAGAATAATAGCTTTTGTCTAACTGCTGTGATAATAAGCTTAGCAGAGCTAATTGAGAAAGAGCATTAAAATCACTAAACAATAAATTTAGCTTTCTCTAGTGGGGAGATGTATAGAAAAAATTTCTGATTAGAAATATGGGAAATTGTCTTTTCCATATGCTTTGATTTGATTTTCCTGGACATTAATCATGGGCACTGTTAGCATAATCACATCCATATCCTTGATTTAAAGAGTAATTTTGTTTGTCACAACAACAGATTTCTATTATTTGTAATAAATAAATGGATGAGTGAATAAATAAATAAATAAATAAATAGATGAATAAATGAATGAATGAGGAAATAAATGATAGATACATAGATACATAAGTGAGGGGATGAGCAGATAAATCAATAAATAATTGGATGTGTGTATGTATACGTAATCATATCTGCAACATAACCTAGCAGATTGCTTAATACCAAAAGGAGAATTTTTTTTTTTAAATGGAGAACTTGAATAAGACTTGTTAAGAAAAAATCCCATTTGCATCAACCAGAGAAATCAAAATGATATAATCTTTGGATCTCTCATCTAAGAGAATAAGCAAAAGGTTGAATTGGTATTTATGACAAGATATAATGACTGTTTTATTTTAATAAGCTCAAAAATAGAACAATTCAGACAGAGATAGGGAATGGACTTCTGATTTCATTAGCACGATAGAAATATCTAGTATTTTGAGATATGGCAGTTAAATTGTTTTAAAGTTTGAGCATTTGCTAAATGATCATTTGCCCCTCCCAAGGCTGGTTTCTGGTCTGTCAAAGAGTTAGATAACTCAGAGATAAGTTCAAATTTTTTACTTGAAGGGCAGTATGGTATAGTGTATAGGGCGAGTCAGGAAGACTGTTTCAAATCCCACCTCAGACACTTATTGGCTGTATGATCCTGGGTAAGCCATTTAACTTCTCACTGTCTTAATCTCATTATCTACAAAATGAGAGAGTTGGACTGCACGGACATCTAAAATCTCTATCATCTCTAATAACATAAACAAATAACAAGCTGTAAGCCTCTGACTTGATCAATGTCTATGAGTACTTGTCTCATCCTATGTAATGCATAAAAATTAAAAAACAAAACAAAAACTTCGCTTAAGACTAAATGGTACTTTCCATGCCCTTAATATATGTCTGACTATATTTGGCGCCACCCCCACTTGAACCTACCCATATGTTATGTTTGGTGAAAAACTGCCTATTCACTTGCCAATGCATAGTTTTCTCTATTTTCCATAAAAAAATAAATAAAAATAGAATGGGCTGTATAGTCCAAATGATGTAATGTACTAAAGATAGAATCTATTTTATTTTTAGATTATACAAGTATGACATATAGGATTCCTATAATGCTTTATATAATTTTTTAAAGTCATTTTATTTCTATTTTTATAGGTGACAACCCTGGTCAATACAAGCAACAAGGGGCCATCGGGCAAGAAGAAAGGACGATCCAAGAAAGCTCATGTGTTAGCTGCTTCCGTGGAGCAGGCCACACAGAATTTCTTGGAAAAAGGTGAACAGATTGCTAAAGAAAGTCAAGATCTTAAGGAAGAACTGGTCACTGCTGTCGAGGATGTACGCAAACAAGGTACATAGAGTTAAATTTCAGCAGAGCAACTATTTAATTTCTAAATGATAAACTTTCCTCCAAGAACAATGCATCCTTGCTAATACCTGCTCAATCAGCTGCTCATGCTTTTTCATACAATCTATGTGTGTCATATTTGTAGTTTCCAGAATCCAGGACCAAGATAGATATTTTTAGTTGCAATCATATAGCAATGCTGCAAACTTGTTTTGGTCTCCATGGCTTTATAATCTTCTTCTCTATTGCCTAAGGCTTTATCTGTCCCTGGGATAAAGGACAACTGAACAAGCACCTTGGCTGAAGGATTCTAGTTTGATAGGATTTCATGACTCAGCATTTTGTTGTAGGGGGTAGAAAAAGAAATAGCTTAATTGAAAGCTTCTTAAACTATGAGACATGACCCCACATGGTGTTGCATATCTGAATATGGGGGCCGTGAAAAATTTGGCAACAGTAAAAGGTTATAGATAGCTATTTTATATACCTATATCCTGGGGGTCATGTAAAAATTTCTTAGACAAAAAGGAGTCATGAGTAGAAAAAATTTAAGATGCCCTGTCTTAATCCACTAAAATGGAAGTTAAAAATAAATGAAGATTTACATTTAAACTGGACATGTACTCATGGGCTGGATAGAGAGAATGAAATTTGGAGCCGCGTCAGGCCTATATTAAAATCCTGCATCTTTTACTTACCATTTGAGTAACATGTTCTGTAGACCTCAGTTTCCTCATTTATAAAATGAGAGGGTTTGACAAGGCCTCTGAGGTCCCTTCTAGCTTTAATGTTTAAGTTCCTTTAATCTTTCCTTTGCTTCTATAATCTCACCTAGCTTCTTGGACTCCTGAACTTTGTTATTCATTAAAACAGATTTTTATCTATATAAAATATTGAAGGCACTCTAAGTGGTAAAAGTTTCCTTGGGCTTCCCACTCTCTGTGAATGCCTCTTCCTAAGGTTGTCTCTGCTGGCTAGATAAAGTCAGAGGTGACAAATCTCAAGACTGAGGCATAAAGGAATGATGTGGATGAATACTGTGTCATACTAAGTGCCAAGAAAGGACTGATCACAAAATCTTAAGTCTAGAGCTAAATGGAACCCTTTAGAGACCCTTGAGTCCACCCCCTAAGTTGTATAGATGAGAAAACTGAAGCACAAAATGATTAGTTGATCTGCCTAGGATCACATATTTGATTACATGTTTGACAGAATTTGAACTCAGGTCCTCTTGAATCCAAGAATTCTATCCACTGTCCTATCTAGCTGTATCAACATTTACCAATACCCTAATCTCAGCGGGACAGAACAATGACTGTGGCTACCCATTTTGAGTATTAGAATAGTGACATGTGAGCAAATTTTTCCCCACTCCTGAAGAAAAATGGGCTGATTATATTGACATATTTGTCAGACCAAAGCTAAATCAATGGCAGAAATAGGAATCTTGGTAGATATAGAAGCAATACAGGAAAGATTTAGGTTACACTAAGGAAAAGATCCTTATCACAATTGTTTGTGTCTAGATAGATAGATAGATAGATAGATAGATAGATAGATAGATAGATAGATAGATAGATAGATAGATCTATATCTATATAGATATGTAGATATAATGCCACCAGAAAGTTTTTTCAGGTATTGTTCCTCATTTCATAGATATGGAAGCTCAGAAAGGTTAAGTAACCTGCTCAGGCTCACACAGATGGAAGAGCTGAGAATTGAATCACTGTTTTCATAAATCTTTTGACTTTAACATGCTCTTTTTTACACAATTAATATCAATAGTGGTACATGGCAAAATGGGTGAGATGTGGGTTGGTGAGGTTTGATAAACCAGAAAGAACTACTAATTCTGGATGTTGCCCTAGAAAGATTCCATCCGTGGGAATAGAAAATATCTGTATAGGTTTGTTAAGGAATATGGTAGTACTAACAGAAAGTGGCATACATGCTATTCTGAATTGTGCAGGTGGTAATGGGAAGACTAGGGAACTGGCTGACAGGTGGAACACAGCTCAGTACTAGGCAGAGATAAACCAAAAAAGATAATGTAAGGTAAATCCAGTTGTAGGAAGCTCAATAGAGACTTGTGTCTGGACAACATGGTGTCAGACATTAAAGTATGGGCAAGTGGCTGTCATTGGGTAGGAGGCATCAATAATGGGTCATTGAATTCAAGGCATGACTATAATCTTTGTGAGTATTATCAAGCCTATGTCTTAAGACATCCTAAAAAACAATGTAGGGTCAGAGATAAACAAGGCTGGTCATTATAATTAAAGATGGAAGAAAACAATAGGGAAGGTATGTTAAGTATCAGAATAATAGCTTTTGTCAAACATTCTGGGACAATAAGATCAACAGAGCTATTGGGAAACAGCATTAAATTCACTAAACAATAAGTTTAGCTTTCTCCAATAGAGATCCCTTTTAGCACATTAGAGGATTTTTGTTCTTGTTTTTTTGCAAGGCAATGAGGGTTAAGTGACTTGCCCAAGATTACACAGCTAGTAAGTGTCAAGTGTCTGAGGCCGGATTTGAAATCAGGTCCTCCTGAATCTAGAGCCAGTGCTTTATCCACTGTACCACCTAGCTGCTCCAGTAGAGGATTTTTGAATCCCAATAAAGGACTCTGGAAAAATGAGCCCCAAAGAGATGACACTATTTAGTTGAATGAGTGGAAAAAGCCACCAAGACCCCAAGCACCAGGAAGTACTAACTTCATGTGAGGTATCAGAAGAGATAAAGGCATTGAAAATGCACACACACCCAGATATGCATAAACCTAACTTGTAGAACAAAATAGAAAATATATACATTTTCAAATGGTTTTAATAGAGCAAAATAGCTCATTGTGTTCTCTACCTTTTGGTAAAGCTGCTTGAGAAAATAATTTTATGTTTCAAATGTTTTCCGATTTCAGTTAGAAATGTAGCTCACTAACCAAATTTTTTTTTATTTCTTTTTTTTTCTTTTTCTTTTTTTTCTTTTTTTTGGTGAGGCAATTGGGGTTAAGTGACTTGCCCAGGGTCACATAGCTAGTAAGTGTCAAATGTCTGAGGCTGGATTTGAACTCAGGTCCTCCTGACCAGTGCTGGTGCTCTATCCACTGTGCCACCTAGCTGCCCAAGTAACCGAATTTTTCATAGCAAGCAGAAATAACTTTTTAACACATAATTAATATGGATCAATTTTCTTTTTGAAAAAGAAGAGTACAGTAGTCAAGGAGAGAGTAACAAGGCCATGATGATATAGGAATTGGCAAAAAACATTTTTGGCTTAAATCCAAATTGTACCAAATAGAATGAGGTTGTGATGAACAATACCAGAGAGACAGACAAACAGAGAGATAAGCAGGCAGGCAGGAAAGAAGGACAGAGGGAGGAAAGGAGGGAAGGAGGGAAAGAAGGAAGTGATCTAGGAAGTAGTGACAAAAGATGTGTTAGCAGCAGATTTGCATCAAAGAAGAATTGAACTTAATAAAATGGAATACAACACTCTGGGCTAAATGTCTAGATGTTCTTCCATAATCTAATATTGTTAGAATTTATGAACCTCCTTTGGGAAGGTCTTTTTAGCCTATGGGATTTGAAATGCACACATAACAATTTATTCAGCCAGAATTTGCATGGTTCATTGTACATATTTTTATAATGGTTTATTTTGTAAAATTGAACTTTCAAGAATATAGCAAGTTCACTTGGGCTAAGGAAATAATTGTATGAAATATTAATACTATATGCTTGTTTTGTGGATCTGAAATGCCATTCATGTGTTTCATCAGTGTATTACAGACTAACTACCCCATTGGATTCGGGGAATCTCCCCATTCATTATCCCACAATTTTAATATACAACTGGGATGTCTCTTTTCTAGTCATATGACTCCTTTATGACAACGTTTCTTTAAAAGACTTTAACAGTATAAAGAACTGGGCTCAAACTAATATGATGGAATTTAATGGTTCCAACTATAACTTTACTCTTGAAATCTAGAATTCACTATAACAGAAATAATATTGGAGAGATATAGTTAGATGTCAGTTTTCGTGAAATATCTGGAGACAGGAATTGTAAGCTCAGAATTTACCAGTGTGATATGACTGCCCAAAATGTGAAGGGGGTCTGGGACTACATTGAGACAGTCAGAGCTTCAAAGAATTAGCAACTGATTGTCCCATTAGACTCAAGGTTCTTAACTTTGAATACATGAACTAGATAAATTTCAGTGGGCTTTCAAATTTGGAAGGGTAAAAAAAATTATTTTAATACATTTAGTTTCCTTTGTAATCTTATGTGTTTCACTTGATGCATCTAAAAATATTTTTCTGAGAAAGGCTTTGTGGGTTGCAACAGATGGCTTACAGTGTCCCCAACACCAAAACATTTAAGATCATCTGCTGTAGATTCTGCTGCAGCCAGAGCACATCTGGAATATAGCGCTTGGTTCTACAATTGATGTAGGACATTGATTGACAAGTTCTTCACATAATACCTGTTTTGTAGGAGGTTCCCAATAAATATTTCTTGATTGCTTGATGTGTTTACAGAGGAGTACAACTGGAATAGTAAAGGGCCTCTAGTCTCTAGACAAATGAGGGAACTAGTTATTTTTAGTTTGGAAAGGAGACAATTTATGGAATACATGGTGTCCATTTCAAGCACTTGAAAAGCATTCATGGGAAAGAGGAATTAATTCTCCTTTTTCTGTTTGATCCCAGAGGTCAGAATTAATAGCAATAAGTGGGAGTTGCAAGGATAAAAAAAGCCTTATGTTTAAGAAACATATTTATAATGATTCAGCTTCCTGAAATTGAAATAGGTTACTTTGCTATAAAGTAAGTTCCTCATCTTGACAATCTCCTTGCAAAAGTTAAATGGTCTCTTTTTAAGGTTGTTATAGCAGGAATTTGGGGGGAGATTGGATTGGCTAGATAGCCACTAAGATTCCTTCCAACTCTGAAATCCCAGGATTCTATGATGATGGGTCTTACCTCCTATGCAATTCTTCATTAGGAATATGCTGAAGTATCCTCATGCCAATTAAGCAAAGTGCTATTGTGTTTAAGTATTGTCCAGCTTTAATTCTTTGGAGGCTGTATTATTCTATGACTTGAAGCCAAACTTCATTTTGTAAAGAATAATGATGTTCAAAAAGATGAGCTATTATTTGTTTCAGAGAGAAGGTTGGTATCATTAATAGCAATGCACAATTTCCCAAAGTAACCCAATCTGCTGTATTCCTTTGCAAGTTTGGGTCTAACTAATTGTCTAGGATATAGGTACTAAATGACTAACTCTGATGCATATATGTCACAATGCATATTGTAATCTGCATAAAGATATTTTTCATCCACTTGTTTTTTCTTATCCGAAGTTAGGCCAGACTCTTTGATTTCACTTTATAACTCATCTAAGACCCTCTTCTTTGTTCACAAACTTGAAGCACCTCAATCTTGTGATCTATATAAAACTCTAATATCTGGATCATCTCATTTTCTCTAGGGAATCCTTCAGTTTGCATGCTTCTTGATATTTTGCACCACAGGAAATCCCTGTGAGAAAATATGTCTCTATTTTTTGCCTCAGTTTATATTACTCATCAGAGGTATATTCCTGAGTTTTCTTATCTGTAAAATTAGGGATAAAGTCTAGACTACAAATTGTGAACCTTAGAACTACAACCAGAAGGTTACTCCATACTAATTCTTTTGCTGCATCTTTCAAAAAAATAGTTTCTAATTTTTTATATATACATGAAAGACAATTAATTGGAAGAGAGCTATTAGGGTAGCAGTTCACCAAAAGAAATCACTTTTTAACAATTGACAAATTATTGAAAAAATAGGAGCTCATTTTTTTTTCTCTTTCAGTCAATTGCATAACTGTAACCAACTCATCTGTGGTGGAATATTGTCTGTAAAAGGCCTGCCTTCCCTTCTCATAGCTCAATCAATGATGCACTTGAAAGCAGTGTATATTGCAATGGTAATTTTTTTGTAGAAATATAGTTAGTTCATGGCTTAATACTGATGGATATTGCCACAATTACCCTATTTAAGAAATAATAATTTCCACTTTTCCCACAAAATTTTAGTACCTCTTCTCTGTCACAAATATTGAAAACTAATCTTTTCAAGCAGACAGAATTGTGTTACTTCCTGAATGAACCACTTCTTAAATACCCCCTTTGGCAAAAGGGCTTACCTGGTTCCCCTACACTGCCAGCCAACCTCCCTATACCCCGCCTCTCCCTGTGTCTCTGCCTCATTCTGTCTCTTGATATGTGCATAGGTGGTATTGGCATGTTGTCTCCTTCATTATTAGATTGTATGTTCCTGGAGAACAGACTTGTTTTTGTTTTTCTTTTTATCTCTGCCACTTTTCACATCTTTATTTCCATGTCTATTTTCTCATGTAGCATATCAAAGATTGTTGTTTTCTCCAAAAATTGGTCATGAAAGAGAATTTTTAAAAAGAAAGCTTGAGATTTATTTTTCTTTTAAATTTCTTTGTATTTTTGTCCTCCCAGTTTTATCCTTAACATTTTTCAAGGTGATCTGGTTTAATTATATTGTCAAATTTTCTGTATGCTTACTTTTCTTTTCACTGATTCTCATTGTTGTTTTTAGTGAATACTACTTATTTTCTGCCTCCTCCTGCATGTAATTTCCACACATGAATCTATATTCTAAATTGATGTTTCTACTGGCTGCCATATCTCTCTATTTGGTTATGAAAACAACTGTTTGCTCATTATTTGTCTCCTTGTTGTAGTGAATGATTTACAATGAATAAACTTTGTTGGGAAAATGTCTTTGTCCATGTTAATATTTGTTCTCCCATCTATTTTCCATTTATCAGTGTTAACAACTTGTTTAAATAGATCAATTGAAGGTTCCTCCAGTTGTATACTTTATCATCTTTTTATAAAATTCTAATCTGATATTGACATTGATCTTTGCTGTAATAATTCTTTGATGCATCTAACTATTCACAATAGATTCAGGAATGGCCTCCACATTAGGTACTAATCATTTCTTCTCTGTTAAAGAATACTTAATTTCATTTCTGTGTGTCATATTTAGGTACTTATCATGACTGGTATCTCTGAAGAAATTATTAAATATAGTCATATTTATTTGCTTATGAAATATAGACACTATATTAAATATAGTCACATTAGGTTATTTTATTCCTTACTTTTGAATTATGTTTTTACAAACCTTAGGTGGTACAGTGAATAAAAGTCCAGAAAATCCTGAGTTCAAATTTGGCTTCAAACATATATTAGCTGGATGACCCTAGGAAAGTCACTTAAACTTTGTCTACCTCAGTTTACTCATGTTTAAAAAGGGGAAAAATAACATCTACCTCCCAAAATTTTTTAAAGATATTTTTTAAATTCTTTGCAAATCTTAAAATGATATATTACTACTAGTTCTCCTCCTCTTCCTCCTCCTCCTCCTCCTTCTTGTTCTTGTTCTTGTTCTTGTTCTCCTCCTTTTTCTTTTTCTCTTCCTCCTCCTCATCCTTCTCTTCTCCCCCTCCTACCTCTTCTTCTAATTCTTTTTTTTGAGAGGCAATGAGGGTTAAGTAACTTGCCCAGGGTCACACAGCTAGTAAGTGTTAAATGTCTGAGGCCAGCTTTGAACTCAGGTCCTCCTGAATCTAGGGCCAGTTCTTTATCCAGTGCTCCATATAGCTGCCCCTAATTCTTCTTATTATTTTCTTATAAATTTCTGTCCTTTCCTATGCTCACTGTTTCAATGAAGTCAACCACAAACACAGTTGATAGTGATGAATAATAATAATAGGTTTAGTAACTAGCATTTATATAGCATGAGCGTTTGCAAAGCACTTAATAAATATATCTCATTTTCCCCCTCATTTAGGAAATGTAGGAATTGTTTCTGAAGGAGGTTAAGTGACTTGTTCAACTTCTCCCAGTTAACGAATGTCTGAGGCTGAATCTGAACTCAAATTTTACTGACGACAAATCTAACACTATCTCTTGGACAGCCTAGCTTCCTCTTAAATAGTAATTTAGTCTTTAGGGTCTTATCAAATGTCTCAATGAATATCTTTATCTTCTACAAGTGATACTACCACAATAGTTCCAATTACTTTCATGTAGGTGTTTTTAGAAAATGTTTGTCATGGCCACTGCAACATGACATTATCAACTATCCATGGAATGATTTTTTGGTGATTTTCAGATGTATGATTAAAAGAGAAGTCAACGTCAGGAATTTGTTTATTTGACCTTTCGAGGAGATCCTGGGAGCTTTTCTTCCATTTAGCTGCAATTTATTTTCTCATTTAGTGCAAGGTTTTGCTTATAGACCAAATGTGGCCCAATATTTGCTTTTTTGTATCCCCAAAGCTAATAATGATTTTATATTTTGTATTGCTCCACAGGTTATAGTTGCAAACCCTTGATTTAGAGGAAGAAAGTCAAGATTACTATTAGTGTGTCTAGTTATTCACTGGGCAAGCATCTCAATTAGGGTGCCAACAACTAACATACCATTTATAGATGGTTAGAACACCCCCCTGCTTGTTTTTTCTACCACTCAGCCACTGTCACTGCAGAAACATTTGAGAACTCCACCGATCTGAAAGCTGTTTTGTGTTTTTCCTTTTTTATAGTCTGAATTTATCACTCAGTGGCCAGCTTTCTGGTGATTAGCTTCTCTGTTCTTAACTAGATTGATTCTGGAAATGAAGACAGAAACCTTGGAGGACTTATGTTTGCTATTTTACACTGATATTAAAAAAAAGTCTAATCCCAATTCTGGAATTGAAGATAGAACCTGGGAGAGCTTATGGTGGGTCATATTCTCCAAGAAACCCAAGACAAGTTTGTGATGAAGAATTAGAGTAGAAATTTGTGGAGATGATTTAAAATTGGGAGAGACAGAGAGAAACAGAAAGAGAGAGAGAGGCAGAGAGACAGAGAAAGAGAGACAGAGACAGAGACAAACAGAGAGAAAGAGAGAGACATAAAGAAAGAGGGAGAGACAGAGAGACAGAGACAGAAACAGAGACAGAGAGAGAGATACAAGGAGGTGTTTGTATTGTATTGTTAAGCCATGACCCAGTGGAATTCATTTTTAAGGTTTCTCTATTGTTAGGACAGGGCTTCTTAAACTTTTTCTACTCACAACCCTTTTTTGCCAGAGAAATTTATCACATGACCCCAGATATATACGTATATAAAATAATTATACATAACCTTTTACTCTTGCCATATTTTTCATGACCCCTACATTCAGTTATGCAACCCTATATGGGGTCATGACCCACAGTTTAAGTAGCTTTGGTATAGCGTGGTCTTGAACACCTTCTTTATTTTATTTTTCAATACCCTGTTGAAAGTAATTGTTCTTTCTATGCTATAGATGGGCCCCCTGTAGTGTTTAGATTGATGGGACATGGTATCCATCCCAGAAATTCAATTTTTATGCTGATTTTTTTCAAGTTGATTTTCCAAAATGCTTCCTTCCATTTTTAGCTTATTCTTTTTTGGAAACAAATTCAACTTAAAAAACCTCTTTCTGTTGCCTAAATAAAATGTTTTCTCAGTCATCTGTTGCATTAGTGTAACATCAAGGCATCCAATAGGCTTCTGTTTGGGCTTGTTTTTTAATGGCAGTTGGGGAAATGTTTCTTTGCATCTTGCTGTGCTCTTCTATATGCACATCATGGTGCCTCCATCCAACAGTAATCAAACAGATTGTGTCTGAATTCACTGAATTCCAGCCTTTAAAAAGAAACTACAGAGGCGGCATTGGGTGTTTTTATGCAATTAGCATTCTAGGCTGCTTGGTGAGCATTTGCTGTAATGTAGAGATTTTTAAGGCTTGATGGTTCAATAATTTGATTTTCTGAAAATTAAGCTTGGAGGAGCAACTGTAAGAAAGAACATAGTTTTTGGAAAAATAATTGGAGAGACTTTGAAAAGGCTGTATAATATAATTGATGGTTGAGTTAGATCTGAAGGGTTAGTTGAATAATTAGAGCAGAGAATGGTAGATCTAGGCCACATGAATGTTCCTTTGAGCCAAGGGAAACTCTCTTTGCCTTTTATGACAGCAGTGTCTAGAGTTGGACAACACTGATATAGTTGGCATACTCATTATGAGCTCCCCTTATGCAAGTTACAAACTAAGCGTTCCAAATCAGAGAAATACTTTTAGCTATCAATGACAGCCTCCTTAAGATCTGCCATGAGTGTTCCCCACATTTGATGATACAGATTTAGGAAAGCCTATTTGCTCCTGAACACAATTTATTTGTGACTATTTTTCTTTTAATGATTGAATTATAGATGTCATCCTTCATTTCATCATAATTATATACCTTCAGCTTTCTCATTGTTCATCCTAATGTCAGATCACATCTGTGACACAACCTTTTAGTAAGTCTTGCAGCTTTCAAGGCTTTTTGGACCTTCTATTGCTTTGTGAATTAAATGTGCAAATCCTGTATTGGACACATTTTATAATAGCTTTCATATATATTTTTCCAAATAATAGCCTTTATTTTTGTTTTTGTTTTTGTTTTTGTTTTGCAGGGCAGTGAGGGTTAAGTAACTTGCCCAGGGTCACACATCTAGTAAGTGTCAAGTCTCTGAGGCCAGATTTGAACTCAGGTGCTCCTGTATCCTGGACCAGTGCTCTATCCACTGTGCCACCGAGCTGCCCCTAATAACACCTTTTTATATAAAAGTTTATTCAGTTGTCTGGTTTCTCTCTGTGTGGTTGTGCTGCTGTTTTTTAAACAACACCACATCAATATGTTTTTACTATTTTTAATGGATCCTTTATTAAAATACCAAGATATAGGATAGATATAAATAATTTTGACTTTGGGGTTAGGAGTGTCTTTATCTCATCTCCCTTCATCCCCCCTTGTATTTACTTTCTGGAAGGTTAGGCTTTAGTAGAGGGCAAATTTTGATCTGCTTTTGAATTCACAGTATCACTTCTTCCATTTTGAACTCAAGCCATTTCACCCTTGTGTCTTGCCTTTTTACTTGATTTTAAGGTTCTTAAAAGCAGAAAACATGATAGCTATTCTCTGTCAACCAAACCACACAAACTTTCTGCCATGCTTAGCTCAAAGCAGTAGGTCAAAGATAGTTGAACTGAAATATCATACTGTCAAAAAGTTATGGGACTTCAAGATAATTCCAAAGGACCCATGATGGAAAATGCTCTCCAAATTCAGAATAAAAGGACTGTGGAATCTAGATGCAGATTGAACCATACTATTTCTTTTTTTTTTTCTTTTTTGAGGTTTTTCCCTTTTGCTCTGATTCTTCTTTCACAGCATGAGTAATGCAGAAATATATTTAATGTGATTGTACATATATAACCTATATCAGATTGCTTACTGTCTTCGAGAGGGAGAGGAGGGAAGGAGAAAAATTTGAAACTAGAAATCTTAAAAAAAACCAAATATTGAAAACTATCTCTATATGTCACTAGAAAATAATAAAATACTTTTATGATAAAAAAAGTTATGGGACTTTTAGGACAAGTACAATCTAGCTGGAATTAGAGTTAGTCTTATATCCTCCCCTATTCAAAACACAAAGCTGAACCTTTCAAATCAGAGAAACACTTATAGCTATAAATGACAGCTCCTGGAGAACCATACCTACGAGTGCTCCCTATACTTACTGATATGGATTCAAATCCATATTATATTTCTCAAGAAAGCCTACTTACTCCTGAACCCCATCTAATTGGGACTAATTTTTGGAGTTGACTTGTAGATGTCATCATTTCATTTAATCTCTCTTTCCTTCAGTTTTGTGGGTTTTTTTTTCCAATTGTCAGAAAAGAATAACAGTATCTAGCTCACAGAGCTGTTTTGAAGACCAAATGAACACTGTATGTACATTGTGTAGCTAAAATATTTTGAATAGTGCAGGGTCATTTATAAAAAATGTGTTATTAATAAGTATCTATTAAATGAATATGTCATCTATATATCATATCCTTTGCATTGGCAATGTATCTTTTAAAAATAACTAACTGTTTATAGTGCTTTAGATTTGAAAAACACTTTATGTTTTGATCCTCACAGCAACCCTTGGAAGATAGGTACTATGATTATCCTATTTTATAGATAACTGAGGTAAATAGAGGTTGAATGACTTACCTAGGGTCATAGAGCTAGTAAGTAACTGAGGTTTGATTTTAAGTCATATCTTCCCTGACTCCTGGTCTTTTAGAATGATGATGCTGGGGCGGCTAGGTGGTGCAGTGGATAAAGCACCAGCCCTGGATTCAGGAGTTCCTGAGTTCAAATCCAGCCTCAGACACTTGACACTTACTAGCTGTGTGACCCTGGGCAAGTCACTTAACCCCCATTGCCCCGCGGGAAAACAAACAAAAAAAAAGAATGATGATGCTTAGATTCCTAGAGTCTTAGAACTAAAAAATGAAACAAAAACTTAGAGAAAATTTAGCTTAACCATGTCATTTTACAGATGAAGAAGCTGGGCATAAGAGGTCAAGACATTTGAGCTTCCCTAAGGTTGAATAGCTAGTTACTTAGAAGTATGTACCAGAATTTTGACAGAGTGTGTAAAGAGGATTGGGCAGCTGAATGTTACTAAGACTGGGCAGTGGTCAGAGAATCCCTGCCTACTAGAAAAGTGCTGTCCTATTTTGTTGCTGGGGAAATCTGCTCAATCTACAAGGAACCAAGTACTTCTTAATTAGTTAGTACTTCCAAGTCAGAGTATTGAAGAACTGAAAAGTGGAGAGAAAACTTGAATAATAATGATAATAGTTCCTAAAATAAATGAAAAGTGAGGTACTCCCAGGATGATAGCTCAATTATAGGGAATGTCTTCATTCAACTTCCTTTCATTACCTCAAACTCACAGGTAACCTAATAAATAAAAAAGCAACAAGTGAAGGGAAAGATGGAAATATTTATAAGAGCCTCAGTCCTCAATAGCTAAAGAAATGAATACACAAAAAGACACCCCTCCCCCACATCAAGTAAACATGATGAGGGGAAAATAATTTGAAGATCCAAGGAAAAGAAAACAATGTTCTGTTATAACTACAATGAGGACTCAGAAAAGAGAACAGAACTGTGGGGTCCCTGAGATTTAAAAGCTTCATAAAAGAATTAAAGGAAGAAAAAGAGTGAAACTAGACTTTTTAAAAGACAAAAATAAGTAATTTATAGTTGAAGCTAAAATATTTTAGTAAAGTAAATATTCCAAAAAGGGGCAGTTAAGTCATGCAGTGGATATATTGCTAACCTTGGAGTCAGGATGACCCAACTTCAAATCCACTCTCATATAATTGCTAGCTATGTGACCCTGGACAAGTCACTTAACACTATTTGCCTGTTTCTTCATCTATAAAATGAGCTGGGGAAGGAAATGGCAAACTATTCCAATATCTTTTCCAAGAAAACCTAAATTGGGGTTAAGGAGGTTGACATGACTAATTGACTAAACAACAGCTCTGAAAAAGAAAATAAAAGATATTTTTATCCCTTTAAAATTAAATTAAATTTAAAATGCCAAGGTGCAAAAATGAATATTAGTACATGAAGAAAATATAGCAAAATCAGATGGGTACATGAGATCCCTATAAACCAAATTATCTATGCTTGAAAAAATAGTTCATTGAGAAAATATAAAAATCATTGGTCTTTCAGAAGAATCATACACATTGTAAGGGGCTAAAATTCTAGCTATACTCTCTAAAATCTAATGAGTGGTCACCAATAAATTATAAGCTTTATCAAGAGTATTTAAATGTTTAAGTGTTTATTAAAGAGAATTAGGATGAGAGAGAAAAGTAAAAATCTAACTATTTCTTTTCTTTTCTTTTTCTTTTTTTTTTTTTGCAGGGCAAGTGGGGTTAAGTGATTTGCCCAGGGTCACACAGCTAGTAAGTCTTAAGAGTCTGAGGCCGGATTTGAACTCAGGTCCTCCTGAATTCAGGGCCGGTGCTCTATCCTCTGCACCACCTAGCTGCCCCAAAATCTAACTATTTCTAAGAGACCCCATCATCCGCCCTGCTATGGTGAGGTCAGGAACCAAAAGAGGATGAAGCCCTCTTCCAGCATCTGCTTCCTACTTTGTGTCCTCCTCCCAGAAATGGGAGGCTCCTCAAGTTGATTGCCTGGTAGTTTTGATAGACAGTACCTACAAACAAAGGTCACTTCCTGATGCCAAGGAACTAACTACATGGCTTGCCCTCAGATGCCTTCTCCTCATGGTGGAGCTTTCCTACAGTAGCTCTCCAGCAGGTGGTGTCATTCCAATCATTACAACACAAACATACACATGAAAGAAAAAAGAAAACATGCTTGGATATCATATGTCAGTAAAGCATATAGGATAATTGCCCAGAAGTATTCAAGTTGCAGACAAAAGGTTTACAAAACTAATTTACATCACTAAGAGAGAGAGGAATCTCACTTTTAACTTAGCCAGAAAAAATAGATGTCGAATTCCAGAATTTAAGAAGAGAAAAATCCTTCATGTGGCCAGAAGACTGATCATTTATTAAGGGACGTTGACTCAAATCACACTAGACTAGCCATTAACAACACACAATGAACAAAAAAGCTGGGAAATATATTTAAACACAAAAGAAAATGGCTACATCTCAAGCAAATATGTATTCTGGATATTTCTTTTGGATAACTAGTTGCAAAATGAAAAATCAACAAATCTAGAATATGTCATTCTTTTCTCCTTCAAATTCTTCCCTCATCACAATGTTACAATTTCTGTTAAGGGTCTTAGTCATTCAAAAAGCAGTAACTGTTTTAAATGTTGCAAATATTGGTCAGCAGCATCTACCAAGTTTAGAATACCTTGTTATCCTCACTCTCTTCTGTCACTCATGTTCTTAAACCATCAGTTTCTGTGACTACTTCTACATCACCTTCATTTATTTTATCTTTAATTTGTGGAATAAAACAAATATTTCCATATCAAAGACACTAATGAAAAAATGTACAGCATCTTTTATATATTCTCCCTTCTGTCCTAATATATAGCCACCACCTTAAACCAGCTCCTTATCAACTCTTGCCTGGACAATATCAATAAACTAATAACTGGTTTCCATGATTTTGGTCAATTCCCTCTTCATTCTATCCCCTTCACAGATACCCACATTTCTAAATCACAAATATCACCATTTTACTCCTGTGTCCAAAAAGATCAAATAATTCCCTGTTGATTTTAGAATTAAATGCAAACTCTGCTGTATTTTAAACTATTGAATAATCTTATTCCTACTAATCTTTCTAGATTTAACATATATAATTTCCCTCCATATTCTTCATTGCTTTCATCTTTCCATTTGGTCTTTTCAGTAATGACATTGTTTCTTCCATTTCCATCTGCTTGAAAGGCATGCCCATAATGTTATTCTTCCTTACTACTACTTCTTAGAATTCCTACCTCTTTTCAAGTCTTTATTAATGTCCCATAACCTCCTTGAGACCCTGTGTAATCCCTTCACTTGTAAAAGTGCTGGGAAAAGGGAAGAATTAAAAATACTTAGCAGTATATGTAGAACAAGGACAGAGTCAGAGAAGAGAGAATGTCTGAATCAGGAAGGAAAACTGGGAAAATGGATTGCTTCAAGAAAAATAAGATAGGGGTAGCTAGATGGCACAGTGGATAGAGCACCAGCCCTGGAGTCAGGAGTACCTGAGTTCAAATCTGGCCTCAGACACTTAACACTTACTAGTTGTGTGACCCTGGGCAAGTCACTTAACCTCAATTGCCTCACTAAAAAAAGAGAGAGAGAAAAAAAAGAAAAAGATAAAGCTGTTAGGGCTAATTGCAGAATAAAGGGATAGGATCCAATGATTCAGGCCTGTGGTATGAGGGGAGGTAGATAAATGTCTGCAGAGAAGAGAGACAGTCTGAATTCTTCAAACAAAAGAAACTATGTACCTGCAATTGACTTTTAAAAAAACACAATTAGCAAAAAGGAAAAAAAAAACACACATTTGTAAATTTGAAAGCTAATGGATTGTCATCATCCAGAAAATGCAAAAAAAAAAAAAAAGATTGCATCTAATGAATTAGAAAACAAAATCAATAACCTTTTTTCACACAAGGGAAAAATACTTAAAAGTTAAGACACAAAGATTGACACAGAGATAAATGTGGGGCCAGAGTACAATTTGTTATACTTCAACTGAATTTTTTTTATAAAATCATCTATAACAATCCTGGTTTTGGACACAGCAACAGTAAAATTATATACTGTCAAGAGAGACAAACAGGGCCACTACATTGTGCTTAAATTAACCATAGATAATGAAACAATATAAATATGAAAAATATGTACCAAATGTAGTCATGTGAGTAAAAAATGACAACTAAAATTTTCCAAAAATACCTATTTAGTCAGACAATAATTATGGGTAACTTCATCATGGCTTTTTTTAGATATAGGCATATCTAAAGAAAAGATAAACAGAAAGAAATTTTAGATATGAACAGTGTACTAGAAAAATAGAATGCAAAATCTTTCAAGGTTATTGAAATAAAATGTTAAAGTTCACCTATTCTGCATCATCTATGACAGTTTCACAAAAGTTGACGATCTTATAGGGCCTATGGAATGTAGGTATGTAGTTATTACAATATTTTAATAATAATAAATAGGCTTCAGATATCTATTTTAACATTCACAATGGTCAGGTGGAAGCTATGGCTCAACATTTAGAAAATTATGAGCATAATTAATCATGGTAGTAAAAGTGATAAAAATCAGCATACCTTCATTCCACCTCACCAACAAAAACAAAAGGATGGTCATAACCTTGGTCTCATCATTAGCTACAATAATTTCACTCCCATGATCCACATCTCTGAAATCCCTTCAGCTGATGGTAGCATCCATTCCTTCCCCACAATTCCTTCTGACACTCTCTCCTCCTAAACGTATTTTCCATCCTCATTGTAACCACTAGTCCCTCCATCCCTCTGTGTTCTATCAAGCCATACCCTCTGCTGAGAATTCACTTTCTGCCTTTCCCAGACTTGACCATATAGTTAACAAATTAAATTATGAACTGTACTCCCCCCCCACCAAAAACCAATTCTTTCTCTTTGTCAGCACTGATGTCTTGTCAAATGCCATCTTGTCATTCACCACCCCCACCCCCTCCAAGAACTATGTTGTTAGGTGGTTTCTCTCCTGCTTGTTCAGTGATGAAGAAGGAAAAAGTCACAAAATTACACTGACTGGGATCATTGTTTCTTTATGTTATTTAATCTCCTCTGGACCCTCTATGCAACAAGGGAATATTTTTTTAACTCATCTCTATTTGCCTCAATCTTGCTATGCCCACATTGGCAGTTAGATACTTCCACCCCCATCTCCCAACTCCTCAAGTTTCCCATTCCACCTCAATCTCAACTTAAGATCTCGACTCGTACTTTTCTGACAAATTAGGGGCCATGCACCCTGCTACCTTTTCTTTCTATTCTTTATCTCAAAATCCTTCTACATTACCATCCCTCCCTATCCTATACTGGCTTGCCTCAGTCTCCCATGAAGAAGTGTCCCTTTTCCTTACCAAAGACAACCCTACAATCATCATTACACCCTAACTCTTTAATTTCCCCTTTCTCTTTATCTACTGGCTCCTTGCCTGCTACCCACAAGCATGTCCAAATTTCCCCTATCCTTTAAAAACAAAGCAAAACAAAACAAGAGCCCCTTCTTCAGTCTCCTGGAGTCTGGACTCTGACCTCATTCCACAAATGAAAGTGCTCTCTCCAAAGTTACCAAGGAGCTCCCAATAACTAATTTCATGTTTTTTTCTCAGTCTTTAATCTTCTTGAACTCTGGGGCATTTGGTCTTATTGTCCCCCCCCCACTACCCTGAAACTCTCTTCTCTCTAGATTTCCATGAGGAAGTTTTTTTTTTTTCCTTGTTTTCCTCCTGCCTTCTTGTTGTTGTTGCTTTTTTTCCTCCTAAAGCCCCTTTGCTGGATCATCCTTGTTTTCTTCAATCTTCTGTATGAATATGTCACAGGACTTCATACTAGGGTCTCTCTCTCTCTACCTCTCTCTCTCTACCTCCTCTCTCTCATATGTGTGTGTGTATATGTTTAGTATTTTATCAAACAATTCAAATCTTGTGGATTCAACTACTATATATTCATACACAAACACATACACATACCTAAAAATACATACATGCATGCTGTTGGTCAGTCATTTCAGCTATATCTGACGTTTTTGTGACTCCCTATTTCAGGTTCATGTTTTCTTGGCAAAGATACTGGAGTGGTTTACCATTTCTTTCTCCAGCTCATTTTAACGATGAGCAAAGTGAGGCAAGCATGATTAAGTGAATTGCCTAGGGTCACACAGTATCTGAGTCAGATTTGAACTCAGGTCTTCCTGACTCCAGAACAGGCACTATCCATTGTACTGCCTAGCTATGTATGTATGTAATGTGCAAATGTGTATATACACATGTAAACATGTATGTGTGTGTATATATTATATGGGCGTATGTGCATATATGTACATGCACGTAGCTACATACATATATAGACATATATGCCCATATGTGTGTGTGTGTATATATATATATATATATATATATACCCATATATACTCACCAAGATAGAGATAGAGATCCAGATAGAGTTGATAGAGAGAGAGATAAAGAGAGAGATGTGTGTGAGAGAGAGAGAGAGAGAGAGAGAAGTGGAGATGGAGATGGAGACAGAGAGAGATAGGTGTGTATGTGGGTGTATAATGTTTAGAGTGCCTTAAGGTTTGCAAAGTATTTTACAAATATTATCCTATTTCATCCTCATAATACCCCCATGACTTAGGTGTTATTGTTATCTCCACTTTACAGGTGAGGGACCTGAGATTCAGTGAAATGAAGTGAACTGTCCAGGGTCAAATAGCTAGTTAGTCTCTGAGTCTGGATTTGAATTAGGTTCTTTTTGCCACAGATACTCTAAGTGGATCTCTCAGCCTCAGTTTCCTCATCTTTAAAGTGGGGATAATAATAGCACCTACTTGACAGTGTTTTTGTAAGGATTAAATTAAATGATGTTTTTAAAGGTCTTTACAAACCTTAAAGCACCATCTCATTTATTTTGTTATCATTTGCCTTTCACCAAGAACTCAAATGCTAAAGTAAGGTCCTGAGTTCTAAGGCTGATTCTCATGAGCTGTTTGATTTGGTACAAGATATTTCACCTGTCTGAAAGAAATAGGTTAAGGTAATTGTCAAGGTTCTGTCAAGACTTGGGGAAAAATATCACTGAACTCTATTAACCATCAGAGGCTTGTTCTGAATATGTTTGTGTGCCCTGAAATCAAAGCCATGAGCTGAGGATAAAGAATCTTTAATTGAGATAACAGAGTAGCAAATTTGCCACCCTGGAGTATGTCCAGTGGATTTCCCAAACTATTTTGCACTGTTCCAAACCTAGGAACCCTCATTTTTGCCAAGAAATAGGGAGAAATTCCCTAGGTCTGTTGTGGTCTTGAACAAATTATTTAAGCTTCCCAAGTTTCAGTTTCCTTATCTATAAAATGGAAATAATTATATTTTACTGTACTACCTTCTTACCAGCATAGTTCAGACAATGATATATTATGTTATCAAGTTATATGTACATGTAAATTTATGTATATATATATATATATATGCATGCATATATGTATGTGTATATATGTGTATAGCATATTATTATCACACTATCATCATGGCCACTAATAATTATTATATTTGGAAAGCTAATAGTATTATTTATGAAAATAGAGTTTTATCATGGCATTTCAGGACTGGACTATTGCCATGAGAAACTATAGAAGGGTTATTTATAAGGGACAAGGGATTAAGTGATTAATGTTTATTATTCAAGGGCATAGAAGAAACTGTGCAGCATATTACTGAAGGCTACAGAAATTTAGTACCACCTGGATACTTACTGACATGGGGATTAGGATGAATGAGAAGATTGTCCTTTGAGAAGCAAAACCAAAGATGACCAGGTAACAGGACAGACAAAGCATGGAATCAAGAAACTATTAAAGTTTAGATTGACCGACTAGATATCAGGACATACATACCTGAGAAGTGAGGGGAGATGCAATTCTATAGTAGAAAAGTCAGTTAGGTGTGGCTACTACCTGACCATAGCTAGGAGAGATAACTCCAAAGGTCAGGACCACCATTTCAAAAAAATCCCCCTCGACTCTCAGGAATATGACAAACATCTAACTTTCCCCAACCCACCCCAAAAGGGTACTTTGCAGTTTTTAATCGGACACCGCATCTATCATCTGTAAAAGCTTTTGCCTTCCCTTTGTTCTAAGAGGAAAAAGTTTCTAAGCCCTCCTGCTTGAGGGGTGAAGTCTTTGATTTCCTACTTGGTCTGTTCCTCACTTCCTGAATCCTGTATAAATCTTTTGCTCTATTCATTAAGGAACTATTTGGGTGTGTTAAGGGGACAAAAAGAATACACACACACACATATATACATATACATATTGTCTGTGTGTATACGTATATATTTTTCCATAACTTTTTTCCTACAGAAAACAGAGTGAGAAATTCTCTGAAAAAATCAAAGAGCAGTTAGGAAAATACAGCACCAGTTTATTGTCCCACTAGCAAGTGAGCATATACATGCAGATATTGCTTACAAAGAAAGAACTCAAAATTCCTTTGTGAGGGAAAGTATAAAAACCTCTTTGCTCACTGGTTACAGACCTTGGTTATCCAAAGTTTTAGCTCTTTATTAGTAAAGCAATCAGATCTAGATTGATTGACTTTTGGTTTTCCTGACTTGTTAGTACAGGATATTATCACTTCCATTAGCATGATACAAATCAGTTTGACATTTCAACTTAAAAGCCAATAATATGACAAGCGTATATGAAGTACAAATCAGTTTGACAGTTCAAATGAGAAAAGAAGTAATATGGCAAGAGTTCATGATTCAAAAATGGGTTGTCCCAGATAAGGATACCCAGGTGTTTTTACAAGTATTGATGGCTCCAGCAGACAATGGTATTTGTTAGAGAGTCATATAATCTACCAGTTATCCTGGGAAAAGAACTTATAGTAGATAGGAGTTGGTCTGCAAGCTCTAAACTGCCAGAAATTTGAAAAGGAAAATGGTATGCAACACCCCTAATAAGTCTGGGTTTTGCTTGATACCCAGTTTTATATTGTCTGGGGAGCATTTTGAACTGCTTAATCCAAGATTTCATAAGATTGTTTTATAATAAGGCACCTTCATTAAATCTGGGTGGTTTACATATTCATTAACCATCTCATTTGTATCTAAATTATTAAATTTTTCATAACAGGTGTGACTCACTCAGTAAACCCTAGTTGGTCCAAATTTTGTTTCTCGGTCAATCTGTTGCTACTATTCCCGACATCAACAGTTTAATAATGGTAACCGTGGGATTGTTGATGTTGAAGCTCGGGAATTGTTGTGTTTCCTTCATTCTCAAAGAGGACCATGACACTGGGGTGCTGTCATGACTTGCACTGAATTAGATATAAGGGAGGGAGGTCTGTGCAAAATCAGCAACCTCATTCTCTTCTCCAAAGCCATCTGGGTCCAGTGGCAAGATATACATCAGGATAACTAGAGATGGCCCAGGATGTTTAAGGCAATTGGGGTTAAGTGACTTGCCCAGGGTCACACAACTAGCAAGTGTCTAAGGTGAGATTTGAACTCAGGTCCTTCTCACTCCAGGGCCAGCACTTTATTTACTGTGACACCTAGCTGTACCAGGGGGATGGGGAATAACAACTCCATCAAAGAAGAGAGTAAGTATCTGAGATAGGATTTTAACTTAAGTCTTCCTGACTGTATATCTAGCAACCTAAACACTCTACCATATAATATAGTGTTAAAATTAAGAGAAAGATAATTCAGCATCTATTGAGTGTCATGGATGAGACAAACTTTGTGTTTCCTGTGACTTATTGTTTTTAATGGAAAACGCTATGGAAGAAAACCATTATTTATTCACTTCTCAACCTTCCCTATTATATTTTTTTCTCTCTCTCTCTCTTTTTTTTTTTTTTTGCCAGGCAATGAAGCTTAAGTGACTTGCCCAGGGTCACATAGCTAGTAAGTGTCAAGTGTCTGAGACCGGATTTGAACTCAGGTCCTCTTGATTCCAGGGCCCGTGCTCTATCCACTATGCCATCTAGCTGCCCACCCCTTCCCTTTTATCTTAATACCAAAACTTCAATGAGCCACTAACCTTAAGTGTTTATCTCAGTATCCTAAGCAGTAATAAAGACTATCTGGTATATTGCAAGGTTTATTTTTTTTAATTCCTTTTCATGGCTGCCAGAGAGGACCAGCACTCCCCTCTTATCCTTATCCATTAATACAATATCACTAGACATTTAAAAAGGTTTAGTCTTGTCCTGGACTCTTTTCTTCCTAATCCCATATTACTTCCACTGAGAATAGAATATGCTATATCTATATCCTCCCTCAATATTATTTCCTGAGCTGTGTTTTGCAAATGGAAATGGTCTAAATATGATTAGAGCTGCTTGAATATATCATAATTGTGGTAGCATCAATCAACTGGTGGCCTCTTGGGTCATCCTTTCCTGTTACTCCACATGATGGTCATGTCAGACGCATTTCCTGATCCAATTATAGACTTGGATATTAGGAAGAGGAGATTATTCATAACCCATCATTTTTGTCATCATGGTGACAATATATGGTATTGACAACTTGATGCAATTAGAGCAGATTGCTTTTGTTTGGGGGGGGGAGGGTTGATAGGTCCCTTTTAAATGAAGAAGAAGGGATTGTGGATGTAGCGTTTTCCTTGGAAGTTTTTTCCAAGTTATTCCATGGTTGAAACTTTCACACGGGTATAATTAGCATTACCACCACCACCACCACCAACAACAACGTTTATATAACACTCACTATGTGCCAGGCACTGTTAAATGCTTTACAACTATTATTAGGATTAAGTCTGATCCTTTACAAGACAGACATGGTGTCACCATTTGTTGCATGCTTTGGTCTCAATAAGGGATAGTAAAGGGAATTAGTTTAAAATTTACAATTTCCTAAACAACTTTTTATTTTATTCATGAAGTTTTATAATTTACACTTTTTCAGGATATCAGTTTAAGAACATTTAAATTTCAAATCTTTGATCTTTATTAACCAGATTTGCTAAGATTAGGGATAACTTATTTTACTGTGACTAGTTTCCCACTTGAGAAGTATATTTAATACCAAAGATGTGAAGCAGAAGAGAAAAATAATACCATTTAGTAAGACACTATGAATTTGGAGTGAGGAAAATAAATTAAGGGTAGACTTTTTACTATGGCCTCAGGTTAATCAAGTCATTTGTTATTGGAAGTAAGCATCAAACTAGGTCTCTTCCACGGGTAGTAGTTGAAGTGAAATCTACTTAGGAATTCACTTATTTGAAGGAAAGCCAATTCAGAGGGAAATCCCCTTTGAGTTTACGTGAATGTTGGGCAGGGGTGGAGAGAGCTCTATCTGAAGAAATAGAAGTCCTAGGTTCTAATTGCATTGGTTTGGTCACTGTCCAATTGTTTGTCCTTCATTTTCAAAGAAAATTAATGACGTTACTGCTGATGTCTTGGTTTGTGTAAGAATGATATTTGTGAGGTAGAGATGCACACGGTCATCAGCATCACTCTGTCTTCTAGTCATTGAAGTCCAGTGGCAAGACAAAAATCAGGACAACTGGCTATGGCCGGGGATGACATAGATGACCTTGGTAGCTTTACCATCTGTATTTCAACTGCCTTCATGGTTATTTCATCCACCCATAACAGCTGGGGGGGGGCAGGGTTCACATGTTTGAGGTAGACCTCCCTCTAACTCATCAATGGGTTTTAGGTCTGTGGGTTACCCTTAACCTGGTTAGCCCTTCTGGTTAGCAGAGTATGGCCACTATACATACAAGAGGTTCTTGGAGCCAAAGGGGAATGTTGGGTGAAAGATTGGATATCCAAGGTATATGAGCAGCCTAGAAAAGGGATTGGCATTTTTTCATAGCAAAGGTATTATTCCTCCCTTATCATCCCATATGGCCTACTCTCCAGAAGCATCACCAAAGAAAGATTACTTGATTTTAAGATATTCATTCAAGAATTGAAAGGGATGTCAGTGTTCTTCACGATCAACTTGTCAACTGAAAGCTCATCTATTCATTGCTCAAAGACTTCCACTAACAGGGAAATCCCCTCAGACAACGTATTCTCTTTTTGCATAGTATTATTATGACATTTTCCATGCATTTAGGTTGAAATTTACTTGTGTATGGATCACAGTTACCTTATCTGCCAAATGGAGATAATAATCATATGGTATCCCTCATGATGAAAGGGTTTGTCTGTGCTTTCAGAGGTGTGTTTTATTATGTTTTCTTGGGATGATTATTACCCAATAATCTCTGTATATATTCCTTTGTATTTTCTTGTGGAGAGGGAAGCTTGCTAGTGAATGATTAAGTTAGAATGTGTTTAGAAACACATTTTCATAACAGGAGAGACCCCAAGATTGGCCAGGAGTAAACGCAAGATTTTACAATTGGATAATGACCTAAATCTAGAGTACTGATGTAGGATAATTCTGTACTGGATGGACATGTTAAGGGAAAACAGATGCCATTCTCATGTGGGAACAAATTCATGTCCCTTCAGTGCAAGGATAATTTTTCTTCTTTGCATTTGTATTTTTAGCACCTTGCACATTTTTGGCCCAGAGCAAGCATTTTAATAAACTCTTGATGATTAATTGGGATTAAAATGAGCCAGACTTGCCAGGCAATGAGAGAACCATGATAGTCCTGGAAAGCCTGGGGAGCTACAAATTAGGTGGGATAGTTGAAGAAATTTAATCACCAGCTAGTCTGATTTATAAAATGAGGGGTTTGGATGAATGTCCTCTTAAGTTGCTTCCAGTTCAAAATCTTGGGTTCTAAGGTCCTAAGGGAAGCTGAGTGGTAGAGTGGATAAAGTGTCAGGCCTACGGTCAGAAAGACTCATCTTTCTGAATTCAAATCTGGCCTCACACACTTACTAGCTATGTGACCTTGGGCAACTCGGTTAACCCTATTTGCCTCAGGTTTCTTATCTGTAAAATGAGCTAGAGAAAAAAATGGCAAACCATTCCAGTATTTTTTTCAAGAAAATCCCAAATGGGATCAGGAAAAGTCAGACATGACTAAAAATGACCGAATAACAAGAATAATGCCCTAAAATCATTTGCTTACTCCAATGGAACAGAGTTCTTCAATCAATGCAATGATACAGATTATAACCCATTATGGCTACTCATACTGTATTACTCTTGTCCATAATCTTCTCTTTAATTCTCTACTGAGGGCTATAGCTAATGTATGTGAAGGCTTCTTTACCTGTCTTTTGAAATTGAGAGGGTACCATTGGAGAACTGAGGCAGTCTACTTATCATCTCTCATCATAACCACAGAGCTAACCATTCAATTTTATCTTATCTATCATGATTTCTTTAGTAGCATCATTTTATGGCTCTTCTTCATGTGCTTCATCATTTATTTCTAGATAATATTCATTTTTGACTCCTCAGAGATTGTAGTGTTCCATGTCTCCCAGTCATACAACAACTTTGATATGAGTATTTTTAAAATGAGCCTTTTTTTCTGGGAGTAGTTTGGAGCTTGTCATTTTTTCTACAGGCAATGCAACCTTCCCTCTTTATAATTCTACATCCAAATCTTTTACAATTTTAACTCTCTGTTCCTGGTTAGCATACTGAAGGATAATCACTAAGGCTGTCACTCAACCACATGCAATAATCTGGGAAATAAACATTTGTCATCCACTTGATCTCCCAAGTGTGGCTAGACAGGAGAAATAATTTTGTTTGCCTATATATATTTTTCAGGAGACTTTGCAAATTTCTGGCACCTGAATCAATCAGCACATCATCATCTATAAACAGGAGCATCTGAAGGACTTAACTACCCACAGAGGCTTATATCCCAAATTGATTCTGTGCTAGGGTTAATCAAACATAGGGGGAAATAGTTTGGGGCAGAATGTGCCCCCACCCTGCCCATATTTTATGATCAAATCTTCAAACAGGGATATCTCTGTTGTAACTTTCTTTTAATCATAAACATATTTTATTATTTTCCAGTTACATGTAAATCTGTTGTAACTTTCAAAGACCATAAATGATTTTGCTCTATAAAAAAGGGAAGTTTCTTGCCCTTAGTTGGTGTTTTGCTCTCCTAAATCCATTGTCTCTGTGTTTATAGTCATAAACAAAAATGATAATAACACAAACAAGCATTTACATGGTACTTTAAAGTTTGCAAAGGAATTTACAAATTTTATCTCATTTGATCTTGACATCAACCCCTGAAAATATTATTCTCATTTTAACATGAGGAAACTTAGGCAGGTGGAAATAAAGTGATTAACCCAGGATCATGTAGCTTTTAAGTGTCTGAGGCAGGATTACAATCTGGTCCTTCTGATCCCAAGCCCAGTTTTATATCTATTAATGACCAAAATTCATTTGCAGGTGTTTCTAATAATATTAAATTAATAAAAAAGAAGACATAGATAAATAATTATTCATCATTGAATCACCTTTTGGGGCATTAATAAGCTCTAAGTTCTTGCCAACTTTTTGCAGATAACTTGATGCCCTGATAGTTGGATCCTCCTAGCATTCAGTTCTTCTATTGATATTGATTCAGTTCCATCAAAATGCTTTCCCCATCTTTCATCCTTCTTTCTCCCTTCTCCTTCTCTCTTCTACATTTAGTAAGACAAGCTTTCAGGACGTGGGGTAGGATTCAGGTCTTCTCAAAGACAAGTAAGTCTTAACAATAGCTCCGATAGATCTCTGAATCCAAGGAATCAAACAAGCATTGGGATGTGAGTAGGTCAGGAGGTTCATGTCACAAATTATCAGTTTAGAAAGTGTGAAAAGAGAAAGCAAAAGCCAAGAAACACATGTGAAAGCTTTTGGATCAACTACAAGGAAGAGTTAGAATTCAGAGTTTGAAGTAGCAGCACCTCCGTGCCAGACTTTAATCTCTTACCTGCTACTCTGTAATTATTAAAAAGCAAAATCAGGATACAATTCAATAAGATAACTGAAAACTCTTTGCAAAGATATACCATGCATAGGAATGTAGGAGAATTTGCTATCCTTTATCAAGAAGTATATTTTTCCCATAAGGACTTTGGAGGGTGTTTTGGAAGTTTTATGCAGCTAGAAGAGGGGAATAGTCTATTTTCTTTTTTAAAATTCATTTTGAACTTAAATACAAAGAAAAAATAGAACATTTCCATGTGCACAGCACAATATAAAGAGAAGATTCAATATAAAACCATGGATTTCCATTTCACACTGTTTACTTTTTTGTTGTTGTTGCTGTTGTTTTAGAAAACCACATAATAAATAGTACACAGCATTGTCAAAGTTACCCTGCCTTTCTGTGCTTCCTTCTAAGTTTTCTTTTGTCCTCTGTTGTGCATTTTTTCCCTCCCTCCCTCCCTCCCTCCAATCTGTGCACTTTCTGTATGCCAAACCAAAATTTTCCTGTTGGCCATTAGGTCAGAGTCATAGATCATGTTTCTTCTAATGTTTCTGTTGATTCTTTGAAAAAAAAAAAGGAATCTCAGGATCAATTAAATTGAGTTATTTCAATTAAGATTTTAACAACCACAGGAGTTTGTTGTTGTTGTTCTTGTTGTTTTTTAATTTGATGAGGCCATCAAACAAACTGAATATTTTGCTTTTGAACAGCCAATAATAATTAATGTTGTTTACAGTACTTCAAAAACAGTGAAAGCTTCAAAGTGACACAGTGTGTGATATTTCTCTTAGCTCCAACTCCCAATGGTTGTGCTATCAGGGAATCAAAGCTGGGGTGGAGCATGATTATCTCTGAACAAACCATTTTCAGTGTCAGTTCCAGAAGGGACAATAAAAATAGAATTCCTGTGGCTGGGGACTGCTTCTCGTTCCTTATGTTAATTGTTATATTTCCATGATGCAGCTGCAGCTGTGGACATTTAAGAGACTAAAGGTTGCTCGTATTGGATCCTAATTTCCAATACACTATGTTCCTTCTAACTCTGTTTGAAAAAAAAAATAGTAATTGCCTCACCCACATTGGTTGGTTTTGTGAACCTGCTTCTCATGCCTTTTTTTAACTGTTACCATTCAAAATTATTTCCCCATTAATAATTTACCTCTAATTCTACCGAACAATTTAGCAATATGAGCTTTCAAATACAAATGTGAATATTAGAATTGGTATGTTGCCTTTTCTTGCCAGAAGAGTTTAGCTAATAGATGTTCACCATAATACTATGAAAGCCTTTAGTTGTTTTTTTCTTCATGTCTGTTCAATTAGAGGGAGAGAAGCTACAAAAAAAAAAAAAAAAAAACAAATGACATTGTTAACAGTCTTGGTTCTCATTTTTTTCCATGTACACACACACACACACACACACACACACACAGACACATATGTATATAATTGTAGGTTGCTTTATGTGTCAAGTCCTTGGTTTATTAATCTGTACAAATAGGAATTATGTTCTATTAAATATACACATACATGCATACACACATACATACACATATGTTACATGTTTTGTTATACTTTTTTGCTTTGTCTAGATATTTTTGTTCAGTTGTTTTTTTCAGTCATGTCTAATTCTTTATTGACCTCTTTGGGGTTTTCTTGGCAAAGATACTGGAGTGATTTATCATTTCCTTCTCCAGCTCATTTTACAAATAAGGAAACTGAGACAAATAGGGTGACGTGACTTTCTAAGGATCACATACCTAGCAAGTGTCTAAGGCTAGATCTGAACTCAGGAAGATGTGTCTTCCTGACTCCAGTCCCTGAATTATATCCACTATGCCACCTAACTGCTCGAATATACCAAATATGTATCTGTCTACATATACCAAAGAAAAATAACAGCTGCCTTTCAGAGGCTTACAGTTTTATTGGAGAGCCAATACAAACTGGGGGTGGGAGGAAGGCTATTATGGTGTAGGGTAATCTACAAACATGGGCCCTGGGCATTCATGACATTTTCTTTTCCTTTTTCACTTCCTTTCTTTTTTTTAATCACAAAGTAGGAAGGGATCACAAATTCCCTAGTCCTTAAAGTTTCCTCACCACATGCTTGAGAAATATAATGGATCATTGCCTTTCAGGATTAATGCGGTTACTCACTCCAGCAGAGAAGGTCTCAATCAAGACACACAAACACAACCTCAGGTGTGATTCTTCTTGTCCATGCTTTCCCTTAAATACTTCTGTTTGGACCTTCCTTGTTTGCTGAAAGCCTGCCTTTCTCTCTGTCAGTGGTATTTTCATACAATATTTTCCCCACATCATTGTCTTTTTAAATGTTCTTGTAAGAAACTCAGAAATTAAAACCTCACTTATTGAAAGCTCCCATAATTAGAATCTTTAAATGATTCCAATAGTTTTTTCTTCTTTTCTATTATCACTTCTTCTTGCTGCTCTCCTGCCTCCAGCATTCCACTTTGTGCAGGAAAGATGTCACAAGAAAACTTTGAAAATATCCTTCATACCAGAGATTTAATTTTAAAATAAGAATAAAATAATAAACATAGTATCAGTGTTTGGCACTAGTCCCCATGAAGCCAACCTCTATGTGCAATATCAAATCATAGAACCTAAGAGTTAGAAGTGACCCTAGAGGCCACCCAATGTCATCCATACCTGAAAAAGAATGTTCTTGGCAACCTTCCCGTAACTAAGTGGTCATCCGCCCCTGAAACAAGTCCAGTAAAAGGAACTCTACTTCCTGGAGCAGCTACTTCCATATCTTGATAGTTATAATGAGGGACGATGCCGTGTTGTCACAAGTGAACTAAGACATTTGTGGATGATCCTTGACAAAGGTAGAAACAAAGTTTTGATATTCGTAATCACTTTTATCTCCTACCTTAATGTCCCTGCATAGATTTTCACAGCCTCTCTTTCGATTTAATCTCAGAAAAAAAGATATAGTCCTTCTCCATGTGAAGACTAAGGCCTCTACTTGTGTTCCTGATCTCCCATTCTCTCCCTTGCCTTCCAAGAACTTGTCTCATTGTACCTCCTCAGCTATCTTTTTTTCCTTGTCAATCTCACCCACTCTCCTAACTCTTTCATATTTACTTAATAACTCAATCAGATATGAACTATCCTTAAGAATAAGACCTTCTTTCGACAATGCCTCCACCTCAAACTATCACTTTAGTATTCCTCACTCTTGTATTCAAAGTCGGAATTTCTATACTCACTGCATCTACCTTCCTATTATCACTCAATTCTTAGCTTAATGATAAATAATGATGATTAGGATGAGAATGAACAAAAATGAGAATTTCATAGCACCTTAGATTTGCAAAGATATTTATATATGTCAAATAATTTGTTCTAACTTCCGACCCTTTCCTTCAGTTGGAACTATTATCTCAGAGGTTACCAATGGTCTCTCTTTTGAAAAAAATAAATTTATTATTATTTTTTTTTGGCAGGACTATGAGGGTTAAGTGACTTGCCCAGGGTCGCTCAGCTAGTAAGTGTCAAGTGTCTGAGGCTAGATTTGAACTCAGGTACTCCTGAATCCAGGGCCGGCACTTTATCCACTGCACCACATAGCTGCCTCCGAAAAAGATTTTATTTCATTAAACATTTCAAAATTATATTTTTAAGAAAATTGGCATTTATTTTAAAATTTAGTTTTAAATTATCTTCTCCCTATCCATCACTACCCCTTGAGAAGGCAAGCAATATGTGGATTATACATGTGAAATCATGCAGCTGTGTCACCAAAGAAAACATACGTACACTCAAAAACAAGAAAAATAAAGAAAGGGGAAAAAAGTCTGCTTCAATCTGCACTCAGAGTTCATCAGTTCTCTCTTGGGAGGTGAAGAGCATTTTTTTTTTATCATGAATCCCATCTTGAGCTCTCTTAACTGTACATATGATGGATGGATTTTACTCACCCCTCATCCTTCTTGATCTTTCTGTGTTTTATACACCTTTCATCATTTTCCCTCTCTTCATGACTCCTACTGCTAGTACTCTCTCTGACTCTCTAACTACATATATTTGTTTACATTTCTCATTTTTCTATTTACTCTGAATATTGATAACATCTCCATCAGCGTCCTCTTCTCTGATTAGAGGGCAATAGGGTAGAGTACCAAACTCCTCCCAACGTCTTCCCATATAGAAGGCAGAAACTGGTCTCTTTGGCTCACTCTGCTCTGCATCTGCTGCTCTTCCTGGTATCAGCTCCATGAAACAAGATGCCCCAGTACTGGTACCACCTCCTCCCCTGCCACTTTCTTGACTCTTTTTCTGTGTTGTCTCCTCCTTTATATTGTAACTGCCTAGAAGGCAGGGCCTGGCTTTTTATTAATTGTATCCTCACACAGCAGGTACATAATACATACTTATTGGGTTATATACATATGCACATATATATATATAGATAGATAGATATATACATATATACACACACACACACGTATATATATATATATATATATATATATATATATATATATATATATATATATATATATATATATATATATATACATGCATGCATTTTTAAGTAACTTTATTGCCTAGCACAGTTCTAGGCACACGGTAGGTACTTAATATGTGTTTCCTGGATTATATACATACACATACCTATCTGTATATATATACACATATGTATATGTGTCTTTTTATTTCCATTGCATAGCATACTGATTGGAACAATGTAGGACCTTAATAAATATCTATTGTTTGATAGATTGGTACAACCTCCTCCCTTGAATTCAATGACAGTATTATTTTTCTAGTTCTCTTCCTACTTTCTGGCCTACTGCTACAAAACACAATGTATACAAAGTTATTTGTAAGACTTAATGATATATAAATGTGGTGGTGTGAACCACAGAATATTCCTGCTCAGCTTCCTTTGCTGGATCATCTTCTACTTCACTACCCTTTATGTATGCCCCTCCCCCAATTCTGTCCTAGACCCCCTGCCCCTTTCTTCATATCCTTTCTCCCTTAGTGACCTATCAGCTTTCCTAGATTAAAGGATCATCTCTGTGTTGATGACTCCTTGTAATCTTTCTCTCGCTAACCTTAATAATTCTCTTAAACTTGAATCTTATATTTGTAGTTCTTGAACATTTCTAGCTCAGTAGACAATTTAGTAAATTAAAAAAATTAAAAAAAAAAGATTTGATTCACTTCTCCCTCAAATCCCTCAAACTTCTCCACACTTCCCCATTTCTGTTGATGAGCACCACAGCTCTTTGTTGGAGTCACCAGTGTGTAGCACTGAAGTTATTCTTTCTTCTTTCAACATTTTTCTCACGTGTGGGCCAGTCACAGAGAAACCATCCTACTTGCCTAAGCTATTATTGAAGGTTTTAATGATTGTCACTTCATTTGGTATCTTCATCCCTGGGGGGAAAAATTCCTAATGCCTTCATCTCACTCAGGATGATTCTTGGTTGATTCAAAGATAAATTCCTTAATCTGATATTCAAGGTTTTCCAAACATTAATCCACTTCACATGCTGGCCATTCCAGCAAAACCAGATGACTTGCACTTCCATGATTACTAATCTATCTTCTGTCTCAGGACACTAAATGTAGTTTACTCCATGTCCTAAATGGATTTACTTCCATCTCTGCTATTGCTCAAGTGCCACTTCCTCCATAAAATGTTCCTTTGTTCAGTCCCTCATCATGTCTCAACTGGCTTCAACTAGCTTCCTAGTCGACCTCCTGCTTCAAGTCTCTTCCTTATTCATTCTACCCTCTACGTAGATGGAAAAGTGCTATTTCTTAAGCACAAATCTGATGATTCAAAACTGCTCATGAAGTTCCAATGGCTCTCTCAATCTTCCTCCACTGTTTGGCATTTTATGAACTGGCCCTAGCCTATCTTTCCAGACTCATTCTACATTAGTCTCCTTCAAGGTATCTTTAGTCCAACACAACTGGACTTCTTATTCTTCCTGGCACATGGTATGCCATCCTGCACCTTTGTGCTTTGGCACAGGCCTTTCCTCAGGACTGGAATACTCTCTATTTTCAGCTGTACTTGCTGACATCCTTAGTTTCCTGAGAAACCCAGAATAAATGCCACTTTCTAAATGAGGCTTTTCCTAAGTTCCTCAACTGTCAGGGTCATCTGAAATTGCTTTTCATTTAGTCTTTGTCTCTTTTGTATATACTTCCCTGTGGACATGTTGTTCCTCGTAATGAAATGTAGGCTTCTTGAGGGCAGGGACTGTTTCACTTGTGTTTTTGCCTATTCAGAGCTGAGTATAGTGCTTGACCTATGGTGAGGGGAAGGGATAGGGGGAAGTCGATATAATGTCCAGTATGTGCTACACATTGGATGAGGTATGTTAAAAATATTACCTCATTTAATCCTAACAAGCACCCCATGAGAGAGATCTATTATTATCCCCACTTTACAGTTAAGGAAATTTAAGCAAATGATTAAATATACAGCTAGTGAATGTCTGAGGTCCTATTTGAACTCAGGTCTTCCTTCTTCGAGGCTCAATACTCTATCCACTGCATCACCAAGCTCCCTCAGTAGGAACTTAATTCATGCTTGAGAATATATAAAGCAATTATGGGTTCTCTGATCCTCCAGGTTTTTGGTTAATATTCTATTCCTTAATTCAAATTTTAAAAATAAGGAAACAAAACAACTGGTATCTATTTCTGCACTTTCCTTGCTGAGTATAATGCAGCTCTCTGATGATATTCTTTATTTGTTTATTATCTCCAGCACCTGATCCAGTACTTTACAATTTTTGCTTTGTGTCTGTTTTGTCAGTTTAAGGCAGCTAGGTGGCACAGTTGGTAGATACCTGGCTTTGGTGTTAAAAAAAGACCTAAATTAAAATCTGGTCTCAGCCCCTCACTAGCTGAATGATCCTGGTGACACGATTTACTACATCAGTCTTTGGGATAATAATAGCATCTACCTTCCTGGGCTGTTCTGCAAATCAAGGAAGATAATAATAGTAAAGCACCTGGCCCATAGTAGGCTCTTAATGCTTGCTCCTTTCTTTCTTGATCTAGAAAATCCCTCTATCAGTATGAATCTCCAACTCCTCTATAATTTATAATCAGATAGAATTGCTTTGAAGCACTGAAGCTAAAGCAGTTTAGCACTATCCAGAAAGCTAGTGTGGGGCAGAGGCAGAGCCTACCCAACACCAAAAGGCTGCTGTGGTTTCAGCCACTATTCTAGAATGTCCAGGCAGCCACGTATGCAGTGTGATAGACTTGGAATCAGGAAGTTCTAACCCTGCTTCAGACACTTACTAGCTGTGTGATCCTTGGCAAGTCTCTTCACCTCTGTTTGCCTCTATTTATTCATGTGTAAAACAGATATAGTAACACCCATCCCCCAGGATTGATGTGAAAATTGATGAGATAATGTCACAATAGTAATAATAATAATAATAATAATTAGCATTTTATAAGACCTACTATGTGCCAGGCACTATGTCAAGCCTTTACAAATATTATTGCATTTAATCCTCACAAACAATCCACCTATCTGTATGGTAGGTGCTATTATTTCCCCCACTTTATAGATAGGGAAACTGAGGTAGAGGTTGTGACTTGTCATGGGTTACACAGATAGTTAAATGTTTGAAGCTGAATATGAAGTTAGGTCTTCCAGACTACAGGCTCAGTACCCTATCTACTTCTCTACCTACCATATACATGTTAGCTAGCTATCAAACCTCTGCCCTTGAACAGACAAAACAAGTATTAAGTGAATGTTTGTTTAATTGAATTGATAACCCCTTTTCACTCATCAATTCACATTTAAAAAGATTAACCTGTACCATATTTAATAACTATTCTTTTTATGTCTTTCACATATCCAGACAGACCTATTCATTTAGTATGTTAACTTTCCTCACCTTTAATCATTCCTTCGAAATCAATCCTATGCCACTGACATTTGGGGGCTTTTTTTTTGCCCCTCACATATTCTGATTTGCATCTCAATGTAAAATGTTCTTCTAAGCTACATGCTCTTATTTCATGTGCTTTTCATCAGAAAGGTAGAGCTATATTGCTTTCCCTATGTTGTGACAAATTTAACCTTGTATTCACCCTGTGAAAGCACTGAAGTTTTGCTGCCATATCCCATAAAACTCAATGCAATCCCCAGATGATTTTATATTTAACTTTGGCATTATTTTGAACTCTGGACCCTTCTATCACCTCCACAAAGGATGCCCCACACACCAAATTAGTGAATGATCAAGAGCCAATGGTGTCAGAGACTGAAAGCCTGACATGCAGCCTAAATTTGAATGGAGTCAGAGGAATTAAGGTCTGCCATTGACAAGCTGGGGGACTTTACCCATGCCTGCTCACCTCATGTCAAGTCAACAAGTATTTTCTAAGCACCTACTAAGTGCCAGCCACTGTGCTATGTGATTAGGGCTTTAATTTCTCCATCTGCAAAATGAGGGGGATCAACTATGATATTTATAAATGGTTTTTTTGTTTGGTTGGTTGGTTTTTGCTCTTGGTCATTCTAGAATCACTTATAATATGGAGGAAACTCTAATTTATTACAATGCTTTCCTGATTCATGAAAATCTTTGGGGCACTAAATTGCCAGAGCACAGCTTAGCTAAATTTTCCACTTCTTCTTGAAACATAGATTTTTATATCCACCAAGATGCATCTCGTCATCCTTGCTCCCATCCTCATGAAATGCACAGGCCTTAATCCTCACCTTGGCTTTTTAAAATGCTACACAATTGCTGAGGATGCCCTGCCTCGAGTTGTTTACCAGTATTATGATGCTATTCACCTGTCTCAGAATAGTCTTTAATGTCCCCAGTCCAAGCTTTGGGAAGCAGACTCCACTGTGGGCCTCCAAAAAAGCCTTGATGTGCTTACATTTCGAATACCTTGAGGCTACGTTGCTATATCCACTGTTTTGGCATTTCTGGAGCCTTCTCAGGGATAGCCTCCTTTTTCCTGATGTCCACTGAGTATGGCCTACCTCTCAGTTATAACCATTCTTTCTTATTTGTACTTTGATTTCTTTTCTTTTCTTTTTTTTTGGTTTTGGTTTTTTTGTTGTTGTTTTTGGTGGGGCAATGAGGGTTAAGTGACTTGCCCAGGATCACACAGCTAGTAAGTGTCAAGTATCTGAGGTTGGGTTAGAACTCAGGTCCTCCTGAATCCAGGGCCAGTGCTTTATCCACTGCGCCACCTATCTGCCCCCATGTACTTTTATTTCTTTGGAAAAAATCATGTAGTAAATAATAATGCTAGATAGTATTCATAATTAATAAGAACAAAAAGCAAAAAAAAATTAAAAATAAAATAATTAATAAGAACACTTATTTTGGACTTCGAAATTGTTGTCATTTTTATTGTTGTTTTTGTTGTTTTCCCCTTGTCCTTGATTTCACTTTTTTCTACAAGGTGACTGTATACAAATTGTCTCTCATAAATTTTTTGTTTATTCCAAATCTTGTTTTAATCTTTTACCTTGAATACCAACATTTGATCTCTTGTCCTATTCCTATTCTCTAACCTTGATTCTAAAAGAAGTTCTGAAAACAAAATCTAGAGGTTGAGTGAATTGCAATCAGCATTATTCAGTGGATATTTCCTACCATGTTGCACTCTTGAAATGAATATGGAAGCCTCATCCTATAGCCTCTTCTTCTTTAAGATACCACTTGGTGTTGCTGGATGTATTTCCTCTTTGATAGAACCACATTTCAGTTAATCTTGTTCCTCTGCTTACTTCAGGTGCAGAAATTACATCTCTCCTAACGTCTAATTGAAGAACTAATCTGTATATTATTGTTGCTTATATTTTAACCCTCTTTTGATTAGCAGCATCATTTCCCCCCAATAGCTACTATTAGTCTTCATCGATGTCGTCAGTAGTTGTCATTGTTAGGTGAGTGGATAGGAGTCGAGATGCTGGAGTGAGACTTGGCATTTTTGCCTAGCTAACCCAATGTACCTTACCCATGACAACTTAGAAAGTGTCCCAAAGTGAATTCTGCTTGAAAAAGAAAAAAAAAATCATGAGTCATGTCTCCAGACCTTGTCAGCCTAAAAAGATGGATATCTAGATCTGTGGACACTGGGGCAAGGACTGGCCAAGAACATAGTAGAGTGGCAAAACAGGTTGCTGCAATCGTGGGTGGGGTGGTCTAGCATCTAGGGAAAGTAAGGAGGCAGAAACTGAACACCAGGCAAAGAAGCAACAGGGAAGAAAGAAATCCTATGGGACTCTTGAAGTAGTCCTGGGAATAGCCATGGGTGGGAGCTGGTAGTTCTATTCCACTTTCAGATCATAGTTCAAAGGTGGAGAGGAAGAGTAATAATTATGAGCAGAGAAGCCCTAGGTGTGTATCAAGAAAGGAATAAGTTCCAAAAACTTAGCTGTTTGGTTCTGAGTCCTGTAGCATAGAGGGAGACTAAGTTTTTAACATTAAGACACACACACACACTCATACCTGCAATAAAGTAACGGGAAAGTTATATGCTATAACTGTTATAAATGAAATTATAAATAAGATGTAGATATGTTAGAAAGTCATGTTATACATAAGCAGGCAACCAAGACTAAAGGGAAGTCAACCAGTCCAGTTGCCCTCTACCTGAAGTACATTCCCGGGGGCTAACATTAACTGAGTCTAATAGCAGTCCAGTCTATTGTAATTCATCCACACACAATTCAACAGATCTAAATCTCAATCAGCAACTTATAGAGATAATACCAGGGAAACCGGCGACAAACTTCTCCCTATACACTAACTACTTTGGAAACACCAAATGCTGGCAGGCCCCTAGACTGAGCTTTGAAAAAAAGGAGTACATTATTAATTAAAAAAAAAAAAAAGTCAAACAACTCCTCCTTCCAAGTAAGCAAAACCCACAATGGCATAAATTGCAAAGTCAAGGAAGCTAGAAGAATAAGTAAACAAAAAAGAAAGAAGCCAACCATAAAGAGCTACTATGTTGACAAAGAAGCTTACTACACAAACTCAGAAGAAGATAATGACTTGAAAACATATACAATGAAAGCTTCAAAAAAAAATCAGAGTGGACACTGATCCAACAAAAATTCTTAGAATTAAAGAAAAAGGGAAAAAAATAAAAACTAAATACAAGTAGTATAAGAAATGTGGGAAAATAAATGGAAGTTATGTAAGCAAATTGTGAAAGGAGAATTAACAGCATTATAACAGAGATATAAAACATTATTGAAATAACTCCTTAAAAATAATGATTGCCCAGGGCAGCTAGGTGGCATAGTGGATAGAGCACTGGCCCTGGATTCAGGAGGACCTGAATTTAAATCTGGCCTCAGACACTTAACACTTACTAGCTGTGTGATCCTGGGCAAGTTACTTAACCCCAATTGCCCCACCAAAAACAAACAAACAAAAAAACCAAAAACAAAAAAAATAATGATTGACCAATAGTAAAAAAAAAAAAAAAAAAGGAACAAGACCCTGTTGAAGAAAATAACTTCTTAAAAATTGTAATTGAGCAAATGGGAGATAAGCATCATATCAATCCATGTGATATGATAAAATACTAAAAACCAAATCAAAAGTTTGAAAAATAGAAGAAAATATGAAATATGTGATAGGAAAAAATAGATTCAGGAAAGATAATTTAAAAGTCATTAGACTGCCTGAAAGCCATAAGCAAAATAAATGCTTAGGTATCATATTTCTAAAAATTATAAAGTAAAGCTACCTAGATATCTAAGAATCACTGGTGAAAGTAGAAATTAAAATATTCCATTACTCACCTCTTATTGGAAAACCCCAAATGAAAACTTATTTTATTATTATAGGCAAACTATTGCAAAAATCCAGAACTCCCATCTCAAGTAGAAATAAAAAAAAAAAAAGTGACAGAACCACTGTCAGGATCACACAAGATTTAGCAGCTACCACTATAAAGGAATGGAAGGTTCATAGGATGACATCCCAGAAGTCAAAGGAGCTAGAATTAAAGGCAAGAATAAACTGTCCAACAAAACTGAATATAATCTTAAAGAAGAAAATAAAGACTTAAAGAAATTGAAGACTTACAGGCATTCTTGTGGAAAAGATCTGAGCTGAGTAAAAATTTGATATTCAAACATGAGACTTAAGAAAAGCATAAAATGGTAAACATGAAAAAAATCACAAGAGACTAAATAAGGTAAAACTGTTTATATTCTCATGGGGTGTGCATGGGTGGAAGAGTCAACACTTGAATATTACTCTTATCTGAACTGGTTCAAGAAGGGAAGAATAAACATGTATGCTGCTGGCTTCAGAAATTTCTCTTACCAACCTTTCTTAGGAGAAAGGGAAGATGCATGGTAAGAGGGAGGTTTGTTAAGGGAGAAAGTAATCAGAAACAAAAATCATTTCTGAATGTCATAATTTCTTTTGTTCAATTATACAGTCAAGTTTTTGCAGCAAGAGTCCTCCAGATTAAAATTAAGTACATTATTTTCCAAAATTACATTTTCAAAATGAATATTTTAAAATTGGCATTTAACTCCAGTGTCATTTTTTGAAGTAGTCATGTCATAAGTACTAAATAAATAATATAAATAAAAATTATATAGAATGTCATGAACTATGATTATGTTCATAGGTTAATCCACAAAAAACCACTTAACCTGTACTATCACTGAAATGTACATTTGCAGTGACAAATTGTACAAAGAGAAAGGAAAGCAATGATAACTTCTCGGTTTATCAGACATTTATAGATAAATGATTCAGTATGCACTTCCTCCAAAAGCACTCATTGTAGAACATTTAATTAGTTAATTAGTTCATTTAATTAGTTGAATTCCTCATCTTCACTATTTTTTTTTCAAATATTCTTTTATTTGCACAGCTACTTTGGAATGACAGCTTAAAAATGGGCTTTCTTTTCTCCTATTTGAGTTTTAACATTGATAGTAACCCCTTCATTAATACCAGTGCTGTTTTCTGTCAGGAATTGCTTTAAAAATAGATCCATGTGAAATATCTAATCATTGTTTGAATCCTATTTTTAATTCAGCATCAACTTCCTTTGCTTTTTTTTTTTAGTCCTTTTTATCCTTGAACGGTTTCTTTGATGTCTGATTCTTATTTGAGTCTATCTATCTATCGTCATCATCTCCAAGTCACATAGCTCTATTTCTAGGCCCTTGAACAACCTCTCTTGATTGAAGTAAAATAACTTTGGATGCATATGGAGCTCACATTCTTTGGCAGAGAAAGTGTATTTGCCTATGCTTTAATTATAAGTTCTCTCAAGACTTAGAAATGCATGTGAAATGTCCAAGATACTCAGCTGAGATGGGCAACTCATTAGGGCCAGGTATTTATTTCCATTAGGATGGAATTAAAATGATAACTTGTGGTACTTTGTTTTTTGTTAATGGATTATTCTTTCCTTATCAGAAGCCAAACAACTGAATGACATTTTTCTGAGGATAGAGACAAATCATGGTATTATTTTAGTAGATTACTATAATGTCTTGTCCAAAATATAGTACTTATTTATGTTAAAAATCCTAAAAATGCTTAGGAAAAGAAGAACCCTTCTTTAATAAAAGATAGATCTAACACCAAAACAAATGACTCTTTTTGCAAAGAAACATTAGAAGTCTTCCCAATAAAAGTAGGTTTAAAGCAAAGATTCCCCCATCTCCATTATTATTTGAAATAGTACTAGTAATTCATTTCTTGCTACTTACAAATATGACTCAATCTCATTCCTCTCTTTAAAAAAAGAAACAAAACAAACAAAAGCTTATTGGGTCCTACCATCCCTGCTATCATCCTTGATCTTTCGTTTTTATCCTTTGGCTTTATTTTATGCTGTTGACTCCCCTCCATTTCACCTCCAGGATACCCAGTCCTCTCTGGGTTTTCAAGATATTCATGTCTCTTCAATATTCTCTGACCTGTATGACGATTCTTTATTGATTTTCCTTACTGGTTCTTTATCCATGTCCATATACTTAACTGTGGATATGTTTTCAAGGCTCTGTCCTGAGACCTCTTCTTTTTCTCCCTACACCCTCTCACTTGGTGACTTCCTCAGTTGTCATAAATTCTATTAACATCTCCTTTTACATAAAGACAGGCACTGGGGTGAAATGGTTCAAGTTAGCTTCTGAGCCAGGAAGAACTAAACATATTCTGGATGTGTGGCCCTGGGAAAATAATTTAAACTCTCAGTATCCCAAGCAATCTTTTAAGTTGTAATGAATATGCCGACCTCCATTATTAGAAAGTAGTTCCTTATCTGGTATTCTCCTATTCTGATGAAATCATGGGGTTTAGTCCATATCCCTACCTTTATGCCTATGAATCTCTAATCTATATCTAAACCAAATTTGTCTCCTGAGCTCCAGCTAAGCATCTCCAATTGATGATTGGAGATTCCAAACTGTATGTAAAATAGACACCTAATAGTGAGCATATCTAAGCCCCTACTCATTACCTTTTCCCACAAACCCAACTCTATATTTCTGGTTCATAGCCAAGGAATCTATCCTTCACTGAAAAGGGTACCATAATATTTAGGTAGTTAACTAAGAGGGTAAAATTATATCCCATTAATAGGTATACATGCACATACACACATACACATATGTGGGTGGGGGTGTATACATATATATATGCACATGTGAGCATATGCCCATGTGCACATACACATATATAATACATGTGTACACATATATGAATATGCATATAAATATAGGTGTGTAAATATATGTGTATAGGGACACTGAAGACCCTACTTACTATTGTATGTTGAAAATTATTAAGTTCACATGAAGAGATTTCTCAGACATGTTGATATAGACCCAATCAGTCAACTAATCAAATTTATAAGTACAAGATATGGGTCAGATCTGTGATTAGATGCTGTAGCAGCAAAGAAAAATTATCCCTGCCCTCAAAGAGCTTACATTCCAGTAGGGAAGGTAATAGGTATATTTCAAACCATATGTAAAACATATTCACACCAGATACAAGGTAACCATGAAGAGAAGGCATGAGCATTTGGGAGCACCAGGAAAGACCTCATGCAAAAGATAGCATTTGAGTGAATTTTAAGAGAAACCAGGGATGCCAAGGATTAACATTAAAGAGGCTGTGCATCCCATGTGTGAGGGAGCAGATAATGCAAAGGCAGAGAGATGAAAATGGAGTGTCATGGGTGGAACGTCAAGGTCAATTTGGATAGAGCAAACTGAAGGTGTTAAATAAGGATTCGTTAGAATATAATACAAGTGGAAATGCAAGAGGTGAATATTTTAATTTCAATTTAGAAAAGGAATGCTGTCCCTGTCATTTTTTTTCCATTCTACCAAACTTCTGCCCAACATTTCAAGAATTTTGCTGGGGGTAGAAAAAGGAAATGAGGAGAGAGACAGCTAAGGCAGAGAAGTTTTGCTTTCATACTCATAGTTGAAGAGAAAGAAATACCAGGATTTTTATTGGCAGCTCTGTCTTATCCTGAGGATAGACATTGAGTCTACTGACCAAGCCCCAAAATTGGTTAACCATGGCCAGATGTAGTCAGAATTCTATATCAATAACTAGGCTTCTCCTTTGAGTTATATTTTACACAAGATCTGGAATTATATGTGCCCAAGTCCCAGGTACAGTTTTTTATGTTTGTTTATTTTTGTTTGTTTGTTTGTTTGGTGAGGCAATTGGGGTTAAATTACTTGCACGAGGTCACACAAGTAGTAAGTGTTAAATGTCTGAGGTTGGATTTGAACTCAGGTCCTCCTGACTCCAGGGCCGATGCTCTATCCACTGTGCCACCTAGCTGCCCCCCAGGTACAGCTTTTTAGAGCATCTCTACCCCAGCTTCTGAAGGCCTGGTCCTAACAAAAAGTTTAGAGGGAATATTTTAAGGGACCTCTTATTGTTAACTCCTTTTTCACCCATAGGGGTGCACAGATATTAGCAATGAAATAGCCAAAATCCAAATCCTGGTACTCCTGGGTCCAGATTGATTCTGTGATCAAATAATATCTAGTATCTGGAAGAATAATTGTCTCCCAGTGATACTAGTTTGTGAACTTCAAAACATAAATATAAATGAATATAAATATAATTTCATTTAATATTTCCCAATTCCTTTTTTAAAAATTTATCATTATTTTTTTTTATTTTGAATTTCAAATTCTCTCTTCTGTTCTTCCCCTCCCCTACCCCTTGAGAAGTCAATCAATATAATATCAATTATACATGTAAAGTCATGTAAACCATTGACCACAGAAAACATGCAAAAAAACACAAGGAAAATAAATAAAGTGGAAAAGATATCTGCACTCAGAGTTCATCAGTAATCTCTCTGGTGGTGGATAGGTTTTTCTTCATGGGTTCTTTGGTTATCTTGGATCATTTTTTTTTTTATCAGAGTAAGTTTCTCTCACAGTTGATCATCCTTATAACATAGCTCTTATTGTGTAAAATGTTCTGCTGGTTCTGCTCACTTCACTTTGCATCAGTTCAAGAAAAATGGCCAATATTTTTCAGAAATCATGTCGCTTGTCATTTCTTGCAACACAATAGTATTCCATCACAATCATATACCAAAACTTGCTCAGCTATTTCCCAATTGACAGTCTTTCCCTTGATTTTCAATTCTTTGGTAGATTTTTAAAAATTAATTATGCACTGTTTTGTGGTTTTTGCTGGCTCTTTGATCATTTGCTGAATAAAATGCATATGCCTTCCAAGCATGTAAATTCCTCCTATTATGAGCCATATAAGTATAGTCATGCCAAGTCATGACAACACATAACATGAATATATAATTTATATTTTTAAAAAATTATTTTAATAAAGGGAATGGGTTTTTGAAAGTGGGTGGAGGCTCAGAACTATTTTTTTTAATTCAGTCTACTCACAAATCTACACAACCCTAGAAAATGAGAAGGCATTACCTTCTTGAGATAAGAGGAACTGGGGAAGGGAAAGGTATGGACTTTCTGATGTGAGGGGCTAAAATTCTAGGTGTACTATCTAAAATCTAATGAGTGGTTGCCAATAAATTATAAGCTTTAACAAGAGTATTTAAGTGTTTAAGTATTTATTAAAGAGCATTAGGATCAGAGAGAAAGGTAAAAATCTAACTATTTCTAAGAGACCCCATCATCTGACCCACCACAGCGAGGTCAGGAACCAAAAGAGGAAGAACCCCTCAGCCAGTCACCAGTGTCCTCTTCCTACTCTGTGTCCTCCTCCCAGAAATGGGAGGCTCTTTAAGTTAATTGGCTGGTAGCTTTGATAGACAGTACCAATGAGCAAGTGTCATTTCCTGGTGCCAAGGAACTGACAACATGGTGGAGCTTTTTCTTTATCTACAGTAGCTCTCCAGCACTTGGAGTCATTCCAATCGTTACGCTGAGAACCATAAAAATCCTATCATTGCTGAGGACTTCCATTCCAATGAGACACAGGAAAAGTACCAGAGTGAATAATGGGCAAGTCTAGCCACTGATGTAGAATATGGCTCTCAATGCCACCTGACATTATAATTTTGTCATTGAAAGTTTATCAAATGATGTCTCTTTCTCTCTGTCTCCGTGTCTCTGTTTCTGTCTCTCTGTCTGTCCCTCTGTCTCTCTGTCTCTGTCTGTCTGTCTCTCCTTCCCTCCATCCCTCCCTCCCACCTGCCTCTCTCTCCCTCTCCCTTTTAGTACACATTCATTATCTCCTTTGAATCTTACACTCATCTTGTGATGCAGGGAATTCAGACATTATTTTCTCCAATTTGCAGGTGAGGAAAAGGGATCTCTGACAGATTTAAGAATAGTGTAAGTATTTAAGTATAGTTTAAGTATAGTTATACAAGTATACAAGGCAGTGTAAGAACTCAGATGTTCCTGACTTCAAGACAAATATTCCTTTCATAAGATAAAAGATTGACTATCTTTCTTGTGTAATCTCTAGATCCTTTAATAAATATATATGTTATGTATCTCCTTATTCTAGACTAAATGATAAAGACTGAATAGTGAACTACATAAGAAAAATATCTCTATGGCAAATGGTTGGAAAGTCATTCATGTCCATTTACTTCTTATGTAACCTTGGGAAAGACACTTAATTTCAGTGGATCTCAGTTTTCCTCATTTGTAGAATAAACAAACTAGGTGTTTTCTATGGTTTCTTTCAGTTTCTGTGATTTGAAAAATTTTGTTTCTTTAGTACAATTTTGTTATGGCTTTCACAGGTAAATGTCACAATCTAAAAATGCCAAAGCTTGTGTTAAATAATTTATTAGTGCCAGTAATAATGAAAACAAATAATTCTATAGAAAATAATAAGAAAAATTAATGGCATTTTAAAAAGTAGTAGGAAGAAATTAAATGACTATCCATTCACATTGGCACTCATTTAAAAAATAAATAAAATAAAAGCCACAAATTCATGGACTTATGAGAGCAGAAAACCACAGTTTCTTTTACCATAGTTGTTCACCAACTGTCATTCATAGCCTGTCAAACAAAGCAAATTATAGAAGCATAGTTCAGTCCATCTGTCAACTTCTGCTGTTATTGTCAGGTCTTTTCTCAGGGCTATCCCAAACACAATTCCAACTAAATTACTTTAATTTTATTGACCACACACACACACATGCCCATGTGGTAGTGTGTGTATACATATATGCATATGCATATGTGTTTATGTATCCACACACATACATGTATATTATTCAAAGAAGAATTGTTTTAAAGGACCCATTCAATGATGAATATGAAGCAGGGTGCCACTAATTGAATGGGGAACCTAAGGATAAATTACATATTTTGAATTTTGGAGATGTTTCTAAAAGGTGATTAAATAGATATAGAGTTAGAGCTAGATATGCATACACATATGTTGTGTTCATATACTCATGCCTGTGCTTATACATGCAAGTATATATATGTATATATGAATATGTGTATACATATGTGAATGTTTATACTGTTAAGTGCTTATATTGTGGGTATGTGTGTATATATGTGCATAGATAGGTATAAAACTATAAAGATATCTATAGATACCAATATCTATATACATTTTTAATATATATGCATATTTACAAGGTACATATATACAATATGCATGTGGATTGTTATATGTCAGGTGTGTTCATGTGAACACATGTGCTTATATGTGTATGAATATCACACACTGAACAAATGTGTACTGTGTTCTTATATATACATACTTATATGTGTATATACCTATACCTATAATGTACATATGCATACACACTATGTATGTGTATGTATATATTTATGCAACATTAAGATCCAGGTAGACTCAGGAGCTAAGTTACTATGGTCACTTTCTTCTTTAGCAAGAGGTCTCTCACCGGTCTTGTCCTATGCATTTGGGCTATACTGTTTTCAATCCTGGGGTATCCTGGGTTATAATAATGAAAAATGTTGCTTTTATAGTCATTGGATCATTATATACTCTGACTACAGCAACCTGCGGCCAAATTATTTAAAGCTGAAGCGTTGGCTCATATGGAAGGAAAAAGAAAGTCAATTGAAGTCAGTAAGACCTTATTAACTGCTTCCTGTATCTTCTTTGTGCCATGCAATGTGCTAGGGTACTGAGTACAATTTAAATCCTGTATGGAAAAGGTAACTGATTTCTACACGCAAAAGAAATGCAAACACACAAAAGATTCACAGATTTACACATAATCTTCAAATAATATTCAATAGCAAGTTTAGATAACAGGTATACTCTCCTGGAAGATTGATACTTAATCCTCATCGAAGCATAAAACATTTGGGGGATACAGGTTTTTACTGAACTTATTGTTATATTTCATCTCATGTTTGCACGGTCCAAACAACCTCTGGTCTATGTTATCTAGTAAAATGGATCATGCTTGGGTCTACCTTTCTGGTGGTCACTATGTTCTCTAGAAGTTCTGGAACTTCAGTACTTAGTGTGGTGATTAAAAAGGTTCCAGAGTCATAGTTTCTGGATCATTTAATCATTTATTGCTGGCTCTTTTAGAACAAAGACAGTCATGGTAAACTGGGTTCAAGACATGTTCTTTGGGAAGAGAAGTGGCAATCCACTCTGATTGGTTAACACAATGGGAGGTGAGCTATTTTAAAATGAGTGTCTGAGTGATATCCTGTCACCATTGGAGAGAGAAACTATATATTCAAGTAACCCCTAGCTTTGAGATATCTATTCAAAGAATGTATGGCCCACCTAGGCTTGATTAAGAGACAATGGGGAGCAGCTAGATGGTGCAGTGGATAAAGCACTGCCCTTGGATTCAGGAGGACCTAAGTTCAAATCCAGCCTCAGACACTTGACACTTAATAGCTGTGTGAACCTGGGCAAGTCACATAACCCCTCATTGTCCCAACAAAAAAAAAAAAAAAGAAAGAAAAGAAAAAGAATGGCAGGCCCAATATGGGTCTAATTTCATTATCAGCAATGTTCTTCAATAGGCTGAACTTTTAACATCAGAACATTAGAAAAGAGGGGAAACTGGATCTCCCCAAAGCATTGTTTATTAATAATCATCTCTCTCATTAGATTGCTGGGGACTCTAGACCTTTCACATGAACCAGGTATCCTCTAAATATGCATGTGTCGAACCTTGAGATAGATACTCATTCACCTAAGATTAAACACACACACACACACACACACACACACACACACACACACATGAGGTCTGAGGCATCCCCAAAGCCATAATAGATGGTCTGGATATGAAATTGAGCCATAAAAAGTTACGTCCTTATTACTCTCTCCAAGCCACATAGAATCTAAAGCTTTCAGAAGGTAGCTGATTTCAAAAGTCTGTGGGAGGGGGTGGCTAGGTGGCACAGTAGATAAACACTGGCCCTGGATTCAGGAGTACCTGAGTTCAAATCCTGCCTCAGACACTTGACACTTATCAGCTGTGTGACCCTGGGCAAGTCACTTAACCCCCATTGCCCTGCAAAAAAAAAAAAAAGTCTCTGGGAAAAGGATGAAATACACATTGTTGGTTTTGTCCTTTCTCCATGTTAGCTCTTCTGACCATGATATGAGGAGCCTGGGGAGAATGAGTTCAAACACATTAATCTTTTTAACCTAGAAAAAGCAGCAATTTTATTCAGGTGTGCAGTAGTCTCCATAGACCATTGAAGATAAGGAAAGGATCAGGGCCTTGACTTGTCCCAGGACTACTGCTTCTATCTGAACCCCGTCCGAAACAATGAGATGAAGATAACAACAATGATGACTGAATCAAGAAAAAAATGTATGTTTCTACGTTCATATGAACACATGTATATGTGTGTATATATATAATGTATATATATGTATATGTGTGTACATATGTGTATGTATATGTGTATATACACACACGTATATGTATGGGTAAATGCACCTATACATCTGTCATCTGTCTATCATCTATATGTATATGTATATGCATGTTCATATGTGTTCATATACACATATGTAACAAACATTACACAGAAAGGTCTACGTATACCTATATTGCACGTGTGCATACAACATATACATATATGTATGTGTAGATACATGTATACATCCAGGTGTATGTGTGTACATATTCATATGTGTACATATACTTGTGGGTATGTATATGCATGCATATATGTATGTAGATGTGTAAAGCCATGTATATATGTGTTTAAGTGTTTAAAAATGGTTTTACATGTTTTTGAGGATCTTGGATTAGATAATTATTGATTTCTTTCTAACTCTTAGTCCTTTCAGTCCTTCCAGTGGGTGTTTACCCTATTTTGGATAAGTCATGCATTAAGTAATAAGTAATAACTGGCTATTAAAATGATAAACACATGTAGGATTCACAGGTACTTTTTCGACATGAGAAACAGGCTGTGGTGTCTCATAATTGCCAGTGGAAGGTGAGTTTGTCTCTCAGGGGACTAGGCAAAATGGAAAGAGAGAAGGGCTGTGGTATTTGTTGCTGAGCCCCAAGTGTTTAGCAGAACAGAGCTGGTGGGCAGAATAGGAGAAATGAGGCAAAACAAATTAGAAAAGTTCAGGAAGGAGACCTTTCTGCTACAGCAAATGGGCATTTCCAGTGGTGATGATTATCTGGGGGAGGCTCCCCCAGTTTTCTTTACCCCTAATTTGAAAAAAAACAAATTTTATTATGGAACATTGTGCCTGAAGCACAGTGAATTAAGCACAGTTGATCTGTACCTGGCACTTTGGGAGGTATCTGAAGTAGGGCTGGGAAGTCACTAACACTGGGATCCTGGCAGTGCAAGAGGAGGGAGCTCAGAAAATATGAGGCTCTCTACTTAGTACACATAGTACTTAGTACACTGCAAACTTGTAAGTTTTCTTCTATCCCAAAGGAAATCACCTGGTGAGGCTTCTTCTGCATTCTCATCATTTTATTACCAGCCTTTTATTATTCCTTTAATGGTCATTTTATCCTCTTGCTACTAAAAGTATTGAGAAAGGGGAAGGAGAAGCATTGAGTGGGGTCCTAAACAATATGCCCTTGAAAAATGTGTGCACCTCCTAGAAACAACGCCCCACCCCCCAAGCCCACACACCCCTACCTTTACCATGGTCAACATTGATAACAGGTACTTGTCTATACAAGGTGTTTTGTTTGCTTTTAGTTTCAAAGATCTATTAATCAGCACTTTAACAGCCTCAACTAACTCTGTCCTTGTCCAACCTCAGTCATGTCCAACTCTCTGTGACCCTATTCAGGGTTTTCTTGGCAAAGATACTGGAGCAATTTGGCATTTCCTTCTCTAGTTTATTTAATTTAATTTAATTTATTCATGTATTTATTTGTTTTATTTTTTTGCTCATTTATTTATTCGTTTGTTTGTTTTTGCAGGTGAGGAACTGAGGCAAACAGAGTTAAGTGATTTGCCCAGGGTCAAACAACTAGTAAGTGTATGAGGACAAATTTGAACTGAGGTCCTCCTGATCTATCCACTTGCACCATCCAGCTGCCCAACTAACTCTGTAAGGGAACAGAAATCCAGAACAGGCAAGGGAAAAAAAAAAAAAAAGACTTTTAATGTGATACAGGCAACCAGACAAGTTGAATATATAATCTGACAGAAGACTGGTTGAATAGGAATGATTCACTGACATAAAGCACTTATACAAGATAGAATTTGGCCACACTAATGATAACTAAAATAAATTCAAAGTGCTCACCTAGCACCTTGTTTTTATTGAACCAATGATATAATTTTATATTACCAGATGTATTTATATGCATACATATGTGCATATGTAAACACATAGATTTGTATTTATATGCATCTATACATGTATATTGTGTGGATATATGAATATTACATTACTAGAGAACAGATGTCTGGTTTTCTAATCCAATGATAATTAAATCTCCTGATTTGGTAGCCTAGGAGATGAGAAAATTAGTCTGATTTCCTCCCTTGCCAGGCACTGGAGCTAAAGTTACAACCATTTTGTTTGAGTCCAGGAGACAACTGGCAGTTTCCAACTGCACATCCCCCCATCTCTCCATCTCTCTCTCTCTCTCTCTCTCTCTCTCTGTATGTTCTTTGAGTAACACCCCAGGAATGTAATGAAATAGCTCCCCTGGAATTGAGCTCAGACTTTTATTCAAATGAGTACCTTACATAGTCTAACAGGAACCAAATTAAAAAAAAAAGGCTTAAGAGCCCATTACGGCAATGAAATCTGTTGCCCCACATGGCCCAGTACTTTGAATTGATAACTATTACATATTTTGTGATTTCCTATGGGGTAGAGATGGAGGAGATGAGGAGTATAAATTAAATTTTAGAATGTTTTACATTGAGTATTCTGGGCAAAAATTGCATTTTGTTTTGTAGGCTGCCCTGAAACATAGCAATTTAATACATGTTAAATAGTAACAGATACCATATATATATATATATATATGTATATATATGTATATATGTGTGTGTGTGTGTGTATATATATATATATATATATAATCATGGTAGTATTCTAGAGCCCTGATTGAACCTGGAGGATTAGACAACATAGGTTGTTGTTTTGTCCAGTTTGGGTCTGCATGCATAGCAGCAAACAGAAACAAATATTATTTCCATCATGGCACAATGTAGGTCAAAGAATGAACAGTGCTACATAATGACCATGGAAAAGACATGTCACTTAATTGGAATGGCAAATAATTTTAGGCTACTTAAAATTCTTTCTTTAGTGAACAGGGTGATAGCTTAGGATTGGAAGGGACCTTTGAAGTTTCCTTGTTTGCCCCATGAACAAATAAAACCATTTGTTTAGCACACTAGACAGCCAGCCTTGTCTTGTTGATCTTTAATGAGGGAGGATCATTTAAATAAGACAGAATTGAAAACAATAGTTATTAATGATAACAACAGTTCACATTTATATGATGCTTTAAGGTTTACAAAGTTCTATGCAAATATTATCTTATTTGATCCGTGCAACAACACTGTGAGATTGATGCTATTATTATCCCCTTTTAAAGATAAGGAAATAGAGGCTGAGATAGATGAAGTGGCTAGCTATTGGTTATGTGGCTCTTAACTGAGATGGGATTGAATTCCAGTCCAACACTGAATTTACTATGGTATTTAGCTGCTTAATGGCACATACCACTCACCCATCCCAGTTCTCTCTTTTCCAAGGTAAACATCCCAATTCTCTTATAGGATGATCTTCAAATACCTCAGTATCCTGATCTTTCTTCTATGGATGTTCTGCTGCTTCTCAATGTGGCCAATATGCAGCACCCAGAGCTGAGCACAGTTCTAGAGATGGGATGTGATTTAGAACAAAATCCAGCAAGAACATTTTCTCTCTAGTCTTGGATGTAATACATCCCAAAATATCCTCAACTCTCTTTGAACCTTCAATTCTATACACATAAATAGCCTATATACTTCAGTAGGTCCTGATGGAGATCCATCTATTAGACCAAAGTTGATAAGATCATCAAATTTGGATTTTGAATAGACTTCAAAGTTGTCATCTAACCCAACATTTTATTCTGAAGGCAAAGAAACTGAGGCCAAAGAAGGCCTAAGATTAGAGTGTCAACAACATTCATATTTGATCCCAGATTTTCTGACTCTAAATATTTCATTTTTTCATCATATCACACTGACTTCTTTTTCATAATTGTGACCCAGAAATCTAAAGAACATTTTGAAGTTATATTTAATATGGTCAAAAGCATGTGTGTCTCATTTCCTGTCCAGATAGATTCCTGAGCAAAGGCAGACTACCCATTTCCCACATTCTTACTCTGGCAAACACCTAAAACTCACACCAAGACTGAATAATAATTAAGAACCCTAATGCAAAACTAGAGTGAGTGACTTCCTCCACTTCAGAACTTCAGAAAAATCCAGGTAGAAAAACTAGCACTATCTCAGACAAACAAGTCTGCAGCTGCACAGCACAAACCAGAGATTGGCCGGAAATGTGCACAGTCCTTAGGACTCTAAATTCATAAGCAGCAAGAAGGGACCCACCGAAATGCATTAAAGTAAGGGGCCTTGTAAGTAACCAAAAGACAGTGACCAATGAGATCCTATTAGCACATAGTTTGGCCTCCCATATCCCGACTTAGGGGATATGTGTTGTCCTGATGTGAGACAGAATAAAAGAGGAAGAAGAGAATCAAATCTCCTTGAGGGCGAGGTCTATTTTGCTTACTTATATTTGTATCCCCTGTGCTTAGTATTGTGCTTGATACATACATAGTAAACTCTTAATAAATGCTTTATCTTTCTATTTAAGGACGATATGGATACCCAGAAGAAATCAAGCAAAATAGATATTTTAAATGAAACCATCTTGAAGAAATGAGAGAGTAATTTCCTTGAAAGATAAACTGGTAAACCTTACCCAAGGTAGATTGCCTGTGAAATCTAGATTATACCAAACAGAAGTCAGTAAATCCATGAATTAACAATAATTAAAAGATTGAAAAAAATTTAAAAAAAATGTAATTTGAGGCAAAAAAAAAACCCAACTGTTTTTCTCTTTGGTTTTAATAGAGTACAGGAGTGGTGCAGGTAGAGGGGCAGGATCAAAGGTTAGCATTAGTAATAACCCCTCACTCTCCAAAATGGTCTATTTATATATTTTACAATCAACAGAAGATATTCAGAAGGAAGCACAGAGAAACCAGAGTTTGAAAGTAACTTATTAAATTAATTACAAATTTTTTTTAAAGCATAAGCTAGAAAATGAGAAACCCATGACCACATAAAATCCTCTTTTGTTTTCTATGTTTATGCAAATGATCTTGTTTTGTACATTTTAATTTTGAAATGAAATTTAAAAAATAAAAGCAACAATCTCAAAATATTGTGATCACATACCCATTTAATAACTTTTTGTTTTGTTTTGTTTATTTGTGTGGCAATGAGGGTTAAGTGACTTCCCTAGCATCATACAGCTAGTAAGTGTCAAGTATATATGTTTAATATACATGTAAGTATTCATTTATAAATAAATATACACACATATTAATGAGGAATTCATTCCCTCTCAACAAAAGCACAAAGACAGAATGGTCAGGCCTCATATTCCAGTCATTCTTCCAAAGTACAGAGCCAACCCTCTAGAAAGTCTCTTGCAGAGTGGGGTGATGAGGAAGGAAAGGGAAATTTACCAATAACCCCTGGATAGCTTCTGCTGTGGGTATCCCAGGGAGTGCGTTATAACCGTTTTTAGGTACTATGTTTGTTTTTCAGTTGTTTTTCAGTTGTATCTGATTCTTCCTGATCACATTTGGGGTTTTCTTGGCAAATATACTACAGTAGTTTGCCATTTCCTTCTCCAGTTTATTTTACAGATAAGGAAACCAGAGGTAAACAGGGTTAAGTGATTTGCCCTGGGCCACATAGCTTGTAAATATATGAGACCAGATTTAAACTCAGTTAGATGAGTCTTTCTGACTCCAGGATCAGCACTCTATCCACTGTGCCACCTAACAGCCTTTTAGGGATGATTAGGATGGTGATGCCAACGATGATAACAATTATAACAATAATAGTAGTTAATATTATGTAATGCTTACTACATGCCAAGCACTGTGCTAAGTGTTTTATAATGATTATTGTATTTGATCTTCACAACAGATAAGGAAGCTGATATAAACAGATATTGTGATTTGCCCATGATCACATAGCTAGTAAATATCTGAGGCTAGATTTGAATTCAGATCTTCCTGACTCCAGGCCTAATAATCTTTCAATTTTGTCACTTAGTTCTAGAAGGGGGTGGTTATATGCTTGCTTAATGAAAGTAGGAGTCAAAGTTGAGCATCTTGAGCAATCATGAGATCATAGAATCATAAATTAAGAGCTACAAGCTATGTTTTTAAAAATTATTTGGGACTAGGCTGGGTTTTCTAAAATATTTGCTACTTATATATTAATGGTTATTAATATAATAATGGCTATTGTACCCATTAAGGCAGCAAATATTTATTATTAATTAATATTAAATATTAGTGAAGTATTGACTGAGTGCCATTTAACCCAAACAGGAGGAAAGTCCCAGCGCCATGTCTGTCAGAGAGAGCATATGTCCTACAAGCAGAGCTCAGAAGCCCTATATTACCTTCTCTGTCCTAAGAGAAGAGTGCACACCAAGAGAAAGCAATACAGGCCAAGAGTATAATCCAAGATTGTGACAACCTCAAATTTTGAGTGACCCAAGGCTTCTATCTTCTTTTGATAGATGCAGTTACTATACACTGATCAAAGATAATTGACTAGCATCATTCAATTTCATTAGTTGACATGACCTGAGGGTAGTCCAAATTAAAATGAGCTCTACAGATGACATCAAGGGGAAGTATCCAAAAGACTACCACCTAAATTGCTGAAGGCAAAGTCCCTTATCTAGGTGTTGCATAATCCCATCAATTCACTGGTCTAGAGAAAAGAGTCAATTCTAATCCTTGGATTCTCCCTGAACAGGATTAAAACTTCCTTCTAGGTACAGCTAGGTGTCATAGTAGATAGAGCACTGGCCCTGGAGTCAGGAGGACCTGAGTTCAAATCCAGCCTCAGACACTTGACACTTACTAGCTGTGTCACCCTGGGCAAGTCACTTAACCCCAATTGCCTCACAAAAAACCAAAACAACAACAAAAAACCAAAAAAACTTCCTCCTAAAAATTGAACCCTGGGGGGGGGAGGGGGAGGAAAACCAACTAAAACTGGGTCCTTGGGTCTCCCCAAGAAATTCAGTATTAATAATGGTTTTCTAAAAAAGAGATCTTAGAGATGTCATCATGTTTGCCAACCACATTTATTACATACATGAGAAAACTGTAGCCTAGAGAGATAAATTTACTTGCCCAGAGTCATACAACTACTGAAGAAGTATTTGTACTTAGAACATACTGGTCTCTTATCTCTTTCTCCTTAGTTTAGGGTGAATTTTGAAAGATCTGAGGTCTCATTCTTCCTCCCACATACTCCCTGCATGACCATGATCTCATCACTCACTACCTCAGCACTCTAGACAACTCTCAAAGACCACAAGTTGTGTTTGTAGATTTACATCTTGGAAGGAAGTTTCTATACAATTGTTTCTCTGCACAATAAAAATTGTAGTTTTTCACCTCTTTCCTTGGGAAAAAAAATAGTGACTGTATATGTTCATAAGTATTTTAGAAAGAACTTGAGTCAATTGCCCATTTTTCTTTCACTTGCTATTGAAAGCCATAATGTATTAAAAGACCATATCAGAAGTAAGTATGCATATGTATATACCCTGGAAAAAAATGGGAAGGATCTTTGAAATACATTTAAGAGAGATTTTTTTTGAGATAATTATTATAAGAAAATAAATCATTGACTATGGTTACTCAGTTTTAATGAAATGTTCACTTAACTAAAACAGTGCATTCCTTACCAACTGTGAAAAAAAACACAACATTATTGTGTTAGAAACATGATTATAACTGCTAGACATAAGCCCAAGAGTGCTAAAGACAGAAAAAAAGGTTTTTATACACCAAAAGTATCTATACACCTGAAGGATCTTAATACAGTAGTGTAATAATCCTGGTAGCGGGAGCAGGATGTTTGAAGCCTTTTTTAACAATAAGTTACTGAGCCATCTTTGTGTATACTTCATTGACCTTTGGATTTATTTCATCCATTGATTCAAAGAATTTGATTTTTAAAAATTGTTTTTCGTTGTTCTCCTATCCCTCCATCCACTGAAATAAAAAGCATTTTGGTTGACTGATTGCTTTGACAAGGAATAGACTGAGACTTAAGGAGTTTGGGCCTGCCTTGAGGTGAATAACCTTTAGAAGTCCCTCAAAGATTTCTTGAAGATAATGTCTCTAGAATGGCAAGAGGCAGGCTTCTTTATATCAGCCTGAAATGAGCAGGACCATGTCACACTGCTCAGTTTCTCTAGTTATAATTTATATATAAAATTTCACTATATGCTCCTTAATGAAGGCCTGAGAGATTTCCCAGAATGTTAGAGTTGGAAGGGACATTAAAGATCAGAGAGCACAACTTCCTCATTTTACAGATGAGGAACCTGATGCCCATAGAGATTAAGTAACTTACCCAAGGTCACACACTCACACACTCACATACACATACACACACACACACACACACACACACAGGGAATAGCAGAAACTAGAGTCAAACACCTATCATGATTAAAAGTAAAGGCTCCTTTACAATGTATCATGATGCTGCACACCATAAAAAAAGAAAGAAAAAAGGAAGGAAAGGGGGAGGAAGGAAGGAAGGAAGGAAGGAAGGAAGGAAGGAAGGAAGGAAGGAAGGAAGGAAGGAAGGAAGGAAGGAAGGAAGGAAGGAAGGAAGGAAGGAGGGAGGGAGGGAGGGAGGGAGGGAGGGAAGGAAGGAAGGAAGGAAGGAAGGAAGGAAGGAAGGAAGGAAGGAAGGAAGGAAGGAAGGGAGGGAGGAAGAAAGAGGATGAAAGAAAAGGAAGGAAAGAAAAGTAGGGAGGGAGAGAAAGGAAGGAAGGAAGTAGGGAGAGAGTAAGAAAGGAAGTAAGAGAGGAAAGAAGGAAGGAAGGGAGGAAGAGAGAAAAGGAAGGAAGGAAGGAAAAGAGGAAAGAAGGGACAAAGAGGACAAAAGAAATGGAAGGAAGGTAAGAAGTAGGGAGGGAGAGAAAGGAAGGAAGAAAGGAAGTGGGGAGGGAAGGAGAAAGGAAGTAAGAGGAAAGAAGGAAGGGAGAAAGAGAGGAAAGAAGGAAGGAGAAAGGGGTTGGGAGGAAGAGAAAAAAGAAGGAAGAAAAAATAACATGAGGTACAAGTATTGCTAAGGGAAAAATTCTTAACCAAACATTAGATAGAGGAGATCATAAATGATAAAAGAGAAATTTTGATTATATGAATTAAAAAAAAAACAATTGGATGAACAAAATCAATGTACTGATCTCAAATTAGAAGGGCCTTGGTATCATATTTCTTATAAGGATATGCTATCCAAGATATATAGGAAACAAATAAATATATAAGACCAAAACAATAAATCCCCAATGGAAAAGTGGTCAAAATAACTAAAGAAATAGATTGCAAAAGAAACATTTCAAACTTGTAACAATCAGAAGACAAATTTCTCCAAATAACGAATAAGAGAAATAAAAATCCAAGCAATTCCAAAGTTTCTCCTCAAAAACAGCAAAGATAACAAAATCACCAAAGTTGATTGCAGAACCCGGTACAGCCATGAGTATAAATAATTTTAATTTCAAAGAACCAAAGATTTAGGAATATCTTTGAGATGTGTTCTCTGGAGGAAGTTTGAAAACATACTTATTACCCACATTAATGAGGGCATTGTTCAATGTATTCTGATCTTGAAATGCCAATTTCTTAATTTAGTTTAAACCATATTCCCAATAAAATAGCCTGGATAATTTTCTCTTCCAGCACTTGCCAAAGTGTGTGACAAAAGTCCACATGGCAACTGGCAAATGTGATCATGTAAATAATTAGAGGTATACATTTAAGGCTTGTTTTTTTAGTTCCCATTTCTTCATGACAATATTATCTTTGGGAATTTTGGTTAATGTGTCTATGGTTTTACAGCATGTAAAGGGCTCTTGGAATATTTTTTTTTTTCCTAACAGAGCCAGCTCTGCTATAATTAAAATGAGAGAACAGCAGGGAACTGAGCATTAGGAAAAACACAATAGATCAGGACCCAGAAAGCCTGGATTAAAGTCTTTGACCTTGAAAAACTCAATTCACTTCATTAACTCTTAGTTTCCGTTACTGCAAAATACAGATGCCAATATTTGCCTTTTCTTACCTTTCAGGGATTTTAATAAAAAATAAAGGGGGGCAGCTAGGTGGCACAATGGATAAAGCACCGACCCTGGAATCAGAAGTACCTGAGTTCAAATCCGGCCTCAGACACTTGACACTTACTAGCTGTGTGACCCTGGGCAAGTCACTTAACCCCCATTGCCCCACAAAATAAATAGATAGATCGATAGATAGATCGATAGATAGATCGATCGATGGATGGATGGATGGATGGATGGATGGATGGATAGATAGATAGATAGATAGATAGATAGATAGATAGATAGATAGATAGATAGATAGATAGATAGATAGATAGATAAAATAAAGGAAGTAATGTATGTGAAATTGCTACAGACCTGTAGAAAAAGGTCCAATGAGCAGATTTGTGGGTTTTGGTCTAGATTCTTCAGGGGGGAATTCATGGGAACAAATGAATAAAAATCACACAGGATAAGCAGACCTTGAGTGACTTGTGTTTGACATTGATTGGAAGAATGTCCACATCACTGAAATAATGGATTCATCTAAGCATCATAATTGTTATTATTTTTGGTAATATTCAGCCATGGTTTCTTGTCACACTGATAAACATGGAATGCCACACTGACTTTTATAAAGCAATAGTTTATGAACTGTCATTTGCTTAGATTAGAATAAGTTCCTAACATTTTTATTTATTGTTTTTGCTTTTTAATTTTTTTAAAATACTTTTCATGTTTCTCATTCTTCATTAGTAACAATATGGCTAGACATTCTCGCATTTAACCATTTATGTCCCTGAATACTTACCATTGTTTCAATCCTATGTAGAAATATTTTTGCTGCACAAATTCTTTGGGGCAAAATGAAGTCATTTTAAAAGCACTGGAACTCAGTAGTAGTAAGAACATGGATTGCAAAATAATTACATATACAGTTCAAAACTCAGAAGAAATCTGGCAGGAGGAATTACCTAGGGTAGTCACATGAGGTTGCACATCATATCCAGGGCCAGTTTTGGAAGGACCAATGTTGACCTATCCACATTGGGTTTCAGCCAGAGTGAAAAGGTAACCATCTGAATTTTTGCAAACCACATTATTGGGTTTTTAAAATTCTACCAATAAACTAAGCAAACAAAAATCACCACTTTCTGTGCTTCTGAGTATCAATAGGTGGAGCTTGCTAGATTTGAGTGGTTAGTTCCTTTGCCAGATTCCTCCCACCATCGTGGTTAATTCATCTAATTGTCTGCTATCATGTACCATGGTTTTCTGTTTTGTCAGCTGTCAGTAAGCATTCTCACTTGAATATTTGAAATGAGTCTTAGTGTTTTATGTTTCTCTGAGCACAATGAAGGGGGCAGAGTAATATGCCAAAGGGAAAAGGAAAGCACACCGAAACAGTTGGAATGTCCCTTGTTTGGAAACCAGAGAAAATTGGCAAGTAGGGGATAGATTACACAGCCTCATGTAAGCCTTCTCGTTAATTAGATTTTGTTATATGGTCTCTATGATTTGGCCATTTACCAGGGGATGATTATTCATGTGCTTGTAGAAAGGAAACAACATGATGGTATTTTCATTGACAAAAATGACGTCTCGAGATCATTTGGGATTTCTAGGCTCAGATCAGTACTTGTTCCTTTGAAGAAGCCTTCTCCAAACTGCCACACTCTAGGGGCAGCTAGGTGGTGCAGTGGATAGAGCACCAGCCCTGGAGTCAGGAGGACCTGAGTTCAAATCTGTCCTCAGACACTTGACACTTACTAGCTCTGTGACCTTGGGCAAGTCACTTAACCCCAATTGCCTCACCAAAACAAAAACAAACAAACAAACAAAAACCTGCCACACTCTAATCTTCTTCATTCTAAAACAGAAGTGATTCATGGTGTTCCTCACCTGTGGCATCTTTCTAGTGTTTTTAAATTTTGTATTTTTAAAATATGGCTATTTAATGTTGTTTTATCTTATAACTCTGAAAATATAAAGCACTTGGTCCAGTGCCTGGCACATAGTAGCTCCTTAATAAATACTTGAGGATTGATCAAAAAACACTTCATATATATATAGATATATATATATATGAATGTGTGTTTGTATGGCTGACTTACCTCCTGAATCAGAGAGTAAAGTCCTTGAAAGCAAGGGACTTACATTAAAACTAAAAATCAGAGATTTAGAATGGGAAAGTTCAGTAGGAAATTAATCTTAGATGATTAAGTAGTTCAACTGATTCATTTTGCAGATAAGGAAACTGAGGTCCCGAGAAGTCTATTAAATGACTTAATCAAGATCACTTAGTCAGCCATTCTATTCCCTAGAAAGTCTTGTACATTGCAGGAACTACAAATTAGAAAATGTTTTTGTTTAGTCATTTTCAGTCATTTCTGACTCTTTATGACCCCGTTGGGGATTTTCTTGGCAAAGATATTGAACTGACTTGCCATTTCCTTCTGCAGCTTATTTTACAGGACAGGAAACTGAGGCAAAGAGGGATAAGTGACTTAAACATGGTTGCACATCTAGTGAGCATGTGAATCCAGATTCGAACTCAGATCTTCCTGACTCCAGGCCTGGCACTGTATCCACTGTTCCTACTATGTAGGACATATATAATAATTAACTAGATTTGACTATAACATAATTATTTAAAATATAATTAATGCCTTCCTCTAAAATTATGCCTTATTATACCCCTTTACTATATGAATATTGGAAAGAGAAAAATCAACTTTCTTTTTTCTAATTCTTATTTTTTTTTTCCTTTGATGGTATAGAAGTAAGGGCCTGTGATGAAGGGCAGGCTTATCAGAGGTTCTGCAGGCAGCATAACCATACTCAAGCTGTCATTGCCTGCCCACTGTCTGGCTACTGACTGACAGTTAAAGTGTGTCTCTTTTCCCCTCCACCAAACCTAGGGAAAGCTCATTCAGGTATAACTGGGGGACTATATGGGGCACTGTGCTATTAAATAAAGAGGCTTCATTCTTTTTGAAGCCCAGAGGCTGGATTTTTAGTTGTAATGTTTTTCATCTAAAAATAATTAATATTCCTGTTGTAAAAATTGAAAAGATAAGCAGTGGGTGGGTGAATATCTCCCAGAGCAAATTCAAGATCTAAGCATTTCAGGTGTAAACGTTCAGAGCTCTTCAGAAAGCTCACAGTTAAATAAAGAGAAATCATTTTGGTTTTCTGACAGCTATGTCTAAGTGGGATGACCACAGAAGAGGGTGATGAGCTGGGCCCACACCTTAATTATTGAAAGCAGGAGACTTTTCCTTTGGCTATCTTAGGATAGCAGTCCAGCCTTCACTGTCGAAACCAATGCTAGCATGCCTCATTCACAAATGGTATTCCATAAATGTTTAATTTCCATACCTATTAATAGAATTGGAACAGAAATCAAGTGGCTCTTTAAAGACCTCTTCAACTTGGTATTCAAGTGCTCTTGTTAATTCCCACCACCATTTCTAATCCTATCTAAGTGTTCCTTTGTACCCCTTGATAAGAAGCCCCTCTCATGTTCCAAAACCTAAAGCTGTATTGGACTTCTTAGGGATCTAATCCAAAATCCCTTATTCAATATAGTGGTAAATTGAGAGCTTAGGGAAGTTAAAAGACTCACATAGGTAGGTAGTTTTGGTGGAGGACTTTGCACCCTGACTCCAAAGCCTGTGCTATTTCCACTGTATTATAACATTGCCTATCTACATTTTCTCCACCCATCCTGGGATTTCATCTTATTCCTTTCAATAAAATTTGCATTCCTTCCTTAAAGACCTGATTTTGCACCAAACTCCTCCAGGAAAGTCACCAGGAGATCTTTCCTCTTACATATTCATTTACTGATTGCTTCCTTATTTGATTGTCCCTTAACATTTTATATATTTCAATTGAGAGATCCATCAATATAGGCACTCTTTGTAACAATGCAAATCACAGGCTCTATGTACCTGGCCATCTCGTTTAACACTTATCCCTCTCTACCTGTAATCTGCCATAAGAGGCTCATTAACAATACCATTGGCCTTCCAAAAGAACTCTTGATGTTGAGTGCTTGCCAATGCATTATGTGAGCTGGATTCCAACAAACTTTTGCTATTTGACTGGGATATGCCATATATTTCTCTGCTATATCCTTTATACCACATTTTTTTATTCTTAATAATCTTCATCTATCAGGAGGAGCAAGCAAATGACTTATTTTTGTTCTCTCAGTCATGTCTGAATCTTCATGACTCCATTTGTGGTTTTCTTGGCAAAGATACCGGAATGGCTTGCTATTTCCTTCTCTAGGTCATTTTATAGGTGAGGAAACTGAGGCAAACAGAGTTAAGTGACTTGCCCAGAGTCACACACCTAATAAGTATGTATGGCCAGATTTGAACTCAGGATAGCAGGATGTGTCAAAATTGGGACCAATCTCACTTTCTCAATCGCCATACTGTACCCCCTCTATAGTCCCAATTCTAACAGACATTAGTAGTTTGATTGTTTATATCTCACTGTGCCACTTAACTACCCTGTACCATGTCACTGTCTCTAACTCTCTACAATATGACTTCCAACTTCATCATTCAACTGAAACCATTATCTCCAAAGTTACTAAGAATTTCTTAATTGCCAAATGTAATAGCCTTTTCTCATTTCCCATCCATCTGACACTGCCCCCCCCCATTGGTTCCTAGATATTCTTTTCCCTTTAGGTTTCCATGACAATACATGACCCTGGTTCTTCTCCTACCTGATTATTTCCCCATTATTTACTTTGCTAGATCTTCATCCTAGTCATGCTTTTCAACCATGGGTATCCCTAAGGTCTCTGTGCTGGACTCTCTTTGATTCTTCCTCTATATTATTGCACTTGGTGATTTTGTTAAGTCCCAAAGATTCAATTATCATCCTATACTGATGATTCTCAAATCTACTTACCCAGTCCATATCTCCCTGCTCATCTCTAATCTACCATTTTCAATAATTTATTAGATATCTTGAACTGGATGGCCTGTTGGCAGCTGTCAGTCAGCCAAAAAACACTCATTAAGTGTTTGCAACACATTATTTATAGCACATAAACACCATGTACTGAAGAGAGTTCCTGCCCTCAAAGAGTTCACAGTCTAATGGCAGAGATAATAAGCAAACAAATGTATGCAAACAAGCTATGTACAGGATAAATAGGAAATAAGAGAGAAGAGGCAGTTGAATTGAGAGGGATTGAGAAAAAAAAGCTTCATATAGAAGATGGTGTTTTGGTTGTTATTTAAAGCAAAGAAGAGAATACTGGCAGACATGAGGGTGGAGAATATTCTACTCATGGTGAACAGTCAGAGAAAATGCCTGGAGTCCAGTGATGGAGTGTATTCCTTGGGGAGCAACAAGGAGGCCAGAGTCACTGTCTTAAATACGACATGGTTGGTGGCACAGTGGATAGAGCACCGGCCCTGGATTCAGGAAGACCTGAGTTCAAATCCAGCCTGACACTTAACACTTACTAGCTGTGTGACCCTGGGCAAGTCAATTAATCCCAATTGCCACACTAAAAAAAAAAAAATCCATTGGCATCTCTAGGTCCCATAAAACATGGTAGAGACTAATGTCTAACAAAATGTATAGGTAGGTCTTAATGAAGTTATGAAAGGCTTTTGACAGCAAATAGAAGATCTTTTGTTAGGTTCTGGAGGTAATGATGCCACTACAGTTTATTGAGTTGGAGAATGACATGATTGAGCCCGCACTTTGGGAAAATAATCTTAGTGGCTGAATGGAGGTTTGGTATAGGGGAAGCCTTGAGGCCAGCATACCATTCAGGAGGGTGTTGTGAAGGGTGAGGGCCTGCAACAAAATGGTAGCAATATCAAATGAGAGAAGTATGTATATTTGAGAGATGCTGCGAAGGTGAAATTTGTATTATATTAAGGGTTTGCAACATATTAAGTGTTTATACAACATAAACACCATGTGCTAAAGAGGCAAAAGAGAATTCTTGGCAACATATTGGATATGGGGAAGGGGTAAGAAATAGTGAAGAGTTGAAGATGACATATGGTTTGTGAGCCTGAGCTACTGGGAGAATGGAATTGTCATCTAAAGTAACCATAGTGTGGCACTGGCTGATAGAGAACCTGTGTTTTCTTGGTGTTAATCGTTAGGCCAAAGTTAGCCCAAGAAGCAAAGAATCAATCCATATTTTCTTGCATCTCAGCCTCTGAGGCTGCATTGAATGCACACTCATCTGTGAACAAAAAGCAGCAAACTAACTCTCCCTCCACTAAGAAAGGTGATGCCCTCAACAATCATATTGCACTTAAGAAGAGGGGAGGTTTGGGGGTGCAGAAGATGATTAATTCAGTTTTGAAAATGGTGAGTTTAAGACCTCAATGTTCAAGAATTCCACATTCCCTTTATCTTACCATCATCTATTGGTTTCCCATCTCTCCCTCTGTCTTCACTTAACAAATCCTATACTTCATCTACAAGATGACCTTCACTTCCTTGACTCCTCACTTCTTTCACAGTTAAACTTTTCTACACTAACTACTCTCTCTTCTTTCCCTTGTTTTGACTCCTTCGTGAACTAATTAAACTCTACACTTCCCTATTCTCTTGGATCCATATCCGCCTTATCAAAGGGCAGGTAGGTGGTACAGTGGTTAGAGCACTGACCTTGGAATCAGGAGGACCTGAGTTCAAGTCTGGCCTCAGACACCTGACACTTACTAGCTTCGTGGCCCTAGGCAAGTCATTTAACCTGAATTGCCTCAAACATCCGGGCAATCTCCAGTCATGCTACTGTATATCTTAGGGTTGCATCAAATATAACATCCTCTACTTAGTTTCCGGAGACCTTAATAACCTGACCTTTCCCCAACCTTTCCATTGTTCTTTCATGTTACAGTCCCCTTCAATGTGGTGGCACTGGCTTCCTTGCTGTGCCTCTAACAAGACATTTCCTCATACTTTCAGGCATTTTCCTTGGCTGTTCCACATAATTAGAAGGCAAGTCACTCTCATTGCCCCTTCCTGGCTTCCCTGGTATCCCTTGGGTCCCAGCTAAAGTTCCACCTTCTATGGAAAGCCTTTCCTAATCCCACTTAATTCTAATACTTTCCTTTTGTTTATTATTTCCAATTTATCCTATAAATAGTTATGTGTACACAAGTTATATTTTTAATTGTCTCACCCATTTAAGTTTGAGGTCCTGGAGACCAGGGATTTTCTTTGCCTTTCCCTGTATCTCCAGGACTTAACACAGTAGTTGGAACATATTGGGTTCTTAATAAATGTTTACTGAGTGACAGACTGACCACATGCTTCTGCGTTGCCCTTTAAGCGACACCCAAATGGGCATTCTTTAGAGATCAATATTCCAAATCATAAATACACACTACATTCACAGAAATAATATTGCTATTGAAAAAGGGAGAAGCCTGGGCTCATTAACAATTTCCATTATGGGGGAAGGGTTCTTTTTTTTTTTTTTTCCCCCTTAGCAGTAGATGAAAACATGTCAAATTAGGTGTTCAGTCGCACCCACTTGAATGTTTGGGGTTTTAGTTTTTTGGGGTTTTTTGCTCATTTGTTTGTTTTTAACCTCTATTATATGTATCTAAGAGACACACAAAAAATATCCACTGGAGTTCCTATCTGTTTTCTGTGGGGTGACATTATGATCGAACCTGAAATGCTACTAATGAGTTACAAGTTGAGAGACTCTGAAGGAGCCTTTGGGTAATAGCTAATATTTCTATTATCACTTTAAATTTTATAAAGCTCTTTACATATATTTTCTCATTTGATCCTCACAATAACCCTAAGAGGTAGATGCTACAAGCATTCCCATTTTACAGGTGAATAAATAGAGACAGATAAAGGAGTTAGATCAATTTCTTATAAAATCTACTTCAGGGCTAGCACTAAATATTTACTGATTAAACTTCAATTGTGTCTATGGATGCTCTTTTTGTTTATCTCTCTTTTTTTTAATTTAGTGATTTGCTTAAGGTTATATAGTTAGTGTCTGAGGATGGACTTGAACTCAAGTCTTCCAGATGTTGAGTCCAGTACTCTGTTCACCATGTCACTAAGCTTCCTCTGGTAGCAACAATACCATGTGGCTGTGATTATATACATGATGATGTTGTGTATAAGGCTATGATATCATGGGATATTGTTGTGGGTTTAAAAAAATTTGTTTTGGGAGTTCCCTGATGAAAACATTAAGTGCTATAAGAGCTCTAAGAAAACTAACATTCTTTTCTCAAATTATATGGTCTTGTGCCTTCTTTTCTTTCCTGTTAATAATTTTTGATTCACTTCCTTGTGCTCCTTTCTCTGATGTTGGAAGTAATAGAAAATCATGGCCCGGAATGTCCCCAGCAACTGTCACTTCTAAGTATTAAAATTAGGTGCTTAAAGAGAAACATTGACCTCTTCAGGCCAAGCCAGAAATAAAAAAGAATATGATGGGTTTTCTTGAACATATTCCCACTAGGATAACTGTACAAAGTCATGAAATATGCCATTTTTCACTTTAAGCCTGAGGAGATAAGTTTTAGATGAAATTTCCTAGATAAACTAGAGCAATGGATCACATGATTTGTAATCCTCGATTTCTAGCACTGAAAACAAAAATAACAGCAATAAAACTTTTATAACCTACTCTATGTAACGATTGGAATGACGGCACCTGCTGGATACTTACTGTAGAAGAGTTCTGCCCATGAAGCGAAGGTCTTTGAGGGCAAGACCAGGAGTCTTTTCTTTGGGAGGAAGTGACGCGGACTAGTGGGAGGAGGAAGGAAGAGACTGGCGCTGACTCTGGGGCTCTTTCCTGAGGACGCTGGCGGAGAAGGGAGCTAGAAATGTGCTCTCCCTTTAATAGATAGGAATCTAGGCCTTTCTCTCTCTCTTTACCAAATTCTTATTCTCCTTAATAAATGCTTAAAAGTCTAACTCTTGCTAAAGCTTATAATTTATTGGCGACCACTCATTAGATATTTTAGACAGTTTAGCTAGAATTTTAGCCCTTAACATCTAATTTGGTCAGTTCCTTATAAAGTTTACTTCAGGAATAGCAATCAAGATAAGCCTATTAAATTTCTATTGTGACTATAGATACTTTCTTTGTGAATGTTTTTTTTTGTTTGGTTTGTTTTGTTTTTGGTGAGGCAGTTGGGGTTAAGTGACTTGCCCAGGGTCACACAGCTAGTAAGTGTTAAGTGTCTGAGGTTGGATTTGAACTCAGGTCCTCCTGACTCCAGGGCCGGGGCTCTATCCACTGTGCCATCTAGCTGCCCCATATCTTTTGTTTTTAATAAAAATTTGATTTAGTTTTTGTTTTATTATTATCTTCTCAAGTTAAATTATTAGATATTGGAGAGTAATGTCATAAATGGGGTGTTGGGGGGCCCAGATGAAAGTTCATGTAAAGCATTCTGCAGACCTTAAATGCTGTATACAAACCAGTTGGTCATCATCATACTCACCAAAATTGTCATTGTCATTATTGTCATTATTGTCATCATTGTCATCCTCATGCTACAGTTACCACGCCTCCAGTTTGGTGATGACTTCCTTCCTTGACCCTCCTACTGAACTCCTGCTGAGTTCAAGCAAAGTTTATCAAGGTATAAAGGGGGCTGATAAATGTTTAACAAATCTGCCTGGGGTAGTATAGTGTGGGGGAAGAATGCACATACACTTTTACATTTAATTTGGAGCATTATGATATTCTCTACCGCTCTCTTTAAACAATAAATCAAACCCTGGTTTGTAGGAGTTGTCACTTTCTGAGGTCCAAATGTTCATACTAAAAAATTAATAAGTTCTTGGAAAGGATTAGGGCTGGCTCCAGCACACCCTTATATGTGAAGTCACACGACTGCCACTTCACAATGCTTCTCCCAGAAATACCAATCAATCTGGACTGGTTTTTGTCTGGTTTCTACTTAATTTCACGAGTTTTATTTCTATAGATCTAGTGATGTAGGCACTCCTTGTAATAATTCAGACCAAAGCCTGTCTATGCCTGGCCCTTCTTTTGTTCAGTAAAGATTGCTGTACTTGGATGGATTAGGGGCTCAGCTTTGGGAAAGGTGCCAGTAATGGAATGGAGAAAGGGGCTTCCTACCGTTCCCTGTCTCTGATAGTCCCTTGCTCTGGAATAATGAACAAGCAGCTTCAGTTCTGAGTGTGTCTTTCCTTATCTGAAGAGGGGAGTTAAAATTAGAGTGGCCGGCTTGGAGTCAGGATTTGAAGACAGCTAGGTTGCACAGTGGATAGGGTGCTGGGCCTGGAGCCAGGAAGACCTGAGTTCAAATCAGGCCTCAGACACTAACTAGGCATTGTATATATACGTCTTTGGAGACCTAGGCTTCAGAGCATCGGTCCAATGCTAAATGGGCTCATATTCTGCTTCTTAACACCTGTACTGGGTACTTGAGTACAGGCAAGTCATTTAATGTCTCTGAGCCTCAGGGTACTGTAAAATGGTGCTAATGGCTGTGAAAACAACTCGTATTTACAGAGCACTTTGATACATCTTTACATATCGGAGCACTGTGTCTTTTCAGTTCTTACATCCAAGAGTTGTGAGGCTCATATGAGGAAAGAAATACATGTATTGCAGCCCCCTCTTTGTAAACCTCTAAGCGTTGTGTAAATGTCAACTCTCATTATCATCCTCTAAAAGAATTTACTAGGATGACACAAAGAGGACTGAGCATTTAATACCTGGTGACATAGTTGTTTTTGTCTTAGCCTTGAAGAGGTTAATTCAAATAGTCTTTAGCCCACATTCCACTGAACTCTGGATACCCATATACCAACCTGAGTTGGGGAGCAGGGAAGGATAGGGGCAAATTGTGATAATGATTTTCTCTGGTTAAAACCCCATTCAATTTGATGCTAGAAATTTCTGAAAACAAATTCAGGCCTAGATATACAGTGTCTGCTCTTCTAACAGCCTAGGATATGGGAAGACATTTCATCAGCACAATATTGTTAAGCAACAGAAAATAATAGTAATAAAGTAATAGAAATATATCAGCAACTATTTCTGAGTGAGCATTACCACTTAGTCCATATCCTTGCCTAGAAGCATTAGGATTGGGGCAGCTAGGTAGCACAGGGGATAAAGCACCAGTCCTGGATTCAGGAGTTCAAATCCGGCCTCAGACACTTGACACTTACTAGCTGTGTGACCCTAGGCAAGTCATTTAACCCTCATTGCCCCCCCCCAAAAGAAAAAGCATTAGGATTTAAAGGAAAGAATCCCCCCTGAGAATCATATACTTGTACAGGAGGATTTAGGCTTCAATAGAGTTAGTGAGGTTTTGGGGTTCCTGTGCAGTAGCTGTTGAAAACTGTTTCATCGGTCAAAATTTGGAGATTAAAATGGTCCAACCTACAAGAAGAGAAACTGAAGCAGAGCTCTGAGCCAATGGAACTTTATTGAAGGGTCCATGATTTCCTCTAATTAAATAGACCTCAGATCTTCCTCAGGATCTGAGATGCTTCCTTCTTCCAGGGCCTTATCTTTATAACATTTGATACCATATTTAATACCTGAAAATTCTAAACAGGCTATAACAAGTATAGAATACCATTGGTTGATATATCTTCCTTTACTCCCCAAAAATTGATGCATCAGCTAGAAATAGTATGTCAGCACTAGGGTCTGGGGTTGGGTGAAGCTTGGGTTGAGGCATCTCCACTAAGTGGCCATAAGATGGTCATGTGCTCATGTTGAACAATAGTAGTCCAGAGATACAAAAATAAGTTCAGGGACTTTCCATGTCATTGAGTTACCTCTGCCACACTGGGCTTGATCCCCATAACAAGGAAAAACAAGAGTGGAAGGCTTCTACTTAGTTTCCTATGATTAAGCAAGTGAACTTAAAATCTGCAGCTCACAGCTCTAGGACCTAATATATAGAACTTATAATTTGTAACCCTGTGGAATCATTTCAAATTGATTAATACTGGTTGAAATAGAGTCAGGAGCTCAATGAATTATTTCTCAAAGAATTAAGAGTAATAATAAGGGGGGGGTAGTTTGGAGCCAATTTTTAAAGAACAGTGAGGGAAAGAGTTTATATTTTATCCTAGTTGTGACAGGGAACTCTTTAAGAAGTGGCAACAGGTACAGATGCCACATTCCAGTAAAACCATCTCAGCAGATGGGCTAAATCAGGTTGAGAGTAACCAAGAAGAAGAAAATGTGAAATACCTTATTGGAAAAGACAACTGACCTGGAAAATAGATCCAGGAGAGATAATTTGAGAATTATTGGACAACCTGAAAGCCATGATCAGAAAAAAGAATCTAGAGTTTGAGTTAGGACCATGTCTATCCCAAACACATAAAGACCCCCCACCAATGTGAGATGAATGAAAAGTCAGAAAGATAGAGTTTCTGGTTAATTAATGATACATTTATTAATGAGACTAGTAGCAAATAATCTACAAATTGAAGTAAGTGGTTTCTCTCATAACCAAAGATCTGCCATTTATGATTTGATTGTTTAAATACCTTTGCAAAAGGAAGTGTCCCTGAAAGTGAAAATCAAATCTGATAGCTTAACAATTAAGGGATAGGGGGCAGCTAGGTGGTGCAGTAGATCAAGCACCGGCCCTGGAGCCAGGAGGACCTGAGTTCAAATCCAGCCTCAGACACCTAATACTTACTAGCTGTGTGACCCTGGGCAAGTCACTTAACCCCAAGTGCCTCACCAAAAAAAAAAAAAAAAAACAAACCAAAAACAATTAAGAGATAGACATATCAGTAAGGAGGTGGCTCTTCCTTCTGAGGATTTGAGACTCAGCTACCTCTAGCTATCTGGACAAAGGGATCCAGCTCCACTCAGACCACTTAAATTGTGGAACACTTGGCTGCAATTCACATAGATTAGATTCCTTTTACCCTCTAATCAGAAATAAGATCTTTCTGTTTCTGAGCTCCTTCCCAAGATTAAGAAGAATGTTTCATTGTGGGCCCAGCCCTTCACAAGTATTGGGCTTTGAACAAGGCCATAAAAAGAGGGAAAAAAAGGCAACATAAACCTCTACTAATAACTAACCTCTTAATAATTGGTTATCAATATAATAAGAAAATAATAATTTTTCTCAGGTGAAATTGGTGGATGAGGAAAATTAGTTCCAATGGCTATGAAAATAGCTTTTGTCTTGCCACTGGATTTCAGTGACTGTGGAAGAGAGTGAGGTTGACAACTCTGCCTCACTTTGAATCTGCTTCAATTAAATCCAATTCACATGCAAGTGACACCCTATGATGTCATTGGTCCTCTTCAAAAACAAAGGATGAACAACAGTAGGGAATTATAAGAGTTTGTTGAGCAGTCTAGTAATGAGGCTAGACTTGCTCTAGGAGTAGCTGTTTCACATATATGTGGAGGATGTACCAGATAGGCTAGTTAGTATACTATTGAAATAAGTCAGAGAAGAAAGCTTATAAGGACCTAAACTAGGGTGGCAGAAATGTAAATTGAGAGAACAGTACAGTTGTGAAATGTTAAGATATAATCAAGATTTGGCTGATGATTGGATATTTGGGATGAGGGAGAGAAATGAGAATAAAGATGACTCTAAGGTTGTTGACCTAGGTAAGGTAAATGGAAGAATGCAGGTTCCCTTGAAATAAATGGAAAGCACAAAAGAGGTTGGTTTGAAAGGAAAAAAAAAAGATAGATGATAGATGGATAGGTAGCTAGATAGATGATAGATCAATAGAGATATTTATCTCTATATCTCATCTATATATCTATATCTACACCTTTATATCTATATCTATATATTTGGGACATGTTGAGTTTGAAATGCTTATGGGGCATCTAGTTTGAAACGTACGGTGGTCAAAGGTGGAGCCAACATGGTGGAGAGAAGCCAGCAAGTTGCCTGAGCTCTCCTGAGTTTCCCTCAAAAAGAACATTAAATCAAGCCTCTAAACAGATTCTGAAACTACATAACCTACCAAAAAAAAGAGAGAGAGAGAGAGAGACACACACACACACACACACACACACACACACACACACACAATCTTCCAAATTGAGATAATTTAGAAGACTTCAGGAAAAGTCGGTCTCACATGGGTAAAAGGGAAGCACCTACACAGCTCAGCACAGTACAGTGCAGCATGGAGGGTTTCTGGGCAAGTCAGCAGGAGGTTCTTGGCCACAGCAGAGCAAATGAGGCCCCTTGATCCTGGCTCAGCAAGCTGGTGGCCCAGCAAGCTAGTTGTGAGATCCACCAGCACCAACTGAGAAAATAGGCTGGCTGCCATCTGGAGGGCCACCCACAGGACAGGTACAACTGGGTCAGGCCATCCCAGCACCTGGAGCAAGCCTAGGGCAGGGAGGAATCCATAAGCCACAGAGGTCTCAGAGTAGAAAGCCAGTTTGAGGAAATGGGGATTGGTCTTCTCTCAATCTGGACTTGTTTAGGAAAAAGATCTGCTTCTCCTATCTCCCCCCCCCCTCCCCCCGCCGCCCCAGCAAACAAAATCACAGGATTCAGGGAAAACCTGAGCTGGTCCTAATTAGGTCTGCTCCTGAGCTGTGTCCATAGAAGGGAGGAATTGTCCCTGTATCACCTCCCCCATTGGCTAAGAAATACTGCATTCTGATTAGCCAGTTCTTACTCATAGAGAGTAACCATTGAGTAATTGAAATAATGGTGAAAAGAGGGAGGAGCCATTTGCATTAGGGACTAGAGAATAAAAAAGCTTTTGAACCTCCATTTTTGGGTCACCCACCAGCTGAACACACGGTGACCCATTCTCACAAGAATGACAATAAATCAGCCTTTGACACATTACCACCACTGAGCTCCAGAAATTATTGAGGAGTGGTTTTTCCTCACAGACAGTGGCATAGCCCTTATCCCCCAGCACAAGAAGCTTGAAACAGTGACCCTTGTGCCCCACAAGCCAACCTCAACTTAAAAAAAAAACACACAATGTGAGTAATAAACAGAAGAGGGCTCTTACCATCGAAAGCTTCTGTGTCAACAGGGAAGGACAAAACACAAATTCAGATGAGGACAATACTCTCAAATCACTTACATATTAAACCTCAAGAGGGAAGATGTGGACAGCTAGGTGGTGCAGTGGATAGAGCACCAGCCCTGGATTCAGGAAGACCTGAGTTCAAATCCGGCCTCAAACACTTAACAATTACTAGCTGTGTGTGACTCTGGGCAAGTCACTTAACCCCAATTGGTTCACCAAAAACAAAAAAAAAAAAGGAGGGATGATGAATTGGTCTCAAGACCAAAATGCTTCTTGGAAGAGCCCAAAAAGAATTTTAAAAATCAAATGAGAAGAAAAAATGGGGAGAGAAATGAAAGCAACATAAGAGAATTATGAAAAAAGCAATCAACAGCTTGGAAAAGGAAGCATAAAGATTGAATGAAGAAAGCAATTCCTTAAAAAAATTAATTTGGCCAAGTGGAAAAGGAGGTACAAAAGCTTACTGAAGAAAACAATGTCTTAAAAATTCAAATTGGACAGATGGAAACTATTGACTCCATGAGACACCAGGAATCAGTCAAACTGAATCAATAAAATGAAAAAATAGAAGAAAATTTGAAAAACCTCATTGTACTACCTGAAAGCTATGATCAGACAAAGAATCTAGACACCATATTTCAGGAAATTATCAAAGAGAATTGCTCCAATATTGTAGAATCATAGGATAAAGTTTTCATTGAAAGAATCCACTGATCACCTCCTGAAAGAGACCCCAAAAGGAAAACTCCAAGTAATGTCGTAGCCAAATTCCAGAATTATTGGCTGAAGAAGAAAATACTCCAAGCAACCAGAAAGAAGCAATTTAAATATCATGGAGCCACAGTCAGGATTGCACAGGACCTGGCAGCTTTAACATTAAAGGATCACAAGGCTTGGAATACGATATTCTGGAAAGCAAAGGAGCTTGGATTGCAGCCAAGAAATGTACAGTGGTCAGTTAGTGTTGTGGACCACTACTAGCTCAGGAGAGAGACTGTCTTGAGAAAGATATAGAGAATTAGGCATTACACAGAAATTGTTAAGAAGTAGGAAGAGGAAAAGATGTGAATAAGAGTAGAGCAAGATCAATTACTGCACCTTGTAATTTTGTTAGGCCAACTCCTAAACTCAGAATACCCTAATCATTGACATTGCTCTCTTTATAAAAGGGGATAATCTGGCCTTGGCTATCCAGATCAGTATAGAATCACACAGATCCAGAGTTAGAATGGAACTGAGAAGCCATCAAGCAGAACTCATTTTTAAAGTCGAGGAAATGGAGATCCAAGGAAAAGAAGTCATTAAAAACAAACAACAAAAAAGCAAACAACTGTGTGTGATTATAGATCTTTTTTTTTTTCACACTGATAAGAAAACACCTAGCTGCCCCTGTAGGTGAATAATTAATAATAATTAATGAACTGTTATTAGATAACTCAGAGTATTTAAACCTCTGGCACATTTTGTATGTTACAGTATTATCTACTCCCTCTTCTACTATGCTCTTGGGCATTATTTATGCAGATTTTACATGAAAATCTTTAATATGACTTTTCCATTAATAATAATTGACTCTAGAAGGCAGCTAGGTGGTGCAGTGGATAAAAGTACCGGCCCTGGATTCAGGAGGACCTGAGTTCAAATCCTGCCTCAGACACTTGACACTTACTGTGTGACCCTGGGCAAGTCACTTAACCCTCATTGCCCACTCCCCCTCCCCCCAAAAATGAATCTAGACTTAGCTCTTCTCAGAAGTTCAATGATCCAAGACAATTCCAAAGAACTCATCATGGAAAATGTTGTCCACATCCAGAAAAAAGAACTGTGGATTCTGAATGCAGATTGAACCATACTGTTTCTACTTTTTGTTGCTGTTGTTTTCTTTTTTGAGGTTTTTTTCCTTTTGTTCTGATTTTTATTTCATAACGTGACGAATGCAGAAATAAGTTTGATGTGACTGTACAAATATAACAGATCTATATCAGATTGATTGTTATCTTGGGGAAGGCATGGAAGCTGCGTGGCGGGTGGGGTGGAATTTGAAACTAAAAATCTTATGAAAACAAATGTTGAAAACTATCTTTACATTTAATTGGAAAATAATAAAATACTTTTATGATTAAAAAAATAATTGACTCTACTTGGATTCTAAAGAGGCACTGAATGAATGTGGGAGAAGATAGAGATGTTAGAGAAGGATGATCAAGTTCAACCACATCATCTTCAGGATGAAACATCGGGGTTTTCCAGAGAGATGGTGCCTGGCTCAGTGTCAGGCATGGATAGTGAATACTCAGTTTTTAGGCCCCTGCTCAAGAGCTCTCCACATTGTGCTGCCTCTCCTTATTGCTGTGATTCCTTAGCTGGTTTGTAACCTTGCCACCTTTATAACCACTTTCTAATTGTATGATAAATTATTTTTAATTGCCATGTTCTCATAATCTAGACATTAGCAACTCAGAAAAGCATTGAGAAGAAATTGTTTGGGGAGCCACCAAGCACTGCAGATCTGGGGTTTGGTTTTTGCTCTTATTATTTCTATAATTGATTTTGTCATTTTCCCAGTACATTTAGACATTTTTCCTTTTTTTTTTTTATCAATGTGAAGAACAGGGAGTGAAATCATATATAGAAAATAGATTCTGCTCAAAGCCAAGTAATTTGTTTTTGTTGTTGTTCATGAATTTCAGTCATGTCTGACTCTGTGACCCCATTGGGGATTTTTTTGGAAAGGATGCTAGAGTGGTTTGCCACACTTCCTTCTCCATTTCTGTTTACATATGAGGAACTGAGACAAGTAGGATTAAATGACTTTTCTAGGGTCGCACAGCTAATAAGCATCTGAGAATGAATTTGAACTCAGGAAGATGAGTCTTCCTTATTCCAGGCCAGCACTCTACCCACTGTATCACTTAACTGACTCAAATAATTTGTATGATTAGGCAAAGTTATTATGCAGATGAAAAATTTATGCTTGTAAGAAGTCAGTCAGTGTGAGGTACTCAGAAGTTATATTGTGAACAAAATAAAAGTTTGAAGCCAACTTGAAGAGACCTTGGCAACGCTAATGCAAGGCAATAAACATTTGAAGATTCTGAAATGAGAGCAAATGTGAAATCATTAAAATTTACTCCTTGAAGATTGGAGTTTAAAGGAGACTTTGGGGATGTCAGCCTAGGCTATCACATTACAGATTTATGAAACTGATTCTTCCCTGGGGAGATTGGGGGGATGTCAGCTGTTCTTCCCTCCTCATATCACCTACCCCGATGCAAAATGAGGGGGAGTTGGATCTTATGTCTTCAATAAATCTCCCTTTGATCTGTCAGTGCACAGATGCTAAAACTAGCAGGCCATTTCCTAATATATCTCACCGAATTTGGGGTCTGCTGTAGATTCTAAGAACAGAAAGTTAATAGAATTTGTATCCCCCTTCTCCATTTTATCCTTACGTACTCATCACCATATACAAAAACATATGCATACAGATAAAAGATGATGGTAGAAGGCAGGACAAAATTAGACTGTTTTAAGATTAATGTGTGTTTATATCTGGATAGTACCTTAGAGATTACTATTCTCTACTGATTAGTTTATTGTGTATCAAAAAAAGAGAACAATGAAGAAGTACATGGTGAGCATGAGCACACTGACATTCAGCCAATGAGGAAGTCCAAAGGTGAACATGTACAAAAGAAGGCAACATGGGATTTTATGCAAGGAAGAGAAAATGGGTTGGTCACATGATCAGAGAGAAGGCTGACACATGGAGAGTAAGAGTGCTCTAGTAATACATAATCAAAGCAGTGAAAAAACAAGGACTGCCTTTAGCATCTTGTATGAATCTCTTGCAGATATCCTGGGCAATATAACTAACTGAGACAAATGAAAGGTCCAAGAGACATAGTTTCTGGGTATTTAATACCCAGTGGTTCTCTTGGAAACCAAAGGTGGAGGCCTTTGAAGGTTTAAGTACCTTTGTAAAAGGAGGTGTCACTGAGGATGAAAATCAACTCTGAGTGATTAACAATTGAGAGAATGAATATTATAATGAGAGGTGGGCTTTTTCTCCTGAAGGGCTGGAGAGTGACTTTGATCATTCCAAAGTTCTTGGACAGAGACTCATCTCCACCCAAATCACTTAAATTGAACACAATGGGCCTGAATTTACCTGTTAGATTCTCTTCACACTTTAATCAGAAATAAGGTCTCTTATTGTGTAAGGTTCCTGCCCAAATGTAAGAATCTTCCCAAAAGATTAGGTCAATCTCATTGTCAGCTCTGTCCTATAGGTCCTTTAAGCATTAGATTCAGAATGAGGAAATAGAAAGGGGAAAAAAATAACTGGATCCCCCAATATTAATAGTTGGTTAATAATAATAATTTTTTCTCACAATAGAATGGGCAGGCTTACGTAGTTTGAAATCTAAGTTTTATCAGGAAACTACCAAACTGCCATGGTCACAGATTCATTTGAATATGTGAGTGATGAGATCATAGAATGAGAATGGGAAGAGTTCTCAGAGGCCATTTTATACATATGAAGTAAATGAGGCACAGAGCTTAAGAGTGGACTGTTGAATAATGATCATGTTCTATCTCTCTGGGTACAGAGATGACAGGCACTATTGAGTCTCCCACAGCAGAATATTATATTTTTCTGAGTTTCAAAGATAGTATTTTGAGACCATCTTTCAAAGCTTTCTCTATATCCATTTCCATATAGACAACAACAGTACAGTGGATAGAGTGCAATGCCTGGAGTCAGGAATACTCATCTTTCTGAGTTTAAATATGGCCTCAGACACTTCCTACCTATGTGACCCTGGGCAAGTCACTTAAGCCTGTTTGCCTCAGTTTCCTCATCAGTAAAATGAGCTGGAGAAGGAAATGGCAAACCACTCCAGTATCTGTCCCAAAAAAAACCCCAAATGAGTTTGTGAAGAGTTGGAAAAACTGAAAAAACACAACGGGAAAACAAATAAATAACAAGAAATTGCTTATGTGCAAGGCAGCTGTCAGGTATAGGGGAAAGAACATGAAATGCTTTTCTTTGCTACACATAGATACTCACTTAATTGGAATGGAGTAGCTTTTTTATGACATTCAATTTAGAATTAAGATTGTGGGCTCCTACAAACCCTTTTAATGACATTTCTCACTATATTCTATTGTTTCTCTTGATGCATTTCATTGTGACCATCCTACTCTGTTCTTCTTATAAATGACCAGAAAAGGCCATATGTTGGTCATGGTCTGATTGTGGGTGGAGCTGGGTCAGAGACTTGTTACTGTTTGTCCTTCATTATCAAAAAGGGCCATGACAGATGTCATGACTCTCAATGAATTGGATTCAAGTGAGGGAGGGCTGTGCAAGGTCACCAATCTCACTCTCAGCTCCAGAGCCATCTATGTCCAGTGGCAAGATATACAGCAGGATGAATGCAGATGACCCTGGATGTTTAAGGCAATTGGGATTGAGTGACTTGCCCAAGGTCACACAGCTAGTAAATATCTGAGGGAGATTTGAACTCAGGTCCTCATGACTCCAGGGCCAGTGCTTTATCCACTGTACCACTTAGCTGCCTATAGAGGCTTCATGTATATGTATGAGGGACAATTAGAAACAGCTGCCATTTTCTTTGACATAGGAATTGTATTATATTCTGTTTGGGCCCTTTCTAGCTGCAGACTCAACAGTAAATAGTGGTGTACCAACTTCATGAACATCGTGAAGGTTGCCTTTCCTCCCTGGGGCAAAAGAGTAGAAACTAGAGAGAGCTAAATGGGGTTGTATGTGTGAGGTAGAAATGATGAAAGGTATGGGTGTATTTCTTTTCATAATTTCATGTTATTGTGACCATTATGTTTAGTCCTCAAAACCAGAAAACTAGTCATAAATTCAAGATTTGAAGCTAAACATGAACTCTTCTCTGCTTTCATAGGCTCTATTTTCTACCATGAACTCCTAACTGGTCTGCCTGCCTCAAATCTCTTCCCAGTCCAATTCATCCTTCACATGTCAGCCAAAGCATCTTTACTAAGACACAGGTTTGACCAGGTCATAGCTCTGCTCATAATGCACCAGTGTCTGTCTCTTTGTTGCCTCAGAAACAAAATACAAACTATGCTATTTTGTACTGAGAATCCTTAGCTTTCGGGGCCCCACCTACTCTTCCAGGTTTATTGAATATTACTCACTATAACACAGTCTGTGGGCCTGGTCAACTTGCCTCCTTGTGATTTCCTGTAGATGATATTCCCTTTCCCATCTCTCTGTCTTTGCTTTTGCTGTGCAGGCCTGAAATGCACTCCTTCATCAGCTCTCAGAATTCCTAGCTTCTTTAAAAGAGGTTTTGCCTAATCCTCCCATTTTTTACTCCCCCCACCACTGTTATATTTTATTTACTTTACCTATGTTTTATGTGTACCTGTTGTTTTCCCCCAATTGAATATAACATCTTTGGGGGTAGGGAGAGGGTGTGTGTGTGTGTGTGTGTGTGTGTGTGTGTGAGTGTGTGTGTGGGGGGTGTGTGTATGTGACAGAGAAAGACAAAGACACAGAGAGACAGAGAACAGAGAGACAGAGAAGCAGCATAATATAGTAGACAGACAACTAGATTCCTAGTCAGGAAGACCCATGTTCGAGGTTAACTGAAAACAAACTAAGACCCACTTAGGACACTAGTGACCCTAGAAAAGTCATTTACCTTTTCCACTATCTCCAAAAAACTAAGACTGCAAATTGCAATCACTGATGATAAGCATTGAGGGAGAGAGAGAGAGAGAGAGAGAGAGAGAGAGAGAGAGAGAGAGAGAGAGAGAGAGAGAGAGGTTTTCTTTACCAGGAATTGCCTAGAGCAATGAAATTTCCAGTCCAAATCCTATGCAATCCAATCTCCTATGCACCCTGCCCACTGCCAATAAACAAACAAACAAACAAACAAACAAATAAATAAATAAATAAATGAATGAATGAATAAATAAATCAATAAATAAACAAACAAACAAATAAATAATTTTTTTAAGCAAAAGACAAAAAATGTTTATCATTTATTCATGGTGGAACTAAAGTGTGATCAATGAATAAAGGGATATTCTGACTAGATCAGTTGAATTTTCTCACACTTCATATGATAATAACATACAGCTAGTAATCCAACCTAAGATCACATGAGGTCTTTCTTTTAATTGCTGCATTATCACAATCCTAGCTCATTTTTAGTATACTAAAATCCCTAGAAATTCTTTTTAACACTGGATTTTTTTTTTGCCACATTTCCATTTAATTTCCAAATATTTATTAAATGTCTCCTAAATGCAAGGCTATATACCATCCCTATCCTCAGGGATCCTCCATTCTATTATACTTAGGCAATTGCTTGAATATTGTTTTCCTTTTTTTGGTTTATTTGTGTTGTTGTTGTTTTGACTTGAGTGCAAGATTTGTCATTTCTCCCTATTTTCCTTTTGTTACTTCTGTAAGTGGAATCAGCCTGCTGAGATAATTTTAGATCTCAATTTCAAATTCCAATATATTGTTTATTCCTTCCATCTCTGTAATATTTGCTCATTTCATAAGCATGCCACCTCTGCCTTCCACCAAATTGTGTATTAAAATGGCCAACAGAACATGGAATGGGGTGAAGCCATGTGTCCCTTAATTAGAAATCTTTTTTCAGGTTTCACATTACTCTTTTGGGCCCAGTCAATCAACCAATTCCAAACCCACCCAAGTGGTCTATCATCTAAACATCCTGTCACTGAGTCAACATTGTACCATCTTGTCTACAAGGTAATGAGGGATCTTGTCAAATGCTTTGTTAAATTCCACACATATTACCTTCATTGTCATATTCTTTATCAATGAGCTGGTAGCCCTTTCATCAATGGAAATGACCTGAGTTTTTCATGACTTCTCATTTAAATTTAGGACAATTTGTATTGATTCTCTCTTCCTTTTCTAGGTTTTCACAAGCAATACCTTTAATATCTTGCTCTAGAATTTCACAGAGCTGCACATATGCCTCTGTGCTTTCACCAGAGTTGCTCCTTGGCCTAGAAGGCCTAATCTGTCCACCTTACTATATTTTATGGGTCAGCTTCACCTCTCCCCCATCCTCAATATCTTTTCTCCTATGGCTTAATGGTAGATGATTCTTTTCTTTCCTTAGACTCCTACAACATCTGGCCCTTACTTATTCATGGGTTCTCCTTCTGATTTCAGCATTTCTAAACATACAGTCCCTATTTGCCTCACTTGTTATATTTGTTACCTTGGGGTTATCTTGAATTATTGCCTTCTTTGCATTAAACTGTGAACTCCTTGAGAACAGGGACTATCTTTCACCTTTGTTTAAATCCCCAGTGCTAAAGATAGTGCCTGACATAAAATAGGCAGCTGAAACATGGATATTGACTGATTTTTCCCTTCACCTTTGATATCTAGAGGCTTACAAGTCATCTCACTATTCTTCAACAAACTATTCTCTCTTTCTGTATCTCTGTCTCTCTGTGTCTCTCTGTCTTTCTCTGTCTCTCTGTCCTCTGTGTCTCTGTCTCTTTCTGTCTCTCTGCCTCTGTCTTTCTTTGTCTCTCTCTGTGTCTCTATCTCTGTCTGTTTCTCTTTGTGTCTCTGTCTCTATCTGTCTCTCAATGTCTGTCTGTGTCTGTTTTTTTCTGTCTCTGTCTGTCTCTCTGTCTCTGTCTCTCTGTTTCTGTCTCTCTGTCTCTCTGTCTCTCCCTCTCTCTCTCTCTCTCTCTCTCTCTCTCTCTCTCTCTCTCTCTCCAGTCTTTTATTAACCTTCATTGCCACCTATCCACCTTGCTGACCTTGTGAACAGATTTCCCTGTCCCACCTACGTCTTCTCTACCCAGTACTTCTGATACACCTCTGTTAGAATACTGTTATCACTTCCACATTGCAGGGTTTAGGGGAGCAGTAACACCATGATCTGGAAAATCCATGTTAAATTTATTTGTTCCTTCCTTCACACCAGAGAAGAGGAAATTTTTTTGTATTTTTGGTATTAAAAGATAAAATATGTTGATATTATACAATACTATGCACATATTTTATACATTTCTGAGTTTCTAAACTTTTTTCTGTGTCATTTAAAACTCCCAAAAAATCCCTACTAAATTTCTTATGCTGGTCCATGCTATATCAAAGCCATGATGTGGAAAGTCATGATGTGGAAGGGATAACTGTAATTTATGCCATGCTCAGATCTTACCGTATTGAATAAAAAATCATTTGTGTTTGTTACCTATCAAGGACTTTTGAAATGGCTTCTTTAAAGACTTACTTGGGTCCCCTATTCTGTCCAGCACCTAACAGAGGCAGTGCTGAGCACATAGTACAAATGAATACTTTCCAATTAGCTCACCTATTTCTCTACATCATCTCCCTTGAGACTCAGAGTAGTGCTGCCTGCCTCTTCCTCTCCCTCCTTCTATCCCAACATGCCATCAGTTCGTATTCTTTAACAAATTCACATCTGTTTTTTCATGGTTCATTTAGAGCTGCCTACAAGCCCCCCAATTCCTCCTGAGCTGCTCTCTTCATATTTACTTTGCCCGCTTTCATTACTCTGAACATTGTTTACCCCAATATCGTCTTTGCCCTTTCTTAATTTTCCACCTCATTGCTGTTTTCTGACTATGGCATCCATGTCCTGCATTTGACATCTTTCTTGTTTCCACTGCCTGTTTGGAAATACATGTTTCCTGGTAGGTGGGCAGGGGAATGATTATCTTGATATTCTGTTTGGAAGGCAATGGCAATGCTTTTCATTTGAATCCATACTGGAGACTTGGACATCCTAGAATTGTGATTCTTCCCTCTTTCTGCCTACAACCTCAGTCATATCTATCCTTAGCCATAGTGAGACTTGAGATATAAAGCTGTTAACTGGTCCTGGAGTTTCCTTCCTTTGTTCATTCTGTACCCCAAACCTGGCTACAAAGCATCACGAGGGATATATTTTTCCTCCTGTCTGAAAGGACATTGGTGTTGCTGGAGGAGAGGAACAAAGATGAGGAAAGCCTTCATTCTTTGCCTTCTCAGCATAGGGTGTCTGAAAATCACCACATGCTTAGTTTTTGGGGAGAGATGGTGAGCACATACTAGGAAATTCCACAGATGCTTTAAGTGTCTGCCAGTGTTCTGAGCCTCCCCCAACCTGCCAAACCCCACCCAATATGCAGTACTTAGTCAGGCTGGGACATCTTCTTATCAACCCGATCTCTGCCACTGAGAGTTTGTATATTCACAGAAGGGACAACCAAGCCTTTCTTTTTGAAATTTCCTGAAAACAGTATAAAGAACCAGAACTAGAAGGGGTTATAAATTCGCAGTCTTAATGTCACATTAGCATATTCTTTTCATTTAGTAAACTGGATTTAATTTATTTTTTTTCCACAGGCTTCTGGTGGTGATTATTATGACAACATATTTTGTTTATTCTGTCATATGGAATGCAATGTCTAGAAACTGATGTAGGTCAGCAGTCCTGAAAATAACTCATTCTATAAAATAATGATAACTTGCTTATTTTTTTTTCTTGGCAGGCAAAGAATTTAAGGGATGCAGAAATCAAGATCAATTTAAAATTTGCAAATAAATAGGCATAACTTTGTAGAGCCATTTGAAGCATTTGCACAGTTATCTTCCTAAAATTATTGTTTGTTGAAGGGAACTGTTTGAAACCCCTGATTTCAGAAAAGTGGCAGCAGAGGGCTACAGATGGAAGGCAAATTGTCCTGGGTTACACAGCAAATTAGTGCCAAAGCCTGGATTAGAACACAGGTCTTCTAACTTTTGAGTCTAATGTTTTTATTTTTGTTTTTGCTAGAATACAGTGTTATGTCAAGGACTTGGAAAATGAGATGTCAGGTCTTGATTTCTTAGTAGTTTTCAGCCCATAGCTCTGATTCCCTACTGAACATTTCCATTTGGATAGCTCACTTTCCACTCAGATTCAAACTGGATTTAACCATAACTAATATATTACATCTTGCATCTCTTCTCTATTGCTTAGCTCAGTGCTCAGTAAGTATTAGGCACCTAATAAATGCTTGAAGACTTCTCTCTGACAGCCCCCCTGAACTCTCACTCACATACAAATAAATCCCTTTCCAACTTCCTTGTTTTTAAATTATAACTACCCCCCCATACAAGTATTCTTTAAATCCTGATGAGACAGCCTTTATAGCAGCTCTTGTATCCATTCTTTCTTTCCCATTACCACTATCAACATCTTAGTACTTGTTCTTTTTCTCCTACTCCTCCTGTATGGTCAATTCTCATCTCCTCTCCAGAAGGAAAATGAATCTGTTGCTATTGCCTTTCTCATCACCATTTGTTCAGATATCTTTGTTCTACCCTCTACTCAAAGCATTCTAACATCCTGTAGTTGGAAGGGGTTTGAGATTCCAGAATCATCAATGAGTGTTTGTCCAGTTTATTCCTGAAGAAGTCTAGCAGTAGAATCATAATTCAGGGGGAACAAGGACAGTCTTGTGCCAGATATGACTGTATTTAAAGGGCACTAAATTGGCTCCTTATGCATTAGAGAAGAGCCATAAAAGTTTATGCTCAGGAGTTTGACATGAAGGGGCATTTGGAGGGCTGTTGACCCTCCAGATGTGGTTCGGTCACCAACCCTCCACTTGAAAGCTAATAAAACTGGAGCCAGAGGGCTTCTCTTCCTCAATGTCACTGTTTCCCACTTAAGCAGAAACCAGAGTGGGGAATAGGCAAATAAAAGGAGGGGTACTCTCTTCACCAATAATTATCTGGAAACTTAGATGACGCAGGAATGAAGAGAAAGCATGGATATGCCTAGATGGGTGAATGGTCCAAAATTACAAGGAATGGAAGACCTTTGAAGAAGTGGCCCACTGTTTCCTTGTCACCTGAAGGTTAAAGAGGAGGGGCCATCCCATCATCTACCACATTGAGTTCTCACTGCTTCCAATCTCTTTTTTTTGTTTTTAGTTTTTAGTTTTTTTTGTTTTGTTTTTTGGTTGTGCAATGAGGGGTAAGTGACTTGCCCAAGGTCACATAGCTAGTGTCAAGTGTCTGAAGCTGGATTTGAACTCAGGTCCTCCTGACTCCAGGGCCGGTGCTCTATCCACTCAGTCACCTAGCTGCCCCCTGCTTCCAATCTCTTGAAAGTCTCAGCCCTTTGATAACCCAGGCCTATGTCCACCCCCATCAAGAAGAAGAAAGGCACTCTTGGGTCATGTTCTTGTATGGACTCTGGCATTGGAAAGAATATGTAACTGGGTAGAGAAAGGGGATAAAGCTTCCTTATACCCCCAACAAGCTGTTCAGGTCCACGTACATATGGACCAAGTAGTACCTAATGAAGAAGAATAATTGATGAAAGTAGTTAAATAAAGATAAAAAATAATTATACAGACTTCACCAAATGATAAAATTTTAGAATTGAAAGACATCTAGCATCATCTTGTCCAATACATACAAACAAGGAATCTAGTTATGATATGTTAGATGTGCAACTTCTGTTTGAAAACATCAGATGTGGGTAGTACAACATTAAAGTTCTCACCTCCTAATTGACCACCTTCTACTTTTAGATAACTTTTATTTTTAAGGAAAAATAATTCCTGACATCAAATCTAAGATCACTTCTTTCCAATTTATACTTGTTGCTACTGTTCAATATCTCTTTGGCCAAACAGAGCACACATCATAGCTCTTCAAATACTTGAACACAAGTATTTTGTACCCTTGGATCTTCTCTTGTCCAGACTCAACACCTCCAGTTCCTTTATCTGATCTTCATATGACCATCCTGTTCATATTCTTCTGAACACTCTCCATTTTATTAATATCCTTATGAAACAAAAGTGCCTAACATTTAAGAAGATATTCTAATCACTCAGTCAGTCAAACAATAAGCCCTGAGGGGTAAGTGCAGAAAGACTATCCCTATTCCTGTAAGCCATGCCTCTGCTTTATGTAACCCAAGATCATGTAAGATTGTTGTTTTCATTTTTCTTTTGTTTTTTAAACTGCTGAATTATTTTGAGTTTTCAGACCACTAAGACCACCAGATCCTTTTTCAGTCAAATTGCTGTCAAATCATGTCTCCCTAATCCTATACTTATGAAGGTGATATTGTGAATATGAGTGTAAATCTTTACCTTTAACCCTAAATAATATCTTTTGTTCATATTTAAGGAGTTAAGTAACCTTTATTAAATGATTATTATGCAACCGATACTCCACCAAAAAGAGTTAAATGGCACAGTGCAGAGAAGCTTGGACTTGGAGTCAAAAAGACCTGATTTCAAATACTGGCTCAAATCATGACTACCTTTGTTACCTTGGGCAAGTCACTTAAACTTTTCAAGTCTCATTTTATTCTTACCTGTAAAATGAGGTGATTGAACTCAATGGCCTCTAAGGTCCTTCCAGCTCTAAATGTATGATCCTAATATATAAAAAATAAATCATATGCCCTCAAAGAGCTTATATTATACTGATGGAGAAGAGGACAGTTATCCCTCTCACATAACAACTTTCCCCATTGTGGTTTTGATATATCGTGGATCAGCATAATAAATTAAATGGGAATTTTTTAGGAGTTTTGCGGAAGCCATAGACAACACACAAAGGCCAGAAGATAACACAGAAAAAGTTTGGAAATTCAGAAATGCATAAAACATATATGTATGTGTGTGTGTGTGTATCTAGTGCTGTATAGTATCAATATATTTTATCTTTTAATACCATACTTTTGGGGCAGCTAGATGGCACAGTGGATAGAGCACTGGCCCTGGAGTCAGGAGGACCTGAGTTCAAATCCAGCCTCAGACACTTGACACTTACTAGCTGTGTGACCTTGGACAAGTCACTTAACCCCAATTGCCTCACCAAAAAAACAAAACAAAAAAACAAACAAAAACAAAAACAATAAAACATACTTTTATATTTTATACTTTTTATTTTATTTTTTATTTTTTTAAATTTTTTGGTGGGGAAATGAGGGTTAAGTGACTTGCCCAGGGTCACACAGCTAGAAAGTGTCAAGGGTCTGAGGCCGGATTTGAACTCAGGTCCTCCTGCATCCAGGGACGGTGCTTTATCCACTGTGCCATCCAGCTGCCCCCAATACTTTTTATACTTTTATCTTTTAATACCACACTTTAATATGAGAATTCTTCTCTGGTATGAAGGGAGGGTCAGAAAATTTGATGCTGATTTTTCAGATTGTGGGAGCAACCCACAAGATGTAGAAGGGATTGCTATATAAATAACTACCTATGTAGGATATGTGTACAGGGTACATGCAAGATAATCTTGGTGGTGAAGGCACTAGCATCTGGCCAGAACAGACAAAGATCTCTTACAAAATTTGGAACTTGAGCTCAGTCTTGAAGGAAGCTAGGGATATTTAGAGGCCAGAGTGATGGGGCAGAGCAATTTAGGTAAGGAGAAATTAGCCAGTTCAAAGGTATGGAGATGGGCAATGAAGCATGTGTGAAGTGTGAAGAACAAGGAGTAGGTCAGTGCAGTTGAATTTTAAAATACATAGGGAGAGGCTAAAATGTAACAAAATTTGAAAGTTAGGAATCACCAAACACTGAACATTTAGACCCTTTGGAATTCTGACTGTAATTCAGTGTGCTAGCTATCCTTCTCAGTTTTGTGCCATTGGCAAATTTGATAAGCATTCCAATAGAGCCTTTATGTCAACGAACACAAGCCAGAAGCAATTTTTTTTTATTCACCTGGAGACCTCCTGCAGCAAAAAACAATCAACAATTAATAGCTACACTTCAAATATAACCATCTAAGCCATCATGAATCCATTTAATTGCATTATTCTTTACTCCACATCTCTTCATGTTGTCCATAAGAATAATATGATTTTATGTGGTACCTTGCTAAAATATTGGTAAATCCTCTCTTCAGCATTCTTGTGACCTACCAGGGAGTAAATGATGTAGGAGGCAAAAAATGGGTTAACAGAAAAACCTAAGACCCAAGCTCTAATTCAGATATGAGCTCTAAAAGGGATTCAGACCTGTTAATGGATAACTAAGACTTGAGTCTTCCTTAATACAAGTCAGGGCCCAGTTTCTCCTTACCCACATTAATCGGTACCCATAACAAGAACAAGAAATTAAAACTGGAAATAGATGATAAATAAAGATATTTTGAAACTAGCCATGGTAATAAAATAGTAACATGTGCAGAAAAGGCCAAATTTGTCCCTGGATTCACCTTATGATGTGTAAACGCCCAAAACACACTTCCACTGAAAAAAAAAATACCTATCTCCGGGATTGGCTTAGGGCCCCAGCACCTCCAAATTAGATTAAGCCCTCCCCTGTACCTCCCTAAGGTGGAGATTATTATAATGAGACTGATAATAAATTTACCCATACTATAAATATAACTGTCTTTTCTTTCCCTATTTCAGTGATACCTTTCCACTTTTCTGGTTCTCTCCCTATGGTCACTCACCATATTGCAATAAAACTTGGGAAACTGAGTCACTGAGTCTTGTGATTTTTGGGGGATGACTGATGATCAATTTGACCCTAATTCTGTCCCCCATCATAAGGACTGGATCTATGGTTTCTTTAGGAAATTCAAGATAAACTTGCTCTTTCTACTGGTACATTTTCTCAGCAAGTTGATCTTAGAGAGTTACTGGAACACTGAGAAGTTAAGGCATTTGTCTGTAGTCACCAAGGCAGCATGTTTCAATGGTATGACTTGAACTCAAGTCTTCCTAGCTCTAAGACCAGTTCACTGCTCACTATGTAATGCTGCCTCTCAGGGTAGGTTAATAATCTGTTTAGCAACCCTGCCCAATAAGGAAAGGAAATGGTTTTCATCTAGTGTATCCCATTGTCAGTGAAGCTGATCTGACTACTGGGAATTGCTGTTCCATGTTCTATGTGTGTGGCAGGCCTCTTTTGGGTTGGGTGAAGGGAAAAGCATTTATTAAATTCTGAATATGTGCCAAGTATCACTCTGAACATTGAGGATACATTTTTTTAAAGGAGAAATAGCCCTTTTTCTCATGGAGCATACATCTTAGTACATAAAAGGAGCTCAGATTCAGGGTAGGTAGAAAGACCTCCTAGTCCTATGGGTTCTGTGAAAGGGCTAATTACAATATCCGGGTGTCTTTAAGTCATTAACGTGTCAGGTAATAGTATGAATATATCTGGAGAGTATAGAGTCAGGATCCACAGGAAGGCTTATTGGGCCTTAGGATGAAGGTCAATAGCGCTCTTAGATGACAAACTACCCTCATGGTACCAGAGTCAAGGATTGTATGTCCTTGGAAAAATGGGTGTTCCAGAGGGTCAATCAACTCTGATTAGTTAACAGGTAATGAGAAATAATGACTATTACAATGAGGGGCTAGACCCATTCTAATTACCTTTGTTTATGTCATTTACTTCTAAATAAGCCCTAGCCCTGGGCAATCTAAACAAGGCATCTATGTCCCCCTTGTATCTCCCACCCAAGTCTGAGCAGAAGACAGTGTATAAACTAAACCTTAAAATTACATGTCTGATCTAACTGGGTAGAGTAGCAATACCTAGAATGAGGAGAATATTAATCCTATCTTCCTTCATCTCTGTCCTTGAGAGATAGGACAATGAAGTAGGAGAAGGGGAAAAAAGCTAGGGTCTCCCCAATTTTAATAATTGACTATTACTATAAGGCAGAAATTATACTTTCTCCCATCTAAATGGAAGAAATGAAGTTGGAGACTCTCATGTCACCCAAGAAATATTATCAATCCAACTGCTAATATCTGTTGAAGTCTCGGTTATACAGGGAGGAAGAATATGGCAGTTGGCAAAACAAGGATGGCCCAATTTTGGCAGGTATTGCTATCCTGGGTAGAGACTGGGAAGCCTGCATGGGGAAACAAAAGGCAAGAAGTGAAGATGCCCATAGTGGTAATAGATCTGACTCCTGTTTGCCTTGCCTGGATAGGGTCATTCATTAAGTAAGTGTTTCATTCTTTTCATTCTGTATCTTATTATTATTATTATTATTATTATTTTATAAATTGAAGTTAAGGCCACTGGTCTATCATTTTCAGACTAATATCTCTCTCCTACACTATTAAAAAACAAAACAAAAAACAGGACAAGCTTTTGCCCTCTTTTGGATTTGTTCATTTTCCATGAGCTTTCATATGCTCCTTTATAGTGGCTCTGCAATCACAACTGCCAGTTTTGTCATGATGTGAAGATATCATTCATTTGGCCCAAGTCACTTGGATGGAAACAAGGCCAACTAGTTTCTCTTTTTTAGTATTGCTTTCATTCCATTGCCATTTTGTCACATCATCTCCAATGTAAAGTTTTGCTCCTCCAATAATTTAAAGTTGTTAACCATTGGATGAGGATTTCATGTTTATAGTATCAATATAGGTTACATTTATGTTTCCAGGGCAGCTAGGTGGTGCAGTGGATAGAGCACCAGCCCTGAAGTCAGGAGTACCTGAGTTCAAATCCGACCTCAGATACTTAACACTTACTAGCTGTGTGACCCTGGGCAAGTCACTTAACCCCAATTGCCTCACTAAAAACAAAACAAAACAAAATTATGTTTTCAGATAGCCTGATCACTCTGTTGCTAGCATCCTCTTTCTACTTCTATATCATTTTATTGCTATCAATGTAGAAGTGTATACCATTCATATTTTACTTTATTTATTCAATGGGTTGCTGGGGTCAGTGATTTCAATCCTAGCCTATCAGTCATACAAGACTAGTTTTCACATTGCAGTCTTTTGCCAGGACAGTATTTTCCCAGTATGATATATTTATACTCTCTGGCACAGACTTGGTGAACCCAGGATAATTTTCAAACTACACAATGAGGTATCAAAGTGGTCATTTCCAATACATGCCAAAAGTTACCAACAATAAAATAATGTTGAAGAAACCATGGATAATAAATTGCTAATGTGTTTTGTCTTATGGTAGCACATCATGCCATTGTAGCTTGAAATGTTTTGTGTCTTGTATGGAGCCAATATTTTTCACAAAATGTTGATGTTTCTTATAAAAATTTGACCCCATGTAGCACCATGACTATTTCCTTTCTCTGCTTCCCCCCCTCCTCCCACAAAGGTAAAAGCATCTCATTTTATAATATAGTCTTCTGGTAGTCAATTGACTGAAATCATTGAGGGTACTATCTCATTCTTGATATCCAGCATCTGCAGAGTTCCTGTATGAATCATTAGTATTCTTTCCCAAATGTTTCACGATGTTATATCTCTGTTCTTTTCCATATAGTGAATTGTCAGACAAGACTGCAAGATAAAATAAAACATTAACTGAATTTGCTAGTGACGTGACCACAACTGCAGATATCCACTTATACTATGTTTTGCTTTAGCCCTGGGAGGATTGGGGGGGGGGGCAAAAGGTATAATTTTTAAAATAATGGAGACAAAAATCAAAACAAATGTGTTCTATGCTGCAAAACTGTTAGATTTTTTTCTACTGCTGTGTAGTTAGAGTTTGTTCCTGGAATTCAAAGTTCAAGAAAATTGAAATGATACAGTAGGCCTACATCAATTGGGTTTCCGGGATGGCTTAGCCAGGAACTCCAAGTATGATAGAGATTATTATGAAAAGGCTAGAATTAGGAACCAAATGTTTTTTTGTTTCTACAGAAGAATAAAACAGGAATTAGAAAATTGTAGTTGGAATGTCAATTTGAACCTTAAGGATTAAATTATTGATTCTATCATTGGACACTAGATTGAGTTGTATTTGTCTTCGTCAGACATATACATATATGTAATATATATATGCATAAATATATGTGTATGTATGTATATGTGTATATATACATAAATACACAAATGTATTTCATACAAAACTTAAACTCTTGCTTAGAGTAAGAAGTATTTTATAATATAACTATGTTTTTACTCAAATTTGAATTTTGTCTGACTGTTGAATAGAGCATTTAATACAGTCACATGAACACATTCACATGATAGGGTTAGGACAAAAATGGTTCTTATGTTTCTTCTTTCTGTTGATTATCACTAGTCTGTATATGTCTTATTTTTATATAGGTGTTTGCCTATTTGTCTCCACCATTATAATGTGAGCTCCTTCAGGGCAGGGATGGACATTGACCTTTCTTTGTATCCCTAGTGCTTACCACCATTTTTGGCACATAGTAGGTGCTTACTAAAGGTGGGTTGATGCCAGGCTGAATTCTGGGTTTTGTTTGTTTTTTAAACCTAGATGACATCCATTGAATGTTATCTGGGATACAAGGGGAGAGGACCATTTCCTATTCTCTTATAGAATTCTCTGGCTCTTTCAACATGTTTTGTTTGGAGTATGACCTGTCCTATAGCATAATAGAAGAAACGCTGGATATGGTAGTCGAGAAAACCTGAATTTCTGTGACCCTGTAGAAGTCACTTAGCTTCTGCTCCAGTATCCATGACTGTAACATGGGGGCAAAAGCAGAATCTATTTCTCAGGGTTGTGAGGATTAAATGAGATTAGCATCTGCAAATCACTTACCACAGTGAATGGCATATCATGGATGTTTAATGAAGAGTTGTTTCCTTTATTCCTGTCAATTTTTGTTTTAATGCCTGTCTCTTACAGTAAAAAATTATATATTTATGTCAGAGAAATTATTTCCATAATGTCTCCTACAGGAAAAAAAAAAAAAGATCAGAGACAGACAGGAAAAGCATAGTACCGGTTTATTTGTCCCAAGAACAATCAAGCATGAATCATGTGGAGGCCCTTTCCAAAGAAGGAGTTCCAAGACTCCTTTCTGAGGGTATATAAGGTTTCATTGTTCACTGGTGACAGGGTATTATCAGTTTCATTAGCATGATACGGATCAACTTAGAAGCAAATACTATGACAAGAATTGACATAATGTACATCAGTTTAACAATTTCAGTTATAAGGGGGAAATACCAATAAGTTTGATTATTTGACTCAACTGAAACACTAGAGTAACATTATATGATTCCCAAAAAGGGTCTGGCAAGGAGGCAGAGGCCCAGAAGTTTTTACAAGATAGGGACTTACTATCCTGGGGAAAGAAGTCAGCAGATAGGGACTTATCTGCTAGCTATCCGGGTTCAGTATGCAGTTCAGTCAAAGAGCATTTTGCTTCCAATAATCCAGGGTGTCATAAAATCCTTTTGGGTAATACAGCAATTCCATGAAATCCAGTTGGCCCATACATTCATCATAACATTCCTATAGCTGCCCTTCTGCCTTTAAAGACAGGATTATAGGGACCCAGACAGAGTGTTAGTGAAACTTTTCCAGGTCACTTGCTATCAGTAACAGCGACTTCTAAAGCCAGAGACATCATAAGTTCCTCCTTCCTTATCCAAAAATGAATGAAAGAGCTTATGTTAGAAGACTTCAGTTATATTATAAACCTAAAGAAACCAAGTGTTAGGGTGTTGATGATGTCTATTTAACTTTTAGTTTTCCCTTTTGCTTTAAAAGCATATTATGGCATTGTATCCATTAGACATATTAAAATGGCATTCTTAGAAAAGGTGAAGCTGTGGCCCAAACCCTGTACCTTCAGCTAGAAATGCCAGCCCATGATTTTCAACTCTTTTTCAGATTCTAGGAGCTCTCTTCTGTTATATCCTTGGTGTGAGAAAATGGGTAGTTGTCTCCTCTCAATGAGGATATAACAGTCAATCATACTCCTCCTGACCTATTTTTAGGACAAAGGTTTCAGATCCCCTCCTCCCCCTCTGGCTAACAAAATCATATGGTTCATTATGCCCATATAAGGAAGAGAGATGGGAATACTGTGTTCCAATTAGCTAGTTTTTGTGCATAGATTGTAACCCTTGAGTAATCTGACCAATGATGAAAAAGGGGAGGGTCCATTCACATTAGGGACTGGGGTTTAAAATAGGGTCTGTGAGCCCCCTTTCTTTGCACCCACTAGCTGCACACTAGGGTGCCTCCTCATGAGAAGGAAATAAACTAGCCTTTGCCATATTGCTGCTGAGTTCCTGAGAATTATTGAGAAGAGGATTGTTTTCCCTCACACTTGGGAACTCGAGAGGCAACCAAATTTGTAAAGCATGTTACATTTAGTATTTGATGGCTAATTAATCACATTGGAACTTCTCCTTTTGATCATGAGAAATGAATAATAATGATCCCAAATATGATTTATTTAGCATATAAGTGGCCTTTTTAAGTGCCAGTCAATTAGTAGAACATTGTCATGCTTAAAATACTAATAAATACAATTTAAAGCATTTCAGAGCTCTTCCATGAATTTGGCTTCTCTAAAATTTAATATTATTTTATTGATATTTTTAATTACACATATTGTTAGTTCTTTTAAAATGAAACTCCAGCTTATGCTTATCAATAATATATGTATTGACAATATGATGACACCTATAATCCCTGCTATCCTGTGAACGCTGATGAACTGCTTGAGTTCTGAACTGGAACGGGTTGAGGTGAATAGGTTTAGATTAGATTAGAGACTGGGTAGCACCATTATGGTAAATCATCTGTAGTAGGGGGCTGCCATGCTGCTCAAGGATGTGCTCATTGGCTCAAGGTCAAAATGAATCACTTCAAAACTACTGGGTAGATTAGTAGTGGTATGTGTAACTTGTATACTTCTAGGCTCGGTGAAAAGACCCAGTAGAAAAAGAGAGAGAGGAGACACAGAGAGAGAGGGAGACAAAAACAGTCAGAGACAGAGAAAGAATGAGAGTGAGAGTAAGTGGGAGGGAGAGACAGACAGACAGACAGAGACACAAAGAGACACAGAGAGACAGAGAGAGAAAGAATATGTTATTGTCATTCAGGATCTCTATTCTGTGGGGACATACAGTATTGCTGAAAGTGCATTGTGTTGTAGTTGAATGACCATTGGATTTGTAATAAGAAGATCAGGGTTCAACTCTCAGCTCAGTGCCTTTACCACCTTTGTGAACTTGTGCAATACATCTCACTTCTCTGTTGCATAGCTTTCTCACCTATAAAAGGAAAAAGAAATATGATGAGAAGCCCTTTGATCCCCAGCACTATGGGATAAACCAAAGATAACAGACTGACCTAGGCCATATGATATATTGACAGGGAAAATTCACTAAAGTCCATGCTTTGGCCAATAGAGGAAAGTCACTAAAGGCCTGAAGTGAGCATTGCTATGACTTTAGCAGAGGGAAACACATTAAATAAATTTGGGTAGTAGAATGAAGTCAACATATGGAATGTCAGCCAAGCCAGGAAGTACTTAAACTTGTTGAAGTAAAAGAAAATCATTGAAAAAATAATCATGGTTACCTGGAGAATGACACAGTCATGCTGGCCAGCAGAGTGAAGTTCAACTGATCGGATTAAAGTTCATTGGATATATGTGTGTTGTGGAGGAGAGGTGTAGGCATAGCACAAATACTAAACAGCAGAAGTTAATGGTTAAGCATCAGGTTGGTAAGTGGTCTCCAGTGGAATGGCCCAGGGATCTATACTTAACTTCTCCTCTTTAACACATAGGTTGGAAAAAAAAATGAAATGAAGAAAGAAATGAGCAGAACAAAAAGAACAGTGTATACAATAATAGCATTGATTTAAGAATGACTTTCAGCCCAAAAAAAATGTGTTTCAGTCTGTAACTGACATTTTGACTATTATAAAGACACAAATTAAAAATAAAGGACGTGAAAAAAAAATTCCTATCTGCATCTAGAGAAAGAACCTATTAATAGGGGCAGCTAGATGGCATAGTGGATACAGCACCAGGTCTGAATTCAGGAGGACCTGAGTTCAAATCTGACCTCAGACACTGGACACTTACTGTGTGACCCTGGGCAAGTCATCCAAGTTTGCCTAGCCAAAAAGAAAGAAAAAAATTGTAATTCAAGAACTGATTAATAGAAGTATGTATGCAATAATTTTCCATATACATATACATTCACACACGTGTGTATGTGTGTATAGGTATAGGTATATACACACATGCATACACATGTATGTAGGTATACTTACATGTGTGTCCTCATCTATATGTGTACACATAGTGTGTCTACATGTGTACATATATACATGCAGACTCTGGTATGTGTGTGTCTGTCTAATGGTAGCCATCTTTCTAAGGTGGAGGGGAGGGAAGGAAAAAAGAGGAAAAAAAGGAATTTACCTGATAACTTTGTTTTATATTTGATAGAAATAGCAGGTTGTCCAAGGTAGATTTGCAGTTTCATATGCAATCATCTATCGTCTTTTTTTATTGTACTGTGTTATGGAAATGCTTGTTTTGTTCCATGAATTGATAAAAAAAAAGTCAACAGGCATAAGATAGTGGAAAAATGGTTAGATAGCAGTTTGTCTGAATGAAAGAGCTCTGCTCAAAGATCCTTCCTGTCTCTTACTTTCTCTTTTATGAGCCCCCTCCTTTGGAACTTCCTTAGTTCCGACATTCTGTATTATAGACCTTTCCAGTGGCTCTTGTGTTCCATGTTCTAAAATCATTCATTGCTCTAATGTTCTGTGTTTTAAGGTCCCTCCCACCCTTGTCCTAAGATCCTTCCAATCTCTGATATTCTGTATTCTATGGTACCTTCTAGTGGCTCTGATCTGGTCTAATGTTTCAACCAGCCCTTATATTATATAGAATTAGAAATAAGTGGTATCAAAGAAGAAAACAATAGAACATTACAACTTATTGCAATAGATTGAAGCATGAAAGCAGAAGCTATCTACATGTTTTATAGAAGAAAAAACTCCATTATTTGAGTGTTTCCATTTGGATTCTGGTCACTTATTTCTATTAAAACTTCTGACATTGTAAAGGAGGAATTTCATTCCCAGTTAATCACAGAAGAACCAGATATCTTAAATACACCCATGTCAGTTTTCAAACCCTCTCTTGAGGGAAGAAGAAGGGAGAGGGGCAGAAAAACTCTGCACTTATACACTGTTTATTTCATTCCATTAAGAGTGAGTCTCAGAATCAATGTTCTTTTCACCTCTAGTCTTGTCCCCTGCTTTTCCCAAGCTCAGTGATGAATTGATTATTATTCTTATGCATAAGCCCTGAGGGGGATCTGATTCATTGAGCCAATCTTGAGATGTTTCCTGTATAGCTTCTCCCATCTGTTTTGATCCAATTTTCAAAATACTTTAATCTTCTCAAATTGATTAAGCAGTTATTCTCTCCTGATTTACATTTTTACTTTTTTTTTGTTGATTGATTCCCTCCAGGCATATGGACAATCCCTAAGTCATTGGGGAAGGGTACCTACCCTTACTTTACATTTTTCTGCCTTTTCCCCACAAAAAAAGAGAGAATAGATTTCCAAACACATTATTTTTTTCCAATTATTTGCCAAGCAAAAATATTTGCCATAATATGCCTTTAAATTATGAACTTTCCTGGGGCAACTAGGTGGCACAGTGGATAAAGCACAAGTCCTAGGTTCATGAAGTCCTTAGTTCAAATCCAGCCTCAGACACTGGACACTTACTAGCTGTGTGACCCTAGGCAAGTCACAACCCTCATTGCTCCACAAAACCAATGAATGAATGGGTAGATACATACATGCATTGCTGAATAAAAAAATGAATGAATGAATGAATGAATGAATGAATGAATGAATGAAATTATGAGCTTTCCTTACTGCAAAATTTCAGATGTACAATTCTGATATACCAGAGAAGGAGAAGGCGAAAACATAATTGGAAACTTGAGTAATTTATTGGAGTATTGATAATTGAAGATGATTTTAAAGGGAAGACAAAGCATGTCTGAAATTATAATGTAATTCAGTTGGAAAAAATATTTCATTTCATGTAACTTCTCTGGAATACATCTGTTGTATGGAACAAAAGACATGTTTACTTCACTCCTGGCAGCATTTTTAATTACTTTCTGGTAGAGAATCTCTTCAATTTTTCAAATAAAAATTTAAAAAAAATTGATCGTGCTGGATTTAAAATTTGAAGAACTGGTTCTGTCACAGGTGCATCATTTATTAGCTGTGTGACCAGAGGCACATTTCTTCTTCTTGAGACTAAAAGAGACACTTACTCACTTTGAAACTTTGAGCAACAAGCCTGGTCCCCAGGGTTGGGTATATCACTCAAATGAAATGATGGGAAGATGCTTGAGATAGTGACAACAGCACTCCCTCTGAAGTCAGATGACCTTGGGCGAGTCACTTAACCTCTGTGGGAGTCATTTTCTTTCTTTGTAAAATAAGAGATTGGAGTAGATAGTCTTTATATTCCCTCTTACTTCTACCCCTTGGAGTCTCATTCTTTTATGTGCTTGCTGTGTCACCATTAAGCACTATACAAATGTGAGCCATTCCTGTGCTGTCACCAAAGAAAAATATGTTAAAATCCAAAGAAATCTCTCTTTACTTGCTTTCTCTAATCCTTGTTCATATATCACCTGGGAGTTGCACTAGCTCATCTTTGCTGACATTATTTTTTATTAACAATTTGCCCCCCCACACACACACCCCAAAGTCATAACTATCAAAGCAATGACAGCAAGTGTAGTTTGTTATATTTCATTTGTTTCAGTCCTGTCCAACTCTTCATGACCCCATTTGGGATTTTCTTAGCAAAGATACTGGAGTGGTTTGCCATTTCCTTCTCCAGCTCATTTTACAGATGAGGAAACTGAGTCAAACAGGGTTAAGTGACTTGCTCAGGATCAAATAGCTAATATGTATCTGAGCCCAGATTTGAACTCAGGAAAAGGAGTCTTCCTGACTCCAGGCCTGTCACTCTATCCATTGTACTACCCAGTAGGAATTGATGAAAAGAAGCAACAGGACTAGGAGACATGTTTGAGTCTTGTTTCTTTCTAACTGCATACAATTTGGCACAAAAATTAATCAATCTCTCTTTGCCTGGTTTCTCATGATTAAAATGGATTTAATAATATTCATGGGCATCTAGGAAGTGCAATGAATAGAACACTGGGCTTGGAACCAGAAAGATTCATCTTTATAAGTTCAAATCTGGCCTCAGATATTTGCTAGCTGTATGACCCTGAGCACGTCACATAAATCTATTTGCTTCAGTTTCTCATCTCTAAAATGAGCTAGAGAAGAAAATGGCCAACCACTCCAGTATTTTTGCCTAGAAAATCCCAAATGGGGTCACAGAGAATTGGACACAACTAAAAATGAATTAAAAACAAAACTAATATTCACACTGCATGGCCAATTTGTGGAAAGTGCTTTGTTAACTGCAAAATGCCATGGAGGGAAAAGAATGATTCTTACTATAACTGTTTTGCAAGAGTGATGGAATAGGGCATCTAGGTGGTGCACTGGATAGAGCACCAGCCCTAGAGTCAGGAGTACCTGAGTTCAAATCTGGCCTCAGACGCATAATACTTACTAGCTGTGTGACCCTGGGCAAGTCACTTAACCCCAATTGCCTCACTAAAAAAAAAAAGAGAGAGAGAGAGAGAGTGATGGAATTTATTATTTATTCTTAAATTTAGAGGTTTATTTTTCTTTCTTTCTTCCTTCCTTCCTTCCTTTCTTTCTTGGCTTCCTTTCCCTAGTGCCTAAATAAAATATTATTTTATTCTAATTGGATTTGTGTCCAAGAGGGGAAAATTCTTTAAAGAGGAATTCCAAAGAACCCCTGCCCCAAATCCCCCCCAATAATACAAATAGAAAGCAAAAGCTAGTGCAAGATCTTGTGTGCATGCCCCCCACATACACACACATGACCACACACAAACACTGAAGAAGAATATCATATGAATGAATCTTTGTAAGGTAAGTAGATAAAGGAAATTTTAAAGGAAGCTACAGTTGTGAATTGGAAGGAGAAAGGACATTCTAAATAGCATCAACAATTTGAACAGGGTCCTTAAGTAAGAACATTAGTCATTTATGTCCACATGAAGATCAGAAAGTTGACCTTGTTGTTGCAGGGAGTCTGCATTGGAAACTGACTAGAATAGAGCTTTGTTACATTTTGGAAAGGAATGCTGCTATTGGAAGACCATGAAGCCTAGTTATTATGAAATTACCCAATTATTGTAATTGAATTCTTAATCATTATCATTATGATATTTGGCATTTATATAGCACTTTAAAGTTTGCAAATCATTTACAATAGTTTTGTATTTAATCCTCTCTAGAGTCCTGGGAAGTAGGTGCTATTATTATTTCCATTTTAAAGGTAAGGAATATGAGGTAAACTATGTTAAGTGACTTGCCCAGGGTCAAACAGCTAGAAAATGCATAAGGCTAGATGTGAGCTCGGGTCTTCTAGACCCTTAACAATCTTAGACCTGTAACAATATTAAAAGTAATCTTTTCTCATGCCTGCTCAACCAGTACCTACACATATAATTTCTTATTTAGGCTAAAATCTAGCTAAAAGCACATGGAGGTTCTTTACCCTTTTTATTTCCTGTCTTTCTACATATAACTATATATCCAAAATTATCCATAATTTTCTATATCTATATCTATGTATGTATATGTATATCTATGTATCTATCTATCCATATCTATCTATCTATCTATACATATGTGCACACACACATACACACACACACACATATATATATATATATATAACTATGGGATTTACAAAAAAAAAATCCCATGGTGTTGTGGGCATTCCAGTGGCACACAGCAGCTGTCCAATGGTGATCCTTTATCCTCACCACCTGTCCAGTTCACTTTTTTTCCAATTGTCCATCTCTCAGATGACATGGTGCAGATAATGTTATTTCCATTTTGCAAATGAGGAAAATAAAATTTAAAAAGGCTCAGCATTTGCCTAGGCTCATATACTAATAGAGACAAAAGGAATTCAAAGCTTTCTTTTGGCTCTAAGTTTAACACTACTATTAAGCTACTAGGCTATATTATATTATTAATGTATAAGGCGATCTGAGCAAACTCCTTCTACCAATGCAAGTTGGCACTTTCCCTGCTATTTAAATACTGAGAGAGGTACCTGTGTTAAAAAGTTACATAAGGTGAAGCGGGACACATACCCAGGTCCTTCTGACTCCATTTCTCTATCCAGTGTACTGTACTGTTCATGTAAGTAATATAAAGACTGCTCTATATTATTAATTTGCAAGATTATTTATATTATTAGAGTGGAGGCCTACTATTATGTTACTTTGTATTTAGCAAGGAAGAAAACCCCACATATACCTAATGTTTAACACTCACTTCTCTTATATGGATCTATTATTTTAAAAGGTCAGATTCATAGAGTTATAGGAATGATTAAAATGTTTCATTGTCTCTAGAATAGCAATAGTCCCATTCTGTGCAATCACTGACCACATTTTTAGGGCCCCATAATTTTTATCAGGAATATTTGCGCATAGGCTAACATCAGATTATTGAGGAAAAGAAAGAACACTGGAGTCAAAAGACTTGAATGATGTTGACCTCGATCTACCACTTATTACCTGTTTAATGGGCAAATGACTTCATCTTTCTGGGAGTAGTTTCCTCATCAACAAAATGAATGTATTGAATGAAGTAATTTCAAAGATCCTTCTCCTTTCTGAATTCTAAAGTTCAAGCTATCCTTCATCCAATAGTAATGCTATTGTCTTTAGAGATATACTATGTTATTAGTTTACTCAAACTTGCTAACTTGTATCATCTTTCTTTCCTTCTTTCTTTCTTTTTTTTAAATTAAGTATTTTATTTTTTTTCTGTTACATGTAAAGATAGTTCTCAACCTTTGTTTTTACAAGCTTTACAATTTCAGATTTTTCTCCCTCCCTCCCCTCCCTCCCCCCTCCCCTAGAAAGCAGGTAATCTGATATAGGTTATATATATATATCTGATACGTCCTCTATCCTTCTTTCTTTTTTAAAAGTCCTTCCCTAAATGAAATTATAAATCCGACCTCAGACACTTAACACTTACTACCTGTGTGACCCTGGGCAAGTTACTTAACCCCAATTGCCTCACCAGAAAAAAAAAAGAAGAAATTATATATATATATATATTTATATTTATATATATACACATATATATACACACATATACATACATGTATGTATATATGTGTTTATATATACATATATACGTATACGTATACGTGTGTGTGTGTGTGTGTACATATATAATACTGTACAAGAAATTTCAGTCCCAAGTGAACTATTTGGAGGAAGAAATCCCTTATATAGTCATGGAGGCCAAACTCTCATTCACCAGAGAGATGAAAGTTGTTCCAGGATTCATCATTTCTTTCTAGACAAGAATCAGATTTTGAACATCCAAGAGACCAGATAATGTTCTTTGCCATAGCTCTTCTTCGATATGCAGTTTTGATCCTGACAAATGTTGTTTATGCAATCAGCTGCATCCATTTATAATTACTCTGAGTCTTCCAGACACCAACCACCTTCTTTTCTTGTCTTCATTTATTTTACTGTTCTCATGACTTTGAATTTGGCCACCAACTCAGGAGTGGCTTTTATGTGACTAGACCACATGATGTATAAACTCACTCAAGTTCAAAAGCACAGATTATTTTTTCTTTATATGGTAACTTAAAAAAATATTTAGTAAATCTTAAATGTAGTCAGCTAGTTGGAGTAGATAGAGTGTCCAGCCTGAAGTCAGGAAGACTCATCTTCCTGAGTTCAAATTTGGGCCTCAGATACTTACTAGCTGTGTGAAACTGGACAAATCATGTAGCCCTGTTTGCCTCAGTTTCCTTGTCTGTAAAATGAGCTGGAGAAGAAAATGACAAACCACTCTAATATCTTTTCTAGGATAACCACAAATGAAGTCATAAAGTCAGAAACAACTGAAAAATGACTGAACAATAAAATCTTAAATATTCAAACCATTAATTTAAGAATAGTCTTATGTTTACTGAATGACTTTCAGAGAAATTCATACCATCTCATTTATCATTCCTCTTGTTACTGTTGTTCAATTGTGTCTCATTCTATTCCTTCCTTTCTTCTTCTTCTTCTTCTTCTTCTTCTTCTTCTTCTTCTTCTTCTTCCTTCTTCCTTCTTCTTCCTTCTTCCTCTGCTACCTTTATATTCCAAACCTAACATTGCTGATTTGACATATATTATCAAGAGTTTGCCCCAGTAATCATCGTCAAAAATATTTAGTAAATACTAGTTTCGATTCGACAGTATGAAGAACCACCCAACACAGGGGTGAAAAAATAATTTTTGCCCCCTGGGAGTTCACAATCAGAAACTGGAGTTTGAAATAGAAAGCTGCATTTCTGGGTTTCTGCTACCAATGATAAAAATAAGTCATAACTGGTGGTTGTAATATATAGATAGCCCACAAATTAAATCCAACCTGCCCAGTTTTGACCTCATGCCCAGTCCTATTATATAGCTGAATCTCTCTGCTTTCCCTTCCCCCAGAAAATGGCAAAATTCCCAGAAACTTTGTTATTAACTCAGTTGCTTTTGTATTAGTTATTATGTCAGTACTTTTATGCCATCATGCTTATGAATAAAAAATACTAATAATAACCTGATGAAGCTCAGAAAAGAGGTTGGACGTGTTAGACCAGTTTGGAGATTTTATTAAATACAGCAAATAGTTTTTCACATGCCTCCTCCCCATCTTGTTTTTTTTTTTCCTTTTTAAAATTATATATTTTCAAGAAATGTAAAGGCTGTGTTTCTGATTCATATGCCCACAAAATGTCAAAATGTTGTATTTTCCTTGACTAGTTAAGGCCAAGCATTCATTTTGAACCTTTGATAGAGCATTTATTCATTTTTTCTCCTCTATAAAGTTTCATAAATTCTTGGTAAATTAGAACAATCATAAATATCATCGAAGCCTTGGTTTCCATTCTAAGAATAAAAAGATTCAAATGACTTCATAACTTGAAAAAATATTTTTCCCTCTGTATCCTCCTTCCCTTATACTCTCCTTCACACAAAGTATGGAGCTTTTGAAAGGCCTCCTCCTGTACAATCGTGTTTATAACATTTCAGTCCTCCAAGTTTTCATTAATCAACTAGTTAACAATATGGAACAAGAATTCGTTTTCAAACTTGTCTTCTTTCAGAGGGATCCTAGGCTTCATGTGATTTTCTTCTCTTTTTACATTGTGAAGATTGGAGAGCTTTGCACTTCTCTGAAAATATTCTCTTAACACCATTTAACTCCTAAACCATATTGAGAAATGGAATGTCTGATTTGGGCAGCTCTCCAGCATCTTCCTAGGTGAATGTAGTTGCAAAGTAATTGGTAATTCCACTTTTTTCAGCATGCCTCATTTCCAATTCTCATTGTTGCTGGGCTGGGCTACTTCTTTTGTTTAGGGTTTATTCACTGTGAATAGTACTTTAAAAAAAAATCTTTGCAAGAAGAATTTCTATACTTGCTCCCTTTCCCTCCCCATTTTTCCTTTATTTAAAAGCTTCCGAATATCTTTTTTTTTCTTTCCCCACTTAATTATTTTGTCTTTAATTCCTTATAAATACCCTCAATGAATTCTACTCAGATGAGTTCCTCCTACTGTTGCATTTTTTTCCCTTTTTGATTCTTGAACATTTCCCATTCCTTTCAATAATCCCCTCTTGTGTAAAATGGAATTGGAGTCCACCTATTTCTTAAGGCATTTTGCCTTATTTCAGGTTCTGACTCTACAATTTAGATGCTTATAGGTCATTTTCCTGGTGAGCTTTTCAGACCAGATGTTATTTTTGGACCACTCAATATGTGATACTTCCCCCAACATCAATCTCATTTATCACACTAGGCTCATTTCAAAAGGAGGCAGTCAGAATTGCCTGTGGCCATGTTCGATATGCAACAAACTGTGGCAGGAAGCAATCCTGAACTATCTAGAGGAACTAGCATTTGTTCCAGGGCTATTATCTGAAACCATAAATGATGAATCCCCCAGGGTGAATGTCCTGATGCTGGTACAAGCATCCCTGATTTTTAACAAACATTTACCAATCTACCTTTCTAAACTCCCCAAGAGATCAATAGCATTAAATGAGAATGGCTGTTTATGGTTTTATCCTTTACTTAAATCTAAAAATGATCCTTCTCATAGCCATTTGTTTATGAATGTTTTTTTTCTCCCTCTGAAGTAGCATCCCATTTATTCTCATTCTAACTATTTACTTGTCTATTCCCACCTATAAAATCCACTTTCTGGTTTAGAGCTTTGCACCTCTGCCATTGTCTTTATTTAGAGTTAAGACAAAAGTTTGATCAAATTTGGTGAAGAGCTGAAAAAGAGGAGTAATCTTGGCCAGCTCCCTGAATACCTTTTCTTCCCCACCCTATCATTTCCGAAATTTCAATGTAATCCATTTCTAGCTTCTGGATGACACTCAGTTTTATCCCACGTGGTTTTGTTCACCAGCTGGAAAGGACTTTCAGAAATCATCTGTTCAGGCTGCATAAACACCTACAAATGCATATACAGTCAACTGCCCACTAGCATTCTGTTCTTTCCTCTTTCATTTTAAAATTTAATCACAGTCTATGAATAGTGACTATCTACACTTCATTCATTCATTCATTCATTCATTCATTCATTCATTCATTCATTCATTCATTCAGCAATCATTTATTCTGTGCCTCCTGTGTGCTTAGAAAAAGATCCCCAATTGGTTTACTTCATGCAGCCTAGAGTATCTAGATGATGTGGTAAGGAATTCTATACTTGTATTTGGAAAGACCTGAATGTGAATCCTGCTCCAGACACTTAGCAGTGTGAGGCTAGGCAAGACAGTTTCTTTATCTCTAAATTAGGGATAATATGACATCTATATCACTGGGTTGTGGTGAGTATCAAATAAAATATTTTGAAATACTTTAAAAACTTTAAATCAGAAGTTTTCAAGCTTTTTGTTCTTAGGAGCTGTTTAAACTCCTAAACATTATTTAAGGAACCCAAAGAACTTTTGTTATTGTTAGCTGTATCTACTAATATTTATTCTAGTAAAAATTAAAATTGTTATGTTTTTAAAATAATTAATTCATTTAAAGTAATGGTAATAAAGTTATTATATATTAACATAAATAGCCCATTTTGATGAAAAAAAATTTCCTGAACAAAAAATAATTCATGAGAAGTTGGCATCATTTTACATATTTTTGTAAATCTCTTAAATGTCTGAATCACCTATCTCTTTCTATATTCAATGTGTTGTGAAATGTTGTTTTAATTGCAGTATAAGAAGAAAATCCAACCTCATACTGATAGTGAGTTGGAAAATGGAGGAATATTTTAAATAGGTAAATAATGAGTTTGTATTATTATGAAAAGCATTTTGATCTTGCTAACCCCATTGAGTAGATATTGTGAACCCTAATGAGTCATGGACCACATTTTGAGATCTGCTGCCTTAAAACTCTGTAAAAATATTAACTATTATTATTATGATCATGATCATGATCCTGATATAAAAATATTAGCATTGCTTAATCTTCTCTTAATCAGCCAACTTTGCATTTTGTGAGAAAATTTTTAATGTTGTTCTGCTTTATGGTACTCAGTCTCTTTCCACACCAACTTTCTCAGAGAATAAGATTAATTTAAATATAAGCTAAAGAAAAAAATGAATAAGGAAAATTTAAATAAAATGAAGAAAAGCTAAAGGGAAAAGAGAAATTTACAAATCAAATCAAAATGGTACAGTTAAGGAATACTTAATCTGGTTCTTGGTTCCGAATACTAAACTCATAAATATATATCAAAAAACCAAACTCATAAATATGAGTCCATGTAAGTTGGCCCCCAATCTGTTTGGTGTTTAATGCATAGTTGTGTTATCTTTAGAAAGATATCAGTGTTGGCGGCAGCTAGGTGGCACAGTGGATAAAGCACCGGCCCTGGATTCAGGAAGACCTGAGTTCAAATCCGGTCTCAGACACTTGATACTTACTAGCGGTGTGACCCTGGGCAAGTCACTTACCCCTCATTGCCCTACAAAAATTAAAAAAAAAAAAAAGAAAAGAAAAAAAGATATCAATGTTAGTAAAAATCATGTAGTACCTAAAGGCTGAGCCTGTTAAAGTTTGACCTGGTCATCAGTCAGACCTTCTATCTGGAATGCCTTTGGCCTTCTGTATTTCAAACTTTTCTCTTTAGTCTCAAGGATTATTCTCTTAATCCTTCAGTTTTGAGATTTAGCTCTCATTCTTATGGACTTCTGCTCTTACAGCTTTACCTTCCTTGTCCTTTACAAGAATTTAGATCACTCTCTTATCTCCTTATTTAATAACCTCTTAACCTCCACAACATTATTAGCTCAACTAGGTGGTGGAATGAATTGAGTGCTGGACCTGGATTCAGGAAGACCTGAGTTTAAATCTGGCCTCGGACACTTACTAGATAGATGTGTGAACCTGGGGAAATCATTTAACCACTGTTCAGTTTCCTCATCAGTAAAGTGGGTATAATAATAACACCAACCTCCCCTGGTAATTATGTGAATCGAATAAGATAATACTTAAAAAAGCTCTTAACATAGTGCCTGTCTTAAATATTATATAAAAGTTAGTTGTTATTATTGTCATCAGTCATCACCACCATTATCATCATTACATAAAAATTTCAGCCATGATGGTGGTCTTTCCAGTCAGAGGATGAGATCCTAGTTTGAGCACATTGAATACTGGTGGCCCTAATTTCATTTCCCTTACTATTACTAAGAGCTCACCATTTTTTTAAAAAATTGGAATTTTTGCAAAATTACATACTATATGTCCTCATGCACTTTTCTATATGGCTAAGATTATTCATTCTCAAGCTTCGGAAGAACTTTCTTCTCACCTGAAACAAATAAAAAAAAAAATTTCTCAGACCAAAAAGGGTTCACAAGTGGAAAAAAACACCAAGCAACCCTGGTCTTGACCACTGTTGTTAAACTCAGATAAAAATTTATCTCTACAGATCATTTATTTAGAAAACCAAAAGTTAACAATATCTATGATATGTTATATTTTCATTTGTTTTATTAAACATTTTCCAATTACAATTAATCTGGTCCAGTGTTCTCTGGTGCCCTTGGGTAGGGCAGGAGTTTGCCGCCTTTGGTCTTCTCAGAAATCATTGAGCTTCCTCTAATCCTATGTTCTTCATCTCTGATCACTCACATGCATTCTACCATTATCTCCTCCTTCACTTCTGTTTCACATGAAGAAGTGCCCTTGCTCCTTATGAAAGCCAACCGCTTTATTATTTCACATGACTAGATTCTATCCCATCTCCTCCAACACATTGTCCCCTCTACCATTCATACTATTTCAGCTATTTTCACTCTGTCTACTAGCTCATTGCCTGCTGCCTAAAAACATAGCTATGTCACCCCAATCCTGAAAAAGAAAACCTCAATTGATCATTCTCTCCCCAATAGCTCTATTGTGCTATACATTTCTGCTCTTTGTAGTTGAAATCCAAGAAAAAAACAAAACAAAAGAAAACATTTACAATAGCTGTCTCCTCTCACTCCCTTCTTAAGTCTTGCAATCTGGCTTCTGACCTTATCATTCCATTGAAACTGCTTCCTCCAACGTTATTAGTGATCTCTTAGGTGCCAAATACTATGACTTTTCTCAATCCTCATTCTCCTTGACCTCTCTGCAGCCTTTGATACTGTTGGCCACTCTAACCTTTCTGGTACTCTCTTTTCTCTAGGTTTTCAGAACCCCCACCCCCATTCCTGGTTCTCCTCCTCTAATCTTTTGCTTCTTCTCTGAATCCTTTGCTGGATCTTCTTCCAGATCATGTCTTTTAACCATAGGTATCCCTCAAGAATCTGTTCTAGGTTCTCTTCTCTATCTATACTGCTTCACTTGGGGATTCCATCAGCTACTATAGATTTAATTACCATGTCTATACTGCTAACTCTCCTGCCAGAAACTCTCTGCTAACTTCCATTCTCTTAAACTGACTGTGCAGTAGACATCTTAACCCCAACATGTCTAAAAAAGAAGACAGTATCTTTCCATCTAAACTCCCCTTTCCTGAACTCCCTTTTACTGTGAAGGGCAACACCATCTTCCCAGACCATCAGGTTCCCAACCTAGTATTCCTCACCATTCCTCCCCATGCCCATATCCAAGTTGTTTGCAAGGCTCGTAGATTCCACCTTTGCCACATCCTGCAAATATACCCCCTTTTCTGTTTTCACACTGCCTCCACTCTAGGGTAGACTCTCATACCTGGACCATTGCAATAGCCAGCTGCCTCACGTCCCTTCCCAGTCCAGCCAGTTACCAGTGATTTTTCTAAATCACAGGTTTGACAATATTGCACAATTGGCCTCCAAACTTCACCACTTAATAAACTCAATGCTTCACTGTTGTTTCCAGGATTCAAGAAAAATTGTTCTGGCATTCAAAGCTCTTCATAATCTTCCTGCCTCTTACTTTTCCAATCTTTTTACATATGTATTTTTTGATCTACTGATATTGTCTTTCTGTTCAATGAACAAGACACTCCATCTCTTAGCTTCAGGCATTTTCTCTTGCTGTCCCCCATTCCTGCAATGGCCCTCTCCTTTCAGCCTACTAACCCTTAAGTCCCAACTAAAATATCTTCTTTTACTATAAGCCTTTCCCAATCTCTCTTAATCATGTCCTTCCTCTGTTAATTAATTCCTATTTATCCTGCATATATTTGTTTGCATGTTTTCTCTTCAATTTTCATTATATTATGTTTCTTCAGGGCAAGAACTATCCTTTTTTTCCTGATTTTTTTTTTGGTGAGGCAATTGGGGTTAAGTGACTTGCCCAGGGTCACACAGCTAGTAAGTGTTAAGTGTCTGAGGTCAGATTTGAACTCAGGTCCTCCTGAGTCCAGGGCCGATGCGCTATCCACTGTGCCATCTAGCTGCCCCCTGTTTTTTGTTTTGGGGTGTTTTTTTTTTATCTCCAGCACTCAGCACAATGCCTGGCACATATTAGGCACTTAATAAATATTCAATGATTGATGGATGGATGGATGACTTAACCTTTTTCCATATGGTGGATCCCTTGGGCAGTCAGTCTGGGGAGGCCTAAGGACCCTTTCTCAGAATTATATTTTTCAGATGCATAAAATAAAATCAATAGGATTATCAGACAAATTAATTACATGAAAGTGTAGTCATCAAAATATTTTAATAAAAACAGATTCACATACTGTAGCTGAATAACCTATGTTCTGAATTATTTCAACTTTCATGAGATTCAATATTCAGGGAAAGGTTGTTGGTGTACTATGACCTCTGAAATCCCTTCCAGTGCCAAGTCTGTTTGTATAAAAAAAAAATGATTAGGTAAGGGGATTTCTGGGAAATTGATGCAGCTGTCCTGTAGCCCTCTGGCAACTTGAATTTTGAGAAGATAGATCAGGAACCAAAGAAAATCATGCTTTTATTATTTAAGGCTCAGAATGAATAACACAAAACCTGCAAGACAGTGAAAGAAATCATACTTTTTGTCTTCGAGCTCAAAGTTCCTCACATTTTGTTTGCTTTTCTAGATCTGGTCAATCATGTGGTCTTATAATAGAGAACATTCTAGATAGAATTGAATAATCAATGCCACATACCTTATTTCCCACACAAAAGAATCAAGTTCAGCAGGGTGTTTAATTTTGATTTGATATAACACAATACCATGTTTTCTATAGCTTTCTTTTACTCTAAACCAAATGTTGTCAAATCTCTTTTAGAAAGGCCATCAATCTACAAATTTAGTTCTTCTCTAAAAAAAGAAAAAAGATTCAATTTCTCTTATAAGCCAGGGCTATCATTTATCACCATCACCACCACCACCACCACCATCATCTTCATCATCAATATCATTACCATCGTCATTTTACTTTGCACTCTTATCTTTTGTCTTGCTGTTGCTGTTTCCAGAATGACATGTTTCAGTTTCAGAAAGATTTTCCATATAGGAAGAGGGCAGAGTGGAAGAGAAGATGACTGGTTCTAAAAAGGACCCATTTTGTATTTTTATGAGAGTGTTGTAGTTTGCCCCAATTTTGGCTATAAATGGAGGTCACAACTCCACCCTTCCTTTAAATAGGTACATTGAACTCTGAGATTAACTACAATTATGTTGTCTAGCAGTCAGCTATATGTAGCTCCCTCAAATACCTATACTTATCCAACTCACAGTCACCATACTGGAACATTGAATGCCCAGAAGGCAATGAATATTTCTCTCTTTAGGGTTCTTCAGGTGAAGTCCTTATTGGTGTGCTTCTCATTGATTGTCAGCTAGTAGTCTTAATTTGATTTTAGAAATGTGTGTTTTACTAAGGTGATATAGTAAAAATAATTGCAACAAAACATACCCCTTCCAAAAATCTAGGGCAAAGTTTTTTCGCAAGTCCAGGAGCAGATTGGGCTGAAACAGACAACTTGATAATACGTGTAGAGAACATGAGTTGAATCAAAGGGGAAACTTGCAATTCCTATTGAATAGAGATTCTTTCTTGAGTCTATATTCAGCACTATTTTTTACTTCAAGAGGTCAAGTACTTGAAGGTGCTCCCTTCCCTGGGTGTTTCTCTGAATCTATGTCTATGTTCATGTTTGTCCTTGGTGTATCTCTGTTCTCTGTAACATTGTAAATAGAAGAGAGAGAGAGAGAGAGAGAGAGAGAGAGAGAGAGAGAGAGAGAGAGAGAGAGAGAGAGAGAGAGAGAGAGAGAGAGAGAGAGAGAGAGAAGAGAGCACCACATTCCCATTTTCAAACAATTCCCTTTCTGGGGCTTGGCATGAGATGCTAGACTAGACTACTATTGAAATTATCTTGATAGATTGGCTAGCACTGATATTACTAGATCAAGGTGTATGACTAGTTTAGTGTTGTTTTGGAAGGGGAAGAGGGTGAATATAGCTCCAAACTGAATTTCAGAATGCACGACCAAAACATAGTCCATTAGTGTGTCTGTCCTCCCATAATCCCGACTCCCATTACTGCTTTCCTTTTTTGTCATCTTCATCAGTCTGATGGTTATAAGGTGGCATCTCAGAATTAGGTTAATTTGTGTTTCTCAGGTTATTAGTGAGAGTGTTTGACATGATATTTTTCAAATCCTGTCCAGAAACTAGCTGCAAGACCCTGGGTTATTCATTTCTACTTTCTTGGTCTCAGTTTCTTACATCAGTAAGGGGGGGGGCAATAAAAGCATCTACGTAACAAGGATGTTGTGATGATTAATTGAGACAATATATGGAAGGTACTTTGTAAATCTTAAAGCACTATATGAACAAGACAATGATGATGATGAAACAAGGTCTACCAAAAGTCTTAGTGCCATTTTCAGCTAAACTATATGTTGATTGATAGCTTGAATTGCTTTTTTTGGGAAAATTCTTCTTGAGTTTTATCACATTGTTGTCTCCTGTCTGACTACCCTTTCTTATTTTCCTTTGCTAGATCATCATTCTTATTCTATCTCTTTATGTGAGTGTGCCCCGGGAGTCTGTCCTGAGACTTCCCTTCTTTCTTAACCTCTCTTTTGGTGATTCACCCAAAGTTTCTTATTTCTCATAATTTTCCTCTCTTATTTTTTCATAATTTTCCTGTACATAGCTTGCCTTGTATATAATTGTTTACATGTTGTCTCCCCCACTAGATTGTAAGCTTCTTGTTGACAAAGTCTGTCTTTTACCTCTTTTTGTATCCTCGGTGCTGAGCACAGTGCTTAAAGCAGAGGAGGTGCCTAACAAATGTGTGACTTATTTCTATACAGAAAATTCCTACAATTAAATGCCCAAGCCTATTCTTGTTTCTAAACTCTATTCCTGTTTCACTGACTACTTCTTAGACATTTCCAACTGGATGTGCTATAGGCATCTCAAACTCAGTATTGCAAAACAGGACTCATGGTTTTCCTCCCTAACCTATCCTTCTTCCTAACTTTCCTATTTATGTTGAAGATAGCACCTATCATTGCAGTTACTAAGATTCATAACCTCACAGTCATCCTTGATTTTTCACTCTTATTATTCATATCTAATATTGTCAATTTCCCCTCTGCAGCATCTTGAATATCCATCCCCTTTCTTTCCGTTCACATGCCATCACACCATGATCACCTCTCTACTACTCTATTGCAATAGAGGTTGGTCTCCTGACTTTTGGGTCCTTAACTCTTCAATCTCTCCTTAACACAGCTACAGAACTGATTTTCCTGAGCCACTAATATGTCAACCCACTATTCAAGAAGCTTTCATAGTTACCTATTGTCTCTTGGGTAAAATACAAAGTTCTCTGTCATTTAAAACCTTTCATAACCTGACTCTAGCCTAACTTTCAGGTTGCTTTTATATTACTTTCCTTTGATATTCAAACTACATAGTCTTCTTTTGCTCCCCAGAAACAAAAGACTATTCCCTACTTCCTTGTATTGACACAAACTATCACCTATACTTGAAATGTCTCACCATTGCCCTCTAGAATTCCCAGCCCAAAAATCAACTCCATAGATGAGATTTTTCTTGAGCCCTACATTTGTACTGTACAGTCCCTTTGGAAATTCCTTTGTGCATACTTCATACTCTCTTGTATTGGTTTATCTGTGCTATTTTGTTTTCAGTAGGGAGAATTTAAGTCCCTACATAGGAAGAATGATTTCTTTTTTTTTTTTTTGTCTTTTTTATAGATGTAGCTTTAGAGAAGCAATGCCAGACCAAGTTTAGTAAAAGTCATTCATGACATTTTAATCTTTAATCATCTACTATTTTTCTCCTAAAGATAAAACAGGAATATATGAGTTCATGACCCCCTCAGCAGGATAAGACAGCTGCCTCTCTGCAAAATTAATTGTGACTCAGTCTAAAGCAGTTTTCATTGAATGCAAAGTGAGGGTTTTCATCATTTTATAAAGCACCATCTTTATCATGGTGTATACAGTTTACTATTTTATAGCCCTTAATAAAATATAGGGGATTTTTTTTTCATGGACAGCAGCATATTATGACAGATAGAATGACCTTGGAGCCAGAAAGGCCTGACAAATCCTAGGCAAACCTCCTGAGTGATCTAGCCAACTCTCTAAGAATTTAAGTTAGAAAAAAGATACTGACTTACATCAATAGAGGGAGTTGAAATCATAGGTCTAAATCCTATCCCTTGTGTTTGAAATGATCATGAGCTCTTGCTTCATTATCATCATCTACTACTACTACTACTACCACCACCACCACCACCACTACCACTACTACTGCTGCTGCTGCTACTGCTGCCACCACCACTGCTACTTCTACTGCTGCTGCTGCTGCTACTACTACTCCTAGTAGTAGGAGGATGAAGAGTAGGAGTAGTAGTAGGAGTAGTAGTAGTAGTAGTAATAGTAGTAGTAGTAGTAGCAGTAGTAGTAGTAGTAGAAATATAATATTTATATCAGAATTTAGAAATATTATCACATATTATCCTCACAACAACTCTGGGTATATTATTGTTCACATTTTTTAGATGAGGAAACTGAGGCAGACAACGTTTCTGTGACTTGCCAAGGCTCACAGACCTAGTAATTGTTTGAGGTAGGTTTTGCAATCAGAATTTCTAACTCCAAACCCCACACTCAGTCTGCTATGTCACCTCACTGCCTATCCCTCTTACCTTGTTCATTCATGAATTGTAAAAGAGAATTCCTTTCCAGAACAAACTCTTGAAATGGTATGTGTAGAATAAATGAGATAGCATACAGAAAAAACTTTGCAAAACTTAAGGTACTATACAATTGCTAGTTATTATTGTTGTCCTTTGGGGAAGTTCTTATTCCAAATTAAATGTTTATAATAAGATGATATTGTTGTTAGCAATAACAAAAAAGGCTGAGGAAGAGGACCTTAACACCAATATTTAGGCATTTTAATGGTCCATGAATGTGACACAGTAGAGTGGAGGTAGGTCTGGGAACCAGGAAGACATATAAAGTCCTTGCCCACTCTGATAGATGATATACTACTTGTGTGTTCATGGACAGTTCTTTTATCTCATCGTTCCCCAGAGAATTCTCTAAGACTTTCACTTATGCACCTGTTACCAACTTTTATCTGTGGAAAAATTCTATACAAAAACTGGCCCAGACTTTTATAAAAATGTTTTATTCATCATCATTTTGACCTCAGAGTCACATGATGTCAATGGCATTTGAAAAGGAAATGTTTCTGGTGCCACGTGAAGGTAGAAAGAGAAAAGAAAGGCCCACATTTAGGGAAAAAAATGTTGTAGGATCTCAGGTTCAAAATGGTTCAAATTTAGATGGATTATGTGTCTGTGGAAATGTTAAAGAAGGGAAAATTCCTCGAAATACTGATGAGAAAAAATCAACATGACTTCAAAGTAGACATCGTCTATTTGGCAAAAGAGAAGGCTTGAAGAGGATTTAAATTTTGAAAAGTTGGGGCGCTGAGGGATGGCTGTCATTGCTAACAGTGAGGTAGAACGAGCATCACTGTCGAAGTTAGAAAGCTTAGTTTGAAACATTGTTAAGTTTATGGATATGTATGATACAATGGGGGAAAATGGTGAATTTGGGATCATATGACCAGTCTGCACCCTTTTTAGCCAGAGCATTATTATTTTGGAGAACAATACCTGATCTTTGCATGAATCCCAATTTCTCCTTGGATATGTCTTTGCCCTCATTGCTAATACAGTACAAGCTCATAGAGTGCATTGGACTAGAAGGCCTATAGCAAATAATTATATTTTACAAATTAATCAGCTTGTCTGAACTCACATTCCCCCCCCCCAAAATACATCAAAAGTATTTCATTCAGCTGGTTTCTATTCTGTTGCTCATTTTCAGTTTAAAGAAAACTACACCTTTCACTGGTATTGAAAAGTCATGATCGAGGGAGTAATATTGCGGGAGATTTTGGCAATGTAAAAATATTAGTGAGAATTCATTGTAAAAATGAACAATTGCTACAGGGTATTTGAAATTCTATATTTGGGGGTCTGAATATAAAAACAGGCAGGGTGATATACTAGCAATGATAATGTCTTCTTTTCTGTAGTGTTTTGTAAACTACGTTATCTCCATTTTTCCTCTAAGAAGAGGAAATTGAACTTTAGAGAGGATAAATGAATTTACCCAAAGTCATCTTGTGGATCTTTTTCCCAGGGCTCCTTCCCTGGCATTTATTTTCTAGCTCACTACAGCCTCTAAAACATACACTTTATGTGTGTTTTTAAAAAGAGCCCCTTTTTTTCTTTTGTTTTTTTTTTAACCCCTATAATTTGTATGTCCTGGTGACTTATTTGAGCTTCTTTTAGGCACTAATTCCTTGGGCTTAAATTTGCTTCACAAAAGTACATTTCTTTGACTATCAGATTTGTTGTAAAAATTGTTTTCAAAAGCAAAGGGAAAAAGTAGTTATTAAAAGTGTCCATTTAGAATGACTGTTGTCATTGTCCTCATGCTATTGCTGCTCTGGTTTTGTGATAAAAGCAGCAATGACAATTGGGTAATGGAAACACTGATGGCACATTTGTCACATATACTGGGAAATTGGCAGTGGTTTCTGTAACCAGGGACATAAGCACTTCTCTAAGGGTGTCTTAAAGGAAAAAAAAATCCAGCAACTTTTGAGGAGAAATCAGACCACAAAGATCTCCTTCTGCTTTGACCCTTATTTCTAGGTCCTTATTCTTTTATTTCTGTAAGGAGCCTATATTAGCAGGAGAAGCCACTGTAGGGACTGACAGTGATATCAGGAACACAGAAAAGTCATCATCATTTTATCTACCATTTATTAAAAGCACCAACTACGTGTCAGACAAAGAGGAAAAATGAAAACTGTTCTTGCCCTGTCTGGGAGCTTATATTATACAGAATAGATACAACACAGGTATATATAGATATGTGTATATGAATAGATAGATAAGGATTTAGTCATAGCATATGATGAATATGAAAGGGGAAGTGGTATAAATTAAAAAGAATCCTTGATACATTTGAGGCCAAAAGTAATTTTGTAGGGTCAATATTTTTTTTAATTGTACCTATTATTACATATATATTTATTGATAAACAGAAGTATTAAATATAGGACATCTAAAGTCAAAATGTCTTCCCTACCTTATGTATGTTCTAATATCATTATTATTATTATTGGTGGGCCAATTAGGGTTAAGTGACTTGCCTAGGGTCATATAGCTGGTAAGTGTCAAGTGTCTGAGGCCAGGTTTGAACTCAGATCCTCCGGAATCCAGGGCCAGTGCTTTATCCACTGTGCCACCTAGTTTCCCCTAATATCATTATTTTCCTATTTTTTTCCTTCAAAGAAAATTGAAACAAGGAAGGAATAGTGAGTGCTCAACTTGATATTTTCCAAATAGGTCAAATGGTATTTTCTTTTTCTTTTTCTTTACTTTTCTTTTCTTTTTTCTTTTCTTTCCTTCCTTCCTTCCTTCCTTCCTTCCTTCCTTCCTTCCTTCCTTCCTTCCTTCCTTCCTTCCTTCCTTCCTTCCTTCCTTCCTTCCTTCCTTCCTTCCTTTCTTTCTTTTTGGGGGGTGATGTAGGTTAAGTGACTTGCCCAGGATCACACAGCTAGTAAGTGTCAAGTGTCTGAGGCTTAATTTGAACTCAGGTCCTCCTGAATCCAGGGCCAGTGCTTTATCCACTGTGCCACCTAGCTGCCCCCTCAACTGGTATTTTAGATCCAAAGTAAATTATACCTCAATAGGAATAATACTATTAAAGAAAACAAAGAAATTACTAATTACAGTTTCTGAGATACAGAAAGTCCTTGAAGTGACAACGATGGAAGTCAGACCTCCTGGGCAAGACACGTTTTAGCCATAGGCCATTGAAGGAGAAGTTTCCTACCCAAAGAAAGATGTTAACCAATTAAAATAACATGTTGATCAATAAACAATGAAGACTGTCTAAAATCTTGATTCATTCATTATTTTTAAGATGTTTGTTTACATATCATCTAGTGTATAGCTAAAACTGTTCTATATTTAAAGGAGACAACAACTATTAAAAAAAAATGATAGCAGTTTGGAAGTATGGGGTATGGCAGGAGCTCATGGGTATAACTTCACTGTACCCAGATGAAAACTCAATAACAAAGAAAGCCATTTGCAGCTCAGGGTGAAAGAGAATGTATTTAAAGGAGACTTATTATGGGGGTGGGGGGGCATTGTCAATGAGTCTGTGGTGGCAAAGGTAGATGTTAATTTCTTTGAATTCCCGCAAATTCCTTCCCTTTCCCCTCTGATATTTATACATGTAGGTTACATAGGGCAAGGAACCTTCTTTGTTCTAACTAGCATTATTCATTTGTTGCAGTGCTCATGAAGAAAATGCTGATATGTTTGAAAGATGACTATATGTGCTTTAGTGTAGCACATATGGTTCTTCCTTACATCGATGTCCATTCTGCATGTCTTGGAATCCACATTCCATCCCTTATATGGATATTCAGAGCATTTGTTTGTTTGTTTGTTTTATGTCCCAGATCCCACAGGAAGAAAATACTTTTATATCCGCATCTTAAACAGAATGCAAGAATTTGAAGTTTGAAAGACATCTCAGTGGAAAATCTAACGCAACTCATATACAGAAAGAATTTTCCACTGCAACATACCTGACAAATGGCCATCTTAACCATGTTCTATAATAAATTCAAAAGGAATAAAGTTATGTAAATGATAAAATAACACTGTGAAAAACAGAAGATAGAAAGCTTTATCCTTCAGAATTTTCAATAGGGGATAAACTCATAATCTGCTACTCCATAGTTAATATTATGTAATAGAAAACAGATAACAAATTACATAATTAAATGTTTTATACAAATAAAAATAATGCAGATAGAATTAGATGAAACAATCTAGACTGGAAAACATTTATATTTGTAATCACATAAATTCTAATATCCAAAAAGAATAAGATTTTTAATATAAATCTATGAGATGAAATGGTAGTCTCTAATTGATGAGTGCTCAAGGTATTAAGAAAAGTGTTTTAAGGAACAAGTGCAAACTATCAATAGCCACATGACACATGCTCATAATTACTAATAGTCAGAAAATGTACAGCAACTCTTATGGGTCACCTAAAAGCCAGAACATTGGGAAAGATTGTTTAAGATGGAAAACTCCATCATTGCTTTTGATGTGGAAGAGCAGGCACACGAATTCACTAGTGATGGCACTATGACTTAGGTTTAGGGCACTTTTGCTATGATGTTTGAAAAAAAATCATGGCTACTTATAATATAGTTCAGTACTTTTAACTCAACAATTTTTGATCAAGCAATTTCCTATGGGGTTCATACCTTAAGCAGATTCCTAATGGAAAGAAGACTTCTGCATACAAAAATGTTCATAGGTTCTCTATTTATAATAGCAAGATAGCAGCAAATCATGTGCCCCAAAGATTGGTAAATTATTGAATAAAGTATACTATAGGAATATAATTTATATATATATATATATATATATATATATATTACCATATAGGACAATTAATTAGAAGAATTGAAAGAAATATGGGAAGGTTTGTGTAAAATGATGCAGAGTGAAGAAAATACTCCAAAGAAGGATATATATATGATGATTATGAGTATAGAAACATTTTTTTTATGTTACCAGGGTTAAATGACTTACCCAGGGTCACAGAGCATCTGCAGGGTGATGGTCCTGGAGCATGCTCAGTTCGATCTGGTGCCACTTATCTCTTTTGGGTGTGTCCAGGAGGACTGGAATGCAGAGTGTCAGTCCTGGAGCATGCTTGCCTCTTATCTCTTTTGGGGATGTGTGTGTCCTTGATTGAGTTCAAGGAGAGGCCTACTTGATTTCAAGGGAAAACCCCTGAGGTTTCAAGGAAAAATGTTCCTTGAATTCCCCAGAGAACTGTTGGGGTAACCGGGGCCCATAATCCTCCCATGACAATATGAAATGTTTATTTGTGATGTATATAAATTGTGAAAAATAAAACGTGTTTTTTTTTTTTAGTTAAGTAACTGTAAGCACCCAATGACATCAGATTTCCAGAGTACTATATTTTTGAACTAACAAATGCCTACTTTGAACTTGAAAAAAATGTTTAAGGGGATAGAAAATAAACAAAATAAACTATATTAATGAGCAAAATGTTTTTGGAAATCACAGTGACACTCCAAATAATGGGGAAGGAGGCCCTCTGGGAGAAGAGCAAGACCTTTTTTTTCAATCTTAACCAAGAATCTTACAGGTTAAAAAAAATAGGCTTCTACTAGTGGTATCCAGGAAGTCCACCTAGCTGGCAGTGTTCTCACTAAGGGCCTAGAGAGGGTTTAAGAAGCTCGTGTGTGTGTGTGTGTGTGTGTGTGTGTGTGTGTGTGTGTGTGTGATGGACTGTTTTGTTCATCTGATGAAGCCTGTGGACCCTTTCTCAAAAAGTTTTTAAATAAATCAAATAATGTTCATAGGATTACACAGGAAATACATTCTTTTGAAATTGTCGATCTTTCCATCCATCTATATATCTATCTATCTTATCTATTTTTTTTTAATTCACAGACCACAGGTTAATAATCTTTTAGTATTCCTTGCTTTAGAAACAGGAAAAAAAAGAGTAAAATCTATCCCAAGAAAGAGAAGAGCTTACTCTAGCCTGCCATTCATTCCTTCTCTCAGTCATACAAGAAGCTTATGTTCAGAGCTTACTGTAAGGCGCACATTATTTAGGATGAAATGCAATTAATGACAGATTATGCCCTGGAAGAAAATGGACTCTCTACTCTGTGAGCCTTTCTAAATGACTACAAAATGGGCAGCTCACAAATTGATATTCTTTCTCTTATATATTTATTTTGAATTCCAAATTCCTCCCCTCTCCTCCCCCCTCATCAACAAGGCAAGCAATTTGATATACATCATACATGTGTGGTCATGTAAAAAATATGTCTATACTACTCATTTTGTAAAACAAAACAGACCAAAACAACAATAGTAACAAGAAGAAAAATAAAGAAAAAAAATTATTAAAGTCAGCTTCCATCTTCATTCAGACTCCTTCAGTCCTTTCTCTGGAGATGCTAGAGAGGGATGCCATTTTTCATCACAAGTCCTTTTAGAAATGGACACACTGATATTCTTAAAGCTCAGGTCTGTGCATTTCTGTAGCTCCCTTGCATTATCAGTTAAGTAGAAAATTCTCAGCCTGACATTTCAATTCTTTCACCTGATGCCCTCCAACCTACCTTGCATCGTTTGTCCTTTACTCTTCTGTTCCGGTAAAACTGGCCTCCTAGTTGATCCATTACATAGAAGACATTCCATCTCCCACCCTTCTAATCCACTCTAATTCATCCCTCACACAGCTACTAAAATTAATTGATCTGGCCCTGTAATGTTCCTATTCAATAAATTCTTTTGACTTCCTACTGTCTCTAGGCTAAAATGTGAATTCCTCTTTGTGCCTCCAATGCCCTTCACAATCTGGCCCCATTCTTTTTTTTTTTTTTTTCCATCCTGCCTATACAATATTCCTCTTCCTGAATTCTTCAATCAAGACAAAAAAGCCTACAAAGTGTCAAGCTTGTGGGGATATGACCTACAAGGAGCAAGCAGGCATGCAAAATGCCCCAAACAAATTAAAATGTAATTGGGAAATGCTTAACAGTATAAATTAAAAAACACAACAAAGATAATGTTAATTTGTGGTTCTCTAAGGCAATATGTGGCCCACAGGGATCCATTTCCTCCATTACTTTGCACTGCCTGCTCTTCCATGTCTATAATGCATGATCTCCTTATTTCTGCCTCATAATACTAATTGTTTGTTTGCTTTGTTTTCCCTTCAGATATCACCTAAATTTGCTCCTCTGTAACTTCTACTTATTTGATCAAAGAATTATTGATTCAGTATAAAGACCATTAAGTCCCTCATCTGTAAGATGAGGGAACTGAGACTAACAGATAGATGTTGTATCTCAGGAAGAATTTGAACTCAGGTTCTCCTGACTATTCATCATATCATCCAACTGCCTCCTCTTACTATTCTCTAGGGATAAAGAGCACATCACTAATCACTCTTCTCAGTTTAATTTCTTCTCTGCACCACAGCCCTTAGCTACATAAAGATGACTGTAATGTCCCACTTAAATATTTTTTAAAGCAATAATATTTTTAACAATTCATTCATTCATTCATTTTTTTTTTTTTTTGGTGGAGCAATGGGGGTTAAGTGACTTGCCCAGAGTCACATAGCTAGTAAGTGTCAAGTGTCCAAGGCTGGATCTGAACTCAGGTCCTCCTGAATCCAGGGCTGGTGCTTTACTACTGCACCACCTAGCTGACCCCTCCACTCCCCACTTAGATATCTTCTAGAAGACTTAATATTGATTCTTTCAACTGATCTAAAGGACCAACTTCTTCAGTTAATCTTCATATAACATAGGTGCAAAGTTCTTCACCATGCTCAGTGCCATCCTCTGCAAATTCTCCAGTTTAAAAGCTGAATAAACCCCTAGCTAGAGCAGCTAAGTGGCACAGTGGGATAGAGAGGTGGACCAGGAGTCAAGAAGATCTGAGTTCAAGTCTAGCCTCAGACACTTTGCAATTGTGTGACCTCAGGCAAGTCATTTAATCTCTATTTGCCACAGATCCCAGGGTATTTCAATTGGAGACCTCCATCCATATCAGTGTTAAATCTATAACAATAACTCTGAGTTCAAACATTCATCCATTTCTGAATCCATCTAGTTCTCTTATTATATATGTTTTATTTCTACATATTCTTATCTGGATTAGTAAGGGATCTTGTATCAATTTTATCAGGTAAATTTTATCCAAAGTATTCCTCACATGTTGTTGTTGAGCTCTTTCAGTAATTTTTGACTCTTCATGACCCCATCTGGGGTTTTCTTGACAAAGATATTGTAGTGGTTTGTCATTTCCTTCTCCAGTTCATTTTACAGATGAGAAAATGGAGACAAACAGGGTTGAATTACACAGCCACTAATTGTCTGAGGCTAAATTTGTCCTCAGGTCCCCTTGATCCAGGGTTAGCACTTTTCTACTGAGCCACCTAACTGCCCACATTCCCCACTTCTACTACTTTATTAATCTTGTCAAAGGATGAAATCAGGATAACTTGTTATGAACTGTTACTGACAAAACCACACAATTATCATAATCTTTTTAATAACAGTTCCCTGTCTTGATGTTCATCAAGCATCTTCCTATTGATCTCTTTTGAAATGTTCCCAGAAATCAAAGTTCAACTCTCTGGCATTTGGTTTGAAGACTTCTCTTTTTGAAAATTTAGGTAAACTTTGTCCTCTAGTTTTGTGATATTCCTGCCATTTTCAATGATCTTCCAAATATTACTGTGGCTCAGCAATTACATTTGAGAGTTCAGCAGTAACATTTGAAAGTTCAATGCCTAAGGATTTAGTTTCTATAGGCCAGGTGGCTCAACTTTATAGAGGATAATCCAGTTCTCTCCTTTATCTTGCTCATCAACTCTTTGTTAGTTGATCTATCCTTTTAAATGTAAAGCTAATTCTCTTTCCTAGAGAAATCGGAAGCAAAATTAGAATTGAGTAGTCCTGTTATCTCTCTATTACAAATGAACATATTCTCATTCATCCCAAATTCTTTTGCCTTCTTTGATTCCAATCTAGCTTAAAATAACAAATAAGAAAAGCTTTTCATTGGCCTTAGCTTCCTATACTACCTATACTATTTTTATAAGACTGGGCCACACTATTATATACATCAGTTATCTGGCTTTGCTTTCTATCCCATTCTTTAAAAGCTAAGTTGCTTCTGCAGATCCCTGTGCTTTTCATTGATGTCTTCGGATAAATGCCATTTTACCTCCTCATTGGAACTGTTTCTCTTTGTGTCTTTAGAATTTCATTCTTGAACATCTTTAATCCATCCAGGGATGACTTTCCCAGGAGCATTTTAGTCCATTGGATCCTACCAGTCTTTCCTTCATCTGAACCTTTTTATAATGCACATCTCCAAGATCTAAGGTACAGGGCAGACTATCCAGATTTCATCTCCTCTGTCATGCAGTTCTAGTTGGGCATTGTCACTTCTCCAATTTACTCTTCATTTCTAATTCTGCAATAAGTTCATCCATGTTGAGACTTCTTCCAGTATAGAATTCTCTTTCCTCCTCCTTCATTAAGGCAATAATAATAACTAATATTTAAAATAATATCTACCCTATGACAGATACTGTCCTTAGGGCTATGCAAACATCTTGTTTGCTTATTGCAATTCTGGGAGGTAGGTAATATTATTATTTCTATTTTATGGTTGAGGAAACTGTGGGAAATGGAGAATTAATCACTTGTCCAAGTTCACAAAGGTAGTATGAGTCTGAGACTGGATTTGACCTCAGGTCTTTCTAAATTCAGGACCAGTACTCTATCCACTCTGGCAACTGTCTTCTAAAATGACTTGCCTGGAGTCACTGATCCTGTATGAAAGATATGGGATCTGAATGAAATTTTTCCTGACTCTGAGGCTAGGTCTACATATCCTTGATGTCACACTGAATTTTTTTTTTTTAGCAATTCTGTAGAAAATACTAATCTACTTTATTTCCAACTGTTTGTTTAAACAAAATATAATACTGTGAATACTTTTGTATACATTGGCCCTTTCTTCCTGCTTGTGGTTCCTTTGGGCATATATTGAGTAGTAGAATTGCCAGTTTAAAGGGCATGGAAAGTTTAATTTCCCTTTATTACTAAATTCCCAATTGAGCCCCCAAACTATTAGATTAAGTTTCATCACTACCAATAGTATATTCATGAGCATATCTCTTTAACACCCCCTGTAACACTGACTATTCCATATTTCATTATTTCTGCCAGTTTGCAAGGTGCAAGGTGAAACCTTGGACTTGCTTTAATGTGCAATTCTCTTATTATTTGTAATTTAGAAAGTAAGTTAAATCTAATAGGGATTTTTCTTCTCTTCTCAGTCTCTCATATATTATTCTTCATAACTCTAAAGGATTTAACATGGTTGCTTTAACTCCTTTCTGGTTGAGCTGTATATACCCATGAGATTGCAGCAATATCAATTTTAATTGTTGTATTCATGCCATTAGGGTAACCATAGGTCAGTCCATATGCTTTACAAAATGTCACAATGTAGACTATTGGTTCATGGAGTGTTAAAGCTGACTAGTACTTTAAAGACCATTGAGCTCTACCTCCTTTTTATGGGCCTGGGGTACCTCAGAAGATTCCTGGGGGAAATCAAGGAACCTTCTCCTTGAGAAACTAAACCAAAGAACAGACACAACTAAAGAGATGAATGGCACTGGATCCAAACTGAGATAACTACAAGACCACCACCCTTCATTCCAGTCTCCCTTACCCCTAGGGAAGATAAGGTTAGGTATAGCTATACCCTTTGTGGGATGAGGGGGACAGAGATGGCTTGAGATATAGGAGCCCCCAGCTACCACCAATAGGGGATGGTCCTCCCCCAATAAGGGAAATTTCCACAGTCAGATGATCACCCCATGGTCCTCTATAAAAGTATTTGCCTGTCTCCTTCTCGAGGAGAAAGGTATTTCAGGTAGCCATGTCTCTGTGTCGTGCCTTCTCCCCATGAAAAGAAGTCCAAGGCCTTATCTCTTGGTTTCCTTTCCTTTGCACCTAAACAAAATATTATTCTATTCTAATTGGATTTGTGAGCAAGAGAGTGTAATTATTTAAAGAGGAATTCCTAAGGACCCTTCCCCCATAATACTCCTCATCTTATAAATGGGAAAACTGAGATAGATTGGTGAAGTTGCTTGTTCAATATTACATCTTTGGTTATTATTAGATGAGCAACTCCTAAAATCCAAGCTTCCTGACTCTCACAACAGTGTTCTTTCCCTTTCATCAAGATTATTCTACAAATAATTTCAGTGATCAAACTTGCCTTAAAGAATTCTTGTCTATATAGCTGAGCATAAATGGGCCACAGGAGTTTCACACAAAATCTCGAAGTTGTAGGGGCCAAATTTAATATGTAGAGAGTTAATAATAATGAGGGACCTCTAGGTACAATATGTCCTCCCCTCCAAACTGCCTCTTTAGATATTTTTTCCCAGGCCAATAAGAAAGGACCTTAACAGTCTCTTTTCCACAAACAAATAAGGTTTTATTAATAGGAATAAAATACACAGGAAAGGTGAAATTAATAAAATCAAAGACAATGGAATAGGGAAAAAGAAAAATGGATATTCCTCCTAAATCTAACAAAGCCTATACAATTCCCAAACTCACTTCTAGCTCAGCTAATTTCAAAGAGCTGGGCTCATTTATTAACTCACCACCTGGGGTCCATAGCTTCAATAGGAAAACAGCTATGCAGCCAGGACACACAGGACAAACTGCAAGGAAAATATCTCTCTCTCCTCCACTCCTGCAGCTCACCGACCAGAAAGAGATTGAGCTCCCCTCAGTGACTGTTTACTTTCCATCCCCCAAAAGGGAAGGTACTTCAAACTTGATCAGAGAGTGGTTTCTCCTGCTGACATCAGCAGCATATGTCATTCATGATAGGCCAGGTGTGGCCCATTTCAATCAGTCTGCCTAGTTCCATTATTTTACCACAAAGTCTCCCTCATAGTCTCTGGACATGACCCAGCCTCTCTTTTCATCATACATTTCTTTGGCAAGACATTCCCTACACCCACTTTTTCTGTGTATTTTTTTTTTTACTGATTTCGTCCTGTTTGCAGTTGCCATTGTTCTTTCCGCTTCCTTTCTGGGTGATTGTCGATGTCAATTTCTCAGATCGATGTGTTCCTTATCTCATAACAGTAAAAGAAATCTGGCAGAATATTGGTATTAAAAGCTGAGCCCTAGTGTCATGGAGAAGCTTGGGGTCATTAAGAAGACCCATGTTGGGAGAACCCTGGAATACAAAATCAAAAGTTTACTTTATGAAGGATTGGGGGGAGAGGGAGTTATGCCATTTAAACCAAAAACCCAGTGCAAAATATGCACAAGGTAAATAAAAAGTAATTCAGGGGATGCTAACACATGAGAGCCTCATGTAGGAGGTGACGGGTATGCTCAAATTGAAAGAGATAAGGATCAATAGAGGGTAGAGATGAAGAGGATTATTCTAAAAATGGGACCCCTCAACACCATAGAGGTAAGGGATAGAACTTTGCATGGGAGGGGTGGTATAATATATGCATGGGTGTAGGTTTACCTCCTAGATGCAATACTGTACACCTACATGATTTTAATGATAGCATTTAGGAAACTATTAAAAATACGGTATGTTTTCTGTAATCACTGAATGAATTATAAAAAGCTGTTTATTAAGTGCTATGTACTGTGAGGGCCAAATTTAATATATGTACAGTTAATTGAGTGGCTCACTGTAACATTGGGGTCCTGGAAATAATGAGGGACCTCTAGGTCCAAAGCTCCCTCCTCTCCAAACTGCCTTTTTTCGATATTTCTCCACGGCCAATAAGAAAGGAGCCTAACAGCCTTTTTTCCACAAACGAATCAGGTTTTATTAATGGGAGTGAAATAAACAGCAAAGGTGAAATTAATAAAATCAAAGACAAGGGAATAGGGAAAAAGAAATAGAGATAATCCTCCTAACTCTTACCTAAGTCTATACAATCCCCAAACTTGCTTCCAGTTTAGCTAATTTAAAGAGCAGGGTTTGTATGTTAACTTACCACCGAGGGTCCATAGGTTCAATGGAAAACCAGCTTTACAGCCAGGGCCCGTAGGACTCATCTGCTCCTGCTGCTCACACTACTGGAAAAGAAAATCACTCCAGAAGAACACTCAGCTCCCCTCAATGAGCATTTACTCTTCCTCCTCCAAAAGGGAAGGTCCTTCAAACTTGATCAGAAAGTGGTTTCTCCTGCTGACATCAGCAACACACATCACTCAGGCCAGGCCAGGTGTGGCTCATCCCAATCAGTCTGCCAAATTCCAATAATCTTACCACAGTACCAAGCACAGTGCTAAGCCCTGGAGATACAAATCAAAAGTGAAACAATTCCTCGTCTTTGGAAGTTTATATTCTAATTGAAGTAGACAACAAGCACGCAAAGTGGAGTGGTAGTAATGGAAGGGAGTTTTGGTTTTAGAAGTCCAAGGCAAGGTGAGTTCTTAAAGAGGTAATTTAATTAGTATGCCTTTTGTAGAATTTAATGTTACACTGATTTGATTATGTCTTCAGTAAGATATAGAAAACATATGAGAGTGTCCATCATTACACATTTATTAAGTGACTGCTATATGTCAGGAACTGTCCAAAGTGCTGGGGATATTAAAAAAAATAGTAAAAGTCAGTCCTTGTTCTAAAGGGGCTCAGTGTAACAGAGAATACAATATACAAATTTAGGAGAGGGAATACATTAAAATTAAAGAGTGATGTGTAAAGATTTCCTTCATGAGGTGGGATTTCAGTTGAGACTTGAAGGAAACCAATACATGGAGATAAGGTAGGATAGCATACATGAAGTAGGAGACAGCCAATGAAAATGCCCAGAGCTGATAGATGGAGGTCTTGTTGAAGGAGCAGAAAGGAGGCCAGTATCACTGGAACTCAGAGTATGAGTTGGGGTTTAAGAAAATGGAAAGGTGATAGGGAACCATTATGAAAGATTTTGAATGCTAAAGAGAGGATTTTATATTTGATTCTATAGGTGATAGGGAATCAGTGGGATTTATTGACTGTGGAGTGATGAGATGAATGAAAAGCAAGGAGAGAGAGAGAGAGGAGTTTGGGGGGTAATTCATAATTCATTTAATTAGGGTAGCAAATAATAAATTGATGATGGTCAGTGGTCTTTCTCTTAGTAACCAAAGACACACCATGGAGATCATATTGAATACTTAAATACCTTTGGAAAAATGGGTGCTCCTGACAGGTGGAGATCAAAATTTATTTGTGAACAATCAATGAGAGAGCAGGCTTAGATGTAGAGGCAGGCATGACTTAAAGCTTGAGGGCAGGAATAAGCTAATACTGTTGTAAGGCATAGTTTGCACTTATTTGGTCTCCATTCAAGTAGGCAGGACACAATGAAATGAGGACTCTTGAATTTACTTCCTAAAATCTGATCCCTCAACAGCTTTCTTTTTTCTTGGAATCTGCAAAGGAAAATTAGTTGTTGAATCATATGTCTCATGTTTGATCATAATTTAACCAGATGATGAGCTTTTAAAATGTTTTTCATATTTAGGATACTAATTACTTGTTTATTTTGTTTGTTTGTTTGTTTTTAATTTTTTTGAAATGTATAGTTGAGCTCTAATTCTTGAGTCAACTCTTTTCATTATTTGAAATTGTTCCTGAGTTTAAGTTGCTCAAATTCACTCAAGAAAGTTTTCGGTGAATTGTTAATTTCCATATAACAAATACAACTTTAGCTTCTTTTCTTTTTTTTGTTTTGTTTTGTTTTATGAGGCAATTGGGGTTAAGTGACTTGCCCAGGGTCACACAGCTAGTAAGTGTTAAGTGTCTGAGGCCGGATTCGAACCCAGGTACTCCTGACTCCAGGGCCGGTGCTCTATCCACTGTGCCACCTAGCTACCCTAGCTTATTTTCTTAGATTCTTAGATTCTTTACATAAGTTACTAGTGTTGGCTTTTTTTATACTTTATGTATATTTTAATTACTTTAAAAAAACTTTGGCTTTTATGAACTAAACTGCTCTAAGAATTTTGTTTCAAAACCTTCTTTGAACAAGTAATAGCTATGAACTGTAACTTAACAACTGTGTGTTTCAGTATATTCATCTATAAAATTAGGGGATTGGATTGAAGCTTTAAATCTATATTCTTATAATGCCAGACTAGAACACAGGAGATAAATTAGGAATGGGTATATAGCTATGGTAGTCATCTGCATCAAGATGGTAATTGACCTCATGGGATGTGGTGCAATCTCTGAAAGAGAGACTGCCTAGAGAGAAGAGCAAATGCATTTTTCTGAAGTGCCTGAAAAGAACGTTATCTTTGAAGGAGGTTAAACTCACCCCCACCATGTTTATATTTTGCTTAGGAAACCTTGTAATAAATAATGCAAAAGCAAACTTCACCATACCCTTGTTAAATGGATCAATTACTGCATTTTGAAACAGTGGAGTATGAATTAATGAGGTTTTGCTGTGTTGTACTTCAGTATTATGTGCAAGATGTACATTTGACTTTTGGAGGTATGGTTCAAGAGAAAGAACACCACCATGGAGAAGTTCATGTTATATTGACATCTTACATCTCCTTATAGCAAAAGTCCCTTTTAAAAAACTCTTTTCTTATAGTATAACAGTACTTCCCAAGTTGAGTGATTTTGTGAGTAAAACTACCTTGTCTACTAATAAAGATACTGCAGAATATGCTAAACTCATGAAGAGCATTCATTTTTTTAAAATAAACTGGGCAAATGTATGTTGGGAAGAGGGCTATCACTACCTGCTTGGCCTACCCCAACATGTTGATCCTCTATAAACTCAGTGAGGCTGATCATAAACCTATTAAGTCCATAACTGAAGCCTTTATAGCATAGTAGAACCCGTCTATGTTTATACTTCATTGAAAAAGGCTCTAAGATCTCAGGATTACTCCCACCCAATTATAAGGCACCAAAGGAGAATTTGTGTCTTAAATTGCTGGAATTATGTTTGGCGCAGAGATCCTAGAATCTTACGCAAACACTTGGAGTCGTAGCTCCTAGCTGAGGATGTCATATAGGGTGATTTCTATCTCACTTAATTCAGAATAAGAAATGTACATTTCTGTCACTCAGATTACCACCATGGTCCAAGAGCTATGTGCTCATTTATGAACTAACTATAATATGGTCCAATGATAGCAGGTTCTTTCTCTTCCTTTCACATAAAAAGGGACTTGCAGCCAGATCACAGAATCACAGAATTTGAGATTTGGAAAGAACTTCAGAGACTATCTTGTTGAACTCCAAAACAAAAGGAATCTTCAGTGTAATCTACCCAAGAAATCATCATCTAGCTTCTTTGTGAAGACTTCCAAAGAAAGGGAGCCCTCTAACTGCCAGGCCTTCTCCATTTTTGGACATCTCTATTATTACATTATGAAGTTTCCCCTTCCTATTAATATTGAGCCTAAATCAGCCTGTTTGAAATTTCTAGCATTTCTCCCAGTTCTGCCCTCTGAACCCAAATAGAATAGGTTGATTCTCTTTATTACATGAAAGCCCTTCAAATTTTTCAAAACAGCTATAATGTCTTCCTTGAATTTTCTCTTCTCCAGGCTAAAAATGATGAGTTCCTTTAAATGAGCAGATTTTAACTGCTGAATCTTGTGAATGAATAACAAAAGGCCCAGAAAATTTTGAATAATCTTCATAATTATAGAGGAAAAGAGATAGAGTTCAGGAAAAAATGCTTCATTTCTTCAGATATAGGAGAAAAATAGTAGCCTTAGAAGTCAAACACTTGGGTTCACATTTGACTTCTTCCGCATGCTTTGTGTGACCTTGGGCACATTGTTTAATGTCTCATTTTCCTTAGCTTAAAAAAAAATGATGCCACTCTCTGCCCTGCCCTTTCTGCCTCCCATTTTTGTTTTGTGATTAAATGAGAACATGTATGCAAAGCAGTTCTAAACTATGAAACATGATATGTACAAGCTACTATAAACATTAATTAAATTACCTTGCAAAAGTTGATGGCATAAAAATAAGCTTGGAAGATGTGCCTTACTTACATAAGAAAGCCTGAAAGCTGAGAGTCTGAATTTGCACAAAACAAGTCAGTGAATATCTAATTTACAAAAGAATTTAAAATATACTTTATTGGTTAAAAAGAATATATTTACATTTTGACTAAATATATTTCCAAATGTCTATAAATGGAATGAAATATGGTTCCCTTGCCCATAACATTTTTCTCCTTGTCTCCATATTTTATAAAAAAAGTTATTTAATTAGTATTGATTCCTTTGCATTTCTTTTTTTTTGTATAATTAAATCGTGTGTATACATTTTTATTAGCTTATGGCCTCATTAAGCCTAATAAGAGTGTTCACTTGTTTTTAATATATTTCTGTGTCTCCACTGTAGTTAAGATGGTTCATTCCCCCTTAAATGTATTTATTCATTTATTTGCTTAACCATCCATCCATCAATCCATTCATTCCTTCAATCCTTTTTACAAGTATTTATTACCTCTCTCTACCTGTCCTCAATTTAACTATTAAAAAAATTCATTAGAGTTAGGCATACTCCAACAAACTCACGTGTAGAAACATATGTCTCATTCATGTGTGACGTTCATCACCTCCCTGGCAGGAGGTGAGTACCTAGCAGGTTCTCTCCAAATTCATCAATTGCAAAGCATGGCATCTTGTTTTTTGATAAGTTTTCTGGCTACAATAAGATAAAATTCCTCTCCATCCTCTTCCCAGAAAAGGCTACAGATGAAATAATTAAAATCCATATGCTTAATGAGCTGTGCCTTCTGCAAGGTGGTGCGTTACTGATTCTAACTATGTTTAATAGCTCATAATATTCAGTGCACTTAATCACCAGCTACTGACATTTGTATTATTTTGCTCCCCACCAAAAAAAAAAAAAGCAAAACATGTCTTCAGTAGGATGGGAGGTGGGGACATTCAGATTGCATTCTTCACATACTTAATTACCTGCATTAATAAAGAGCATCAGGTATTATTAAATAAGGAAAATCAGGTTGTCCTTTGAAATTGTCATTTCTTGGTAAAAAAAAAAGTTGTCAAAGCAGAGCCATTGCAATGCCGGGACTTGATTAGGGAAAAGAGGTTTCTTTGACTTTCCTAAGTGTATTGGATAATTAGATGTTGGGTCAATGATGGCGGAAACATTTCCTGTAACCTGGATTCAAATTCTGGCTCTTGAAGTAAAAACAGCTTATAATTATATAGTCCTCAGTTACAAAGCCCTTTGCATACATAATTCCATTTAATATTCCTAATACTCTTCTGAGCTAGACAAGGCATGAATTTTTGGTCAACTTTTAAAGATGAAGAAAATGAGGCTTAGAAAGATTAAATCATTTTCCCCAGGCCACAAACAAGTAGCATATGGAAGAACAAGGGCTCATCCAGACTTTCTGATACAAAATCTGATGTACCCTGTAGCACAGCATCTCTGGGTATTAGCCTCTTTATTGAACCAGGTGACATGTCCCTCAAGTTCCTTCTGGCTCAAAATCAGTATGATTTAGTATTCATTTAAAATAGTAATGGCTTTGTGATCTACTTCTCTCTCTTTTAGATTGATCTTTCTCATTTTCTCCAAACAGAAGAAACTGTAGGATCCTAGATTGAGAAGTAGAAAAGTTCTTAGAGGTCATTTAGTCCAGAGGTGTCAAACTCAACTAAAAAGGGATACTGACATAGAAAACTACAAATTAATATTTTCCATATGGCATTACGCTTTCATTTTTTGGTTAAACATTGCCCAATTTTTAAATTTGGCTGGATTTTAATTTGATTTGGTTTATTTGATTCAAATACACCTTAGTGTATTGGGGTTTGGGGTTATGAGTCTCATAGCCTCTTATCTAATCCAACATACTTATTTGAAAACTGAGGAAACTGAGAACCAGAAAAAAGGAAGTGATTTGCCCAAGGTCACAAAGGTAGTGATTGGCAGAACTGGGTCTTGAGCAGCAGTCCTCTTGATACAGCTCATCCAAATCCTGCCTCATTTCTGCAGTGTAATCTGGATAACCATGTATGGAAAAGATAAGCTGGAGACCAGACCTGAGATATCAGTGCCAAGGGGCTAGTTCTGTTCAGCATAAAGAGAAATGGAAATAAAACTTTCTCATTCGGTGGTACTAGTGAGTTTGCCATAAAGATGTAAATCAGATCTTGCTCATTAACCTAGATTTTGGCAACTGATATAGGGTCTTATACTATAGGCTACTGACAGTATCAAACATTCCTATAACCTTCCTGTTGCCCTAGATGGCAGGAGCTTTAGGAGGCAGCATATTTTCGAGTTGTTTTGGTTTTTTTTTTGGTGGGGCAATGGGGGTTAAGTGACTTACCCAGGGTCACACAGCTAGTAAGTGTCAAGTGTCTGAGGCTCTATTTGAACTCAGGTACTCCTGAATCCAGAGCCGGTGCTTTATCCACTGTACCACCTAGCTGCCCCCAGAGGCAGCATGTTTTAATGGTATTTCAGTGGATCCCAATAGATCATCTTTGTCTCTGACTGCTCCCACCAAACACACACCAGATGAGAGGGAAATTGTGCTGTTCAATCTTTTCTACTCATTTTGGCGGGGGGTGGGGGGGAGGGGGGAGGCAGATGAAATATATTTACTTTCTATTCTAAGTTACTTATTGTTTCTGAAAAGGACTCTATTGTCTTACCAATATAAACCCAACAGCAGGTGGGGAATAGAATCAAGAAGCCATTAGGTTCCAAGCAGTCACTATTTCAGCGTGGTCTATTTCTTTGTGTTTTGTTTGTTTGTTTGTTGTTGGGGTTTTTTTTTGTTGTTTGTTTGTTTTTGTTTTTTTGCAGGGCAATGAGGGTTAAGTGACTTGCCCAGGGTCACACAGCTGGTAAGTGTCAAGTGTCTGGGTCCGGATTTGAACTCGGGTCCTCCTGAATCCAGGACCAGTGCTTATGCACTGCGCCACCTAGCTGCCCCAGGGTAGTCTATTTTAAAGATTTTCTGGATTTCTATATATCTTTCTGGACCTCACAACCTGACATCTATTAACTAGACTTTAACTTGATTCTTGGGTCTGGGTTGGCATCCATGTCAAATTGACATGAAATAAAAGAGGGAAGATGAGAATAACAATAGGCCCAAATTTAGTGCTTTGTCGTAATGAAGCAATTTACATACATTATTTTATTTTAGTCTCACAACAACCCTGAGAGAGGAAATGAAACTGAGCCCAGTTTAACTAACTCTATTTCTTGTTGTCTTACAAGTAGTGAGTAGGCAAGTCTGACTTTAAAGCCAGATTTCCTTTTTCTTCCACTTTGCCATCATCCTTTTCAGGAAGTTTGAGATGTATTTCATGTCCTCAAATAATGGGAAATCCTTACATCGTCTAAACAAATGTCTATACAATCTGTACATATACAATATAAAGTCTACATGGTGGAATACGTGCTCTGGGCATCCCAACCAATAAGAGAGAATTGAAGCACAGATGTGACGATGCTGTCCAAGCAAAGCTTGGAGAAACTCATCATTCGAAGTTTAGCTACTGTCCAAGATCCTATCCCCGCCCAGGCCCATAACCTCAATTCCTAGTGAACAAAAGTGAACAACAGATGAAATCAATTATCTATGACATTCTGAAGTAATCCTACTTTTCTTCTTATAAAAAAGAAGGGCTTAGGGGAAGAATTTCCTTCTATCTGTCATTTGGATGTTGTTGTTTCCCTTGTGCCCAACTCTTCATGAGTGAATTTCTGCGGCAAACAGGGTTATATGACTTTCTTAGCGTCACACAGCTAGTAAGTGTCTGAGGCTGGATTTGAATTCAGGAAGATGAAACTCTTCCTGACTCCAAGCCCAGTGTTCTATTTGGCATATCACCTAGGTGCTTCCATCATAGTGTAGATACCTGTAACATGAGAATCAAGAGACCAGATTATAGTTTGAGTCTGTCAAACACTAGCAATGTGACCATTGATATGTCATGTCGCTATTCCAGGCCTTGGTTTTGCCACCTACAAAATGAAGGCATCTGGCTAGAGGATTTGGCAGGTCTTTTACAGTTCTAAAATTCAATAATTTTTATTGCTGAAATGAGAATGAATACTTTTGTAAGTGTGCTTTGAGAATTAGATAACCATGAATGTAAGTGGCTTTCAGCCATTTTCCCTGCCTTATAGATTCTAAATATTAATCATAATGATAAATGGCTCTGAAAATGACAACTGTCAACTATTGAATTGGCCTTTAGGAAGTTTTGTGACAGTGTTTATATCTCTCAAATGAGGGTTCTATCTCTTCTGCTGATGGAACATAATATGATAACTAGGAACATGGATGAACATGGCATTTCCAAGTAGGACAGTTAGCCATGGCACCTCAAGGAACCTTGATCCCTCCTTCTAATACAGTTTCTTTCCATTAACTTAAACAGACCAGTAGTTTGCTCTCAGGAATGGTACCACAGGGAATAGAGCATATTTGATCTGGATATATCAAACAAAATATCTCTGTAGAGCTAATACAAAGAGCAGAGTCTAATCATGAGAATGTAAAGTGAAACAGAACTGAGTATAGTCTACCTCGTCCTCTTTATTCCCCATACCCCCACGGACCTATTTCCTTCTATACTTGCAGAGAGCTTAGGAAGAGAAAAATATGGATATCATAATTTCCCATTTAGACTATGAGAGTAGGTTTTCTAGCTCCACTTTTTTGTCCCTTAATTCATGCTTCACATCACTTACTGTCAGAGAAATCTTTCTGAGGCTCTAATCTATATATGATATTACGCTGTAATACCCTGTTCAGTTTTTGTTTGTTTGTTGTGGTTTTGCTTTGTTTTTAGTGGTACCTCATAGCCTTCTTTTTTTTTTTTTTTTTTTTTTTTTTTTTTGTGGGGCAATGGGGGTTAAGTGACTTGCCCAGGGTCACACAGCTAGTAAGTGTCAAGTGTCTGAGGCCGGATTTGAACTCAGGTACTCCTGAATCCAGGGCCGGTGCTTTATCCACTGCGCCACCTAGCCACCCCCCTTCATAGCCTTCTAAAGAAAATACAAACATGATAGCCTGTGTGAGATTTCTCACACTTCTGCTTCCCAATTATCTGATTTTATACCACTCCTCTTCACACACACTCTAAATGGAAAATTTCCATCCAAATGGAGAACTTTCCAATACTTCATTTTCTTGGTATCTGCATAAGCCAACTCCCATGCCAGGAATCTCCTCCATCCATAACTTTCCTTTCTGAAATCTTTCTTCAAAGCCTAGTTCAGTGGCCACCTTTTCCACGAAGCCTCTGCTGTCTATTTTCTCTTATAAGTCATTCTTCTTTTCTTAATTCTCTCATAACACTTTGCTTTTCCCTTTTTGTTTATTTAATGTTCCTCTAATTTGTGTTAAAGTTATTGTACAATGCTTATGTGATGTATTTACCTGTTTTGTCCCCTTTTCCAATTTATTAGCAGCTTGGTGAAAGGAGAAGCTTTTAATCATTCATTCATTCATTCATTCATTCGTTCATTCATTCATTCATTCATTCATTCATTCATTCATGATATCCTCAGTGCCATGGACAAGTCATTTCCCTTCACTATGCCTCACTTTTGTTATCTGTGAAATGTGGCAGTTTTCAATACCCTTTCTACCTCCAAGTCTTTCATCCTATGAGGTTAAAAAAAAAAGATCACATCATAGTTGTTGTGAATTATCTGATAACTGAACTTTCTGAAGTATCTGATGGTGAATTCCTGGATTGCAATTCAATTAAGTGGATGGAATTTAATGTATAGAGTAGCTAGCCAACTTGGGCTCGCTCGCTCTCTCTCTGTCTCTCTCTTCTCTCTCCCTCTCTCTCTCTCTCACACACACACATTTCATTCTCCTCATGATTTCTGTTCTTTATTTTTTCCTGCCATTTCTTTGATATCTTCTTTGTTCTCTTGCTTAAAAACAAAGAGCCTTTTATCATTTCTATCTTTTCTTTTTTGTTTTTACTCAGTTTTGCAATCTTGTTTGACTATCACACACCAGTGCTCTCCATTGCAGTTTCTTGGCAACAACACTGAAGTGATTTGCCATTTTCTTCTCCAGTGGATTAAGACAAACAAAGGTTAAGTTACTAGCCCAGGGTCACAATCTAGTAAGTGTCTGAGGCTGGATTTAAACTCAGGCCTTCCGGACTCCAGGCCCTGTGCTTTATCCATTGAGCTACCAAGCTGCTTCATCTTTTCTCTTTACTACTTTGATAATTATTATTTAAGTAACAGAAGGCAGGTACCAGTCCTGAGTGCAGAATATTAAATATTCCAGTCTGCTAAATAAATCATTTTTTTAGTGTTTTATTGGAAAGAGGAAAGCTAACTTTTCTTAAATTTTTCACAGGCCAATTTTCAATAATTCACATAATATCTACTATGTGCTCAGAACTATGTTGGGTAACATGAGGATAAAGGAAAAACAAAAAGTGGTGGTTGATCATCATTTATCACATTTCAACATAGTTCATTTTTGTCTGTAAATCTCAAGCTTCCAGTGTAGTACCATGAATTCAGTAGGTATTTTTAAAATGCTTATAGAATTAAATTTCTTGAATATATATATGCACTAGAAGACAGACTCTTTACATCCTTCCTACTTATATATTGTTGTCTTCCACAAAAAATAAGGTTTATTACATTTGGAAATCTTATGCTACTTTCTTGGCCTCAATTTCCTAATTTGTCAAATGAGAGGGTTTGATTAGTCATTCTCCTAAAAATGTATCATTCTCTGTTTTCTCTTTATCTGAACTGTCAGAATTGGAAGCTTTTCATTGTCTCTCTTTCCTTATGTTTATCTACAATTGCCTTCCTTCTCAATTAGATTTATAGTCGACACTGTATTAAAACTCAGCAATAATATAAATATATCTGAACATCGCTATTCAAAATAAAGGAATCAAAAAAAGTAGAACTCTCAGTACAAAACCTAGTATAAAAGCTGGCTAGTTTTGGAAACACATGTATTCAATTTCATATAATAAATGAGTTCTTTTGATTAGGTGGATCACCAAATCTAAATTAGCCTAGCATTAGAAAGTAGCATTAGCTGAAAGCCCATATGCAGACTTGAAACACTCCAACCATATTTTCCCCTTTCACTTCCTAGGTTGTAAATAAAAATAATGTTTTCTGGGGTGGGTGGGGATTTGAGATGGGTAGAGAATGATATTGATATGTTAAAGATCATTTTCTTTTTTTTGTGAAGCAATTGGGGTTAAGTGATTTGCCCAGGGTCACATGGCTAGTAAGTGTCAAGTATCTGAGGCTGGATTTGAACTCAGGTCCACCTGAATCCAGGGCCAGTACTCTATCTACTGTGCCACCTAGCTGCCCCATTAATGAGCATTTATTTTTATTTTTTTTATTTTATTATTTTTTTGGTGAGGCAATTGGGGTTAAGTGACTTGCCCAGGGTCACACAGCTGGTAAGTGTTAAGTGTCTGAGGCTGGATTTGAACTCAGGTACTCCTGAATCCAGGGCCAGTGCTTATCCACTGTGCCATCTAGCTGGCCCTATTAATGAGCATTCTTAACCCCTTTTGAACACTTTTTGTCCAGGTTTCAAAATATTTCCATATAAATGACTACTTCTGTGGCAGAAAGAATTTGCTCTAGTTTTTGGTTTGTAATCACATATATTGTTTGAAGGGAAAAACATATACAGGCAAAACAAGTTTATTTTGACTTTCCTTTTCCCTAACTTCATCTTGTTATGTCTGGATTCATAGATAACATCTCTGTTTAATTTTTTCAAGTGATTCACAGTTCTAAATATTTCATAGAATAGAGCTAATTGTGTGTATATAAATATAAATATGAGTACATATACATGCAAACATGTAAACACATGTATGTGTGTATATATGTATGTATATGTATATATGTATCTCTCTCCATATATATATATGGTCTCTCTCTCTCTCTCTCCATATATATATATATATATATATATATATATATGGAGAGAGAGAGAGAGACCATAGTTGTTTGAATATTGTGCTCCTCACCAGATCAGAATGTATCTGGCATATAGTAAGCACTTAATAAATTTTTATTGATTGACTGAGTACAGTCTTAGGTTTGCTTTAAAAATTGGAATTATCTTTTTTTATTGTTCACATCCAAGCCTATAAGAATAAAAGAACCCGGGCAGCTAGATGGCGCAGTGGATAGAGCACCGGCCCTGGAGTCAGGAGTACCTGAGTTCAAATCCGGCCTCAGACACTTAACACTTACTAGCTGTGTGACCCTGGGCAAGTCACTTAACCCCAATTGCCTCACTAAAAAAAAAAAAAAAAAGAAAAAGAAAAAAAAAAGAATAAAAGAACCCACAAAACAAACAAACAAAAAAGAATACAAGAACCAATAATGTGGTCAGCTTGAAATTTTATTAATTTTGAAAAATTTTGCTGTGTATAATCTATTTTCTATATATAGAATCAATAGATTTTTTTTCAAATCAATTAAATCAAATCATCCCCATATATATCTTAAAGTAATCACTGAGTTTTAGCATGGTGTTCCTATTTTGATGGCCATGTTTTTGTTAATGTGAACATTTTATTGCTTTTATGTGGGATTCTGAAAAATCGTTCCCAGTCAAATGGATGCTCTCCTGGTTCTTTACATCTGCTTCAACCTTCAATTCCTTGGGGTAGTAGGATTAGATTAGCTTGCTTTTTTTCCTACATTATTTTTTTTTGGCGGGGGGGGTGGGGTGGGGGGGGGAGAGGGCGGTCTCTTGAAATCAATTGTATTCAACACAAAGTTTCCCTCAAACATCAAAAGTTGTAATATCCTCATTAGTAGATTATTACAAAAGTCTCCCTGCTGTGGTATAATGTGAAACTTTAGTATGGTTGGGACTATTAAGTGTTTACTATTATCATCATTATCATTACTATTACTTTGTTATTATTATTATATCAATAACCATTTATTAAGCACCTATTATATGCTAGATACTGTGCTGGAAACACAAAGACAGGCAAAAGACAGCCATACCACCAAAGAGCGCAGTTTAATGAGTGTGACAACATGTATATGACTTTGTACAAACAAACCATGTACATAATATATTGAAGATAATCAGCAGACAAAAGGTCCTAGAATTGAAAGAGATCAAGAAAGGCTTCACACAGATGATAAGATTTTACCCGAGACCTAAAGGAAGCCAGAGACACCAAGAGTTGGAGTTGAGGAGGGAAGAGTGATCAAGGGGCCAGTCAGAGGAAATGACTGGAATCTGGATATAATATTAATATTAATTTAACACTTTAATGTTTGAAAAGCACTTTACACATTTTATTGCATTTGATCTTTTGCCACATTTAGTGTTATTCTTTTATATCTAAATTGCACACTTTTTAATCTTGTTTCATGCATCAAGACATATTCAGAGTCCCAATCAATTACAGCAGCATCTGATTGTTTCTTGATGTAGGAATGAAGTGGGGGAGGGGGCTCAAACCTAATATCTACATCAATGTTTTATTTTGTGATTACTTTATAACAAATCAACACTTGTATTGATTTTTCAAAAGGAATATTCAGCTATCTCCAAATTATGGGACTTTTTTTTTTCTTTAGCAGCTACACAGTTTATTGAATAGTAGGGTTTACATGATTGTAGCCTCAACAATATCATTTAATGTATAGAAGATGAAGCAAGAATGAATGCCTATGGATGAATAAAAATATCAAAGAAATAGCAACTTAAGAATATTATTTTCACAAATATTTAAGAATAACCAGGGAGGAGGGGCAGCTAGGTGGCACAGTGAATAAACCCCTAGTCTGGAATTCAGGAGGACCTGAGTTCAAATCCAACCTCAGAGACTTGACACTTCCTAGCTGTGTGACTCTGGACAAGTCACTTATCCCCCATTGCTCCACAAAAAAAAAAGAAAAGAAAAGAAAAAGAAAAACAAAAGAAAGAAAGAAAGAAAGAAAGAAAGAAAGAAAGAAAGAATAACCAGAGAGTGACAATAGTGTTAAGGACAAAAAAAGGGAAGGAGTTGGGGTTAGCCATATTAGGGTTATACAAGAGGTATATATAAACAAGATATAGGGCGGTTTTTACCAGGGATGAGTGTGCTTGTGACAATGGGCAATGTTTAGAAAGCAAAACTTGATTCCTTATTTTTCTCCTCTTTTTTTCCTTAAAATGATTTTTGAATTGGGAAGAATGGATTAAAAAAATTATTAGTATTTTGTGGAAGCCAAAGAAAAATGCAGAGCTCATTATGTAGCATTTAGCTGTATACAATGAGTTTCAGTTATAAATCTGAAGTAAGAATCCTAGAGTTCTAAAAAATATGGAATGATTTTATTTCTAGCCCACTTTTGGTTTTCATTAAAACATTTTGGAGAATAGGAGAGTTTATGTAAAATTAGAGAGAGGCATATGTCTTAGTTTTCAAGGGGAAAAGAGTAAATTCTACAAACTAAATCCAGTGAACTTAAATTCTATTCCTGACCCAATTTAAGTGGGTGGTTTGTACACATATGAGAGAAACAGTGCTCAAAAAAAAGTAAGCCTTACTTTATCAAGAATGGCTCATGCTTGGTTCATCTAATTTCCTTTTTGGACAGAGTAACTAGACTACCAGATTAAAGAAATCTTTTATATTTTAGGGCTTAGATTTCAGCATAGCATTTGGCAGTGTCTCATGTTACACTTTTAGCTAAAGGGTAGATCAATTGGTTAAGTGGTAGGACAGTTAGATGGTTTTATTCTTTCAAGGCACTTATATTATTCCTTGACCTAGAGCTTGGATAGGAGATGAAGGTGTATGAAGATTTCTTGAAAGAATTAGAGATATTTATTTGGGAGAGGAGAATATATATGAGATGTGATGGTTTTCCTCAGAGATATCTAATTAAAGACAGATTAAATATCTTCTGCATCCAGCACAAAGTCTTACTCATAATAGGTGGTTAATATCTATTTCACTCAATTGAAAATTTCTTTGTTCTCATAGGACATACAATGACCAATTAACAAAACAGACTTTAAAATGTTTTGGTTTAATATAAGGAAAATCTTCCTTAAAATTAGAACTGTCCACCAATTAAATAGGCTGCCTGAGGAAATCATACTCCTCCTTTCACTGGAGGACTTTAAGAAAAGAATGAGTATATATACTTGTGGATATTATAGAAGGGTTTCTTTGCTGTTTCAGTGTAGTTTAGAGTAGGTGTATCCCATTAATTTCCTTCAAACTTTTAGGTTATGTTATTTGGTGACCACATTTTAGCATGACCTCCTTCCCAGTTTGTCCTTTTATGCCACATCACTATGTAGTAGGTGTATGAAAGAGAGAGAAACAGAGAGACAGAGAGAGAGTGACAGAGAGACAGGAAGGCAGAGACAGAGAAATACACACAAAGAGAGACAATAAGCATACCTGTGTGTTAGGGTGTTGAGAGGGGGGCACTTTTATTGCTTTTCTTTGGAAGGCTTTATTTGAATATCTGTAAAATTGATCTGATGCATGGGACTGATGTTGGCCTAAATCTATATTTCCAAGTTACCTGCCTTCCCTTTAAAGTTTATCTGGTCCTTTAGGACCAGATAAATCTTGACAATGTGCCTTTTTGACAGTACAGTAATGAATGTTTAAGTTTCACATGGGCTGTAAAACTCGAGGTTGTTTGTGTTGAACATAAAGACTGAACCAATCTGCAAGTCTAATGTGGCTATTGTAGATGGCAGCTTCCTTTTGAATCCAACAGTGTAATATATTTCATATACATCGACACATTTCCTGGATCTAAAATAGCATCGTCATGAAGATGAGTGTTTTCTTTTAAGCACACACTAAAATTGTTTCATTGCATCCAGATGCACAGCAAAATGTTAAAATTTTTGAACAGGAACACGCAATAAAAGAAGCTACGTGATGACAACAAATTTCATTTGAAAACTATAAATTAACCAAAGAAAGATATCCATTTATATTTTTTAAAGTGATAACTTATTTGGGATTGATATATTTCTAATGTTAAATTGGTTGAGGATTGTCATCCTCAACTAACAAGAAACTTCAAATAAGGAAATTTTTCTAGTTAATTTATTTTGGATAGAATGAAGACTCAACTAAGTCAATGTCTTGTGTCTCATTGTTAGTTTACTCCAGTGTTCATAACAGCATCGTTATTTTTCCCTATCACCACCATGCCCAGCTGCAAACAGGTAGGACTCCTTAGTCAAAACAGAGATCTCAGGTGTGTGTGCACATGTATATGTGTATGTGAGAGACAGAGACAGAGCTAGAGAGACAGAGACGAGACCGAGAGATGAGAATCAGGAGAGAGAGAGAGAGAGAGAGAGAGAGAGAGAGAGAGAGAGAGAGAGAGAGAGAGAGAGGAAAGAACAACAGAGGAGAGAGACAAGAGAGAGAAATTGACACAGAGATAATGAAACAGAAAGAGACCAAGAGACAAAGAAGAAGGCAGAGACATAGAGACAAAGAAATGGTTGTTGTACATCAGGGATAGTTAGGAGTGATTGCCAAGATCCAACAGAGCATCATAAAAACAGATTATGGCAGTCAAATCTCCCTTTTGATTTTGATGTAATTACTAACCCAGGAAATAAAGGGATCCCTGACAGGTTAGTTAACCAAAATTTTAGCTAGAAAATTATTCAAATATTTCATACTGTTCTCGTACCGAAGATGGAGAGTTGTAAATTAAACCAATGGTGGCCAACTCAAATAGAATTGACTCCCAGAAGGCCATGATTTGATTTTGTAACGATTGGAATGACGCCACCTGCTGGAGACTTACTGTAGAAGAGTTCTGCCCATGAAGTGAAGGTCTTTGAGGGCAAGACCAGTAGTCTTTTCTTTGGCGTCAGGAAGTGACGCAGGCTAGTGGGAGGAAGAAAGAAGAGACTGGCGCTCGGTCTCACTCTCCTTCCTGAGGACGTTGGTGGAGAGTGGAGCTAGAAATGCTCTCTCCCTTTAATAGATAGATGAATGTAGGCCTTTCTCTCTCTTTACCAAATTCTTATTCTCCTTAATAAATGCTTAAAAGTCTAACTCTTGCTAAAGCTTATAATTTATTGGCGACCACTCATTAAATAGTTTAGACAGTTTAGCTAGAATTTTAACCCTTAAACAATTTTAAAACCCACAAATTAACATTATGTATTGTTATAATTTTAGTTATTTTGTATGTATTATGTTTATTTATCTATCACATTTTTATCTGGTTTAAGGTGGGAGTTTGGGGGCTGCCTGCTGGACACCTCTGTACTAAACAATAAGAAAATTAGATGGATTGAGTCCTAATTTCATGAGAGCATTCAGGTCATAGTTATTACTTATGCAGAGTCAGAGTGGCAGAAGGTCTCCAGGAGAGGACCCTGGGGATCTGTGTTTGGCCTAATTTTTTTCTTTTTTAAATCAACCATGTGGATAAAAGTATGGATGAACTGTTCATCAAATTTACACAATCGTTGACCTGAATCTAAGGAGACTTAAATCAATGCAGATCAATGGAAAATTGTATACTTAAGTATTAAAAATCAGTTTTACCAGAACAAAATGGAAGAAACATGGCTATATAGCAGGTGTTCTAAAAATGATTTCTTTTGTGTTTGTTTTTGTTTTAGTAGATGGCAAGCTTAATGAATCAGTCATTTGATGTGGTAGCCAAAAAGCTAAAGAAAAATTGAACTGTACTGACAGCTATGACTGCCAGTAATAGGGAAGGGATAACCCTCTTCAGTCCTCATGTGATCTATTTCATTTAGTTCTTGATAATAGAGTTTTACAAGGACATTAAAAAGCTAGAGAATTTCCAGAGGTGAATAATCAAAATGATGAGGACCCTGAGTTTATTTCGTATGAGTAACAGGTGTAAAAAAAAAAAAGTATTTTAGCCTAGAGAAGAGAAAAGTCTCTGGACGTGTTAACTGTCTTTCATTATTAGAAGGGTTGTCAAGTGGACAAAGGATTACACTTTGCATTTTTTGTCCCCAGAGAGTGGCTGGGTTGCCCCGTGAGTAATGGGTAGAAGCTACAAAGAGAACGATTTAGGCCTGATGTCAGGTATAATTTTCTAATGTTTCAAGCTGTCCCAGAGTGCTGCCTCAAGAGGTAGTGGGTTCCTTCTCTGAGGTCTACATGCATCGGTTTGATAACCACTCATAAAATATATTGTTGGTAATTCCTTTTGGATATAGCTTGAATTTAGATGACTTCTGACATCCCTTACTTGATTCAAATGTTAGCAATCTGTGGCTCAGTCACTTCTACGGTTCCCTTTAGTTATGCAGTCAGACAAATAGTCCCTTTTATAAATGAATTCGATTTAGGAAATCCCCAACCACTTGGCTGATGGAAACTATGAATAGGGTATTTCTAGCTATGTATAGCATGGGGATTAGTTCCTTAAAGAGAATTCATGATGTTTGAGGATCAAGGAGATTCATAAACATTGTTCTATCAACAACGATATATTTTGCATTGTTCCTTGGAATAATAATAATTATTATTATTACTATTGTTATTATCATCATTATTTTATGAGATTTAAGCATAATCAGATCTGGATGAATCCTTGTTTTCTCTTTTGTCTTGTAGGTGAAACGATGAGAATTGCCTCTTCAGAATTTGCTGATGACCCATGTTCCTCAGTGAAACGCGGCACAATGGTGCGAGCTGCCCGAGCTTTGCTCTCAGCTGTTACTCGCTTGCTCATTTTAGCTGACATGGCCGATGTCATGAGACTCTTATCTCACTTGAAAATTGTGCGTATGACTTTTGAATATCTCTCTTGTGGGGGGAACAGTTTTCAGCCATAGAATGGCAATTAAGCATGCAATGACTGCCTTCCAGGGATGCACATGGTTATCAGATGATTTGGCCCATTGGTTTTGTATTATTTCCTCTAAATCTGGCATTATTAACTTTTCATGTTTTTTATTATATTTATTATATTTATTTATTCATTCATTCATTTATTTATTTATTAATTTATTTATTTATCTATCTATTTATCTATCTATCTATTCATCTATTTATTTATTTATCTATCTATCTATCTATCTATCTACCTATCTATCTATCTATCTATCTATTTATTTATTTATTTATTTTTGTTAAATACACAGGAACAAAAGAAAACCACTCTCATCCTCACGGAAATAAAGCTCAGTCTTCCCTTTGGCATCCAGCATAACTCCAACAAATTTTTCACTTAAGTTTTTCAGGGCATTTTACAGAGAAGGAGGAAAACCAGAAACTTCACGTGTTTCATACCTAGTTTCAGATTCAAAATCATCTCCTTGATGCTGGTGGTTAGCCTGTCAGTTATTCCTGGTGACTTGCCCAATGGCCCCTTCTACCCAGTTTGTTTTAGCTAAGCTCAGACCATATTGGAATTAAGTATCATGGGCTAAAGCTTAGGTGGGTCAGGAAGAAAGGTGGTCAGTTTCTCTTTTTTATAGTCCGACCTAGGAAGTAAAGCATTGTCTAGGACCGGACTTCTTCCTCAATGATAATTAGACTCAATTATTTTTCCTGCACTTCCTAGACCATGGTTTAGTCACACTGGTAAAAAGCCCTAAAAGCCTAGATTTTCTGATAAGAGACATCCCAAACTGGAGTTCAAGGATGTGGGTTCAAATCTAGTTTCTGCTGCTTACTAACTCTGAAACCTTAGCCAAACCCCTTCAATTTCTGAGCCTTAGTTTCTTTATTTTTCTTATTGCAAAATCAGAGTGTTATTAGGGAGAAGGGCAGACTGGCATAGAGGGGAGAGATACCATCAGTCAGAAAGGCATGGAGTCAAGTTCCACTTCTGACCCCATGCCTTTCTGACTCTAATGGTATCCCTGAATAATATAGTAAACCTTCACTGAGAGACTTCACCCCAGCTACCAGTGTGACTAAGCTTTAGAAGGAAAGACAATATCCTTTAATCTAAATATTTTCACTCTTAGTGATGAAGGGTTGTCCTTTCATGGGCTACTTCTGAGTTCCAAGGAAGTGGGTTTAGATATGATGGCTAATAATACTAAGGGTTATCACTAATATTTATATAAGTCTTTAAGGTTTGGGAACATGTTATACCTCTTTTCATTGGAGATGATGCTGTGAGGTATTCACATTTTGTATCTCTAAGGGACATTAGGAGATTAGGAGATGACCTAGGGTCACACCCCTAGTCAGTAGAGGAATACAGCTGGTATATACAGAAGAATCCAAATCTGCTTTTGTTTTTCCTCACTCCAAGTCTACACATTCTCTGCTAACCTCATCTGCCTCCCAATCAGTGAAAAAGACTTTTTGACCTATCATATTACCAGCTTAGAGAGGTAGAAGGCCATGCTAGGTAGAATGCCAGTTTTCATGTGAGAAGACCAGGGTTTAAAGGCTTGCCTCTGACCAATTTTATTTTATTTTATTTTATTCATTCATTCATCCATCCATTTATTTATTATTTATTTGTTTGTTTATTCATTCATGCATGTATTCATTCGTTGCCTTGCCTACTCATTCATTTGTTTGTTTGTTCATTTATTTATTTATTCATTTATGTATTCATTCATTCATTCTTTACCATTTATTCATTCATTTATTCATTCATTCATTCACTCATTTATTTATTTATTTATCTATTTATTTATTTGTTTGTTTGTTTGTTGTGGAGCAAGGGGGTTAAGTGACTTGCCCAGGGTCACACAGCTAGTAAGTGTCAAATGTCTGAGGCTGCATTTGAACTCAGGTCCTCCTGAATCCAGTGCCAGTGCTTTATCCACTGTGCCACCTAGCTGCCCCCTCTGACACATTTTAGTTGCCTGGATCTAGGCAATTCTTTTAGCCTCACACTGTCAACCCTTCTCCCATCCTCTTCCAACAAATGCTCTTAGGCTAGAAGTTAAATACCTGACTTGGTGCAGAGAGTTTCTACTCACGGAGTTCTTTTTTTTTTGGGGGGGGGGGCAATGGAGGTTAAGTGACTTGCCCAGGGTCACACAACTATTAAGTGTCAAGTGTCTAAGTCTCACGGAGTTCTTAGAACAGATAAAAGCACAATTTTAGATATTGAAAACAAAATATCACCAACTTTATCATGGATTAAGTGCCTCTTCACTTTTGGGACATTTCTTCAAAACATATATCTGGCTAACGTCCTCATTATTCCAGAAAGTCTCACCCAAATTGGTGCTGGGTCACCTGATGGCTGGAATGGTCCTTACAGGTATAGTGAGTGCGAGAAATGACCCTGGTAGAGTGTGAAGTGTGGTCCCCTCTCTAATGAACCCCAGCTCCACGAGACTTCAGTGCCCATGTTTTTGGGTACCAGGATAGTAGTGTCATCCTGTGTGTATGTCCCATTAAGTCTGACAAGGAGAATGTGCAAACTGTCTTCCTCTTTCCATATGGTCTTGTCACCTATGCTTATCCTACCTCTCCCCCTTAGCCCAACAGTGGGGAAGATGGGTAGCAATGTCCAGTTGGATATTATTGGTATTAACAGAAAGGCCTTTTGTCTGATTCTGCTAATATTGGTGGCCTGGTGTCAGTGTGTGTGTGTGTGTGTGTGTGTGTGAGAGAGAGAGAGAGAGAGAGAGAGAGAGAGAGAGAGAGAGAGAGAGTAAGAGAGTATTTGGCAGACCATTCAAGAGGTAGAGAGGGAGGCTGAATGAAAAGGCCAGTGTCCCTGTGCTCACTGCCCCAATATGGAAGCTGCCCTTTAAACTTATCTCTAGAATGCTGAGTATAGAGGCTATTACTGTCTGTCACTCGGCTTCTGGACTTTGCCCAATTTGGACAATCCTGTATGGGGTACATTGAATCAATTGTATTATTTTTCCAAACCCAAAAGCTTGGGAGAGCCTACTTATTGCAAATGCTTAGAAAGGCCAGCTCAGCCACACTAAGTAGCCCTGTCAGGCTCAATTCTGTAATTAAGTACCAGCATAGATTAGATAACACCTTTGTGAGGCTGGATGCTGAACACCAGTAACAGAGCTGTAGTAGAGTGGCACCATCTAGTGAATAAATTTCGGAATTACAAGTGGCGATGCCCAACCTGCATTACATTTCTATCCATATTGGAACTTTGGGAATAGAAATAGTTGAAAGGTATTGTACTTTGAAACACACACACACACACACACACACACACACACAAATACATACACACAGAGCAACAAACTTAAGACGGGACATTATGTATGTATGTGTGTACACACATGCACATGTGCATATACATACATACATGTAAACATGATGGGAAATTATATATGTATGTTTGTGGATACAAACACATATATCCTATTTTATGTTTGTTGCTCTGCATGTGTATAATTTTGCATTTCATTTGCATTTTCTGGGGCCTATCCAAAACAAAACAAAAACCATATTAACACAATTTCAGTCTTTTCATTTCTTTCCCCCATCTTTCTCTTTCTTTCATCCTATTTCTTTATTTCATTTCCCTATCTTATTCATTACTTTATCTGTATTTGATTTATCTTGAATGGATAGAAAAAAAAAACTACATATTTTGGAGTGGAAATCAGTGCGTAGTACTATTTGACTAATTTTGTTCTAGGTAAAGAACTAAACAGTATAGTTACATACTTCATTACTAATTTTAAACAAGGTTAAATGTTTATATTTACATGAAATAGCTGAAATAAATATGATTGAACTTATTATCGTAAAAATATTTCAATAAGTATAGTTTTGAACATCTTTTAAAAATAATTTTACCTTACATAGACTAAGGAAAAAGGTGTCCTTTGTCCCATAGAATGCCATGAACTTAGAATCATTTTACAAAATGAAACAATGCTTCTTTAGATACACTGTATTATATTACAGTAAGGACAATAAATGTCTCAGCAGAATACATGGGTTCAAATTTGAGCTTTTCTGCTTAATATCTGCATAGATCTTTGCAAATCACTTCTCTGGGAGTCTGTTCCCTAATTTTTTCATGCATATACGCATGGATTCATTTATTTGTAAATGAGAGTTGCACTAGATCTGACCTTCAAAGTTTCTTCCAGCTGAAAAACCTATATTATTTTCCCATGTAAGTAGTGTACAAATTCATAGACTCTAAAAGGCCACCTAGAATACTTTTAAACATTTCTAACAAGCAGAAATGTAGTCTTTTAATTAAGATATATGGTGAAGTAGAACCCATTACCTCCTGAGGCAGTCCTGTTCATTTTTGTCAGAATATAATTAGCATTTTTTTCTTACACCAAGTCAAAATTTGTCTTGCAGCAACTTTCCCTCTTGCTCATAATTCTGCCCTTCATGAAAAGGCCAAACAAGTCTTGCTTTTGTTTTCTGGGAGCCTTCAAGCCCTTCAAGCATCTGTCAGTGATTGTCATGTTTTCCCAAATCTTCCAGTCTTTATGCTAGTCGTCCTTAGTCCCTTCAACCAACTGATTTTTGTCCCCTGGATACATATTGATATCTTTCTTAAAACTTGTTGCCCAGGACCAAATAAAGCATTCCACTTCTTTCCTGATGTTACAGCAGAAATGAATTATTCTTCTGTCTGGAGCAGCTAGGTTGCACAGTGGATAAAGCACTAGAATCTGGAGTAGGGATGAACTAAGTTAAATATTTTTTTTTGGGGGGGGGGCAATGAGGATTAAGTGATTTGCCCAGGGTCACACTGCTAGTAAGTGCCAAATGTCTGAGGCTGTATTTGAACTCAGGTACTCCTGACTCCAGATCCAGTGCTCTATCTACTACGCCACCTAGCTGCCCCTGAGTTAAATTCTCTTATCAGATAATTACACTGGGTGATACTGAGCAAGTCATTTAACCTCTCTTTGCCTATGTATCCTCATCTGTAAAATGGAGACAATAATAGCACCCATCTTCCAGGGTTGGCATGAGATTCTAATGAGCTAATATTTGTAAAGTGCTTAGTTCAGTACCCAGAAAAAAAGATCTCTATAAATACTAGCTATCATCGCCCCCACCATCATCAATGACCATATTCATTATTATTGTTTCTTGTTGTGGTTATATGCCTAAAATTGCATAATATTTTCAAACTCTTCTCTCTCATGATCAATTCATAATAGATTTTCTAAAAGCCTGAGATTTTGTCATGCAAAAAATTGTCTAGCATATAGTGCCTATACAGATTTCCTTATCTTATCCTTCTGAACTTTTAAGCTCAATGATATATCATTTTCATCTTGTCTCTTTCAGCCCAGGGTTCCAAATCACTTTGGTTCCTGATTCTGACATGGCACTATAATGCCATTGGAAAATTTGTCAAGTACGACATCTGTGTTTTCAAGACATTGATACAAATTTTAAACTTTCCATTAAGCAGTGAAGAATCCTTGAGGTACTCTGATATAGATCAACATCTAATCCAAAGTCGATTTATATTGCTCACAGCCAAATAAACTTTTAATAGCCACTGGCCTCAATATGGTTCATGGTGTTCCACTCCAAAGTTCTTTTTTAAAAAAAATATACTTGTCACTGTAGGATTCCTAATTTCACCAACCCACACATATATTCTTTAGGATTTGTAAACCATCATCAACATGTTTGTCTTATGGTCTCATGCTATTTGCTTGCCTTTGTGTACTTTCCTGGGCTTTTGATCAAATTCCATTTGGAAGGTACCATTTCAGGCTAACAACTTTATAGTCCTTCCCACCCACCCCCAACAAGTAGGCATTGGAGCTACCTTTTTTCATTAACTGTCCAAATCCACATGATTTTTTTTTTTGCTTGGGTGGCGGGAGGTTATGTTCTGTCTTTGTTGAGTGAATGAGTTTTAAGGTTGAGCTTAATGAGACTTGGGGTGATTTTGGGGAGCCTTATGGAGAAAACTCATATAAAGAATGCTGAAACAATAAGTGATACCCACAGAGCAGAATCGGTTTTACAAGGCAATGCCAAGTTGTGCCCTCCAGTGCAATACCACAGTAGTGATTTACGTGTCAAATACCTCGCCAGATGTGGAATTGTAATCATTTTACATTGTCAAAGTTGCAGCATTGTGCTTTGCACACTAACCACCTGGTGTGTATCACAATCACTTGACTTTCTAAGGACTCTCTGTTGATATGTCATACTTCAGGCATTTTGAGCAATTCTGCATTCCAATTAGTACCCAGGATCCCAGATCTTTTTATATTCTGCCTGCTCTGAATTCATGTGATCAGATTATATTGTTATTTTAGATGTAATGAAGGCAGTGCATATTGACATGTATGTGTTCCACAGTATATATGCATATGCTTTATCCTACAAATAACACTGCCCTTATTTTATTTGTTGCAAATTGTGTATTAAGCATCAACATGCAAAGTGGTGTGCTAGACATGCTGAGAATGCAGAGATTAGCTCAAGGCCTCTACTCTCCTCCTTGAGGTTCCCTTCAAGCACTCCAAAGTAGAAAACAGAGACATTTTGCTGGCTACACATACAGGGCTTTGATTTTCCCCAAGTGCTTTATATACAACAACCCTGCAAATTAGAGAATGCAAATACTTCATGCTCACTTTACACATTAACAATAGAACATGGGTATCACATTTGTTTAGAATTGCATAACAAGATCCTTAAAATGTCTCTGAAAAGTGATCGAGCATTAGTTTTCCTCCTGATCCTGGCATTTAAAGACCTCTGCAGTCTTGTCCCCAAACTACTTTTCTGATCTATCTCTGATTATTTGGGATTTTATGATTTTCTCCTGATTCTTGTTCTTGCATTCAAGGTGCCCTACACTATTGCCCTAAACTTACCTTTCTAATCTGTCTCTCATTTATTTTGCATTCAAACAAATTAGATTACTCTTTGTTTCCTGTTATCATCCTGCCCTGTTACATCTCATATCGTTCCCCTGTATTTGAAATGAATTCCCTTCCACTCTCCTTTTGGTCTCCCAAAGTCTTTTGCTTCTTTTATGACCTGACTTAGATATCTTCTCCTCCATGAAGTCTTCCCTTACTATTCTTTCCCCTACCCAAGCAAACATGGCCTCTGCCTCCATGCATCATAGTATTTTATGGGGCCCTTACTTTTCTAGACATCTCATCTCATTATTCTAGACATCACAATTAATTGTATAACTTTTGCCCTCATTAGATTATCCTAGAATTATAAAATCATCGGTTTGAACTTTGAAAGTACCTTAGAAGGCCATTTACTTTATTTTGCAGTTTAGGAAAATTAGCCAAAAACAGTTAAGTGACTAGAAAAGGATTGCATAGCCAGTAAGCATCAGAGGTAGTATGAGAATTCATGATTCCTAATTCCAGATCTAGTACCCTAACAACATACTCCATACTATAAACTGCTTTAGTGAAGGGGCCTGTGCTGGGTATAGCTTTTTCTTCTCAGATCCTAGAATGTCACATGAATGAATAAATGAACACAAATGATGAAATTGAGACTTACAAAGGCAAAGGGATCACACACCTAGTATTTCCCGACTTCAAGACTCTTTACATTAGAACTGTGCTTGCTTTTAATCTACCAGATCCCAAGCCCAGTGCTGCTGTCAAATATCTTTTTGGATATTACAAGATTCTACTTTTAATGACCCTTCTAATAAGTTATGATAAGTTCCCTTGCTCTTTTATTGGTGTACCATTGATGACATGCGATGGTAGGTTCCTACAAATGTTGGCCAGCAAGCTGCCAGCAGTGAGTGACATGAGATGCCATAATATTTACCAGGATCCCATTTCTCACATGTTTTCAGAAGGCTGTTTCAGGGGACTGGTGGTGTTTGTTTAGTGCACCATATGCTGAATGAAACATCTCTTGCAGTTCTTTTTTTTTCACACTGCTTGTCAATCTCTGAGGCTCTAAGGAACCAGATGTCTTTGACCATAACAGTGCTGATTTCTGTAGAAGCTGAAATTGCATCCTCCTTGCACCTGTCCATCAGGAATCGGAGTATTGCTGTAGGATGGGCTACCCTGGAGATGACTGAGGTGTGGCCACCTTCTCAGGGGGCCTGTACCTTGCCTTCCAAGCCATATGTTAACATTATCCACCCTACTTAGAAATTGTCCTGATAATGAAGTTCAACCCAGAGTTTTACTAAGTCATTTTGTTGTTGCTGCTGCTGCCGCTGCCACCACTGTCATCCTTCTTCTTCTTTCTTCTTCTTCTTCTTCTTCTTCTTCTTCTTCTTCTTCTTCTTCTTCTTCTTCTTCTTCTTCTTCTTCTTCTTCTTCTTCTTCTTCTTCTTCTTCTTCTTCTTCTTCTTCTTCTTCTTCTTCTTCTTCTTCTTCTTCTTCTTCTTCTTCTTCTTCTTCTTCTTCTTCTTCTTCTTCTTCTTCTTCTTCTTCTTCTTCTTCTTCTTCTTCTTCTTCTTCTTCTTCTTCTTCTTCTTCTTCTTCTTCTTCTTCTTCTTCTTCTTCTTCTTCTTCTTCTTCTTCTTCTTCTTCTTCTTCTTCTCCTGCTCCTGCTCCTGCTCCTGCTCCTGCTCCTGCATTTCAATAGTAGCCATTGAATTTTCTGGCAATGTATTCTACCCAAGTATTTAGCTGGTTAGCGTTTCATAGAGTTAACATCATCATCATTACCATCATAAACCCCACCAAAACACCATCATCATTATCACCTTTTTAAAAAAAATTAAGTTATTAATATTATTCCTATGAAACATAAACTGGCCAACTATTTGTGTATAGTATAGTTCCAGAAAATTCTGACAAGTTTATGACTATAAACCTATATGAGCTAAATCTATTAGAAATATATTGTCAAAGAACACTGGAACCTAGAGAGGCAGCTAGGAAGTCATAATGATGGTGATGGTATTTAAATAATAAATATTATTAAATTATTATAAAAGAAATATTACTATTAAATAGAAATTAATTAAATTATTATTTTATCACCATTATTTGCTTTAAAGTTAATAGAGTATTTTACATATATTATATCATTAGAAGTAATAATATATTTATTATTATTAGAATATAAGTATAATATGGTTATCATCACTATTATTTGCTTCAAAATTTGTAAAGTTTTAAATACATTATCACATTTTACATACATTAACTTATTTGATCTATATACCTTCAGTCACTTTCATATGTGACTACATAATGAAGTCCCAAATTCCTGACATTCTTCAGATACATTGGTTGTTTGTTTTTGTTTTTTCTCTTGCAAGGAGAAAGATCATTGTGCTAGAGAAAGATACAGCAAAAAAAAAAATGTGAAGTTCCATGTGCTATGAGAAGCATCCTGGTTTAGGGGAAAAAAGATTTGAAGTCATTTGAGAATAACATGTTCCATTCACAAACTTTTCGAATTAGAATGGGTTTTAGTTGCAATTTAAATAACTCAACCTTGAGAGTCCAAACCCACAGCAATATTACACTCACAAGAAGTCACCAAACTGGTATTTAACAAACTCCAGTGAAAGACAACTTATTGCCTCCTCTTTAGGTAGCCCATCCTCTTTTCTTATAACTCTAATTGATTCTAATTTTTTCCAATTTCTAACCTAAATGTGCCTCAATGTAGCTTTCTCTCCTACCTTTTGCCCTTGTCCTTTGTATACTAAGAGAACAAGTTTATTCTCTGTTCTACATCGAAACCTTTCAAGTACTTCAACATAGCTATCTTCTTTCCTTATGTCTTCTCTGCTACAGACTAAACGTTCCCCAAATCATTGCCATCCTCATGTGAAAGGGACTCTAGACCATTTCATTGCAGTTCCCCACACCTGCACAAACTTGAATTTTTTCAATCTCTTTCCTGAAATAGGGTTCCTACAATTAATGCAATTGATGCGACCTAATTAGGATATAGTATGGGAGCATGATCAGCTTCACATTATCTCTTTAATGCAGGACATACTTCCAAAAGTTGTTTCTTGTTTGTTGAAAGGCGTATTGAGCTTTTGTTTCACGAAAACTCTGACAAATAAACACCTAACTATATTATTTAGTGACTTTTTAAACTGAAGCTAAGAGTTTACTGTGAGCTCTATTAAATGTCATTAATTTTCAGTCTGAAGGCACTGGATTGAACTTTCACAATGCACAGAACTTCAGTAGAAAAATCCCAAGTCGTTGGGTGAAGAATCATACCCTGAAATTTTCTATATTTCCAGCTTATACTTGACTTTGTAGAAGATCTATTGTCTAAGGTCCTGGTCTCTTGAGTATCTTTGTATATTATTCATCATAGTTTCCAACATATCACAGGGTTTCACACAAAGTCTTTAATCTAAGGTCAAGTTTTTCTGTTAAAGGAATAGAAACCCCAACATTGCACTAAGCTTTGATAAATTTTTATAGCTGTAAATGTTATAAAATGAGAGGACTAAAGCCTAACGACATTTGAGTCACTTGTCCAAGGTCACATGGGGAATAAGTATCTGAGACAGGATATCACTCTCAATTTGGTATGTCTTCTGCAAACTAAAAGGTCAAGGCAAATTCTAACTTGGGTTACATAAATGGAGGATATAATTATTAAACCAATGTCAATAGTCTTCAAGAGATTTCAGAGAATAAAAGAAGTGCCAAAGAATTCAAGATAGACAAAAATCTCATTCAAAAACAAAACAAAACAAAACAGGAAAAGGGTAGAGTCTATAAAGTAATGGTCAGTAAAATTGACTTGTATTCCTGGCACTACTCTGAAATTCATTTTCAAAGCTTTGATTTCCCACTTCTCACAAGGTGGAAGGGTGATCAATGAAAGACCACATGGCTTTATCCAGAACACACCATTCTAGGATTTACCTCATGTCCTTCTCTTGGCTGAGTATCTAGACTGGTAGAAATTCAGCAAAGTATGGATAAAATGAAGAGAGATGGACTACATGGATGTATGATTAACTAGATTCAAAATTGGTCAAATGCCTGGACCAAAAAGCATACATTCGGTTAATGCCAACTTGGAGGTTGTCTTTATTGGAATGTTCCAGGGACCTGCCTTTTGTCCTATGCTGTCCAATATTTTTATTAGTAACTTTCAAGTAGCCATGCAGAAGCTTCTTAAAGTTGTAGATAATAGTGAGATGAATGTGTGTGTGTGTGTGAGTGTTTGATAGAGAGACAGAGACGAGACAGAGAGACAGAGAGAGAGAGACCATTCAGAGGGAATAATTAATTCGACAAAGAAAGTAAGCATACAAAACCTTGCACTCAAATGAAATAAAATGTATAGGGACGAATTCGTAGGTTAAATAAATAACTTTACAAGTATAGAATGAAGGAGATATGGAGAAAAAAAAACAATCACATGATAAAATTCTGAGTGTGTCACCTTACATTTAAAACTTACTTTTAGGTTTGGAAAATGCTTTCCCCAGTTGCTTCACCTTATCCTTCCATTTGTTCTGTGAGTTAGCCATTATTATTATGCCCATTTTATAGAGGAGGAAGCTGAAACTGGAAGAGGTTAGATGACTTGCCCAGGGTCACACAGCTAGTAAATTCATGAAGATCCTTGGTTATGTCTTCCTGTACTTCCAAGTCCAGCATTCTAGCTAATATATTACCTAGTTGCCTAAGCAGCACCTAACAAACAAATAATCTCTCCAATGGAACAGAAGAGTGACCATACTATCCACTTTTGAGTAATATGAGAACAGTGAGTTTTGTGCAGCCTTGTCATCGTCGTTGTTGTTGTTGAGAAATAATAGCTCTCTCTCTCAAAAAAAAATCTCTAAATAGGGGCAGCTAGGTGGTGCAGTGGATAAAGCACTGGCCCTGGATTCAGGAGGACCTGAGTTCAAATCTGATCTCAGACACTTGACACTTACTAGCTGTGTGACCCTGGGCAAGTCACTTAACCCTTACTGCCCCACCCCCCCAAATCTCTAAATACCTGTCTGCTTTAAACATTACTTTATCAATAGGTCTCTGATATTTGTGTAACAACATAGGGAGTATGGACATTATAGCAAAGTACTCAACTGCTTCTTAGGTGATCCAGTGTAACAGATAATATCTCTTGGACTTTTCGAAGTAAATTCCATCTTCTTTGACCTCAATTTCCTTTTCTGCCAAAGGCATAGATTGAACTAAGGGTTCCCTCCAGGTCTAATATGTCTAAGACTATGACCATATTTCATATAAACAGAAATTCATGGTTATTATTCTCTTTTCAAAGGAGGCTTGAAGAAACCAACACAAACGCAAAGCCAGCATCTGGTTTCTTTAGTGAAAACTAATGAGAACAGTAAGTTGTGAACATCACAATGAAACAAAGTCCTGAAATTGGTTCTCATTAACAAGTGGTAGAACATGCGGTTATATAAAAATAGGTGTTATTACAAGCCTTTGAGAAATAATTATTTCTGTTTTCCTTGAAACCAATTGTTATGTCCCAAAGAGAGAATTAACACTCAAGTAACCATCATGAGATCATTAACAGTACAGGACTCTCTCTCACTAATATTGACCCTATAGAAAGCTGTGCATTGTCTTCATAAATTGAGAGGAAACATACACTGCTGCTTTTTTTTCCATTGTCTTTTTAAGGATATAGATGAGGATACAATTGTAACGAACTCTACAGGGGCATGGTAGTATGGAAGGGGTATGAGGCAACTCTAAAAGGGAAGAGAATAACCTTTGCTGATGTCCATATCTCCTTAAGCTTACTTTTCAGGATGGATGTACAGGGGCAGCTTGGTGGCGTGGTAGATAGAGCACTGGCCCTAGAGTCAGGAGTACCTGAGTTCAAATCCGGCCTCTGACACTTAACACTTACTAGCTGTATGATCCTGGGCAAGTCACTTAACTCCAATTGCCTCACCAAAAAAAGAAACAAACAGGATGGATGGACACCAGTGCAGGGTCCGTGTCTTGTACAGTTCCCTTACCACCATGAGGGGCACTTGACTGTGCAATTATTTCCCTCTAGTTCTCTTTGCCAAAGTAGGGGCAAGTCTTTCATCTGTTCCAGCAGGAGATCAAAGAGATGACATTCCAATGACTGTCATTCTCCTTTCCTGACCTCTTCCGTCCAATAGGGGATGAGAAAGACTTTCTTTCAGCAACGTTCTATCATGAGTTAGTCTTCTGGGCTAACCTTTTCCTAACTGCAAGGGAATATTCCCTCTTTGAAGAGGATAGAGGGGCACTATTCCTTTCTGCTTCTTTCACCTAATCCTTGATCTGGCCTGCCTTTAGGAATAGAAGAAAAATCAATGTCAATAATCTCCCACCAGTAGGCCTCTAACCTGAGTTGCCTATCACCTTTAGAGGACACCACCCGGAGGACAAACCCCTAGTGATTTTAATGCCCCTCATGAACTCAGTTGGCAATCATTAACAAACTCCTACCAGTCTCCCCATTTCAGCTATTGTGAATCTCTGGATGCCATTTTACAAATGATTTTCTTTATCCCCCACTGATTGCACTTTAACTCCCATCCTGCTTAACACAATGCTGGCAATGTCATTCCCTAAAACTATACATCTTTTCCACTGTGCTCTCGGTACTATTTGCTCCATAAGCAAAATCCTTGCTTTTGTATTTTACCTTTTCCTTTCTCACTTCTTTCATTTTTTTTTTTTTGGTGAGGCAATTGGAGTTAAGTGACTTGCCCAGGGTCACACAGCTAGTAAGTGTCAAGTGTCTGAGGCCAGATTTGAACTCGGGTCCTCCTGACTCCAGGGCCGATGCTCTGTCCACTGCGTCACCTAGCTGCCCCCATACTTTCATTTTATGCTTCTCACTGAGACCTGACTCTTTCCTGATGACTCAGCCTCCCTGGTCACCCTTTCCAATACTCTTTCTTTAACTCATGATCTCTTTCTCACTGGCCAAAGTGGGGTGTAAATGGAATCATTTGTGCTCCCCATAGCCACTTTGCGGTTTTCCCTCTACCAACATCACTATCCTCCTTTGAGCTTCATTCCATTCATATATAGAACCTAATCAAAATTCTAGTGCCCATTGTCCACTGACATCCAAGTCATTCCCATTCTTTTCTTAATGAGTTTAATGCCTGGCTTATACTTTTTCTTTCCTCCCCAACTACTGCCCACATATTATTATTACTTCAATATACATGTGCATGGCACATAGTGGGCTCTTAAATATTTTGTTGTTGTTGTTTGTCCTTTATTCTTATGTCATGACTTGTAGTGAGTTGGATTTAAGTGAGGCAGGGCTTTTCAAAATCACCAGCCTCATTCTTTCCTCCAAAGCCATCCGGGTCCATTGGTAAAATATAGATCAGGATGATTGAAGATGGCCCTGAATTTTTAAGACAATTGTAGTTAAGTGACTTGCCCAGGGTCACAAACCTAGTAAGCATCTGAGGTGACATTTGAACTCAGTTCCTCCCAACGTGAGGGCCAGTGCTCTATCCATTGTATATTAGTGAGGCAATTGGGGTTAAGTGACTTGCTCAGGGTCACACAGCTAGTAAGTATTAAATGTCTGAGGCCGGATTTGAGCTCAGGTACTCCTGACTCCAGGGCCAGTACTCTATCCCCTGCACCACCTAGCTGCCCCTATATATATATGTGTGTGTAATTGTAGAAAATAAAATACTATTAAATAATTAAAATCCATTCTGAATCTCATCTTGAAAATTGCCTTTATGTGTAATTGTAGAAAATAAAATACTATTAGTTATGACTTTACCAACACCCAGTTTTTCAGGTTCTCCCCATTGGTTTACCATTTTTTTCTGGCCAACATCCATATCTATCCTCATTGCTGTGCATGCAGGTAATTATTTTTAACCCCAATCTATCTCCTTCAATTTGCTTTCCTCCTTTGATCTCTTGCTTCCAGGTTAAAGTTCAGATTATTATGTGAAATCTCATATTTCAATGAAACTCTCTTTAATCTACCTTCCCCATCCAGTGTTTGTTTGTTTTCTGTCCCTTCTCATGTTAATTCATGTTTACATATGCCGGCATTCTTTTATTCTTCAAGTATAATGCTACCTCTGAGAGGGCAGACTCTGGGGTTTCATTTATTTATTTTTCATTCATTCATTCATTCATTTTTGAGGTGTTGGCTTACAGCTCAATGGTAGATATTTGTTGAACTGAGCACTGATCCTGCAATGTGTTGAGTGCAAACCTATTTAATCTGACAGAATGCAATGTTCTAGAGACCTTTCACCATTCATATGTCCAGCACCATTGCCTTCCCTAGTCTCTTCATGTTCATTGACCCCTCATAATGCCTGAGGAACATAATTTTTCAGAATCTTTATAAGATCAAAATTACTTTTGAAATAGACTCATAATAAATATACACTTGTATTAAGAAAAAGGGGAGGGGTATCTATCAATTACACAAGCTTATAAGGACCTGCTATATGTGAGGCATTATACTGGGTTACAGGGTTTTAAAAATGACAAATTAAAAAGAATTCCTTCCTTTAAATATCTTACATTCTCCTGAAATATATACCACGATTGTCTCCATTGCCTTTACCCAAAAATAAATAAATAAATCAACCACCACCAACAAAACAATTATTTAACTGCTTTGATCAATGAGTAGATTCATTCTAGTCAATTTTATTTTAATGACCACTGGAGGAGACTTATGTTGGGTTGCATATTTGCCTTTTAATAATTTCCCTAATTAAATATAGAAATTATAGAGAGGTTCATTTTGCACTATTAAAATGGAAAGTTATGTTTAATTTGAGACTTTGAAAATAATACACTGTGATAAATAATTTGGTTGATATTAAAATTATTTTCTTCCCATAATGAATTAGTCTGTTTAAATGAACCAATAAATGAAGCTAAACCGCATTATTAGATAAAAGATTTAAGGATACTAATCACTGTCTTTTCTACATTGTATTTTCCCATTATGCAATGTAAATGAGTGATATTAGTAAGTTATATTACTGCTTTTTGATTAGTTGGTCAAATTTTAATGCATTTTATTTAAATAACTGAAATAATTGTACTGCCCCATGTCTATTTGCCCTACTTTAGTGACAAGTTCAGACTGAGACATTTCATGCAATCAGTTAGACATAACTTGAATGTTAATAAGCACAAACCAATACAGTAAATTCTAGGTGAAATTCAGACATACTCAGAGCTTATTTTCTGTGTCTTCCTCTGCCTCTCATACATTTTCATCTCTCCTTCTCTTTGAATACTTTCCCCCAAGAGTATCCAGCAGTTTTTGCTGCACCAGAATCTGTTACCCTATCTTAGTCTGCTCTTCCCTGCACTGATTTCTATCCAAACATTCCTTTCTGTCCCATCAAAACATGCGAACAGTATCTTATTGCTTCATGAGCTCCATAATAATCAGTGTGTGTATGTGTACCCATATGTGTACAGGTGCTTATGCATATAGGTATAGCTGTGTACGCATGTCGGTAGAGATGTGAATGCATTTGTATATGGGTGTATGACATAGGAGAAGTGGTTGAAGTAGATGTTTTCTTCTTTTTTATCTAGTACTCTATTCTAATCTCTCTTAAATCTGAAACTATTCAAATGAAGACACGTAATCTCAGGGATGCTTGAAAATGTTTAATGACTTGCTCCCCAGAAAAATAAATATATGCACTTTTAAGTTTCTTTTGCATTATTAACATTCCCCCTATCTCTTTTTAATGCTGATACAACCAATAAAACAATAAATCAAATGCCAATCTGTTGCCTTCACCAATTTCTGAAAAAATCACTGCTCCCTGGAAAATTTTAACCATGCTGTACATTCTGACTCCAACACACTCTTGCCTATCTTATTGTTTTATTGGAAAAGTAAGCAACAGACCAATTCATTTTACAAAGATTGAACTGTGGGGCAGCTGGGTAGTGCAGTGGATAGAGTACCAGCTCTGGATTCAGGAGGACCTGAGTTCAAATCCAACCTCAGACATTTGACACTTACTAGCTGTGTGACCCTGGGCAAGTCACTTAACCCTAATTGCCTCACCAAAACAAACAAAAAACCCCACAAAACAAACACACATACACATACAAAGATTGAATTGTAATAACTCAAATGTCTAAATTCCTTAACAATTAAAAAAATCACTACAACCTTATTAGATATTGGTATACATAGTATAATCCCCAATTTATACATGTAAAAAATAGAGAGAACTAAAGTGATTTTCCCAAACATATACAAGTAGTAAGTTTCATAACAATTACTTGACCTGAAAATTCTGTATCCTGATTTTATTTAAGTAAGAAATTGACTTTGTGGAGTCAGGTTTGTAGTTCAAGAATAAATTTCGACTTTGTTTTGGACATTGTTTCTCTCCCAAAAGCAGTGACTGTGACCTTTTTACTATGCAAACAGTGTTAGAATCAGATTATAGGAGAACTTAAATGCCAACAGTTAAGAAGCCATTTTAATAGTCCTGGGGCAAGGCAATACTTATTTGCATCTGGTTTATGGCCCTGAGCACTGAGTTGAGGGGACATCCCAAATGGTATTGACTCCAGAAGAATGGACCAGTCTTAGCATCTGATGGGATGACAGGCTGGTACTGAGAATGAGAGAGAGTGCCCATCACCCTTTTTTGAGTTTAACAAATACTGGTTGAATTCAGTTGAATGACTGTTTTTTTCTTTCAAATTCCATTGATATTTAATAAAAAATTAACAGTGGTCTTTTATTAAAAGATCTTAAGGTAGGCAGGGAAGATTAACACACACACATATATTTTGAACATTTACATTAATTTGAAACATCAATTTAAAGTGTTATAATGGCAAATTCTTAAATAATGTCATTCTACCATACACATCTTTCAGCTTTAATGCTTTTGCCCTTTTTAAAAATTTTAGGTTGAAGAAGCTCTGGAAGCTGTGAAAAATGCTACAAATGAGCAAGACCTTGCAAATCGCTTTAAGGAATTTGGAAAAGAGATGGTGAAATTGAACTATGTAGCTGCCAGAAGACAGCAGGTGAGGAAATATGTGGGATTATAGGAAAGAAGATGAAATTGCTACATTTCATGTAATCACATAGGTTACTTTTATTTGACATACTATACTACTCAAGATTGGCCATATCATTTTCTTGATTGAAGCCAATTCCTTATGTCAGTTTCAGAAGTTTTTTTTTTTAATTATTGAGATCATAATTTCAACTCTGATCCAATGTAGTTTCAAAAGCATATTCTGATAAAAATGAAAAGTATATTTCTTCTTAGCCAACTCCATGTTCCCTTAAAATCCAGGATTCTGACCCCTAACTGAGATGATCAATTTTCATCAACATATGAGTGAGTGAAAACTTATGTTAACCCATTGTATTTACCCATCTCCAGACCATTCTCACATTATATCCTTTCATCCACTATGAAACCATGGAATTCAGCTGGACTTCTCCCTTGATGCCACAGATTTTAAGTCCTTTCCCCACCACCTTTCCCAATTATTAGGTCTTGCTCTAAGAGTGATAATTAAGGGAAAACTACAATGCTACTGAAATGATGGACCAATTAATTTGAATTCCATTTGACTATCTAGATCACAACTCCCTTCCCCAGTCACTGTTCTCTTATATGTGTTCTATCCTCCTTTTGTAGTTGTTAAGGCTAAAATTCTAGCCAGTCTGTCTAAAATATCTGAGTGGTTGCCAGTAAGTTATAAGCTTTACCAAGAGTTAGACTTTTAAGCATTTATTAAGGAGAATAAGAATTTGGTAAAGAGAGAAGGAAAGGCCTACATTCATCTATCTATTAAAGGGAGAGCACATTTCTAGCTCTCTTCTCTGCCGGAGTCCACAGGAAAGAGCGCCAGTCAGAGCGCCAGCCTCCTCCTTCTTCCTCCCACAAGCAAACATCACTTCCTGACACCAAAGAAAAGACACATGGTCTTGCCCTCAAAGACCTTCGTGCACTTCATGGGCGGAGCTCTTCTACAGTAAGTCTCCAGCAGGTGGTGTCATTCCAATCGTTACATAGTATAAGGTCTCTGAGTAAAGCGAATGTTTCATTTTTTGTGTTTGTATTCCCAGCATCTTCCTCAGTTTTTAGCACAAAGTGGGTATTTAATGAATGTTTCTTGGTTAGTTGTTGGCACTGAGTATGTTAATGATAGTCTGAGGTTATTTTTCTTAAATATAAGGCATGGCTTGACAGCTAGGAATGAAGGTTAGTATTAGTATTTCCTTTATTATCTTTATATATATATATGTATATGTATATATATATATATATGTATATATATATGTATATGTATATATATATATGTGTATATATGTGTATATATATATATATATGTATATGTATATATATATATGTATATATGTATATATATATATATATATATACACAGGGCAATTAGGATTGCTCAGCGTCACACAGCTAGTAAATGTGAATTATCTGGGGCCAGATTTTAACTCAGGTCCTCTTGAATCCATCTTCGGTGCTTTATCCATGGCGCCACCTAGCTGTCCCCTTATATTTTTATGTAATACATTTTTCAGTGAATGTTTTCTCTATATGTCAGGGGTCTTCAAGCAGAGACAGGATGATCACTTTTTGGGTTCTTTTTAAGGTGGATTCTTTCAGAAATGGTCTATATTAGATAGACTTTGAGACCAGCCTGCTCTTAAAATTCTACACTTTTGTGTGACTGTCTACTCTAGACCCCTCAATTTTACAAAGGAGGGACTGAGGCTCTAAATGAGGCTGTGACTTTCCCAAGACTTCTTAAATGGAAGACTATCTTTCCCCATTTCCCATTAACATAAGCAAAGAAATTCAAACTTGTTAGGTTGATCCTGGTGGTGTTGATGGCTGTTTTATATTGCACATACATAACAATCCTTTGACAATCCTTTGTAAGTCACAAATGAAAAAGATTGAGGAAATCTTTTTTATATGACTACATAAGAATGTAAGAATTGCCAGGCTGACTCAGAAGCTATAGTGGATTCAGCTTAGTTCCCTTTCACATTAAAAAAAAAAGAAAGTCTTGTGAAAGAGTGCATAGGGTTATCCTCATCTACATCAGACTCAGAGGCTAAGAACTGAACTAAGTGGGATGCTTTCAGAGAGAGCCATTCATACACATATATGTGCATACACTCTCTTCTCTGACAGATCTCCTGACTCTTAATCAGACCAATGTGGGTTAAAAGTATAAAAATGGGAGTGATTTTTCCGCATCTCCTTTCATATCATATCCCTTTTTCAGATCGTTGAGAATTCATTATTTATGGTATATTCATTATATATTCATTATGTGACTGTATGTAGCTATCCATCCATCCATTTCTAGGGCTTCAGTATGCAGTCCAAGTTTGCATTTACTGCTGGATGCAATCCATTTGGAGTCGATGATCAAAGAGAGGCAAGCAGATGCTCGATCATTTGATAATCATCTCTTGTCACAGTCAGAAGTCCCTAGCACAGTTAGCAGATCTCCTGTACATTTCTCAGACTCAATTTGATGCCTAGAAAATAATTTCAGCAGGTTCCACTCCTGTCATTCACTAGATGAGGGCATGCCACTAGAAAGAGCCCTAGCATAGGACAGTTTTCTGAATAGTCTATAAGAATTAATTCAAAGATCAGAGGATAGTTAGTTTGCAAAAGAGAGCACATGGGGGAGGGGCATGAAAGCAGCCTCAAAGTGTTTGAAGGACTCTATTAATGATGGATGATGGTGATGACAACAACAATGACATGACAATGATAATGGTGGTGTCAGTTCTATAGCACTTTACATTTTGTAAAACACAATACAAATATGATCTCATTTGATCCTGACAACACTATGAAGGAGGTCCTATTATTATCCCAACTTTATAGATTAGGAAAAGGAGAATTAGAAGATTTAAGGCTGGATTTGAACTAGGGTCTTCCTGACTCTAGACCCAGCACTTTTATCTATCATGGCACCTAGAAAAGGCATTAGACTTTCCTTGCTCAGTCCTAAGGTATAAAATAAGGAATTCTGGTTGGAAGTTACCTAGTAAGTACAAAGGTACTCCTGATTGGAGTAGAGAGGTACTTTACAGGGAGAGAAAATTTCCTACCAATTCCAGGTATCACAAAGTGGAATGGATTGTTGTGCAAAGTTGGGTTCAGCTCAGTGAGCATGTACTTTGAGCCACTTACTGAGTTAAGTACTGGGGATATAGCAGGCACAAGGAGCTTACAATCTATTTCCCCTCCCTCTCTTTAAACAAGGCCTGAATGGTTATTTTAGTATGGGGTGCTTTTTTCCAATGGGTAAATTATTCATCTCTAAGATGAATTAAATAGCCACAGAACTCCCTTCAAACTCTGAGAGTCTACAATTTTTTAATGTCAAAACCAAATCTAAACTCATGGCCTTTATACAGTGGGAACATCTCTGTCGTCCATGTCCATCTCCTAACACCTCATACCAACTATCCAATATGGAGCACCTCTCCATCAAGATTATCTCCTCAAATGGAGAGAATATTTTTGGCCTTTAATAGGAGACTTAATTACCCTCTTGAGGTTTATTCTTTTTTTTTTTTTTTTTTTTGCAGGGCAATGAGGGTTAAGTGACTTGCCCAGGGTCACACAGCTAGTTCAGCGTCAAGTGTCTGAGGCTGGATTTGAACTAAGGTCCTCCTGAATCCAAGGCCAGTGCTTTATACCCTGTGCCACCTAGCTGCCACCAAGGTTTATTCTTAGATAGCTTTTCTATTGGCACCAGGGTGATATTGATTTCCTAATCATTGAGATTTGTGGGTTGTTTTTTTTTTTGGTCAAAAAATCTAAGACTTGAACTGTCAGAGATGACAAGCCTTTATGAAAAGAAAACTATTTAAAGACATAGGTAAGGTGGTTATGAGGGGCTTGGCATAAACTCAATATGATATTATTTTGAACGTACTTCTTTTTTCTGGGGGGGAGGCAATGAGGGTTAAGTGACTTGTTCAGGGTCACAAAGCTAGTAATTTGAACCTACTTATGAAGATATATGCATAGACAAACAGGGAGTCCCCTTTCTGCCACTCTCTGCCCACATGATGTTAAGGGTGTGACTTTACAGGTCTGGCCATTGGTTTTCTCATCTGCAACATAAAGTCAAATTTGCGTTGATGACCTCTAAATTTTCTTTTCATTCTGCATTTCCAAGCATTTTTGAAAAGCAAATGTGCATTTATGGTATCTCCCTATGTTTTCTTTGTTCAGGAACTGAAGGATCCTCACTGTAGGGATGAGATGGCAGCTGCCCGAGGGGCTCTGAAGAAGAATGCCACTATGTTGTACACAGCATCCCAAGCATTTCTCCGTCATCCAGATGTGGCTGCCACCAGAGCCAACAGGGACTATGTGTTCAAACAAGTCCAGGAAGCTATTGCTGGCATTTCAAATGCTGCTCAGGCTACTTCCCCCACTGATGAAAACAAAGGACACACTGGCATTGGGGAGCTGGCTGCTGCCCTCAATGAGTTTGATGTGAGTATCACAATCTCATGCACAAGCAATTCTGGTTTCCACTCAGAAAATTGGGTAGGGGGGATTGGAACAAAACAATATAAAACAAAATATGTCTTTTTAATGAATACTTATTTGTGCAACATCCTGGGAAGGTACACTAATTTTATCAACAATAGTTCTGGTTTCACAAAACTCCATAATACTATTCTCTATACTTTGCATCCTCTAGATTCCTTGAAACTAGGAACCCTAATGGTACATAATTATATCCCAATAGAAATCTTGTAGGGTGCTACCTTTCTTAGTGAAGAACTAATATATTAGAGGCATGTCCCATAGTCAGAAATGGCATTGCTGGGGCAGCTAGGTGGTGCAGTGGATAAAGCACTGGCCCTGGATTCAGGAGGACCTGAGTTCAAATACGGCCTCAGACACTTGACAATTACTAGCTGTGTGACCCTGGGCAAGTCACTTAACCCTCATTGCCCTGCTCTCCCCCAACCCCCCCGCCCAAAGAAAATAAAACAAGAAATGGCATTGCCCCATTAGAAATAATAAAGACTTAGAGAGGCATACTAAGACTGGGCACTACAGGGCAGCTAGATGGCACAATGGATAAAGCACCAGCCCTGGATTCAGGAGGACCTGGGTTCAAATCTAGCCTCAGACACTTGACACTTACTAGCTGTGTGACCCTGGGAAAGTCACTTAACCCCCATTGCCCCACCAAAAAAAAAAAAAAAAGACTGGGCACTAGCCTGAAGCATTATCTTCATTCTTTTCATGCTGTGGCTTCCCGACCATTTTAGATTTCATAGGCTATTCTCGACCTTCTATTAGGATGTGAATTTTTTTCCCATATGATGCTGATGTTAAACACAGTCATTACTAGGGTATGTGTCTCTCCCATTCCCAGGCGTTGGACAATGAAAACCTCAAGGAAAGATGACTGTCCTTTAACTTGGCCTTGACCTGACATTTAAAGGCCTATCACTTTAATTCAGTACACATTTGTTGTGTTTACTATATACAAAACACCATAGAAGAGAATTTGCTTTGCAAGCTCTATGTATCTCCAAATGTAGTTAGTTAACTATCCACTTACAAGGCTACAAATTTGCAGTCAGTTCCAGTCTACAATTATTGCTCTATGGTAGGTATTGTGGGACTCTAAAGAGGGTATAAAGCATGATCTCTGTTTTATACAAATTTTTATACAAGCTTACTGAATAATACATGGAATAAAATAGGCAGATATAATTATACATCTAAGACAAAAGTAATAAGAAATAAAAAGCAGTATGTATTAAAAAGAAAGGGCTTCTGGGGCTCAGATGAGAGATGTTCAGGCCGAGCTCATTAAAAAAATGGAAGTTTAATGGAAGGAACACTGGGTTATTAGTCTGAGATGTAGCATATAAAAATTGGAGACATAGTTTCTGAGTAATTAGTAATTTTATTAATCGTATTAGTGGATAACTAATAAAAGGTGTCAGTGGCACTCGGAAATGCCAAAGAATCCTTCTTAGAACACATACAATGCTTATATGATCTTGTGCACTCAATCAACTTTGATAGATTAACAAGTAATGAGGGAATTAATATTTTAATGAGAAATTGGCTTATTCTAATAAGGGTCTGGAGAATGTTATTCTGATCACCCAATCTTGGTGAAAGAAATTTATCTATGCCCATATCACATAATCTAGGGTAATCTAGACAAATGGAGGAATTTAATTCTACTCAGACACATCTGGGTAAAACACAATGGACCTGAAGCCATCAATACACCTAAACTAAAATTTCTTTACCTTTTGAATAGATCTGAATTCTCCCAGTAGGGATTGTCTTCCCAAGATTCTATTTCTTTATCATTCCTGTCCTTTAAAGGTTGACTGAATAACCTATAGGGAATGAAGAAACAGAAGGGGGAGGAAGAAACTTAGTCCTAATTCAAAAAATTGGGCATTAGTATAACAGAGGAATAATCATTTCTCTCAGAGGACTTGGTTTAAAATCCAAGTTTTTACTTAATATCAACATGATCTTGATCATCAAGAACATTTGGTTGAATCTAATAATAGGGTGGAATTGTATAGATAAAAATGTAAAGTCTCACACTTGGCGTCAAAAATTTAATGGTGCTAGTATGAGAGAGGAGAGGCATAGCTGTCTGAGGAAAAGCCAGGTGTGTTAAAGAGCCACAAGCTCAGAATGATGGGGCAGCAAAATATTTACGATGATCTTGGGCTACATGAAAAAATATACATATTGTATATATTTTATATGTAATAAAAGATATAATATATATTGTATATTAGATAAATATATAGTATATATAACATATATTTTATGTGTATAGAGATAACTCTATATCTCTCTATCTAGAGACACATACATATTTATCTCTATCCATCTATCTATCCATCCATCTATCTATCTATCTATCTATCTATCTATCTATCTATCTATCTATCTATCTATCTATCTATCCTTTATCTATCTATCCATCTATCTACCTATCATCTTCCAGGAATAAAAAGATAAGAGATATTCTGGTACTCTGCCCTTGTAAGATCACTTCCAGATCCTGAAGTTTAGAAATGAACTGGAAAACTAGAGAAGAGCCACCATGGCAAAGGGCCTTGAGTCCATGCAATAGGGGAATTAGTTGAAGGAATTGGGAATGTAGAGTCAGGAAAAGAGAAGTTATCATAGCTGTCTTTAAATGCCAAAAAAACTATCATGTTGATATGCTTGGCCCTGGAGGTCAAGTCCTAGGAGCAGTGGATTAAAATTGAAAAGAGATAAATAAAGACCTTATATGAGTGGTAACGATAGTGGGGAACTATCTAAAAATTAGAACTAGCCACAAGTGGAATAAACTCTCTTTGGAACTAGTTGGTTGCTCTTCATTGGAGGTCTTCAAGCAGAGACTGAATGATCAGTTATGTATCTTACAGTATAGATTGATGTGGTGGTAATAACTATAATAGCTCCCATTTATGTGGCACTTTAAGGTTTTCATTGAATTTTGCATATATTTTGTGGTATCCCCAGCATAACCCTGAGAGTTAGGAGCACTTATTAACATCACTTTAAAAATGAGGAAACTGAGGCCTAGAGAGATTTCAATTTATGTGCCCAGGGTCATACAGCCAATGAGTCTGAGGCCAGATTTGAACTCAAGTATTCCTGTCATATAGTGCTGTATTCATCCACTGTGCCAACTTGCTACCTATGTATTTGAATTGCTCATTTCTGGGATTTCTATGTTTCTGTGATTCCCCAGATCTAAATTCTATGCTCCTCTTAGTCTTAGGGATGTAGGGATGGACTAGAGCAAAGAGGGTATTAGTCATTCAGGAGAAAGGAATGACATGAACACAGATTTAGGTGTTGAAGGAGGTCATCATGTTTGGAGAATGCTGAGGAATCTCATTCGACTATATCATAAAATAGTGGAATTTAGAACCATAAGGAGAGTTTAGGATTAACCCACCATTTCATGTACATACATCTCTCCTCTTGAATACTAGACTGAAGGAGTTTAGAACTTATCATGTAGGAAATAAGGGTCCCAGCACAGCAGAATGACATGGCCCCATATATACCTTAAGGAGACTGATCTTGTTACACCCTCTTGTATAGCTTTAAATCTTGAAAAACTATAGGTGAGAAGACAAGTGAGTATGCTATTGTAGTCATCTTACCCAAGAATAATGAAAGAATTAAACAAGATGTTGTTAGTGGAAACAGAAAGAAAAAATGGGGAAAATGATTTTGCCATTTTTCTTGAGTGTTAAGGATTGTGAAGCACTTTATGTCCATGATCTCATATGTAAAGATAAGGTCACATAATTACACTGAAAGGTTGAGTAGCCTGCTAGTACATGTCAGATATGGAGCAATAAATGCAGTTCTTCCCAACTCATTGGGTTATCCTGAAGTACACCAACAAATTGCCTTTTTCTTTATAAATAGTAGGCTATTGAATAGATAGCAATATAGATTCTGGAATGATCCACAATGAGGTGATAATTGAAGTTTGGGGAGTAACTTGCCCAAAGTAACACATGTAGTAAGTTTCTGAGGTAGAATTTAAAACTAGGTCTTCCTAACTGGAACATATAATCAGAGATATTTTTCTTTAATATGATAAAACATACTTTAAATAAGGGCTAATTGTGGGCATAATAATGTGAATTATATAGGTATGCACATAGATAAAGACATGTGATCATACATTTGGGTATCAGTCAATACAACTCACATGGTTCCTCTACCTAACTTTTTTTGTTTTTATTGTTATCCCATTTAGCATTTTATCCACCTTTCTCATTCCCAGTTGTGTTGCCATAAAATCAGAGTTATTTGTTCTATTTGGTCTGAATCCATATGGTTATAACTCAAAAAATGCAATTGAATTCACACATTTTCTCATAAGCAAGAGTTAAATATTAGAATTCCATAGGTAGGATATGATTAGTCCATTCAAGTTTTCCCTTATACACACTAACACATATCCTAAAAAATTCTTACCTGTGTTTTTTTGAGCATTTCTCTCACTGAAAAATATAATCACCAGCTTTCTTTACTTTAGAGCAGGCCTGTAATTCACCAGTGCAATATAACCACATTAGGGCTTCTTTGATGTGCTCTATCAATCTTGCTAGTCTAGCATTAAATTGGAATGCACATACCTCAGGCTCAATTTTTGAGTGCTATTCCTAGCTACACTATTAACTTGCTCTCTTTTCTTGGGGTTGAAGTGAATTAAGCTTCCTGTTATCACTTTTCTCACATTCTATTATTCTATTAAATGGGAATTTTATGCATGTTAATGAGTTATTAATATAATCAAGATTTAAATGAGTAGAATGCTTTGAGATCTCCAAATGAGAGACCATTCACTTGCATAGTAGAAAAGGCATCAATAACAACTGTAAATTAAGCATATCCTTAAAATACTGTAATTTAGAAATGGAAACATTTTAAATGTCATGGAAGACAATAAATAGTGTAGTACAAATTCAGATATAGTAATCATGTTACCTAATAATGCGTTTCATATCTATCTACAAAAAAGGAAAAATCATCTTTGATTAGTTTCCCTTCAAATTAGTCATAATTGAGTAAGGTATCCCCAATTAAATGTGGAAAATAATATATTAGTAATCAAAAGTGCACAATATTGTGACCTTCTGGTATATAATGCTATTGACTGATTCCAAGCTTGATAGTTATACCTCACAGTCCAAGTAAGGACTCGTTGTTATCCTCTATTTGTCTGAAATGTTGGCTTTGTTTGCAGGCTGGTAATCTCAATGTAATTTGGACTTGGTGACCTGTTTTCTGACACTTATTATGGTTAGACATCTAAATTCAACATAGTGATTTCTGAAGTAAAAGAATGAGAAAAAAGCAGGGCTTTCATGACTTGAAACTGTCATATGAGACCCTGGCACTAAAATTGCAAAAGGGAAAATGATTGGTAATCAAATGAAAAATCAAGACTCTGTCAAAATTGTGGCAGCTCAAAATTGTTCATTTCAGTCCAGTGTCTTTGCAACTTCTGAAATGACTTGGGGGGGTGGGGGTGGGGAGAGGATGACTATGACATCAAAGGGAACCTTATATTATTATATAAGTAAGCAGACTATTAAGTGGGAAGGCAGAGCAGTATATTCTTATCTACTTTACTTTAGGTCACCAGAAAGAACCTTAGAATAGATTTCAGCAGATCTCAGTTCCAGAAAATTCTTTCTCAGATGGTGAAGTCTGGGAAAATCAGATATGTAAGAGTCATAAATTTTGTCATTACTAATCCTCACTATATAGCAAAAACTCTAGACATTTAGTTATTTGTAGATTAGCACTCAGTTTCATTCTTCCCTGTCCCACCCTGTGTGAGCCTCTTTTTAACAGAAACTGGAATGATGATACCTCATCCCCCTCTCTAATATGGGATAAAACAAAACCTGCCCTTTGTTTCTAAGGTTTCAATTCTAGAAGGTTGTAACACTTGCAATCCATCTATCACTAGAGGAAGTGCTGAAGATGCAAAGGGAAAAATGGAACAGTCCTTGCCCTCAAGATTCCTTTCTATTGGAAGGAAGGGAGGAGGCAATATGCACATACACAGTGAAACACACACATATACAGACATACACACATACATACATAATATACACACATGCATACATGCACACATACATACATAATATATACACATGCATACATGCACACATACATACATAATATACACACATGCATATGCAAATACACAAAACAATACCTTGCATAATTAAAATTTATAACATTATACAAGAAAATTATAATATAATTATATATATGTACACACATATATAATTTTTGAAGAAAGGCAATGGGCATGGTGTGGAAGGAATAGGACTCAAACTCTGTTGTGAAGAAAGCTGGTGGTTCCATAAAAAAGAGATAAGGAGATAGTGTGTTCCATATATAGGGGCAATCTATGCAAAGGTACTGAAAAGAAAAAAGAAATCTTGTGTACAAGGAATTTTGAGAAGGCCATTTTGCCAACACTTTGGTGGGTATATCAAACCTAGGAATGTGGATTGTAGCGATCATGTAGGGCTTTAAAAGCCAAAGCAAAGGATTTATGTTTCATCTTAGAGGTGAGAGGGAGTCAATAGAGTGTGTTGTTTTGTTTTATTTTATAGAGAAGTGAATCTATGCTTTAGAAGTCAGATCTATGCTTTAGGAACCTGACATTTTGGGAGATTTGCGGAGGATGGATTAGAGAGGGAAGAAACTGAAGGCAGAGAAACTAGTTGAGGCAATTTCAATGATCTAATCAAGAGGTTAAGGAATTCTGACCTAGGGTGGTAGGTATGTGAGTGAAGAGAAAAAGATATATTGTGAAAGAATTAACAAAAATTAGCAATTGATTGTTTGAGAGGAATGAGAAATGGAAATATTAAAGATAATTCCAAATCTTGAATAACTGGAACAATGATATTGGCCTCATAGAAAATGGATTTGGGAGACTGGTTGGTTTTATGGAAAGGAAAATAAATTTTGTTTTGTAAATATTGTATTTGAAATGTAGGCAGTTATTGATGGAGGGCTAAAATTCAGAAAAGGGAACATATCTAGTTATGTAGATCTATGAGTAAACTGCATCTTGTGAGATAGTTGAGCTTATGGGAGATGGTGAGAGCACAAAAGGTGAGTCTAGATGGGAAAAATGTTTTGCTAGGGTAGAGTAAAGGTGGAGATGGTGGGAGCTAAAGAGAACTGAGAATTCAGAATATTTCAGGGAATATCAACATATAAACAGATGTACTAAAGTATAAAGGAGAAGGCTGAAAAGGAAAGGAAGATTGTAAGCAAGGTACCCAGAAAATTTATTGAGAAAGAAATAATGGTTCAGAGACCATGAGGAAGGATCGCATGAGGGTATTAGAAAATGCCTATAACTAATTTATATGTATTTATAGAATCAAGTGCATGTAAATGTAAGATTGTCACCATTGTTGCTATAATTATAGCTCCATTTTTAGTATTTGAAATGTTTTGAATATCTTTATAAATCCTCAGACTTAAATACCTGTCTTATTTTCATAAGCCCTGCAGTTATGGATTCCTCTCATCTGGTCATTTTCAAATAAATAAAAACATCCATTGTTCACAAATGAATACCTGCCTATATAGTCAAGGCTTTTATGAGGCTGCAACTCTTGGTTTTGTGGACATTACTCCACAAGTTGTTATTCTGCTTCCAAATAAACTAAGGAAGTTAACTTTCCTCATTAAGGATGTCTTTTTACTACTTCCATGTCTTTTTTTATTTATTTATTTATTTTTTTTTTTGCGGGGCAATGGGGGTTAAGTGACTTGCCCAGGGTCACACAGCTAGTAAGTGTCAAGTGTCTGAGGCCAGATTTGAACTCAGGTCCTCCTGAATCCAGGGCTGGTGCTTTATCCACTGCGCCACCTAGCCGCCCCCCTCCATGTCTTTTTATATGGATACTTTTGTTATTCATTATTAGATTTTCCCTAGGAAGAAGAAGAGGTCAAATAAATCATCTTCCAGCTAACAGGAAAAGCAAACAAACTAACAAAGTATAACCAGATAATTTCTTTTAGTAGTTTTCTTAGCCATTTTATGAATGGCTTTCATAAAAAAGAGGGAAAAATATTTTACTAAAATCTTAAGCTAATTAACAGTGATAAAAGTGGGACCAGAATCCATGCTTCCTGACTTTTAAATTCAGGCCAAAGCTAACAATATCACTAATGGTTTCTTAAGCAGAACTACTTTATGAGAATATCATAAGAATTATTTTATCATCAGAAGGCCTATAAATCTAGAAAATTTGAGGAATAACAATTATGTTGTTGGTAATACTCAGTAGACTATGGTTAGCAATATGCCATGCTTTTTAAGGTAGGGCAACATGAACATTGGATTGGAGTTGAGGCAGAATAGGAGTGGATATCTAGCTGAGATGACCAGTAGCAAACTCAGGGATACTGGCTTGATGATGTGACAAATTTGGAAATTCCATGTTCATGTAAGTTGACCATTCATCACATTGATAAGGGTAAACGTATTATAACACAAGACTAGAATAAAAAAAAATGATCTCAAAATGTCTTTTATGGTCCTACTGTGTGCCAGGCTTCAATCAGTATTAAGGATGCAAAATAAAAAATGAAGCAATCTCTGTTTTGGGGAGCTTGTATTCTAAATAAAGATGGTGATGCTATTTTCTTATGTATCTTTTCCATGCAGTATTAAAATTCCCTTCTATTCATCTATAGTCTATTTTTCTTTACTGCCTTTTCCATAACAAGTTAAATTCTATGTGCCAAACAATGATAAATCAAATTTCCAACAGAAGAAGCCCCCAAACACAATCTCTATTGGCTCCTGAAATGTTCATTTACTAGACTCCTAAATCAGTCAGTCATTCCATTTGGTGAAAATAGAAATAATCCAATGCTAGTGATATATACTCCCATTTAACTTTTCTTCTTTAACTTTAAATGATAAATTATTCATTGATCAGGCTTTTGTGAAAGTTTTATGGAAACAGATTTTTATATTATTATTCTGACAATGCAGTGTGAATCCTCCATATGGGTCATTTCTCATCTGATTACTGTGAATTTGCCTCGTGTGACATCATATCAATAAACATATACACTCATATACTTCAGAACACGAGATAAATGTCCTCTGTTTAAACCATTCTCCCTGAATTTTAGTAGATATGTCATAGCATTCTTTACCTTACAGTGACATCTGGTGGACAGTCATAATATTGAAAAAAAGGAAACCAACATTTTTTATACCCTTAAGAGATTTTAGAGATCAAAAATCTGTTTGAGTTCAGGTAGTGTTACCACGCCATTTGATTATGGAGAGACTTGAGATCTGGAAGTTTAAAGGAACTGTCCAAGGTACTACATAAGAAATGGCAGAACCATTTCCTTTTGCCTCAATCTACTACTCTTTCCACTGCACCATTTTGCTTTCCTCCTCCTTTTTTAAGATCATTCTTTTGGAATCATAATTTAATTTATCATTATGAACATGGATTTCTGGCAGATCTCTTTTATTTGATTTATGTATAAATATACCGTATATTGGGAAAACAAGCAGTACATTTGGAACAAGATTATTGGGTTCCATTCTCAGTTCTGCTAACTAGTCATAAAGCTTAAGCAAGTCCTCTCACCTTCCTTGGTTTCATATGTTTCATCAGTAAAATGAGAATGATGTTTATCTAAATTTCTGTGATTTCATTTTTCCTGGAAACATTACAGAAGCAGTAGTCCTAAGGATTATGATCTAGTCTTTGTCTTCCCACTAATTACTTGCATGATTTTGGCAAATTCTTTCATCTGTCTGAGCTTCAGTATCCTCATATGCAAAACAGGTACAGAAACACTACTCATCTTTTGCTACATACAAATGCAGATTATTGACCTTTGGGGGGAAAAAGATAAATCACAAAGAAATCATAATAAAGGTCAAATGTATACTAATCAGTCATATGTATAGATTGCTAGTCTTATACATTAATGGTGTGATTGTATTTTTTTGGGGGTGAGTCAATTGGGGTTAAGTGACTTGCCCAGAATCACACAGCTAGTAAATATTAAGTATCTGAGACAGGATTTGAACTCAGGTACTACTGACTCCAGGGCTGGTGCTCTATCCACTGTGCCACCTAGCTGCTCTGGTGTGATTTTATTCTGAGGATAATTGTGGTGACCTAGAGGTTCTACAAAATTTAGGGATGCTTCTAAATTCTCAAAGAAATGTCCAATTATATCTATTATAACATTATGGTTATGTATGCATATATGCATCTATACACATATATTATATTGTATTATACATGCATATATATTTACACATGTCCACACATAAATATATACACACATAAAGCTAAAGTAATAATAGTCATAATTGAACATTTCTTTGAGGAATATACATGGAGACCGCCACAAACAATAACAACAAAAACCAACAAAATACAAAGCAATATTAATGGTAATAATTGAATTTTTTGAGCCATGTGTATGTATGTATTTATGTATGTATAAATGTATATATGTATGAATGCATATATAAACTTATTCTGTCATCCAAGCTAAATAATTACTCATTTTCAATAATAATAAAGCTAATAACAATTTTCATTTATTCATTTTAAAAAGAATTATAAAGCCCTTTAATTATATTATTTCATTTAATTCTTATAACAACTCTGTCAGGTAGTTGTTATATAGTTTTTCACCTTTTAGTATGAAGAAACTTAGTTTCACAGAGGTTAAGTGTCTTGTCCAGGTCAATATAGCTAGGATGATTCTGAGTTGTGATATGAACCCAACTTTACCTCATTCTAATTCCATGTCATCATATAGCACTTTAAATTAAAAAAAAAATTAAAAAATTAAAAAATTAAATAAAAAAAACTTTCACAAAACATACAAATAAAGAAGCAAGGCTCAAAGGAATTGAGTAAATTGTCGAAAATATCAGAGCTAATAAGTGATGGAATTGGAAATTAAGTTCAGGTCCCTTAATGTCAAGTGTCACATGTGTCTTACTTCAATATTGAGGTAAACTGTTCATAGTTTATATAGTTATGTTATTGTAACCAGAGGAAACTATTTCCTCACCACATAGGATATAGTACTTAATAATATTGGTATTATTAGAATGTAAGTTTATATAATAAAGAGCGTGTTTCCTCTTTCATCTTTATATTCCCAGTATTTAGCATAGTGATGGGAACATTATAGGGACATCCTGAATGATTGGTGGATTTACGTGGATCATAATAAGAACAAAAAAGAATAAAAAACAAACTATAATACTATCTATTATATGAATAACATTGGCCCTCACCCATTTTCTTCTTACCATTTCTGCATCAAGTAGGTTGCTAGGAGAAGAGAATTTGGAATTAATTAACAAGCAAAATATTTCTCCTCTATACACACTTAACATTTAACCAGAATGTGATAGATATTATCTTCAAAAATTCTAACCCAAGGGGCAGCTAGGTGGCGCAGTGGATCAAGCACCAGTCCTGAATTCAGGGGGGCCTGAGTTCAAATCCGGCCTCAAACACTTGACACTTACTAGCTGTGTGACCCTGGGTATGTCACTTAACCCCAATTGCCCTGAAGAAAAAACAAACAAAAACAAAAATAAACAAACAAAAACATTCTAAACTAAGTCCTTCTTATCAGTCCTTAATTGATATTATTTTTCATATATTTACTTTCTTCTAACAGAACACACACACGTATATATATATAAATACACAGAGTGATGTGTATATATACATAGATATACATACATATATGTGAAAGTATGTGTGTCTATACTTTAAAAGAAGAATAACTTCCTCTTTGTGGAAAATTGACAGATACATCAGAGGTGTTTTACCTTTATCTCATATAATTTCTATAAAAAATATCATTGAAACAGACACAATTGATGGTAAAATCACCCAATTCTTTAAATATATCATACTGAGAATACTTTTCTGACATTTTTGGTCATTTCTATTTCCATTATTTCTTATTCTTCAAAACAGGACAATACTCTTTTCTTCTCTTATCAGGCTACTTAATGAAGAAAGATATGCCCCATTTTCAAATGTATTCGAAAGTTTATATTGTGTTTCTTTTATCCATCCTCTTTTTTAAGAGGTACCTACCATCCAGAATATTGGACCAGTGTCAGTAAGACCTAAGTTTATATCAAACCTCAGACTCATATTAACTATGTGACCCTGGGGAAAATATTTAACATTTCTATGCCTCAGTTTCCTCATATGTAAAATTAGGGTAATAATATCATCTACCTTCCAGGGGTTTTGTGAGGATAAAATGAAGTGACATTTGTAACTGTTATGAAAACCTTAAATTGTTGTATACATGCTGCTGTTGTTATTGTTGTTAATATTTTTGCTGCTGCTGCTACTACTACTACTACCAACTCTCCAATCACTTTCTGTCTTGAAATAATAATACAATACTAATATGAGTATAATAATATGAGTAATAATACCTAGCAAGATGGTATGCTAGGTATGCTTATTATTCTCATTTTGGGATAAAAAATCCGCATCTGTGAGAGGTTAGACGGCATACAAATGAAGGGGAAGGATTTGAATTTAGATCTTTAGAATTTTACACTTTCTTTATACTAAGGCCAGGAATGGCAGAGTGTTGAAAATGCTTAAATAGACTTACCACCTAGGCATCCTTCTGCACCCTAAATCTTTGTTTTCTAATTAATATTGAATGGAACTTGATAGTGTTCACCACCTCAGAACTGTACTTGAAATCAGAAAAGAAGGCCTGATAGGTGTCAGAGGCTACAGTGTCTGTGAAAAGCTAGAGTAAGACCTTAATAATGATCCATGGTCAGAGATATGAATAACCTCTTCTGCCCATTTCCCTTTGTTCAGATTCCTGTGTGGTAAACATGTAACCACCCCAGGGAGGAGAAAGAGGGTCACTACACACCACTCATGTCCAAAAGAGAATCTGGTACAATCCGCTCCATGGCAGATAAAGGAGCACAGGAAGCATGGACACTGATGAGGTGATCTAGATATTTACAAGAAAGGAATATGTTCTATCCAGGTCTTGAGAGCATTTGGTCCCATGCCAGTGGATGCCATACTGACATGAAACCCACCATTTGTATGAGGTACAAGAGGCAAAGCAGCGAGCAGAGCAAACAATCGACCATTGTTGTCCTTTTCTACTCCTGTGGGGAGTAGAAATCTACTCTAACAGTAGAAATGTCTTAACCTAACTAAAGACCCTCCAGTATTTTCATTGGAAACATGCAGGATCATTGGTCAACTATGAATATGAACCTATATTGCATTACAGTTCCTTCAAGGACTTAATAGTGGGTCCCTCAGACCAAGGATGCCCTTGCAGTATATCACATATCATATGGAGGTGATGGCCCAATTACCTGGCCTCAGAGATAAGTTGCTTTTTCTATAGCTGCTTTGTGCTAGAAAACCCTGGAAAACGGACAGATAGGTGGCACAGTGGATAAAGCACTGGCCCTGGATTCAGGAGGACCCGAGTTCAAATTTGGCTCAGACACTTGATACTTACTAGCTGTGTGATCCTGGGCAAGTCACTTAACCCTAATTGCCTCACCCCCCCCCCAAAAAAAAAAGAAAAGAAAAAAAGAAAACCCTGGAAAGAATGCTGTTCACATAATTCAGGAATGTAGCAATAAGAAAAAACTAAGGGGGCAGCTAGGTGGTGCAGTGGATAGAGCACCAGCCCTGGAGTCAGGAGGACCCGAGTTCAAATCTGACCTCAGACACTTAATACTTACTAGCTGTGTGACCCTGGGCAAGTCACTTAACCCCAATTGCCTCACTAAAAGAACAAAAAAAAAACTAAAAAGTTTCAGTTGTCTTTTAGTAAGTAAGCAAACATCACAGAACATCACAATAAATTTACTTATATCTGTTTATAAACGTGTGTATATGTGTGTGTGTGTGTGTGTAAAGGCAGAGGGAAGGTGAAGCTTTGATTCTACCAGTTATTATATAAAAATGAATAATCTATGATTTATTTATCATAGAAATTTCCCAAATTTGCCAAATCTCTCAAGTAATTTAATTCAATAACTGTAACTTATAGCTTTAGAGAATTATCTTGGTGAAAAACAAAGGATTAAATAAATTATACATCGATACAAACTAATAAGTTTCAAAGGTTTGACTGGAACCCAAAACTCCTTGACTTCAAGACTGGACCCATTTATCTATCCCTGGTTGAATTACATAGATGCTATCTCAAAGAAACATCTCTTACTATTACTTAAATTCTCCCATTCAGAGGATTTTGCTTTTGCAATATCATCATTCTCTTCCTCTTCTTCATCAATAGTTAGCATGCATATACCACTTTAAGGTTTGCTGTTGTTTAGTCATTTCAGTAATACCTACGCTTTATGACTCCATTTGGAGATTTCTTTGCAGAATTACTGGAGTAGTTTGCTATTTCCTTCTCCATCTCATTTTACAGATAAGAAACTGAGGCAAAAAAGGATTTGGTGACTTGACCACACAGCGAGAAAGTGTTTGAGACTGGATTTGAATTTAGGTACTTTACATTGAACCACCAGCTGTCTCAACTTGAAGGTTCACAAATGCCTTTTCATTATATTATCTCATTTTATCCTTACAGCATCCCTGGGATACAGGCACTGACATCCTGATTTAATAGAGTAGAGAACTGAGAAATGAGGTAGAAAGAATTTAAAAGGCTTGCCCAGGGTCACACAGATACGAAGCATCTGATTTGAACTCAAGATTTCCTAATTCTAGGTTTATCCTATGTGAAGATTCCAGTATATCTGCTCGTAGAAAACCTCAAAGCATAGCCTTGTAGAATTATGTTATCTTCTTTCTATAGAATCTTCTGCTTTGGGAAACAGGATAATATCAGGCCCAAAATTAATTATGCAACCTTTTATTCCTGACTTTGGTTCCCAAATAGGAACCAGAATTGTACTTGCAAAAATTAGACAGGAATTTGAGGCAACAAAGTAGATGAGCAGAGGATAGCAGACTGGGCCAGTAGTGAGGAAGATCCAGGTTCAAATCCAGTCGCAGTTAGCTGTGTAACCATGGCAAGTCACTTTCCTTCTGTTAGTTTTCTCAACTGGAAAAGTGAGGATAGCATACTATTATCTACCTCACAGGGTCCTTGTGAGGATCAAATGAAGTGACATTCATAATGGAAATAGTAGTATCCAAATATTAATAAGAATACCTAGTTTTGCCTGCATATGAATGTCATTATATTTACCAGTTCCAAAAGGTAATCTTTGCTGCCTCCAAATACATACATGGTTTAATTATAAAAGATTACATCATAAACAAATCAGAGAAATATGATGAGGGGAATTACCTATCAGATTTATAGATAGAAAAAAAGCTCATGATCAAGCAGGAGAGCATCACAAAAGATAATGTAGATATTTTGAATTACATAAAATCAAAAACATTTCTTTCAAAAACAAATCTAATAAGACTAAGATTATAAAGGAAAAATTTGCATGTGAAATATCATGGAAGTTCTGATAAATGTCTCATTATATATGTACGTGTGTATCTATATCTGTACGCATTCTACATGCACGTGCATGCATACACACGTGTATGTAAAGTATGTGCACACATATGTATATGTATACATATATGTGTGTGTACATATTAAAGAACCATTTCCTGATTAATAACTTAAGGATATGAGGACTTAGTTCTTGAAAGAAGAAACACTGCCTATAGCTTATGAAAAAAAAATCCAGATAACTACTAATTAGTGAATTGCTACTATAAATGAGCTACTACTTGTTATGAGCTTACTATCAGTATCATAATAGGCTTAAAAATCACTATCACTGTCCATATCTGTATCAGAAAACCACTCTATTTATAGATAGCCTATTTTTCTGGGTCTTCAGTGTCCCCCATTTTTCTCCCTGCTCCTGATTCCCCTTTGGCAATTAAGTGATTTGCGGTAATAGTCCTGATAGGTTCCCCTTTCATTCTTTGAGAATATTTAGTAAGTAGGCAAGTTGCCTACTCTCTCAATAACTGTGAACAGATTGCCATTTTATTATTCGACTAAATTGTGAGTCCCTTAAGTGCCAGTACATATTTGTCTTCCTTTATTTTGAAAGACTTAGCAGTATATTCTAGTATTGTAACATATTTCTTTTTTGTCCCAGCTCTTCTAAGCAGAAGTTACAGCTAGCTGGTAGGCATCCCTCCAACTCTCTCAAAAGAGAGTTATACAGGGTATGAATAGCATCATCATCCCTTTCAACTGAGTTACCCAAACCCAAGTCAACATGTAGGCATGATTGTCACCCAAATAAGAACTAGTATTGTGGAGTATTTAGCATCATTTCTGGTGGAATTGTGCTAGATATTACATGTTGACCCCACTCAATGCCCTGTAAAGTTCTCAATGTTCCTCAAAACAGGGATTTTAATACCTTCTGACTGTGGGTCTCCTTATTAATGATAAAGAGCAGTTCTAGATTTTTTAAATCTATAACTGCCAAGGCTAACATTTGTTTTAATAGATTGCTTTCAAGGGGGCAGCCAGGTGGTGTAGTAGATAAAGCACTGGCCCTGGATTCAGGAGGACTTGAGTTCGTATCTGGTCTCAGACACTTGACACACTTACTAGCTGTGTGACCCTGGGCAAGTCACTTAACCCTCATTGCCCCGAAAAAAAAACAAACAAAATAGATTGCTTTCAAAATCTCTGTCTTGAAAAAAGTGGCTCCTGAAAGAATATCCATATGGTTAAAAAAATGTTTCACCCACCACATTATTGCAAGAGAAGATTACTTCCAATTTCTGTTTTGATGCTTCATAAAACTGTTCACTGAATGAACGACTTTCTTATTCATCCTACCACTCCCAAATTAACTTCCTTATGTATAGATATTTTCATCTTAGTCTTCTGCCAACACTTCTTCATTGGCTCCTCATTATCTAGGAAGTCAAGTTAAAACTCCTTTCTAGATCATTCAATGTCTTTCAAATCTAATAGCACCCACCCTTTCTAGAATAATCTCATATTACTCTCCTCTACAAGATCCATTTTAAATTGATTTTTCTTTTTATTTAACTTATCATCTAGAAATACCCACATTTCCACATATGATTAAATCAACTAAGTCATGCAGTGTATAGAGCACTAGACCTATCATTGGGAAACCTGAAATCCAAAATCCCAGAAAATCCCCCCAAAATGTTCTTAAGTCTCTAATATTTTGTGAATTTGTCCATTTCCAATGTGCTTCTCTTTCCTCTAGATCAATGTTAACACCTTACTGGGATGTATGTATATATTATATACTCATATACACATATATACATGCATCCATGTATACATATATATACATACATATATATACACACACAAATATAATAAGTCTTCTTCTCTCCCTCCTCCCTTCCATTTCTCTGCTTCTCCCCCTTCTCTGAATCTCTCTCTCTCTTCCCCTCTGTCTCATACACACATTTATTTATAAAATCTTCATTTTCCTCATAACTTTTATAAGAAAGATTTCCACAGGTGAAATTCACACACAAAATGATAGATTTCTGTGAGGATAATTCGGGTAGATTAGCTGTCTTAGGGATTTGAATTGTAGATTTCCTTCAGGATAGGTTCCCCCATCAAATAAAGCTAACTCGCTTCTCACTGAAGTTAAGATATTTCTCCAAATAACTCATCTGGACCGTAATATAGGGTATTCATTTCAGATGCTGATCTAAAGAACAACACTACTTGTGATATCTCTGCCCTTTCCAATTAGACAAGTAATTCTATCAGAAGAAGGGAAATGACTTCAATATAAGTCAATGTATTTTGAAGCTCTATCTCTGTTTCTTAGATCAGTGAACCAATCAATCAATTTAGCAGTCAACATTTATTAAGAACCTACTATTGTGCCAGGCATTGGCTAAGCACTTAAAAGAAATCCTTAAACACAAAAAATTCATAAACCAGTAAAGAAAATTTCCACAGCACTTGATTTTCAAAGCATTTTCAAATCTTTTTAAGAAAAATAACATTTCTAGATGTCTGACAAGGGGTGGAAGAATTTTTAAGGCATAAAAGCTCATACACCATACATAGCACTGCCCCCACTGAGTGATATTGACCTTTTTAAAGGCTTCTGTATAAGCAAGTTTTTATTTTTCACACCATCACCACCAAGAATTATTGCATCAAAATCAGCCACTCCAAAACAAATCAGAAGTGACAAGACGGTAAAGCCAGACTTACTTTATATTTCCACGTCTAGTCTTCCAAAAATACATCACCCCAATCTGTGGCCAGGTTGCTGTCAATAGTTAGAGAAGAACAAAAAGAAAATAGACTCTCCTATCATTTCAAAAATTATATTAATGATAATGGTTAAGAGGATGATGACACTAATGATATGATTGAATCAAATAAGCAAGGGGTTTTAGGTGTATTACATGGTAAGAACAGTAAGAATATCTGGATTATTATTACTAGTAATCATATTTATATTGAAATATATTCATTTCCAGGGGAAGCAGGGTGACACAGTGGATAAAACACAGGCCTTGGATTCAGGAGGACCTGAGTTCAAGTCTGGATTCAGACACTTGACACTTACTAGTTGTGTGACCCTGGGCACGTCGCTTAACCCTCATTGCCCCCCACACACACAAAAAAAATAAAAAATAAATATATTGGTTCCCTCCTTATTTCTCTGCAGATAGAAGACACCTTCCCCAACTCCCAGCTTTGATTTGGATTCTAATAAAACCAGATATGTTTAAATGAACATGCAAAAAACTCTAAACAACAACAAAAATCTAATGAGTTTTCCATGCAATTGAACTAAATGCATCCTAATAATACACAGTATTTTGCATGTGAAGGGGGATGAGAGGGTTTCTTATAGCAAAACAAACATCTGTGTATGTCAAAGAGGAAAAAAATCAACTCCAGGTACTTGCTTCAAAAAGGAAATCGCTTGTTGTGGTAGAGAAATACGAATTCCAGACTTATAGGCTTGCGCTCATAGGTATGTCATTTATCTTATAACCCATACTTTTAAGAATGATATTTTGAGAAAAAAGAGCATAGTTTTATTCATTCCTAAGGATCTTTGGGAAAGACTAGTGTGTTTAAAATTACCTCATAAATTTAAGAGTTTCTTAGAACTATTTTCTCTATCATTCAAGTGAGAGTTTGTGCAATATGTTATTTACACATCCATTCAAATGAAATACAATGGAAAATTACTTACAATGAAATCAGCATAATGAATGAAGGTATAAGAAAGAAAGAAAGAAAGAAAGAAAAGACATCATCTCTCATGGACATTGAGAACTACAATCTAATTCATTCATTTAGACAAGTTATAGTAACGTATATTTGCTGCTATTTTATGCCATTTGGTCAGCCTATATTAAGTTCCTGATGTATGTCAAGAATTTCCTACACACACATCTAAATTATGCAGTTACTTTTCTAAAATTTACCTAAAAGTTGATTAGATAGTCCCCAGTTTCAGTATCTTCATTCACGTGCAGCTCAGTACTGTCAGGAAAAAAAGAGTAATGGATGGGAATTGGTATGGAAAAAAAAAAAAAGATCTAATTTTAAATTCTCTTGACACTTAGGGATGTGACCCTGGGCAAGTTGGTTTACATCTTTAAGCATCTGTTTTTTTCTTTTTATATAGTTATCAGTTGTACCTACCTCTTTGGGCACTTTTGAGGATCAATTGAGAACATTTTATGCCATGTACTTAGGAACTATTAATTGTCAGTTACTATCATTATTATTGTACAGTAATAATTAGAAAGCATGTAGACCAATAATACATTGAATGATTTGTTGTTTGCAAAGTGCTGGACAATTATTTTGTCAAATAATCCTCAAAAGGGCCCTGTAAAGTAGATGTTATCATTATCCTCATTCTGCAGAAGAGGAAACTGATCCTGAAAGAAGTTCAGGGTCACACGAATAAGCATCCAAGGTGGAATTTGAACTCAGGTCTCCCTGACTCCAGCACTCCTTATCCACTGTACCACCTAACTGCTTTACACAGAAGAAAAAGTACTCTACTAGCAATCAAGACATCTTGCTTCAAATCCAAGCCTGAACTGCCACGAGGTAACTGTGTGGCCCGACATAAGTGATTTTTCCTCTCTAACTCTGAACTTCCTCCTCTTTATGATGAGAAGATTGTGTTAAATTCCTTCTATGGTTCCCTTTAGCTATGAACTTCAGTTATTTTTTATGATGGCCATTTGAACTAGAAGTAGTGGTTGAAAATTACATGGAATATGTGTATGTGTATATGCATGTATGTATATATGCAAACATGTATCTATGTATCTGTGAATTTGTCTATTTGTATGTATGTATTTTGTTCAAGATATTTAATTTCATTGATCAGAGAAGTCAGGATTAGGGTTGGAATTAGAATATGAATCAGTGCTAGAATTAGAGTCAGAATCAGAGGAAAATTCTATCAACACAGAGTAACTTTTATACTGTTAGAGAACTGCTTGGGCAATTGAATGATTAAGTGAAATGGTCAGGATCACAGAGACAAAATAGGCCAGAAGAGGGAGGAGAAGGAGGAGGAAGAGGAGGAGGAGGAGGAGGAGGAGGAGGAGGAGGAGGAGGAGGAGGAGGAGGAGAAGGAGAAGGAGAAGGAGAAGGAGAAGGAGAAGGAGAAGGAGAGGGAGAGGGAGAGGGAGAGGGAGGAAGAAAGAACAACAAGAACAAGAACAAGAACAGTAAGAAAACAAGCAGAGGAAGAGGGAAGTAGAAGCAGAGGAAAGAAGCAGAAGCAGAACAAGAACAAGAACAAAAACAAGAACAACAAGAACAACAAAAAAAAACAAGAGAAGATTTTATTGATAAACTCATTTTGTCTTATATTAAGATAGGGTGAGAACTTTTTTGTTTAACAGGCATCACCATTTGCTAGAGGAAGATATAGATAGAAGTTTTTTTGAGAACATTATTTTTTGTACTTTTATTCTTTTTCTGTTTTAATGCTTATATATATATATATTTTCCATTTGTTGAATGTATAATTAAAATACTATTAAATATTTTATTTGGTCCCTTAGTTTGAGGCTATTTGCAAGGAACTTACATTTTGATGTTTAATAAACAAAGTGGTATTTTTACAATTATTAGTATACTACAAACTCTACACAGTCCTGCTTTGATATCTTATTTTATAGTGGATGTAAACCCTGTTCACTAACAAAGCACAAATTTGGGGATTTCTGTTCTGCTGGAAAGCAATAATAATTAATAACAATAATGATGATGGCAGCTAGCATTTATATATCACTTGAACGTCTGCAGATAATTTTACAAAAATTATCTTATCTTATTCTTGTAGTAACCATGGGGTTTGGATAGTATTATTATTCCCATTTTCAGATGAGGAAACTGAGGGGTTGTTGTTTTGTTTTGGTTTTTGATGTCTTGTCCAGGGTCACACAGCTAGTAAGTGTCTGAGGCTGGATTTGACCTTAGGTGTCCCTGACTCCAGTCCCAGTACTCTATCCACTGTTTCACTTATATGTACATTTGAAGCAATGTACCCAGCCTGCTTTCCCAAAACAGTCTAATTAAGTTTGGGATCTCATCATCAGTTGTCTGGTCATTTGAAAATGAATTATTTTAGCACAATGAACAATGAAAAAGGACCTTGGGGGCGGCTAGGTGGCGCAGTGGATAAAGCACCGGCCCTGGATTCAGGAGTTACTGAGTTCAAATCCGGCCTCAGACACTTGACACTTACTAGCTGTGTGACCCTGGGCAAGTCACTTAACCCCCATTGCCCTGCAAAAAAAAAAGAAAAAAGAAAAAGGACTTTGATTTTTGTGTGTCTCCTTTCTGCTTTTGCAATAATCATGGTAGAGTGTTGCAAAATGGGCAGAAGATCCTAAGAATTACATGGTTTTAAAACCATCTCTAAACCTTAATTTTGCTACTAACATGCTAATTATGAAATCCCTATCCAGGGACCAAAGACTGGATATAAAATTTAAATGACTGAACTGTATCAATTTTGACATTCTTGGCAAAAAATAATAAGAAAAGAGAAAGTTGTAGATAAATAGAATGATAACTCGTAGATTCTCCATGAACAGGCAAATGAAGAAGATGATATAGTTTGTTTTATTATATGTCTAAATGTAAAGAGTAAAATGATTTCTCAAGATATACATTTATCTCTGAATACTGAGCTTATAATAATTCCAAAAATTCTTCCAGTAAAATAATCATGATTTGATGGAAGACAGTTGCTATTGAAGGCAAAGATGTGGGGATATTACTCAAGGAACTAAACAATGCCCTACAAATTAAATCAGGATATGCTGATACTTATGTGATAGGTACATGGTGGAGTGGATAGATTACTGGTTCTGGAGTCAGAAAGATTCCTCTTCCTGAGTTAAAATCCAACCAAAGATACTTACTAGCTGTGTGACCCTTGGCAAGTCACTTCACCCTGTTTGCCTCAATTTCCCCAGCTGTAAAATGAGCTGGAGTATAAAATGCCAAACCACTCCACTAGCTTTGCAAAGAAATCCAAAATAGGGTCAGGAAGAATTGGACATGACTAAAATACAACTCATGCTAATACTTGGTAACATCAATTCAAAGATGAAGACAGAGACACTATTATTGCAAATATAGATTAATGACAAGGGATGAAAACAAAAATGAAAATGTTAGAAAACTCTGAAGTACAAAACCTATATACAGCATGAATATTTTACCAAGGGATAACATTTTCAAGCACCTTCTATGTTTCATATATGGCCCTGGACACTGGGGTACAAATTCAAAGAATTTGAATATGAATATAATGAATATAATAACAATATGAAAACATTGTACACTATGGCAATCAAATGCCATCATAAATTTAATTTAGTTTTAATTGATAGAAAAAAGCAACTTGTTTCTGAGTCATCCCTGATTCAACCATCTGTGTAAAGTCTGATCACCAACTTGTGTAAATGAAAAATAAAATTAGTAGAGTATATAAGAAAAATCACAAAGAAAATATGTTGTTCAAGTAAAATAATTAAAAATTGGCCTATCTAAACAAACTATTAATAATGAAAATGGTATATGTACAGATGAAATGATGAACATCAACTATGTAATTTCCTACAAAAGTTTGTCCAATATAAATTGTCATTATTAGGAGACTAAAAAACTTAAAAGTGTTTTAGTACACTCTTGATTTACTATCAAAGATATGTCAACTTGTGATATGCAGTGTCAGTTGAAAGCATGACTTCTTTTGTAGGAAAGAAGAAAGGAAGGAAGGAAAGAAGGACTAGAGGAGGAAGGCAGGGAGGAAAGGGGAGGAAAGAGGAAGAAAGAAAGAGGGAGGGAGGGAGGGAAGGAAAGAAGGAATGAAGGAAGAAAAGAGAAAGAACAATAGATAGATAGATAGATAGATAGATAGAAAGTGCTTGTAGAGGAGAATTAAATGTTGCTAAGGGTTAAGGTTATTCCAAAGATGGAAAAAACAAACAAAAACAAATATCACATCAAATGTATGTAGAGGACTTCAATGCTGGTTAGTAATGAAATTATGAACATATTGAAAGAGGGGAATATTGTAAAGGTATGGGAAAATTCCAGGCATTGTTTATACTAAAAATAAAATGGGAAGCAATAAAAAATCATGTCTCTGTCTCTCTCTGTCTGTCTCTGTCTGTCTCTGTCTGTCTCTCTCTCTGTGTCTCTCTCTGTCTCTGTCTCTCTGTCTCTGTCTCTCCTCATATATTGATAGATAGAAACAAATAGATATACACTTTCTCCCTGAAACTAAAGACTACCAATACCAATATTCAACAAATAGTTGTTGATGGTTGTGGCTCAAGGTCAACCTTCAAAGCATAATGTTTGAATATTATTTTTAAGGCAAAGGAGGGATGCATTGTAGGTATAGGTATACTGTGATACATAATAAATAAAGAACCATGAAAAAGGTAATGAAATGGTCAAAAAAGATGAGGGCATTGCCATGTGACCAGACTAAGAAAAAGCAGTTAGAATCCATTGGTACACTCCTATAATATCAACAGAACTGAAGGAGGCCCACAATGTTGGATGGTTGCCATGAGGTGTATTTATGGGAATTCCTAAAGTATGACGATATATGGTTGGGTTGTAGTCCACCTGAGAAGAGGCAACATCAGCATCAGTGAGATTAATGATACATTTGATAATAAGTATTTTTGTTTGTTTGTTTTTTGGTGAGGCAATTGGGGTTAAGTGACTTTCCCAGGGTCACACAGCTAGTAAGTGTCAAGTGTCTGAGGTCGGATTTGAACTCAGGTTCTCCTGACTCCAGGGCTGGTACTTTATCCACTGTGCCACCTAGCTGCCCCAATAATAAGTATTTTAATTGAATTTGATAGATAACTTTAAATTCTATTTTATATCTATCAGTAAAGCAGCAGTGAAGCAACTAATCCCAACCTAAATAACATTATACCCCACCTTATTATACCAGTGAATTTTTCACTTAATTAGGTATAAAAGGAAATGAAACAATTTACTTTTTTGAAGGAAAATAAAATTAAGAATTCATATTTCTTAATATTATGTAATATTACATAGCTTTATAATTTAGCTTATTGTGACTATAGTGGATTATATTTGAGATATGAGAACTATTAAATAACATCTATAATTATGTTACATTTGTATAAATAAAAGCAAATGCACACATTTGCAAGCATATGTTCTTCATTGGATTCATTCAATTGAATCTCTGATCAATGCAGATCATTGTCTAACCTTGTCTTTTTTTATATCATTTATGATTCTAGTCCTTATCCTGTCACAAAATCTTCTTATTGAATATCCCTCAAGCTGGGGGTCCCTCAGGCTTTTTTTCAGTGGGGAACAGTGTGGCCCCTTAAGACTATATGTGATAGACCTTCATAACACAATATGGCTGATTCACCTCCTTTCCCATTTTACATCCATGTCCTTTTCATGAATCGTTGCCAACATGTTTCAGCCTACTTATTCTCATCATTCTTCTCTTCACTGTCTACCATTTTGATTCCTCCTAAACCATGTCATTCGATATTGTACACAGCTTTGTAGAATCATTGGAAGAATGGTTTGTGTGTGTGTGTGTGTGTGTGTGTGTGTGTGTGTGTGTGTGTGTGTGTGTGTGATTGGAAGCTTTGCATGGTATCTCAAATCACCCTAGCTTATTCTTTTCCATGGCCATTACACCTCTGAAAATGAAACTATTTCTACCTATTATTATTGACATAATGCTCAATTTCTTTCAAAAAACAAAAACAAAACTTCATCCATTGCTGATATGCTTGGGAACAGTAATAGGTTTAAGATGAGCCAACCATGTTGGCCTTTTTTTAAGACTAAGTGTAACCAATCTTCCAAAGCACCCAGGATGCACAGCAGTGAATATTTAGGAGTCATTAGACACAGTCTTCAATTATAATACTTCCCATAAAAATTCAAAAGGAATCATATAACCACATGACTTCCTTGTTGCCCCTAATTACACAGTCAGAGAATTTTCTGATGTATGCGCTACTAATGTCATCTGACTACAGGCAGGCAGCCTTAATCCAATGACATCCTTTTGTTCAATCCTATTGTACTCATTATGGGCTGATTTTGTTTCAAAATATTCAAAGATAAGTAAAATAATTTCTGCCCCAACAAAGGTTGCTTTGGTAGTTACAAATGACTATAATATATAGTAGAAAATAGGAAGTACACCTGAGAAGCACTGAGATATCTTATGGAGGAAAGATAACTTCTTATTGTGGGGATGATTGTTGTTTGTACTTCATTCTCAATGAGGACTATAACATTGGGTTGATGTCAGGCCCGTGCAAAGTCACCAACCTCACTCTCTCCTCCAGAGCCATCTGGGTCCAGTAGCAAGATATATATCATGATGACTGGAGATGGCCTCAGATGTATAAGGTAATTGAGGTTAAGTGGCTTGCCTAAGTTCACACAGCTAGTAAGTGTCTGACATGAGATATGATCTCAGGTCCTCTTGACTCCAGGGCCAGTGCTCTATCCACTGGGCCACCTTGTTGCTCTATGGGGATCATAGAGGGTATCATGGAGAAGGTGGCAGTCCGGTTACATCAGGAAAAATAAACTGAATTTTAGGAAATAGAATCTTGGGAAGGGAGAGTTAAACATGCACATTTTGTGAACAAAGACCCACAGCTGAGTAAAGTAGCATGGTACACTAGGCTATCCATTTTTTTCCTCTGTAGAGGTTAGAGCATGATTTTCCCTTAACACATAGGACCATCAGTTTCAAATTTCCATCACAGCTTCTCTTTTGTTTTTCCCTTTTTGTACATTTTTTTCAGTTATAGCTCATCCACAAAAAGGATGCCATTTCCCAATTTGCTTTTGTGGTTTGGAAGAGACTATACTTTCCTAGTTGTACTGTAGTATTCTCTGAATGCACATAACTGGACCATGCTGTATCACAAATAGATAGGAAAAGTGACACTGGTGGGTAACCTGTTATTTTCTCCTCTATCTTGATAGTTTTGGTGGTGAATTCCTTATACATTTATAAATACTTATTTTACCCCCAAAAGGAGTCTTAGTTGTTCCTAAGTTTTTTTTGAGGGTAGGCATGTATGTCCCAGAAAGTAGCATATATTTGTCATTTATTCAATAACTATGTAATAAATAAGGATTGGACAAACATCATGAATATTTGATAACTCATTTTTGTTTTTAATTTATAATACCATAGCATCATTATATATATATATATATATATATATGTATACATGTATATATATGTGTACATATATATATATATTAAATGGATGTATATTACATGTGAAAAATCAGATCTCATAAATGGAAAAAATAAAGAAAATAATTTTCAAAAACTTATTAAAACATCAGACCCCCTCCATGATTTTTGGCTCACCATGTACATCCAAAGCTGGGTGAGCATCTACTTTTGGTGTCCACCTCTCACCTAACTCTCATCTGAGGCTCCAAGAAACTGGAGTGCACACAGCAGCCACACCCTAGAAAAATTGCCTTAGTAGATGGTTGAAGCAGCTGAGGGTAACTGACAGGTCTCAAATCCTCTGGTGAGTTAGAAGGATGTCCATTCCAAGCCTGTGAAGACTTCCCCCTGGTGGACTAGATGGATGAGAACAATTTGTTCCAATGATTTGTTCCAATTTGCTTCAAGTGCTGTGGAGCACTCAGAGCTTGGTCAGAAATCAAAGGCACTAAGGTCATCCATTGCATCCCAGGTCATCACCTGGCATTTTGATTTTTGTCTTGCCACTGGAGTCAGATGTCTCTGGAAGAGAGGGAAGCTGATGATTTTGTGCTACTCTGACTCACTTAAATCTAATTCACCACAAGTCAAGACATCCCTCCCTGATATCAATGGTCCTCTTCAAAAATGAAGGACAAAAAAGAAAAGAAAATGGAGGACAAACATGTTAACAAGATCACTTTAAGTGTTCCCCGTGAGAAAAACCCTTTGAGGCAAATTATCCCTTTCCTCAGTTCTTAAGGAATGACAAATCATTATGACACTGCCAGTTTTCTTGGAGCCCACTTTAAGAAATCCCTATTGTGTGTTTAGTTAAAATTAGTGACTTTGGATCCCTGAATGTGACCGAATCCAATCCAGCCATAAAGAATGTGTCAGGCATGTCCTTGAACATTCTGTCAATAGAAGCATTCTTGAGATGGTGCAGCAGGATATTGACTTCTCAGAGAGCCCGTGGGCTGTGCCGTAACAATGCTTTATAAACAAAGTTAAATCCTTGATCTCATGAATCTACAGAAGCGTATTTCAAGAATGAACTTGCTTTTAATCCTTTTTTTAGGTGGTTGCCTCTGAACATTTTTCTTCAGCTATTGCTTCAGGAACTTTGTCAACACAAGTAAATCTATTGGATTGGCAAAGCTGTTCTGACTTCATTTCCCCAGCTTTGCCTTTATTCTGTTGTTTTAACTCTTCAGTTCTTTTTTATCTTTGATTTACATTTGTTCCTCTTTATACATGGATTAACACATATCTGAGGCTGTCTTCTAGGTCCTACGCAATGTTCATTCCTTAGAGACAACACTTTACAATTTCATTTAAGGAGCAATTTTGAGCAAGAACTGAGGGGATCATCTCCATCTGACAGCTCAGAGAACATCATATTAATGATAGTCGCAATTATGTAGCAACTGTCTCACCATCACCAGACACTAGTTAATTAAGCCATTCACAATACTGTAAGTAGGGTAGGAAAAGGATAATTTTCTTATCCGTTAATTGCTGCCACCTCTGGAGTTCAGCACTCCAGGAGATAAACAGCTATCTTGAATCCTCACACATCATTATGAATTTAAAGCTATATGGTCCAGTCATGTGGGCCCTGGTCTTAAACAGAGTACCATGTGCAGAAGGGAGATAAGAGGTGGGATTGTTGAGCCAGTTATTCCCAGAAGGAGAAGGGGGTGGATAATCCTTGAGAGAGTGTAGAGTTGGGCAAGCCAAATAATCAGTAACTTTTAAAAATGCACACAGATAAGGATATCCTGAAAGAACTAGTTCAGTCTAAGAAAACTGGGATTAACAAGAGACCATTGTATAATGGGGCAATCCAAACTTAGGCTCATGTAGTTTAGGTTTCACATTAGCAGAAGATTCTTCTGAGTCAGGTTGACAAGAAGTTAGAACAATTTACTTATGTGGTTGAAAGAGTGTTCTGTGATGAATAGAATACTAGATTTTGAATCAAAATATCTGGATTAATACCCTGGCCTTTATACTAGTTGTATGATACTGCCTAAAGTGCTTCCTTTTTGGGAACTTGTTTGTTGTTGTTTTGATGCTGATGCTGAAGAAGAAGAAGACGAAGGAGGAGGAGGAGAGGGAGGAGGAGGAGGAGGAGGAGGAGGAGGAGAAGAAGGAGAAGAAGGAAGAAGAAGAATTCATACAATGAGATTTGGTTTATCTGTAGGCCCCTTTCAGGTCTGGGTCTCGATCCCATAAGTCACATAACATAGCTCCTGTTGGCCTCACCCATAATATGAGGGGGATTTGTCACCTTTTCCCATAATTAATAGACAGCATGATGGAGAATGTTTGATTTCAGAAACTATTTCAAGACAAAGGTCCACTTAATTCTTTTTTTTTTAAATTTAGAGTTTTCTGTTAATACTTTTAGTATTACCTTCATTCCCAAACATATCTATCTTTTTTGTAGCTCAAAAAAAATGTTAGCTGTGCAAATTTTTTTTTTATAAATTTTTTTTTTTTTTTTAGTGAGGCAATTGGGGTTAAGTGACTTGCCCAGGGTCACACAGCTAGTAAGTGTTAAGTGTCTGAGGCCGGATTTGAACTCAGGTATTCCTGACTCCAGGGCTGGTGCTCTATCCACTGTGCCACCTAGCTGCCCCGAGCTGTGCAAATTTAAAGATATCTCCACTTCAAATATTGACATGGATTTGTTCCATACCTGAGCCTTCTGAGACATTATTGGTCTGATCAGCCACAGTCAGACACCCTGTACCTTGTCACCCATCTCTAATATTATTTTGGTTCTCTTTGAGCTTGTAGGACAGCCACCATCATCATATTCCTTTCCCATCCTCTACCAGCAAATCTTAATTCATTTAAAAAAATAATTTTGAAAAACAAAGAAGCTGGACCAGATGACCTCTAAGGCATCTTTGAACCCACAAACTAATCCTCTAAGGTGGATGTTTCCTAGCCAAATTACAATGAAACCCTTGCAACAATTGGTGGGTAGGATAATAAAGCAAAATATGTGATGCCCAAAATGTACTTATCCCAATTGCATCCTTATGTTTTTGTAGGTATATTTTTTTAGAGATAACAGACATACAAACAAAATTTTTGAATGGCTAAGTGACCTATTTATAAGCTAAAATGTAATATATTCACAGTATCACACAATTTGAATTTAGGAAGGGGCTTGAATGGTCATCTTAACCAATCCATAAAAAAAAAGAAATCCCCACTACAACATACCTTGCAATAATTACATTGTTCTCAGTGTGAGCAAAAAAATGTCTTTTTTGTACTGCTAAAAATGGTATTTAAAAATATTATTTCCTTTTTCACTTATCTTTCTTTAATTTACATTTTTGTATGTTGCAGGGGGTATGGTACACATATGTTATTTATGAAAATGCACACATTAGTATGTTTTCTTTTAATGACTAATGTGAGGGTGTGATAAGAAAAAAAAATTGGACGTTCACTACCTTAGAATGGTGTGATGATATGTGCATCTAAATAGATTCAGTGCCTCCTAGTGGTTACATGTTATATCTCATCTAGTATTTTTTTAACTACATGTTTGTTTTTAAATTCTATTTAGAGTAATTTAGGGAGGTTTTCATTATCTACATATTTTTTATTTATGTTTTATTAATATTGCTTTTATTTTTATCCCTTCCATGCTCCCTTTTAGAATAGAAGTGCTCTATTTCCCAATGCCACTAGTTTTAGGCTAACTCAGTCTGCTAGATTCTAATTAATAAAAATAGTGAACCCCTGGAATTGATTTCATGTATTTGAATTTGTACTGTTTGAACCTATAATTATGTATAACATGGCCAATTGTCCCAGCCCCAAAGAAATAGCTCTTTGAGATTAAATTCTGTTCATTTCTGTGAATTCAAATAGTGTAACCTCTTAAGAGGTCCCTCATTCTCACTGATTAGGATCTAATTCAGAATTATTACTTTGCTGTGACTGTGTCCTTAATTACTATTGCATTGTGTACATTATGATGATTATTTAAACTACAATTATCAGAACTGCTGTTAATTTTTTGGAGGATTGGTGATTAAACTGAGAGAGAGAGACAGAGACAGAGAAAGAGACAGAGAGACATAGAAATACAGAGACAGAGAAATGTAGAGTCAATATGCCAAAAGCTAAATGAGATTGGACTTGCTTCAGGAATCAAATACAGGATCAGGAATAGAGCCCACCACAGAATTGGAAGAAATCAAAGTATACCTCATCAATGAAAAGTAAAAGGGTTTTGTGCAAGTATAATAGAGAAGACTAAATATTTAAAATGTGCCACTATGGGGGCAGCTAGGTGGCACAGTGGATAAAGCACAGGCCCTGGATTCAGGAGTACCTGAGTTCAAATCCAACCTCAGACACTTGACACTTACTAGCTGTGTGACCCTGAGCAAGTCACTTAACCCCTTTAGCCCTGCAAAAAAAAAAAAAAATTAAATGTGCTACTATGCTAGCCACTGAATTTCAAGGGGACAATTGTATGTCCTACATATGACTTTTTTGGAAGCCACTTCCAAATTACGACTTTGTTAATGATATTAAGATTATACTAATTCAGTGTAGAACTGATGTTACCTAAGAAAATGTGGAGTTTCACTAGAAAACCAAGGCAAATGTTCCCTTAATGGGGTTTAGATCTCTCTTTCCCCAAAGGGGAATACTGTAGAATGCAAAAATCAGTTCTGGAGATTTGAATACCCCTTCTTCCTAAAAGGGAAAGACACCAGAGAAAGACAATGCCTTTAAAAATTAAAAGAAATGTTTTATTAAGCAGGGAAGAAAATCTAACATGATAATCTGTGCTATGATACATGAGAACATGGATAACTATTGTGTTATTTAAAATCTAAATGTGTGGTTGCACCAGTCTTTGGGCATTAAACATTTATTAAAGCATACTAGGTATTAGAAAAAAGAGAACAAGTGGAGTTAAGAAAAGGCTTATCTAGCCTAGATTTTCAGCCTGGTCTGGTTCTTCCTCTAGTCTTCCAGCACGAGCCTGCTTCAACCATGAACTCTCCTCAGACTGTGTGGAAGCTTTTTATAGATCCGGAGCAGAGGCAGGCCTTACACACTGCTTCAAGTTGATTGGTTAAGAGTGATCTTCTCTTGACGTAGCAGTCCACAGCCTCTGAGAACACACTCTTCTCTGGGTTGGCCACCTGTGGTCTCAATTTAATCATCCTTAACTAGGTTCTCAGTTTCTCAGTCTCACCCAATTCAATCAATTTAAAATCAATCTTCAGGTGTGGCTCCTGGGCGCCTGCCAAATCCCATAATTTTATCATACTATGATCATGATAGCCTATTGCCTAATAGGAGATCATGCAATAGATTGTGAGGGTTTATATAAAGTTTAAAGAAAGACAGGTAACGAATTCGAAGGAAAGGTGGACTTAGAAAGGGCCACTCCCAAAGGGAGGTGTGTGTGTGTGTGTGTGTGTGTGTGTGTGTGTGTGTGTGTGTGTGTGTGTGTGTGTGTGTGATTCCAGCAGAGAAGGATATGGCCTTTGATACACAAATCAGAAGGCATTCTTGGTGATAGGCAGTTCAGTTCAAGGTTTCATTAGGAGATGTCTTGATAAGGAGATCTCTTTAATAAAGATTCTATTCCAAAGTTAGGGAATCTCTGAAGGTAAGGTCCATATCCCACAGTCAGATAAGTTTTTTATTGGCTTCAGTGTTACAGATTCCCTGCATGTCTAGCTAGGTCTCCTATAAGTCATTCAAAGGATTCTTGGTGTGTTAGCCTATGGAGCCAGTCCTCATACTGTTGTTCTGGTTACCTGGGGGGCTCAAGCAAATTGTTATCAATTTTCTTACTAGGTAGGTGGACACCATGACTCTGGCATGACCAGATGCATGAGATATCTCTGGTACACAGCATTGATGGGGACTGATTTTATTCTATTTAAGCATTAGCAAAATCCTGCAACCAGAAAAAGGACCCATGAAATCTATGGCTCTTCTTTGGAACCAGGAAATCTATGGCCATGTGTCAAAGTTGACAGATAGTTAGAAGGCAGTAGTGATAGAGAGAATTAATAGATTGTGATCTCATTTCCTTCGAAAGGAGACCTAGAGAAGTTCCACTTGATTATCTAGTGCCTGAATGACAGAAGCATCCATATACCACGCTTCAATGTGTGTATTAGTTGAATTAATAATAAATAGAATGAGAGGACGATGGCATCTAGGCAATTATAGAGATAGAATAGATTCAGGAAATCTGAGAATAGTTTGCCTGCTGCTATTTGAGATATGACTGAATCTGAATCTTGGTTGTCATAAAGAAAAAATAGAAAATTTAATAAAATTTTCCATTTTATTTTGAATATTTTGGTATTAATGACCATAAAGTGATAGAATTTGGGGCCACAGACTGTACCAACTTCTTAGTATCTATCATCTATCTGTCTGTCTATCTATCTATCTATCATCTATCTCTATATTATTATTATTATTTCTAATTTAGCAAGCTGGGCCCCTCCCTTACAACCTATAAGCACTCATGAGCATGCTGAATTTGAATGAATATCATCTTTTGACACTGAGTGAACAGCATTACTTTCTCTCTCTGAAGTTGAATTGGCTCAGGCCTAAGTTCTGCCCTTATCTTTAAAAATGGAGGTCATGTGATTTAGGAAATCACTGGACAAACTTATGTAAACAGAAGTCTGTCAGTTACTTTATGTATTCCACCAGAAAAATGAAATATTTTATTCCCATCAAGATTAAATATTATTTTTCCCCTAGGCCACTACAGTAAGTTTCTTAAAGAGCAATTAATATGTCTCACACCATACCTCTGAAAGGCAAAGTATTATTTCCTAATCTTAATTCCCCTGCTTAAAAATAGAAAAAAAAAAGATAGATGAGTTTACTATCAAGGTAATATATATTTTCCTTCTGGGCAATGAAACAATTTCCTCTTCATATTTGTTGAATATTGATACAATTACTCATTTGTGAGACAAGAAATTTAAGTATATTACCAGGTGGTGGAATGCACCTGGTAATTTATTAGGTTGATAATAACAATTAAGTCACAATTACTTCTGAGGAATATAAATTGCCTCTTTAATTCTAACAGATAACTTGAGGTCTCAAGTTACAAAATGCAGATCTTAGGTAATTTCTCTGATAAAGTATGTCTCTCTAATATGAAACTTCTATCTGAAATATGTTCAACCTTTCAATGTTCCAGGGACTGATTATCCAATTTATGAATTATTTGGTCTTCCATCTTTTACCATTTTTCCTCTTATAGATTAATTATTTCCTTGCCTATCTATTTATCTATCTATCTATCTGGTTAGTTCACAAGGATGATCAGGGTCAGAGAGAAAATCAAAGTCACAAGCACACTGTTTATTACTGAGAAAACGATTTAGTAAAGAAGAATTTGAGAAGAGAGAAACCTTTTAGAAAGGAACATAACTTTTGGAGCTTCATTTTCTTCATCTTTAAAATGCCATGGTTGGACTAGACAATAACTATAATTCCTTATACCTCTGATAGGTTATAGCTTGTTCATGCCCTATTACCATTGGTTCATCTTATGGTTCTTCACTAGTTGTCCTTTTGCTGTGAATTCTATATGAAATTAGTGATGATAGCTAATATAAAGATAGAATCACTCACAGCTATGCTGCAGCTGTTACTTTAGTTAGGAAAAATTGGAATTTCATCATCATTTAAGAAGAGCACTAGGGCAGCTAGGTGGCACAGTGGATAAAGCACTGGCCTTGGATTCAGGAGGGCCTGGGTTCAAATCCAGCCACAGACACTTGACACTAGCTGTGTGACCCTGGGCAAGTCACTTAACCCTCATTGCCCCGCAAAAAAAGAAGACCACTGATTTAGATGCAGAATTACATACCAAATCACTTCAAGAATAGTTTCCTAGCAATCCAGATACTAATATCAAGATATTTCGATTTGTAGCTATTTTCATTTTTACTTTTTCTATAGGCTCATATATTCCTTCATATGTTCAACATTTGATGCTATTGATAAACTTTTACTTTTTGAAATATTTTCCTCTTTTTATAGTTTTTTAAAAAACATCCTGCCTATTGATATCTCTGCCATCTTGTACTTGTGAACCTTGCGCATGTAAACACAACCCATAAATGTCAGTGACAGAGACTTCATATAGTCCATACCTAAAACATGCCTAAACAGCATTTCTTATCCAGAGATTTCCCTAATGACTTCTATTAAACAATTCCCCATCTTTAGGTTTCATTTTTTCCATTCATCAAATTATGTAAGTCCATCTTGCCAATCTTTATAAACATAGTGTTAAAAAGAAAGAAGAAAAACAAAGGACTGTATAATTTCCAAACATGATTTTTTTTAATTTCCTATTTTGGTGTGAATCAAAAAGTTTAATTACAAGCAACATTTTAAGGAGATTAAATGCATATTTTGGTTAATCTTAAGTATGTTTTCTGTGAAGGAATAGGAAGGTATCAATAAAACACTAAGCAATTTAAAAATTAAGTCAAATCTAAAATGGCGGTAAGAGGTTCTCTGTAGTTTAATCAAAAATAAATGATTAAAGTATTTCTCCCACTCCATACACATCTCTCCAATTAAGTCAAGAGGAACTTTTTCATGTAAAGATGGGAAAATAAGCACCCAGAAATTCTGGCCCATAATGAGGGAGGTTATGTGTTAATTATTGATACTTGAATGTTAAACTCATAAGTGGTAAAAATGGAACAAATGACTTGCCTTTTGATTTAGGCACCAAAGTGAATTTATTATAATAAGCCTGCTTTATACTCTTAATTTAAACTTCTAGTCACCAAACGAAGAAGGTTGAAAGCCTTCAGAACATGAATAATTGCTCTCATTTTTACATGTCCTTCTTGGATTTCAGTCCCAGAAGGGAATAACAGGCAGAAATATAAGCATTCCTCATATAGAGTGCCAACCAATTGTGTAGGAATTATCCTTTCTTACAATGGGCCAATGGGTCAATGGCCAGTGGAATGACTTGGTTTATTCTGAATTGTAAGGTTAGAGAGGGTAAGAGTTGTGCTGGCTTAAGGTCATGGGATCAGAGAATTGTGTTTTTTAGAACTGAAAGACACCTTAGATGACATTCACAGCAACCTCTATGTTTTGTAGATGAAGTAACTGAGACATAGAGAGGGTAAGTGACTTGCCAAGGTTCTCACAGCTAGTAAATTTCTGAAACAGGGTTTGGATCTGACTTCAAAACTGAAGCCCTATTTACAAGGCAATATTGCCTGTGTTTCATTTTGTACTTCAGGGTCCTGTCATATTAAAGTCTACAATAGCAAGCACACTGACTTTGACCATGAATCATACTCACTTTGATAGCAGACACAGACACTTATGTGAATGACATGAAAGGGTCAGTTCTGACACTCAGTTCCTCTGGACTTGTGCCAAGTGATGTCAGAGCCAATTGAAATTTGAATAAAGCTAATTAAATAGAGGTCTTCCCCCATCCCACCCGTCATTCCTCTGGAAAGCCCTAGAAATAATTCAAGCAAAATGGATATAACTCGCCTGGTTCCTTGAGGAACAAGAATAATTTGCTACATCTGGGATTTCTGTGACCTTAATTGCTCATCCCATGATTGAAGGAGAAAGAAATCATTAATCCTGGGATCAGTATTCTCCTAACAGTTAACATTTATTCTAAACTAATCTAGGAAGTGAAAAGCAACATGTAGATGATTCTACCAACTTAGGTCACACTGATGGCATAAGCCAATCTTCCATCAAAGGCAGGAGGAGGAACAGTGGCCTGTAAAGTGTCTAGGATAATAATGGTACCAATTAATATATATGGACCTCAGTTTCATCATATATTAAATGGAGGGACCTCATTAAATGATCTCTACTTCATTCTATAGGTTTATAAATTTAAAATAAAATGAAACACAATATCCATGATACAGTTTACAAGAATTATATTTTCCAAACATTTCTTGTTTGATAGTAAAATGGACTTGCATGAACCTGACCTTTACCATGATTTCTTTTGTCCTGCCCAATTCCGATACTGTGTTGTTTAAAAATCTAAATGTAGGTTCTGATCTGTTCTCCCAGTTTTGGGAGAAACTGGCTAAAATCCCTGATAAATTCACCAAGAGTTTAGGCTTTTAAGGATTTATTAAAGCTTGGATCTATTCCGTATAGCCAGAGAGACAGAAACCTTTCCTTTCCTAACAGCCCATGTAAAATTCTGCCACCACATCAATGTCTCAAAACAAAAGAGGAAGATCTCCTCTGCCAGCATCTGATTCCTACTTCCTGTCCTCCTCCCAGAAATGGGAGGTTCTTCAAGTTGATTCGCTGAGAGTGGTCTTCTGTTGATGTCAAAGTCCATAATCTCTGACAACACTACTTCTCAAGGTTGGCTAAATTTAAATTCAAGATCTAATCACCTTTAAGTGGGTACTTAGTTCCTCATTCATACTTATCAAACACTACTAAGTCAATCAAGTGGGACCCCTGGGGTCTACCAAATTTCATTATTTTATCACAATACCAACCACTTCCTATGTTCACATCACCATTACAAAGAAACACTCTAAACTGTTAGAATGTAAAATGAACATATCAGTTTCTAAGAAGGCTTTTTCTTGATCATTTTAGCTACTAATACCCCCATAAATGATTTATATTTATATTATCTATATTTACTTATATGCAGTTGCCTCCCTGTCTCCCTGCACTCCTCTGCCCATGGAATCTACTTGAAAGCAAGGATTGTTTTGGTCTTTTTCAGGCATGTAATAGGGACTTAATAGGTGCTTATTGATTTAGTGTCTCAGAACAATAGTTTTATAAGACATCTGTGATATTATTTATATTTAGTGATGAAAGGATCTTTAGATATCATCTAGCAGACACTTCTCATATTCATGATGAAGAAACTGACACTGAGAGGTTGAGTGACTTGTCCACAGAGATGAAATTCCTACTCAGGACCTCTGATTTCAAATCCAGCCTTCTTGCCAATTCTAATAAAAATTAGCTAATGGAAGTATAAAGGTAAGGAAAGGTAGATCAATCAAGATACTAATAGCCCAAGTAGAAGATGACAAAGACTAACCCTAGGCTATGGTTTGACTGCATTAAATGGGAAGTTTTGAGAATTAGCAGAACTCCAGATAACATTAAAATCTACTTATACTGTATTTGAAGACAAGGATAGTGATATTATTTCCACATGTGTTAAAATTTTGATGGTACATGTAACAATCAGTGTTATGCAGTAGAAAGAGGCCTCGACTAAGATTTGGAAGGCAAACCATGTTTTCATAAATACTCATTTTATTGAAATGTGGCTTTACATAAAGTCAATTAATTCTTTCAACTTTGGTTTCCTCATGAGTAAAATAAAGAAGAAGAGTAATGGAATAATAAATGAACTGGAAAGAAACAGAATGTAATGTATTGGTCAGTGAACTTGACTTTGATCTTTGTAAAATTATGGTTTTATTCAGTCATTTCTGACTCTTTATGACCCCATTTGGTGTTTTCTTGGCAATGATACTGGTATGGTTTGCTATTTCCTTCTCTGACTCATTTTACTGGTGAGGAAACTGAGACAAATCAGTGGTTAAGTAACTGGCTAAGGGTCATACAATTAGTAAGTATATGAGGCCAGATTTGAACTCAGGTCTTCCTGACTATAAACAGCAGTCTATACATTGAGTCATCAATGCCCTTAAACTATATATAGTACAGCTGATTAAGGAAATAATTGGTGAGTATGTAGGATGGGAGATGGTGATTACAAAGATTCCAAAGAGCCCACAGGGCTTCATCATGAACACATTATCCAAAAACTAATCTCATTTACCTTTTACTGGAAAAAAAGTTAACAGATGATGGAAATCCTGACATAAAAATATAGTTGAAAATGAAGTATTTATCCATAATTTAGCAAAGTATTTGAATAAGAATTTAATATTATTTCATGGAGAATGTGAATAAAGGTTATAAAATACTAAAATCATGTGGATTTATAAGTGGTGGGATATCTAGACTCAAAGAAAAGTTGTTAATGATTCAGTGGATGAGATGAAATTCAATAGGGAGAAATGCATGGCCCTAAATTTGCCTTACCAAAATCAATTTCACAAGTATAGGTTAGGCCTTCCAACTCTTAAATTCTGTGATTCTATGAAGTCCAATTTGTGAACCTGAGTTTAAATCCTCGCTCTGCTATTTTCTACCACTGTGATCTTGGACATCTCTGTGCCTCAGTCACCTAATCTGTAAAATTTTTATAGTTGAATCATATGCCTCAAAAAGGAATTATATAATATGAAGACTATAAGGGGCTAAAATTCTAACTATCCTATCTAAAATCTAATGAGTGGTCACCAATAAATTATAAGCTTTAGCAAGAGTATTAAAGTGTTTAAGTATTTATTAAAGAGCAGTAGGATCAGAGAGAAAGGTAAAAATCTAACTATTTCTAAGAGACCCCATCATCCAACCTGTCATGGCAAGGTCAGGAACAAAAAAGGCTCAAAGCTTCCTCCTTCCACCCTGAAACCTCCTGTGAAATGGAACATCCCATCCATAAGCACACAAAGCTCCAAGCTAATTGGCTGGTAGCCTTGATTGACAGTACCCACCAGGAAACGTCACTTCTTGATGCCAAGGAAAGCCTCATGGCTTGCCCTCAGATGCCTCTCCTCATGGTGGAGCTTTCCTATGGTAACTCTCCAGCAGGTGGCATCATTCCAATCATTACAAGACCCAAGAGTAGTAACTAGTATGGCATGTTCACTAGAAGGTTAGTGAAGAAACTGGCCAAAGTAGAACAAAATGTTCTTATTAGGGAGTAGTTATTAATAGATTTGGTTAAGTACAGTTAGACAAAAACAAGATGCCAAAGTAAGTCAGTCAACAATAATTTATTAAATAGTGTTCCAAGCTAAGCTTTGGGGATACAATACAGTTTATTTTATTTTATTTTTTTAATTTTTGGAATAAAACAAGCATTTCCATATCATAGTACAATAAAAATGATTTCAAAAAAGAAATGAACTATATAGTTTATGAAATTCCTTCCAGCTTTAGGTCTATATTCTGGTGATTGGAATGGCCTATGAAATACCTGACATACAGGCATCCTTCTACAAATTTTTGGTGTATAAAAGTTCAGAGAATACATACATACATACATACATACATATATATATATATATATATATATATATATATATATATATATATATATATATAGAGAGAGAGAGAGAGAGAGAGAGAGAGAGAGAGAGAGAGAGGTGTATATACATATATCTCTATCTCTATCTCTATATTATTCAATAAACTATAGTAATTCTATAAAGACACCTAAGTATATATGTCCCTGATATGACTTTCGTTCTTTTTATTTTTGATGCTCATGTTTTTGCAAAACTAGCTTGTGTTTATAAGATAAATGGATAAATAGATTACAAACAAATCATTATGGAGAGGCAGGGGAAGTAGAATGAATGCCATGTTAAAGAGTTTTATCTTTGTTTGGTGGTGAATATTTTTAATGGGTTTCTAGAAAACCATTCTTCTCATCCATGATGTAGATATAGTATTATGTAATTGCAAGTAACACTGTGATCTCTTGGGAAATTGGGGTGGACAGGCAGGGTATGTGACATGATTAGAGTTATGCTTTAGAAATATTTGTAGAATAGATTGTACTAGGGATCTATCCAAAGGCAAGGAGATTAGTTTAGGTGTAATTACAGAAATTTAGATAAGAGGTAGTAATAACTCAAATAAGAGGGGAAAGATGTTTTATAGACACAAAATAAATGGAATTCAGTGACCAACCTAAAGGGGGAGAAGAAAATGGAAAAGTCAAATATGAGGCTGTGACTTTTAGTCTGAGCAATAGGAAAGATGTTAGTATCAGTAACAGAAATAAAAAAAGTTAGGAAAATTGTGCTTCAGGGAAAATAAACAGTTATGGGGGGACTTGTGGAGATTCAGTCAGGTTTTAGTAGGACATTAAAATGGAAACTATGTAGGGTGTGGAGCTCAGGAATAAAGGTTAGGGCTCAGGAGTTGGAAATTGTCTCATAAAAAGGATACTTGAAAACATCTAGGAGAGCAGATATGATTGCCAAGGGGAAAGTTTCGAAGATAGTGCACATTTAGTTAATGACTGTTGAATGGATGGATGGATGGATGGAACAAGTCAAGAGAGAGAGGGCACACAAGGATAGAGGTGTACTTAACAGTTGCATTTCCTAATCTGGAGGAGAAAACAGAATCCACTTAGTAAGTCAGAGTGAACAGAGGCAAGAAGGTAGTCCAGAAGGGTGATGACTTGAAAGCTCATGGGTAGCCAAGAGCTTCAAATTAAGATGCTGGGGAAGTTAGAAATGGCCACTGATCCTAGCTAATAAGATGTTATTAGTGACCTTTGAAAGAACAATTTCAGTGGGGTGAGGGGGTCAAACTCCAAAGAGTAGAGAAGGGTGATAACATAAAGCTATTAACCCTCCATGTCTCCTTTGAGATACTTAATAGTAAAGAGAGGGAAAGAGACAGAGACAGATTCAGAGACACAGAGACGGAGTCAGATAGGGACAGAGAGACAGAGAGAAAAATATACACACATAGATACAGAGATACAGCGAGAGACAGAGAAACCAAGAGAGAGACAGAGACAGAGACAGAGAGAAACAGAGAAACAAAGAGACTGAGACATAGACACAGAGATAGAAAGTCAGAGAAAGAGACAGAGAGACAAAGACACAGTGAGGAGGACAGAGACACAAACAGGGACAGAAAGATACACCCACAAGAGAGAGGGGTGGGAAAGAGAGAAGGAGAGAAAGGTATAGAAGCATTAGTGTCTTGAGGTCTACATAAAGACTTCTTGTTTGGTTAGTTTTTAGAATAGTGGAATCATAGGCAGATTTGAAGGGAGTAGTACAAATAGAGACTGAAGGAACAAGAGGGAGGTAAAGGAGAAGAGTGGGTGGTGATATTTAGAAATTTTGAATAACAAAGGAAAGGAATGAAGTATCCTCACAGTTTAGGTACTCTATCTTTTCAATAAAGCAAAGAGCACTGTGATCTCATGACAGTATGTGGGTGAGGATGGATCAGGGACTTCTCTACAGTGGCAAAGTCTTTTGGAGAATTTGATACAAGGTGACAAAGGTAAATAGAAATATTACTCAGCTGCATTGTGAGTGAGAGAACGTGACTCCTGGAACCAATTTTAGGAAGTAAAGGTCTTTTTGTTTGTTTGTTTGTTTTTAATGAGGTTGTAGTTAAAGGTTAGGGGAAATTGTAGGGAAGTTACACCCTCTGGACAATGAAGAAAGAAACCCAGCAATTTAATTAATTTTGCGTGTGTAGGGGCAGCTAGGTGGCTCAGTGGATAGAGCACTGGCCCTGGAGTCAGGAGTACCTGAGTTCAAATCCGACCTCAGATACTTAACACTTACTAGCTGTGTGACCCTGGGCAAGTCACTTAACCCCAAATGCCTCACCAAAAAACAAAACAAAACAAAAAACAAAACAAAACAAAAAAAATGTGTGTGTGTGTGTGTGTTGTATAATTTAAGATTCTAAATGTGGATTCTAATCTGTTCCCCCAGTTTTGGGGGAAACTGACTAAAATCACTGATAAAACAAGTTTAGGTTTTTAAGAGTTTATTGAAAAATAGAAAGAGAAAGATTGAGAACAGAATTCCAACAGCCTGGCATTCCTATCTTTCCTCAAAATTTCCTGTGAAGTCCTCTGCTGCCACCACCACCATCAAGTCAGGAACCCAAAAGAGACAGAGCTCTCCGTACAGGCCCTCTTTCCTCCTTCCTGTCTCCTCCCAGAAAATAGGAGGCTCCTCAAGTTGATTGGCTGGTAGCCTTGATAGACAGCACCCATGAGCAAATGTCACTTCCTGATGCCAAGGAAAAGCCACATGGCCTTGCCCTCTGAGGCATTCTCCTCATGGTGGAGCCTTACTATAGTAAGTCTCCAGTAGGTGGCATCATTCCATTCATTACAGTCCCCCCGTTTGTTTCATTTGAAAAAATGAATGCATTTGCTCAATGAAACAACCAAAATTAATATCCTATGCTAGCTAACAATATGTAAATAACAATATAGAAAAGGGAGAGAGGAAAGTTTTGTCCAGAGGGGCAGTTTTTTGTCCTCATAAACTGATGCTTTGACATAGGTCTTGCAAAGGGAGGGCCTCTGCAGAGAGTACATGTTACAGATGGTGTATATTATAATAGAAACAGAAAACAAAATCAACAGAACAAAACTATTCATATAAAGTCTCTGAGTTCTCTTGTCTTCTTGGAGTGGTAAGATGTCATCAGGAGGAAACTGGACTCTGGTCCGGAAAACTGGATTCTCTTCTTTAACTGTTTGCATTGCTTGATTTTTACTAAACCTTACTATAGCATTGTTAATCAACAAATTAATAAATTCCATTACATTCCCTCATTTATATAATAGAGGGTTGAGGTAGTTATGCAGTCTATAACACTTTTTACCACCATGTGTCTGGATCAAAGCCAAATTTAGTATGTGTTCATGACACCTGAAAAATGTTATGGAAAGTTTATCATACCATATCTCATGGTTTTCGAGACAGCCAGTGATTGTGCTAGGCCACAGGTGATTAGACTGAGTGAGACTAAAAGAAAACAAGTTCAGTTAAATTAGATTATATTAGGATGGAGAGAGGACAAAACTGGACTGTGTCTAGCAATTGTGCTCTACATAGTCGCCATCATAAGCAAACCATGGACTTATATATAATTTAAGATTCTAAATGTGGATTCTAATCTGTTCCCCCAGTTTTAGGGGAAACTGACTAAAATCACTGATAAAATGAGTTTAGGTTTTTAAGGGTTTATTGAAAGATAGAAAGAGAAAGATTGAGAACAGAATTCCAACAGCCTGACATTCCTATCTTTCCTCAAAATTTCCTGTGACGTCCTCTGCCTCCACCACCACCATCAAGTCAAGAACCCAAAAGAGACAGAGCTAGCTCTCCCTACAGGCCCTCTTTCCTCCTTCCTGTCTCCTCCCAGAAAATAGGAGGCTCCTCAAGTTGATTGGCTGGTAGCCTTGATAGACAACACCCATGAGCAAATGTCACTTCCTGATGCCAAGGAAAAGCCACATGGCCTTGCCCTCTGAGGCATTCTCCTCATGGTGGAGCTTTCCTATAGAAAGTCTCCAGTAGGTGGTATCATTCCAATCATTACAGTGTGTGTGTATGAGCAAAGACTCAAACAGTTCAAAAAGATGAGATTTTTCTGAAATAACATAACAGAAGAACAAAAAGGGTCAGGTTGGAAATAAAAGCTCTCGTATTATGTCAGTCATTTTTGGAATAAACAAATATTGTAATTTGCATTTCAAATTCTGCTTTAATGACTAGATAGTGCATCATTTGCTTCAGAAATACAGACATTAAGCTAGCATAGTTCTCATATTATAGATTTTATTTTTAAAATTGGAGTGAATACCTGATTAAGAGTCTGTAGACATTTATTTATTTTGTGTGCATTTTGCTTCAAAACATCTATGCTTGTCAGCAGGTGATGTGGGCCAGTTTTCTGTAAGGAAGAACACAATTGGTTGATTGTATTCACTGTTGCTACTTTGAACTCTGAAGGCAGTCAAAACCACAGCATATCTCTTACAGGGAGAGCACAAACAAGGAAAGAAACTGCATGAATCACAAACTACCCACTAGCATTTGGCTTTCGAAAACCCAGGAGATAAGCTTTGAAAAGAACATGATAAAAATCAGCCTGTGTAGTACTGTCCAGTCATTTTCCTCCAGTGCTCTTTTTGGCATTTTGATAATTTGGTACATATTGAGAGAATGAGTATGGCAGTCTCCCAGGATAGACAGGCAGAGATAGGGTATGTCCTGGCTCCTTAGAGGGACTGCCAAATCACTGAGGTCCCAGATCCCTCTGACTATTTGACCTACCTAAAGCAAGTATCTTGGCAGGCTTAACCAGTAGTAAAAGGAGAAGCAAACTTGAAAAATGAGATTTCTTTTACTCTGTTAAAAGCTATCTTTTGGAGAATTCAAGAAAATGAATCACCACCATCATTAATTGAGCACTAAGAATTTGTGGAAACATATCTTTGGTTATCAAATACAGTCATTAATGCCTCCTAGCTTCCTTAGGTTTTCCCATTGGCTAATCTGCATGTAAGTGATTAGATATTATTTCCAGATCATGCTGGGTCCTCTAATCTGTTTCTAATTGTTGCCTCAGATACAGAGTAGCCAACCTGACTTTGAAGGCAGTAGCCCTAGGACATTTCCTCCCCAGGCAAAAGGAGACTAAGCTACATGGCTTTCCTCTCATATTATTACTTCCAGCCAGTTGGAGACTGGAGATAGAAGACAAACATTTAGATGAAGTGAAAACTTGAATGATGATTGACCTATTGCATTGGCTACCCAAACTCCTTGCAGGGATGTTTGCTTACTCTTCTCAGTTGGACCTCAGTCTCATCTATCAAATTCCCCATTTTTAGAAGAGTCTCAAAATCTAGTGACATTTTTTGAACATGGAAGCTACAAGTCAAGACTGAGTTATGCCCTGAGAGAGGCCTGGGCAGTTCTATAGAAATTGTAAAGGAGAAGAAAAGAATGAGTGAGGATTAATGGAAGGAGGCCATTCAGTAATGCATTCTGAGAAGTACCTGTTGATCCCATTTTATGAAATACTTGAATTAATATTGAAAATATATAATCATCACAGAATCTCAAAGATGAAAAAGATTTCAGAGTCTATTTAGTCAAGACCAGGCAATTCTTCTATAAGGCTCTTAATAAGTAGTTATATACAGCCTCCACTTGAAAATTTCCAGTTAAATGAACCATCTCTGGTGGACCATTTTAATGACCTTGGAATCATTTGAATTATTCATTTTTAATTTTCCTTAAACCAAGCCCAAATCTGCTTTTTTTCCAACTTCAATCCATGGTTCGTTGTTCTTCCATCTTTATCCAATCAAAAGTAATTGAATATCTCTTCCCCATGTGAATCTTTCAGATGCTTAAAATTAGCTATCATGTACCTTAGAATTCTTTTCCCAAGCTATTATTATTATTAAAAAGAAATAATAATGATATTCATTAGCACTTTAAGGTTTACAGAGTTCTTCACATACTTGAGATAAGATTTGACCCTTATAACAATCCTATAAGGGAAATATTTTTATGTGCATTTTGCAGAAAAGGAAACTGAAGCTAATAGCAGTTAGTTTACTTTTCCCCACTCACAGAGCTAGTCTCTGCGGCAGTATTTGAACTCAATTTCCTAAATTCAGTTCTAGCACTAAATCTACTATGTCAACTAGTTGTCTTAAAACAACTAGAATTCCATCCAGTGAACCTCATATGATATGGTATTCAACCCCCTTCTGCCTTTGTCTATTCTTTGCTTTACTTTTTTCTTTTTCCTTCTTTTTTTCTCTTCCTTCCTTCCTTCCTTCCTTCCTTCCTTCCTTCCTTCCTTCCTTCCTTCCTTCCTTCCTTCCTTCCTTCCTTCCTTCCTTCCTTCCTTCCTTCCTTTCTTTCTTTTTGGCAGGGCAATGAGGGTTAAGTGACTTTCCCAGGGTCACACAGCTAGTAAGTGTCAAGTTTCTGAGGCCATATTTGAACTCAGGTCCTCCTGAATACAGGCCTGGTGCTTTATCCACTGCACCAACTAGCTGCCCCTTTTGTCTATCTTTTCAAGCTCCTCTGGACTTATCCTACCTTGCCAGTGTCCTTCCAAATATTTGATACCCAACACTGAACACAATGTTCCAAAGGTGAAATGACCAAGATTGACTGCAATGAGACTGTTCCCTTCCCTTCAACTCTGAATGAAACTAAGGGGCCTATGGGGTCTTTTGATGGCCATATCACATTGCAGACTCATTGTTTTCCACACAAAATGTTACGTGTATTCATTCCCCTTACATCTTGTCCTTGTGGACAAGTTGTAGAATTTTAGGGGTCCCTACTAAAAGTTATCTCACTGGATTTGACCCATAGTTCTTGCCTGTCAAGATCTTTTTGGCTCTTGATTCTGTCATCATGTTCTTGCTAGTTGGCCCTCAACGATTTCTGTCTTCTGAAATGTGATAATGATAACATTAATATTTCTATCCAAGTCTATGACAAAACTAATGACATAGCCCAGGACCAATGTCTACATTCTTCTCTCAAAACACAGTGATTCATATTTCTTTTATTGTTTGGATCTACTCAATTTCTATTCCTATGTAGTTCAAGATTTCACAAGAAGCTGTATTATTTTTCTGCTTTAGAGATTTATTAATTACTTCTAGTTTTCCCTTTTCTAATGATTGTAAAAAGAATTATCATCTGTCATGTCCTATGGTTGATGAAGCCATAGTCACTTTTAATAGTCACTGCTTCACTTTTTAAATGCCAGAAGCCATCCACTTAATAATGTTACCAAATTGATCCAAGAATCTGCCTGGTTTATGAGAAAGAGTTCTGGATTTGAGGTCAGAGTACTTGAATCCTGATTCTGCTCCTTGCTTCATGTGTTATATGGGGCAAGATATTATACCTCCTTGGACATCAGTTTTGGGGGTTTGGATTTTTTTTTCATTTTCAAAATAAAGGAGTTGGACTACATGATTTTTTAGTCCCCTTGTTACTCTGAATCTGTTTTTCTCTAAATGAAATCAAACTGCTAACTAATATAGTTGGAATTTTCTATTTCCATATTTGTATTTTCTTAGAATTTATTATGTTATAGTTGTATATTTCTCTTATCTCACCCAATAGAATAAAATTTTAATGAAAACGCAGAGGTTTTCTTATTTTTTTGTTATTCCCTTCAGTGTCTAGACAGATAACATTCAAGTAGGAGGCACTCTTTTTAAGTGTGGTTACATACATAATAAAAGAAGTGGATGTGGGGAAACAATAGCTAATAATAGAAGAAGTGCTGAGTCCTGGGTTCCAATCTCACCACTGGCTCTAGCTATGTGACCATGGGCAAGCTATTTAAACTCAGAGAACATTCATTTCATCACCTCTAACATGGTTATAAAAAGACTTGCAACATTCTATTCAAATGGGGGTGATTGCAGTTAATGTGTTCTGCATACTTAAGGCACTATAGAAATGTGAGTTATTATATGACTAGGAATCATATGACATATGATATTTAAAATTAAAGCAACAGGTCAGTGAGAAGGCAGTGGTGTATTCATGGTGAATAGGAAGCAACAGCATATTACAAAAGACTTGCACACCTGACATGGCATAAGAGACCTCATCAGAAGGTAATTTAGCTGGGGAAAAGGAGGTGGCCTGGAAGGAAACTTAAGGGATGAATGGAAGTACATAACATTTTAGTAACATCAATGCCACAATCTGTAAAGAACGATTTGTGGTATTCTAGGAGGATTTCAAATGGAGGATTTATGGGGAAAGACATGAACTAAACAAGATGAAATGATCATATTTACATTGTTTAAAGAAGTGCCTCATCCATAGATCTGGGTCAAAAACTCTGCCTGAGTTTTCCTCCCTTGCAAAATGAGGGAGTTAGATTAGATCACAGGATCATGGGAAGCAGTATCACAGAGTAGAAAACAGGTACTTCCTTTGGAGGTAGAGGATGTATATTCAACTCTTCTGATGCTTATTCTCTATGAGACTTGGCTAAGCTTCTTGATCATTTCCTCATCTCTAACTAACATGACTGATTTGGGCTAGATAATATTTCAAGTTTCTTGTTCCTATACATCCAGGATCCATGACACTAAGTCATAAGATACAATACATTTCTCCTCCCCTCATTTCTAGGAGGAACAAATTGAGATGTCAAAAAGTAGATTGCACTGTCCAAGGAAGGGGGAAAAACTAGAATTTAGACCCAGGTTCCTTGACATCAAATCCAAAGCTCTTTCCTTTGTACCTGGATGATCCCTAAGGGCTCTCTGAGCTCTGTATTTGTGCCTGTGTTTCTAGGCAACAGAAGCACTCTATGCTTTGTTCTTGTCCTGTGTTCACAATCACACTGATGCTCCTGTTCTACATGAGGAGAACAGATTTCGATGCTATTGAAATTGCTAAGATAGAGGAGTGTATATTTAAGGCATGTTCACAACATCCTTCTCTAGCCCATATTTTACATGAATGTTATTGATAGACTGAGTCTACTTCTTTGCAATTTCTCTGGCTTAATTTCATTTGATTCTGAGGCTTCAGTAGTTGAATTTCAATAATGACTGAGATCCCTGAGATATTTGGGACTTGTTAAATATACATGTCAAGATAAAGGTACAGGATGGCTTGAAAAATCTCAATTATCTGTTGTATTGGAGAGGAACATTAGCCAACCTCACAAAAGATTATCTCAAAGCATTGCTATTTGTTTTGAGAAAACACTATGGATTTTATCCAGTAGCTTTATGCTACCATTTATTTATTTAAGCCTGAGATATTAAGAATGTTTCACAATCCCTAAGTAAACTAATTTGGTAACAGGGAGATAGTCACCTAGATAAGGTGGACAAGCAAATAGGATACAGTCAATGTAGAATTTCAAACTGCCTCAGAGAATGAGTTCCCGCTATTTGAGCACATAACATACTTAACAAAATTCATTGGCTTATGGCTTTTGACAATAATAAAAACAAAACCTGTCATTTAAATGGAGCTTTATACACTTAGTATGTGTGGGATCCTAGGCAAATTACTTATCCCTGTTTTCCTTTGTTTCCTGAGGCAAATAAATACTAATTTATTTAAATTGTCAATGGATTTAGCTTAGTATCTGGCAGTAATAAATGCTCATTGACTTATTGGGCTTAAGGAAAATCATGTGGCAGCTATGTAATGGGTAGATTAGACTAAGGGAAGAATCTTAGATGAGAACCTTTAGGGGATCCCTGCAACAACTCTGTTGAGAGGTAATGCTGATATAAGTGTTGACTCACATTGCTGGGATCAAATGCAAGCTTGATCACAAAAAGAGAAGCTGAGGGCTTTTTGTTTGTTTTATTTTTAAAAGATGATGCAAAATTCACAGATGCAGGAAACTGGAAGAATGATAGTGTCCTGAATATAATTAGGGCAGTTTAGTAGGAGGTGGAAGTGGGGAGAAAAAAAGCAAATTTTATTTGGTGAATATTGAGTTTGATTTATGTATACAATAACTATTTGGAAATGTCTAATAAGCATTTGGCAATGTGAGATTGAAGCATTCACTGATTCATTTATTCAGTAAACATTTATTAAGCACCTACTATATGCCAGGCACTGTGCTAAGTGCCAAGGATACAACAAGAGGCAAAAGACAGTCCCTCAGGGAATTCAAGTCTAATGGGTGAGGCAACATGCAACCAAAAAAAGTACAAATCAAGTTACATGTGGGGATTAGTAGGAAATAATTAAATATGGGGAAACACTGGAATTAAGAGTGGTTAGGGAAGGCTACTTGTAGAAAACAGGATTTTAGTTAGGACTTAAAGGAAGCCAGGTTGGTCAGTAGTCAGAGCCAAGGAGGGAAAGCATTACAAGCAGAGGAGAGAAAATCCTGGGAACTGAGGAAAAATAAGTTTCTTATTTGTGGAACAGCCAGGAGGCCAGTGTCACTGAATCAAGGAGTACATGTTGAGGAGTAAGGTATAAGGAGGGAACTAGGCTATGAATGCCAAACAAAAGCATTTTGTATTTGCTTCTAGAATTTGTGGAGTCAGGGAATGGTGGGGTAAAGTTGGTGACATTCGACCTGTGTTTTAGGAAAATGTAATGACTGAGTGGGGAAATAGATTGGAGTGGGGAGAAACATGAGGCAGGAAGACCCACCAGCAGTCTATTGAAGTAATCAAGGTATGAATTGATGAAGGCTTTTATTAATTGATGGGAGTGTCAGAGGAGAGAAGGGGTCATATTTAAAGATGTGGTAAAGGTGAAAGGACCAGGTTTCTGTGATAGCTTGGATATAGGGAAAGATCAACACATCCTACACCCATCCTGTGGCATTGGGCTTTAGTCAATACTGCACTGTTGTTGTCCTTTTGTTGCATACTTCCTCAAACCATCTGAACCCCTTGTAGTACCATCATTCACCCACAACCCTTGTTTGGACTTGGAAATCCTTGCCGTTGCCCTCAAGCATCCATCTTTGTAATGAATCAGTTCACACAAGGTATCCTTTGTATTTATCATGGCATCAGTAGCCCCCTTTCCCACAAGCATAATACATTTTTATTAACCAACTGGTTGATTCCAGGTTGCATCTTTTTTGTAGATTTAAAATTTTTCCCTATTTGATTGTAAATAATTAATACTTGCTTACAGATATGATGCAGTATCAGTGTTACTTTTATCCAGAGTTTCATCAGCACAATTCTTATAAGCACCCTCAGAGTAAAATAAGAAATCTATTCTGAGCTGGCCCTACAAATATGTTTCTATTTATTATACTCAAGATACTTTTTTGGTCCTTCTTTTACTGTACTTACAGTCTTATAAACTATAAACTATCTTCGTTTTGGAGTGGAGGTACAAATGATCTATAGAAAACTTGGTACTCCTATATACTTAAGTTTAAAGATGACCTTGTAGCCATACGAAATTCTTCCATGCCATTTGAGTCCTCAGATCCATTTATTTCTAGCATGGTGTTGGCATTATCTGTTTTATTGTGTCATTATTTGAAAATGTGCTATCTTTCATATGATATTTATGGAAACAAGCTATTAAATCAGAATATTTGAGCATGAGATAACCCTTTCCCTACCCTTGCCAAATGTCAGCATTTATTACAAAATGATCAGTGTTCCGAGAAAATAGCAAAGAAGGCATTCCATTTGAAGGCTTCTCTTGGAGCCTTGTAACCCTACCAAGGGCAGGTCAAGAACAACAACAACAACAACCAAAGAAATAAAAAGGAAAGAAGGCTGGAAGGGAGAGAGGGAGTGAATAATGGAAGAAGAGAGAGAGGGAGAGAGGGAGAGAAGGAGGGAGAAAGGAAGGGAGGGAGGGTGAGAGGGAGGAAGGAAGGAAGGGCAAATGAAGGAAGGAAGGGAGCAAGGAAGGAAAGAAGTATGGAAAGGCAAATGAAGGAAGGAAGGAAGGAAAGAAGGAAGGAAGGAAGGAAGGAAGGAAGGAAGGAAGGAAGGAAGGAAGGAAGGAAGGAAGGAAAGGTAAAAGAGAAAGATTAGAGGGAGGAAGGGAAGTGTGAAAGAAGAAGGAAGAAAGGAAGGAAAGAAATAAAAAAATAAAAGAAGACAGGGTAGAAGAAAGAAAATAATCACAAACATACAAAAATCAATGACATCTCTCATATGTATGAAGCACAGCTATTTATATTTATTTTAGTTTTTTATTCTTATCTATTTGAATAGTCATATACATGAAGATTATTCTTGGGGAATAAGAAACAAATCAATGAAACTTCACAGTTGGAAAATTGTATAATAACAAGCATCATTGGGTCACCATCAGTTGTTATATAGAAACTAATTCTCCATCTGCTCCCCACCCCCAGTTTTATTGCCATACTAAAGACTTTTATTTCAAACCTCCTTTGAATATAATTTATATTGACTTAACATATAAACTAACTATCTTTACTTACTCCCAAATAATATGTATGTCCTTTGGAGGAAAAGCCAATGTTGGTTTGTGCCTTTGTACCCCCAGCACCTAGCACAACAGCCTGATACACAGTGGGTACTAAATAAATGCTTCTTGTCCAAATGAAAAAAGCAATCCCATTAAAGTTATGACAAACTAAGTTACTTAGATCCTTTCTTTACAGTGAGTACACTGCTTTTCTTAAACAATAGGCAGGCAATCTGTCAACTAAGCTTTTATGTTTTTTTTTTCTTTTTTTTCTTTTTCTTTTTTTTTTAGTGAGGCAATTGGGGTTAAGTGACTTGCCCAGGGTCATACAGCTAGTGAGTGTTAAGTGTCTGAGGCCGGATTTGAACTCAGGTACTCCTGACTCCAAGGCCGGTGCTCTATCCACTGTGCCACCTAGCTGCCCCGCTTTTATGTTTTTTTAATTAGATAACCAATAAATTTGAATTTATATCATATGTGGGATATGAATAGTGTCTCAAACCTAGTTTTGATTTTAGATACTGGCCTGTGCTTTTCTGTGGATTTCTTTTTGATATATTCCCCAGGACCTTGAGCCTTAGGGAAGTTGGATCTGTTAGGTGCTTTTTATATTTTTTTTTTCATAACTGCATTTTCTCTTAGGGTATCATTGAGTCATCTCTCAATGCACAGTTTTACTGCTGATGATTTATTTAAATGTTTCTCAGAAGACTTGTTTTGGTCTTCATTTTCAATTTAAAAAAAAAACGTTATGAGACTACTAGAACCTGATTAATATTGATCCTTTTATTTTCCCCCTGTCTCTTTGTTGTTCATCAACAAATGGTGACAGTGCATCACTATCTGATTTCCTAAGAATTGTAGAGGAAATGTTAAGTAGGAAAAATATTGTACTCAGATTTAAGAGGAACCCAGATTTGATGGCCACTTATTAGATTCACCAAATGTGTGACCTTGGGCATGATGTTGAGTTTTAAGGGACTTGACAGAATGGACAGGCTACTTCTCTGCTTTTACAGATGAAGAGACTCAGGAGGTGCAGTGACCTGCCCAGAGTCATTACAGATAATGCAGAGCAAAATTTTACCTCCATTCTCTGAACTACAGCTTAAAGCATTTTCACTGTATTCTACTGTATCCTCTTTTAGCTCCCATCTGCAAACTGGGAATAAAAATTCCTATAGTACTACCAAACAGGGTTGTTTACAAGTATAAAATATGATCATAATATTTGTGAGTGCTTTGTCTATACTTAAATTATATGCACAAAAGTCAACTATTATTATTGCTATGAACAAATGCATTTCTGGGCTGACACTTTCTGGGAGAATATTGCTCAAAGAAGAGCCAAATTAAGGCTGATTCATTACCGTTAATCAACAGGGATTTCCCAAAATATATGCATATGCATGTATATATCTGTATATTTCTATCACTATGTTTATCACCAAAATCTATATTCACACACAGATAGATAGATAGATAGACAGACAGACAGACAGAGATAGATAGATAGATAGATAGATAGATAGATAGATAGATAGATAGATAGATAGATAGATAGATAGATAGATAGATGTTCATGTATCTGGGGCAGCTAGGTTGTGCAGTGGATAGAGCACTGACCCTGAAGTTGAGAAGACGTGAGTTCAACCTGCCCTCAGCTATGTACTAGGCTGTGTGAGCCTGGACAAGCCACTTAACTCTGATTTCCTTAAAAGTCATCTTGATAATATCTTGCTACTGGGCCCAGACATTTCTGGAGGAGAGAGTGAGGCTGGTGACTTTGCATAGCACTTCCTCACTTAAAATCAAATTCATTGCAATTCATGACATCTGCCATAGTCCTCTTTGAGAATGAAGGACAAAATTGCCCACTTTTCTATACATTTCTATACATTTTCTATATATTTTCTATACATTCACGAATATACATTTATGGATGCATGTATATATTCTCATGAGTTACATAGGAGAGATTTTTAAAATAGCAAACATTAGGGGCAGCTAGGTGGCACAGTAGAAAAAACATCAGCTGTGAATTCAGGAGGACCTGAATTCGAATTTGGCCTCAGACACTTGCCACTTACTAGCTGTGTGATGCTGGGCCAGTCATTTAACCCTCTTTGACACTCTCTCTCTCTCTCTCTTTCTCATGTATATATATATATATATATATATATATATATATATATATATATACATATACATATGTATACTATGTGTGTATGTATGTATACACACACACACACATATATATATATATATACACAAACATATATGAGAAGAAATAATAGCAGGGTTCTCAGATTCAGGGCTTTATATAAACTTCTGGAGGGGACACCCTATTCCCTAACTTCTGCCAAAACATCTTTCAAAAAAGTCAGCATATCTGTCGTGCTTCAATAATCCCCCTTCTCCCTCTTTATTTTGTTCATGTTTTTTCCCTCTCTATTCCAACATTTCTCAAGTTTTTTGATCCCAGGATGTTTTTGTACTCTTTTTAAAATAACATTTGTATTTAAAGGTATTTAAATCCCAATTCCATCTATCCCTCTTTCCTTTCTTCCCCTCTCTTTTCCCTAAGGCTGTAAACAATGAGATATAGGTTATACATGTGCAATTATGTGAAACATTTCCATATTAATCATTTTGTATAAGAAGACTTGAAAAAAGAAAAGAATGAAAGGATAAAACAGGATACTGAAGTCTGTGTTCAATCAACATCAGTACTTGCTCTGGAGGCAGATAGTATGCTTTATCATTAGTCTTTTGGGATTCTCTTGGATCATCGTACTGCTGAGAAAAGCTAAGTCATTCACAGTTCTTCACTGAACAATATTTCCATTACTGTGCACACCATTGTCCTTGTTCTGCTCACTTCACTATACATCAGTTCATTTCAGTCTTTTCAGTTTTTTTCTTATAGCATAGTAACATTCCATCACAATCATATACCACAGCTAGTGTAGCCATTCCCCAATTGATGAGCATTCTTTTGATTTCCAATGCTTAGCCTCCACAAAAAGAGTTGCTATAAATATTTTGTATAAATAGGCCCTTTCTTCTTTTGGGGGGTGTCTTTTGGATATAAACTGGCAGTGGAATTGCTAGATCAAAGGGTATGATATGTTTTATAGCTTTTTGGGTGTAGCTTTCAAATTTCCCTCCAGAATGGTTGGACCAGTTTACAATTTCAAAAGTAGATTAGCATCCCAGTTTTCCCACATCCCCTTCCAACATCTAACATCCAACATCCAGCATTTTCCCTTTTTCTCATATTAGCCACTCTGATAGGTATGAGCTGGTACCTCAGAGTTGTTTTAATTTTCATTTCTCTGATCAATAATGATTTAGGGCATTTTTATATAACTATAGATAAATTTGAATTCTTTGTCTGAAAACTGCCTTTTCATAACCTTTGACCATTTCTCAATTGGGGAATGGCTTGTATTTTTATAAATTTGACTCAGGTCTCTATATATTTGGGGTGGGGGATGAAAGTTAATTTGACTTTCCCAGGGTCACACAGCTAGTAAGTGTCAAGTGTCTGATGCTGGATTTGAACTCAGGTCCTCCTGAATCCAGGAATGGTGCTTTATGTACTGAGCCACTTTATTCACTGTGCCACTTTATCCACTGCAGTGGATAAAGCACCGGCCCTGGATTCAGGAGTACCTGAGTTCAAATCCAGCCTCAGACACTTAATATTTCCTAGCTGTGTGACCCTGGGAAAGTCACTTAACCCTCATTGTCCCACACAAAAAATATTGAAGACCCCAAATAATTTTTTACATTACATCTATTGATATTTACATATTAGAAGTAAAAACTAATTATTTTTAAATATATTCATTTCAGGTAACAATAATAACTCCATTGCATGACAACATGACATATTTTATGAAAGATAACTATATTTTCCAGAACACAAAAATTAGTAAGAAGAGTGGCATAGTTTGATAATTTTTTTTGCAAATCTCTTTAATGCCTGGCTTATTAGAAAACAGCTGGATCTTTATATCTGCTTCTACATTCAATCCATTTCATTTGAAGTGTATAAAGAAAATCCAGCCACCCAGAGATATGTAGTTAGAAAAGAAAGGAGCATTTTTATTGTCGATTAATGTCTTAGCATTATTATGAATATAGTTTTGAACTCATAGGCTCCATGAAGGAGTCTTAGAGCATGGACCACGGTTTGCAAATAACTTCTCTATTTAAAAACACTGTCCTTCTTTGCCTTTTCTGACATCCAGATCCATCAGACCCTTCCTACATCCAGTGCCTTCCCTTTGTTAATTATTTCCTATTTATCTGGTATATAATATGCTTTGTATATACCTGTTTACATATTGTCTCCCCCATTAAATTGTGAGCTTGGGCCAGCGACGTGCCACAGTGGATAGAGGACCAGCCCTAGAGTCAGGAGGACCTGAGTTCAAATTTTACCTCAGACACTTAACTCTTACTAGCTGTGTGACCCCGGGAAAGTCACTGAACTCCAAATGCCTAACCAAAAAAAAAAATGTGAACTCCTTGAGGGCAGGGACTGTTGTTTGGATCTTCTTTCTGAGCCCTTAACATTGTACCTGACATGTTTGGGTACTTAATAAATGTAGATTGGTTGCTCTTTCTACCAATGACCACCAAGCACATTAGACTAATTGTTCCTCTTACATCATGGATTGTTCAGAATATACTTTTAAAATATTTTATTTTTAATTTATGGAATGATGTAGGCATAACATAGTATAATGAAAGAGCTATTGTAAATGAAACTGCAAATCTGCTATGTCAAACTGGATATTCCTTTTAAATATATAATAAAGTTATCATGTAATTTCCTTCCCCTCTTTCCCCTCCTTCCCTAGAGTCGGCTGCCATTAGAGACAAATATGTATATAGCTATATCTATACAGCTATATATGTGTGTAGGTGTGTGTATCATTCTACACATACTTGTATCTTGGTGTTACTTTAGAAAATGTTCTCTTGGTTCTGCTCATTTCACTTTTGTTTGTTTGGGTTTTTTTGTGGGATAATGATGGTTAAGTGACTTGCTCAGGGTCACACAGCTAGTAAGTGTCAAGAGTCTGAGGCCAGATTTGAACTCAGGTCCTCCTGAATCTAGGGCCAGTGCTTTATCCACTGCGCCACCTAGCTGCCCTTCACTTTTTATTTTGTCCATGTTTATCCTTTCTTTTTTTTCTAAAATCATTGAGCTCAACCTTATTTATAGGACGATAGTATTCAATTACACTCATATATCACAAGTGGTTCAGCCTTCCCTCTCCTGACTCACCAATTCAGGGTGAGATCTGAAGTGAGAGCACTTGGAGAAGTAATGGAAGAAAGGAGAACAAGTCCCTGAGGCTGCTTTTTTTTTCTCCACCATAGATAACCCACTTCAAGGTTTTGTCCAGAAATACCACCAAGCCTCGTTTACCTCCTCACTCCTGCCACGACTTGGAGCTTGGTCCTTGCCAAACCAGTTCCTCTGTTGACCTGACTTAAATCTCACTTTCCCTGCCTCTTTTAGTCCCCTGGGATGTACTTCATAAGGTCCTAGAAATTGGGACGCTAGTGATCTTGATGCTCTCTTATTTCACTTACTATGAATACATTTTCCTCTACCTTTCTAAAATAATTCTGATTTCTTCACAAAAAAGCAGAAGGGGAAAATTCCCACTATCCATCACTCTATAGAGCTATGTTTTCCACCAGTCTGTCACCAGATCTTATTCCTCTTGTAAACTCCTTCTGAGCATGCTTCAGAAATCTTTCTAACCTCTGAGATTGCTTCAGCCTGGAAATTCATCCCTCAGTAGTACCTTCTGCTCCCTCTGAGGTTACATTCCATATAGCATATCGTATTATATCATAAAGAGTAATTGATGAAATACTAGGTATTTCACTTAATTTAAGAGAGAGGGAGATCAGGAATGGCTTCTTGAAGAAAATGGTATTTGGGCTGTGAAAGAGAGGGCCACTATAGGGTAGAGAAGGAAGGCCTTCCAGGAATTGGGCACACTCAGTGAAAAGGCAAGAAAAGTGGCGCAGGAATTTTGTGTGTCAGAATCAGAGGGAAAAAAAGATTGATTGTATGCCACAATGGGTGAGGAGGAATAATTTCAGGGAAGCTGAAAAGACAGCCTAGGACTAAGTTGTAAAAGTCTTCAAGAGCTAAACAGAGTAGTTGATATTTCATCCCAGAGGCAAGAGAATGATAGTGGAGTTGAATGTTTGTGGGAATCACATCTTCATTTAAGGAAAATTGGGAGACCGATTAGGAGCTTGTTACAGTTATCTTAGTTCAAGTTTCTGAGGGTTTAAATGACCATAGTGGCTCTATCAGTGGAAAGAAGAGGTCTGAATCTAGAGATGTTATGGAGGAAAAACACAATTAGATTTTTACAACTAATTGGATTTGTGTGGTAAGGGAGAGTGAGAAGATGAGTTTGATGTTGAGGTGATGAACTAGGAAAGCTGGTAGGATAGGAATGTTTTTAATAGAAATTAGGAAGTTTTAAAAAGGGAAGGGTTTGTTGGCAATAGTATATTTATAAAAGCGTGTGTACAAGAATCACTTATGTATAAAAGTCATGAATGGATTGGATTCTGTGTAGAGGGGATATGATTTTCTTTGAGATTACAGAATCATTGAAGTCCTGGCATAGTAGATAGAGTACTTGGCTTGGAAACAGGAGGGCTCATTTTCCTAAGTCCAAATCTGGTCTCAGACATTTATTAGCTGTGTGACCCTGAGCAAGTCATTTACTACTGCCCGTCTCAGTTTCCTCATTTGCAAAATGACCTGAAGAAGGAAATGTCGAACCACTCCAGTATCTTTGCCAAGAAAACCCTAAATGGGGTTGTGAAGAGTCAGGAATAACTGTAATAATAAACAACAATAAGATATCAATTTATATTTGTATAGTGCCTTATACCTTTCTGATTATTTACATCGTGAATCATTTGAGCTTCACAACAACTCTTTGAGGTAGACAAGGGTGATATTATTACCTTGTTTCAGGTAAAGAAACTGTGGATCAAACAAGTTAATTCCTGCAATCACAGGTAATAGATGGCAACATTGATTTAAGAACTCATGACTTCTCACTTCAGGTTAGAATAACACTATGGTCCCACCAATTTTTCAATCAAAACAATAGTACTTTTTTCATTTATATGAAAAACAAAGCACATGTAAAGCAACTACAGCAATAAACATACAAAGAGTTTCCTTATTGTACCAGTAGGTTTTAAATGGAATCAAAAAGGCTTAAGTTTTATTTGAACTTTGATAGGTTTTACTTGAGATATTTTTTTCTATGTACTCTAACATAAATTCCCTCATTGATTTAGTTGTTAAATCAGTCATTTGAAGATATGTGTTGACCAAGTTTAAAACCATGATATTTTCATTCTCTTTTTATTTTGGCATTATTTTCTTGGCTTTGAGGTATGGTAAAGTTTAAGGGGGTATACTTTTTCCTATTTTTGCAAGATGTTCAGTTTTAGGACCTTGATTGTTAAAGTGAACGTAAAGAAATACAATTGGTCCATGTGGTACAATCCCATTCTATAGAAAGCTAGAAAATCTAAGGGGAGAGACAGAGATAGAGACAGAGACAGATGCATAGAGCCAGAGAGAATGAAACAGAGACAGAGTGAAACAAAGAGAAGGTGAGACAGAAAGATAGAAAAAAAAAAAGACAGACAAGACAGAGACAGACAGAGATAGAGACAGACAGACACACACAAAGACATAGATAGGGAACAGAGTCAACAGAACAAGGACTTGGAACCCTGGACCTTAATACAAGGTACACATAAATTAATGGCTACAGTTTCTTATTGGGCACACATGTAAATGGGATTGCCATGTTTTAAATTAAACTTTAAAATAAATTAAGAGTGATTATATCAGTCTGTTAATTACCTTTATTTTAAAGTTACTTCGGTAACTCATCCTCTTTATCTCTAAAAGATTTACAGAACTATCCAATCTATCAGATAAAATATTTTTAAAAAGAGATCAACTACTTTTTTTCTGGTTTTAATGTGTGTTCAGTGCTGCTCGCTCATGCGAAAACCCATCTGTTGATAAAGATTTTGCCAACAATATACTTTCAGAACTATTTTAGATATGGACTTCAGGCATAAGAACTTAAGCATTTGATGTTCTCTCCTTTAGTGTTCTAAAAACCAGCGAAAGTCACAAACTGGCCACAAAGTTTTCCTATGGGATGAAAGCACCTATTTTATTAACTTGAATCCAAGGCATGACAGCAGTCTTCTTGCCTCTGCTCATTTTAATTTTACTTTTTCAGAACAAGATCATTTTAGACCCTATGACATTCAGTGAGGCTCGATTCAGACCATCTCTAGAAGAAAGGCTGGAGAGCATTATCAGTGGTGCAGCGCTGATGGCGGATTCTTCTTGTACTCGTGATGACCGTCGGGAGAGAATCGTAGCTGAGTGTAATGCAGTGCGACAGGCCCTCCAGGATCTGCTCAGTGAATACATGAATAATGTAAGTCATCTATTTTTATAATTCTTTTCTTCAAGGATCTATTTGTTTGGCGGCAATCTTATGGAACTTCTCAAAGTGTTCATAAAACAAAACAAAACAAACAAAATAAAAACATAGGCCAAACCAGAAAATTGATATTACCATATAATATAAAGCTTTAGAAACCAAGGAAGAGCTTTGGAGAGTTCAATATATTGATTTGTGTTTCTAAATGTGTTTGAAAGCAAAATCTTAGTAGAAATTGGATTCAACCTTAGCATGTTTGACTTAATAATCTCCTTGTGACTTTGGTCAGTGAAATGTGAAAAATTAGGGACTTAATGTAGCCATAGGTGGTTTCTCGAAATGCCTGGATATACCAGGTCATGGTTTCAACAAGTACAAAACCTTTCAAAGTTTAAAGTGGTCAGAGTTTTCCAATTTATCCTTGAAAGAATGAATATCTATTCTAATAATTAAAAGGAATGTAAGGTTGGAGTATTTGTGGTCCTTTGTAGTTTATAATAATGCTGGCAGATGTCTAGCTGGCATTCATCTTAGAAGGGTTTTTAATATGTTGTAATTTGATGTGTGTATCTGAGATGATTCACATTTTCAAATAGATATTGACTGAATCTAGTCGTTTTATACTGTAAACAGTTGTAAAATATAGTAAAGATAGTGCTCGTATAGCTACAGAAAAATGAGAAGGTTATAAGCTAAAGTCTTATAGCAGAGAGGAATACTGAGATGCCTTTGAGAGGAAGTGAATTGCGGTTGTGTCCTCTGCCTTGCTGTTATAATGCTGGCTGGCTTAGGTTGATTGAGCTCACTGTTTCAGATCACTAGGACTTAGGGATTCTGTGCTTTCCACTCAGGGAGGAGGCGTGCTAACTTCAATGAGCCCAGAAAGTAAATGGAAATGGGCAAAATGAGACTCCCCTTGGTTCATGATACTGGAGAGTAATAAATGGGATAGCAAGGTGTACGGATAGCTCATGTCACTGAAAACAGGCCCCCAGGTTGCTCTGAGCCAAGCCTTCACAAATTCTAACTCTTAAGACTGAATATCACTACAGAGATGCTACTCATTGTCCCAAAGAGCTTCTAATGTCACCATTGTCTCTCCTACTCCTAAGGGGTGGGGGGCAGAGAAAAATGTGCAAAAGGATAGGATTAAGACTGGGCATACTGCATAAAGAAAAAGCAGTAGCATTCCTGCCAGGTCAACCAAAGTGGTCTTCTGTGTCAAGTCATAGGACATGAATTAGTATAAAATAAATTACCTTCCTCCATCAGAGTACTGTTTACCACCAGCCACGCCCTGGAATTTCCTTCAGATATTGAACTTTTAGAAGGCCTGGTTGATTTAAAGCTGCTTTTGTCTTTAGTGTTAAAAAGATGGGATGGCAATTCAAATCTTGGGAGTGGTAGTCTATTCAATCAGGACTGCTTTATTCCAAGCTGTATGTGTGAACTTTTTCTCTGGTTTTGGTCTACAAGGGCTCTTCATAAACAGTTAAAGGGATTGATATAGTTGTCTCAAATTCAGGAATTTCTCCACCTCTTTCTGATTGCACAAATTTTTCAGAAAAGACTATTTTTCAAAATAGAAACTTAATTTCTAAACAGTGCATATATAAAAGAGGAGAGCTGGTATCCTCCTCTGGGAAACAGAATCTTTAATTCCAACTCTGACAAATGAACCATTTCTTGTCTTTGAGGGAATAAACATTGCCAAAGAAAAAACTGAAATTTTCATTTATTTATTTGCCCTAAGGTGAAACATTTTCAGTGAGAGTTGTGTGTGTGTATGCATGTGTGGTGGTGGTGGGAAAATTGGAGGGAAACAGAGAGTTTCTGCTTTTTTTTTTTAACCTGAGTGCCTGAATAAAAGTAGGACTGATTTGGGGAAATACAGGGGATTTTTTTCTAATTTTTTAAATTTTTTTATTTTTGGTGAGGCAATTGGGGTTAAGTGACTTGCCCAGGGTCATACAGCTGGTAAGTGTTAAGTGTCTGAGGTTGGATTTGAACTCAGGTACTCCTGACTCCAGGGCTGGTGCTCTATCCACTGCGACATCTAGCTGCCCTGGGAAATATAGTTTTCAGATCAATATCTATGGAATGTGCTTTTCAAATCAATATCTACAGAATGTAATGGAATGAAAGTTTTGACTTAATGTGTTAAGGACCTTAGATCTTTGCAGAGATGAATGACTTCAGAATTCTCTCATGTTGTGAATTTCATTTTGATGTTCAAAGCTATATGAAGGGGGCTTGGATTAGTAAGGTCTTTGGAAACATTGCCTCACTTTCAGTTAATGCAGAAGAGACTTCAATGTTAAAGCACCAAAGTGGGCAAGATCAGATTCTATGCACATTGTATATGCAAATTAAATTCTTTGGAAAAGGAAAAAATAATTTTTGAGATGTTTATAAAAGCCATAAAATTTGGACAACATTCCACATTTTTCTAGTCCTTTCCAAGCGCGATATAGAGTAATAATACCAATGCTATTAGTTAAAGGAGATGAAAGGAATTTATTGGTGGTAAATGTAGATAAATAATCAGCAAATTATTCAACTATTATGATGTTGATGCAGATCAGTTCCTTTTGTGCTAAGCCTTAAAAATAAAGATATAAACACAAGGATGTCCACTAGCACTTTCATGCTAATGTTCTAAGCATTCTTGATGAGGACTGTAGTCAACATTTAGGTCATCAAGCTGAGAAAATGCCTACATAAACACTAATGTGAGTTGCTTTCACACTGATGTAGATTCTCAATAATACACAGTCATCCTCAGTTATTCTTTCAAAGGTGGGGGAGGTAATGAACAAGTATTTATTTTGTGCTGGAGTTCATACTATTTATCTCATACATTAAGTACACTCGGTCTGGGTGTTGGGTGCTCTGTGAAGAGTGTGGGCCAATTGTGTACGAAATAGTGCCCATTTTTAAGTAATACAAGTATAATAGAGTTGATCATCTAGCTTGTGTGTGTGTTTTCCTCCATATATAATATATGTATACTTAACACAAAAATCACTGGGTCAGTTTTTAATTTGAAGGTTGTTTTTAAGGAAATGAGCTAGAAGTAGGTCCTGAGAAAGGGAACAACTGGCATGGAGGGCATTCTGAAGAGAGAAACATGTTAGGCATATCTACCTCCAGGAGTCCTCCATTATTGGATAATTATGATGGAGGGGATCACTAGCAATGGCACGGAAAAAGTCCTATCTAAATTCACAGAATCGATCTTAAATTGTGCAAGTGAAACTATATTTAGGAATAGTTTCCCTATATTCCATAGAATATGAAGATTCAGTTTATATCAGTTTTAATATATATGTGGAAGAGAAAGTATATTTTAAATGGTTTTGCCACATTCCATGGAATATTCAGATTGGATACTGGTGATTGGAGCTTTCATCTTTGCACAAGATGCACTTCCATTTTCATTCTTGACCTAGAGTAGACATTGAACCTACATTGCATATTGAAGGTGGGGCAAAGGACATGCCCATCTCTCTTCTCACTAAAATTTGCCACTTAATTCAAACTTTCTTAGAATAGTTGCATTCTAGATAAAAGTGTTTGCATGTCATTCAGCCTCAGACAAACTTTAAGCATGCTTCAGGATGTAAGACAACTAAAGCTGAAACAACCCAGACAGACTGGAATCCTAAAGATGCAAACTCAGAGCGCTCTTTCCTGGGTAGCCTTTCTGACTATTGTCTCTACCTGCAGAACAATGCTGGGGCCCAAGGGATCATTCAGTTTTGTGTAAGGAAGGAGGTGTAAATGAAAATTTCAGATTGATAATGAGTGATGACCATTTCTGCCATCTCTCAGAAACTGTTCAGTCCTTGCATTGGCTTCTTCTTGTAAATTCATTGCATGTATGAGCAGGACATTTGCCTCCTGTTGAAATTGTACCATTAAGTATAATTTCTCTGGGAAAGTGCCAGCCCCTGGTATAATTAGTTGGCGGCATTTATCCTCTGAAGAGCATCATTTCTTTGTTGTCTTAGACTAAGAATAAATGATGGGTAGGGAATATTTTTAAAAGGGAACTTGTACCTTAAAATAATATTTTATGGAATTTGTCTTCCTCAACGAGTATTATAAAATGTAATTGACTGACTGGGTAGTAAATGCTGGATGCTTTGAAGAGTTTCTTTCAAGCTGAAGGCAGACTACCTACTCTCAGAAGTTTATATTCAAGTAGTATTTAATGAACAGAGGCAATGGATGTTTAAAGGAATGTATTCATAAAAAAAGGAAAACAAATTAACCCCAAATCTCACTATGTAACTGTTCACTAAATTTTCTATAATATGGGTAATATGAGTTATAGATATTTAAGAGAATGTAATTATTGTGGTAGACAAAGCTTATTTAAAGAAAACTCCACAGCAAGTCACTATGTACCTAACCACCTGCCCCAGGTCATGGATTAAAATTACACAACTCCTGAGCAGTGTAGGTCTAGATAAGAGATTCTTAACTTGGGGTCCCACAGATCACCCAAGGATTCTGTGGTTAGATTTCAGGGGATCCACATACTTGGACAGGAAAAAGTCACATCTTTATTTTATTAAATGCTAACTGGAATTTAATATTCTCTTCGATTATATAAAACACGATTCTGAGAAAGGGTTTTTCAATGACTTCACCAGATTGACCCTCAAAGGTGTCCATGGCAAAAAAAAGATAACTCCTAGTCTCTATGTGTAAGTACTGGAACTTGATGCAAAGGGTCAAGGGTGAATTTTACAAAGTGATTTTTGAGCTGGGATTGGTGTGAAGGGAACAAAGGGGTAGAGACAGAAGAGGTATTTCACGCTTCTGAAAGGAAGGCGCACTGACGATTTCTTTGTGACATCTATCATGCTTCTGATTTTCTAACACATGAAAAGGTAGGAAAGAGACAGGTGACCATTTCCCCCAAGAATATACAGTGATCTTAGTTTATACATTGACTGAAGAGTAAGAAGTGCCTAGGCACTTTTCCCTGATGTTGTCCACCAGAAACTAAAAAAAAAAAAAATGGGTGAAACTTACATTCATTCTATTATCTGACCCATAAGTTTTTCTAATGAAATTTACTTTTGTCATTTGGACCAGATCTTGAGCAAATTCTCAACAGTAAGTCATCCCATTGAATCCCCATGAACAACTTATCTACTTGATTATGGTGTGTCTTATTTTAACTCAGCACCTTAAGGGGTTAGATTCCATGTATACAAGTTAAACAGAGAAAGGTAATGAGTGAAACCATATTTTGAGATTTGTCCCAAGATAACAGGAATTTGGAAGGAAGACTGCTAGCACTTGTACTTCTTCAGTAGGGAGAAACAACTGAGATTAGGATCTACTTAGCAAGGAAATTAGGAAATATAGGAAGCTCTCAGATATTATACATTCCCCAATCCCCACCCACTCCTAACATATAGATGTACCCTTGCCTGTGGCATCCCAGGTAAATAATGAATTGACTTCACCTCTCGCATACAAGGCATTGGACATGGCAATAGGTAAAAATAATCCAGGTCCCTCCCCTCAAGGAATTCCTCTCTGGCCCAGTTTCAAACTTTTGCTCATGGTATCTTCCTCAATAGTAAATTTGGTGGTGTCCTGAGACAATGTTCAAGAGTCTCTATCTCTCTCTCCCAAGCCCAACCACAGTGCTGGGTCCAGGGATCTTTTGCTATAATACCATGAGGTCAGAATATTTTGGGTTTCAAGGTCTCTCTACAAAGTATGTTACCACTCTGTCCCAATGTGAGATCCCCCTATTCCCTTTGATTGTGTTTGCCCTGGGTGCCAGAGTTTTTAATAACAGCTCAGGTGATAAATGTAAGAAAGGTTCTTCAAAGGTATCACATCATCTTAGCCTCCCATAGAAAGTACATTAGAGAACATAAATATATCCTGGTGAGTACAGTTTCTTACCTCTTCTTTCCCCACCTTGCTTGATTCCATCTCATTTCTCCAAAACCCAGGATACCAAAATTTAGAATGCTAGAGGCAATTCATATTAACCCAATGTACTGTGAGCTCTAGTCCTGTGGCAACTATGGAATTTGCACTCCCAGAATTCTTTTCTGCTGCCCACTTACAAAGACTGCTTCTTTGGTACCCACAACTACATCAGGCAGAAACACCTGTAAATCTTTGGTTCTGTGTTCTTGCTGTTAACAAGGCCACAGACATTTCATGTGGATTCCCTTCTTTCTACTGTACTCGAGTTCTTCTTCTTTCCCTCCAAAAATCCTTTCTTCCCCACTTTTCCTTTCCAACCTTTCAAATGGATAGGATCAGTGTGGAAAAAAACATAAAGATAACAAATATTCCTAGACTTGTTTGCTACAAGAACAGGATAGTGACTTACCTTTGTATTCCATTTGGCTTTTTTTTATTCATGCTTCTATTTCCACAGACCACTAATTGTCACTTACAATCCACCATACAAGGGAAACCTGTAACTTCACTGATCCTGGTGGGCAAATTAAACTGCTTTCCCCACTCACCTTCCAACTTTCTTCTTCTATAGCTCCTCACCTTCTGATATCTTCTGTAGCTCATTCTGTATTTAGTAAAACTCTTCGTTTACATAAATATGAGGCCATTTCTGTAGGACAGCAAATTGCTCCTTTTCTCACAAAGAAATTTATCTCCACAAAATCAGAGTCTTCAAGGTCAATTTTATTAACAACAGTAATAATAGCTAACATTTATGTAGTGCTTTAAGGCTTAGAGATTATTTTACTAATGTTATCTCATTTGATGCTCAAAACAACCTTGTGGGAGAAATATGCTATTATCTCCATTTTACAGATTAAGAGATGGAGGTTGAGAAGTTAATTGATTTTCCAAGGGTCACACAACTAATAAATATCTAAAACAGGATTAAAACTTGGGTCTGCTTGATTCCATGTTTAAATATTCTATGTACTGCACCACCCAGCTATATACTTCACAGTTCTTACTCATTTCTCTCATCTGGTAACAGGTACTTTCTCTAGTGATTATTGCTCCCCCTGCTCAAAGTTGTCCAGTGGTTTCCATTACTTGTTAGATAAAAAGTGAACTTCTTACCCTAACATTTATAATCATCTACAACTTGGTGTCTATCTACCTCTCAGATGTTATTTCCCACAACTCCTCATTCACAATCTCTATATTCTAGCCTAACTACTTTTTAGCTTTTCTCTAAATTTGCCATTTCATCCCCCACCACTGGTGGCATTTGCATAATGTGTGCTTTGTGCTTAGATCACAGTCCTTCCTCATTTCTTCCTCCTTGAACCCTTGTCTTACTCATGTGCCTCCTATGTTTGAAAACTTTTTCTCATTTCCCTACTTAGTTCCCCCTCTGTCTTCAATTTTTCTTGTCCTAGATTCATTGAGTTTGTATTTGTGACCTCCCACTGCAACATGGATTCCTTAGAGGCAAGGAGGTTTATGGTTTTATCATTGAATTCTAAAGGACCCATGTTTTTTCACTGGTATTCTTTCTATCATTGCATGTAATAGATGCTTCGTGAATATTAGGTGAATGGAATTTTTGTTGTTGTTTTTTTTGTGTGTTGTTGTTGTTGAGGCAATTGGGATTAAGTGACTTCCCAGGGTCATACAGCTAGTAAGTGTCAAGTGTCTGAGGTCGGATTTGAACTCAGGTACTCCTGACTCCAGGGCCAGTGCTCTATCCACTACACCACCTAGGTGCCCCATGAATGGAATTTTTTCTTTCTTTCTTTCTTCTTTTTTTTAATTTAATTTAATTTTTTTTAGAATAGAATTTTATTTTCCAAAATATATGTAAAAACAAATTTTAACATCAATTAAAAAAAATTGTTCCAACTTCTCTTCCTCCTCTATTCCCACCCCCACGAAATGAATGGAATTTTTAATTGATTTGGAAACTACTCTCCAATATGCTAGCCTTTGAAATCTGAGCAGGGGAATGGAACTCAGTATCTTCTTTTAGTGATTATTAAATGTTTCTGCTCTTAGATTCTGCTGCATCAAACTGTAGGCATCTGATGTCTACACTTTTTCCAATTACTCTGAGTAGAGCTAACTTTCTTAGAGCTGTCTTACTACTACAGCAGGAAAGCACCCACCCTCTTTCCTTGCCCTCTTGTTCCTTGGTCCTTCTCCAAAATCAAGCTGTGTTAATATATTTAATTCCTCTCTCTCAATTAGGAACATTCTAAAAAAAATTGTAAAATACAGATGACACCGTTGAATTTTTCCCTCAAAAGAAAACAAGTTGCTAAATATATATAACTGTTCTGAAAATGGTACTTTCCATTCTGAGATTTTATAGGCCACTCATCCTGGTGACAAAAAAAGAAAACTATTGAATTAAAGTGAGACAGAAACTTAAAAAAGGGAAATCTATTCTTAAGGCAACATGAAATTCCATATTTAGCTTTTGAACTTTCTTCCTTCATAAAAAAGAAAGAAACTCACCCTCTCTTTGAAAAGGTGGCTGTGAATCATGCAAGGTTAATCTATGTAACAGGCAATAGTAAATTGCATTCATGAGCTAGGAAAATGCAAGTGTCTGAGTTCATCAGGAAGCCACAATTGGTGACAGAGGTTGCCTGCTGAATCATCAGGTTTGGTTGATTTGGTGAAGGCAGCAGAGACAGGCCAATGTGGTCATTGATCTCCTTACTCTCCCATTCCTGAAATTTCAAGGTGGCCCTCAAAAGTTGCATTTCATGCCTGTAGGAGTCTGTCTGGATTCTCTCTATGAAGTTGCTCAGCAGAAATGGAATTTATCTTGTGCCCTGAATCATTGTAAATGAGGCTTTGTGGAGAGCCTTCAAGAGATCTTTTAGTCCTTGGGTTGGCCAGCCTTTAATTAACCCCACAGAATTAGTGCCCTGTGTAGTGTGGTGAGTTTGGAATCAGGAAGATTTGAGTCTGAATCCTGCCTCAAACACTCAGATTTGTGAACCTGTACAAGTTGCAACTTGTCTACTTCAATTTCCTATTCTATAAAATGCTATAAAATTCTATAAGATTCTATGAAATTAATAGCACCTTCATCACAGGGTTTTCATGAAGAGGAAATGAATTAATATATGCAGAGTGTTTTGCAAACATTGACGTGGTACAAAATGCCAGCTGTTATTATTTTTGTTGTTATTGTTATTAAGAAAAAAATCCTCATCAGGCCCCTCTGAATGGTTCTGCTCTTTGGGAAATAAGTGGAGCAGTTGGTGAGAGAGATGAATGGGAGTAGGTGGGATTTGATTATAAGATTAGGCTCTTTAAAATCATATACTTAGTTTGCTAAGAAGCTGGTCTGTTATTTGGTGAGAAGGAAATAACCAGCCAGGGCTTATATTATTCATTAAGTTAGTGTGCGTTCCCTTATGATAGAAGCATGTCTCTACCTATAGGATCTAGGTTGAGAGGGTCTCTTTCTGAGCAGAGCTGAAGACTGTTTCTCTTGCACATGTGTTTTCCTTTTGTTTCCCATGAGGTAGTAGGCTGAGCACTTGTTTGAGCATTGCAGGACATCCAAAACATTGAGACATTACTCTTTGTGTTGTATGGTTGTGGAATTACTGGTGGATATGACATCAATGTGTGTAACAGTCATTAACACCAGGTCTGATCTTTATTGTTGTAATGAGATGGAAAGGACTTTGGGCTCTGAGTCAGGGGATGAGGGGGCCCAGATCCCAGGTTTACTATTTACTACCTCTGATTACTTTGGAAGGGTTACTTCACCTTTCTGGTTCTTCATTTCCTCATCTGTAGAAAGCAACGTCTAGAATATCTAACAACAGTGATAATAGCTAGCATTGACATTGTTCTCTAAGATTTGCAAAGGACTTTCTATTTGTCATCTCATTTGATTATCCAACAACCATGAGAGGCAGGTGTTATTATTATCCCTGTTTTACAGAGGAGGAAACTGAGGCAGTCAGAGATTAAGTGACTAAAGAGTTAAGTGACTTCTGAGCTTCCTCCCAATGCTAAAACCAATGACCTTATTTCTAGTCCTGTCTCTGACATTTTCTAGGTGTGTGATTGGTGACTGGCTGCTTCTCTGATTCTTAGGTAATTCATCTGGAAATGGGAATAATATGTGCTCTGACTATTTTTAGAGTTGTAAGTAACAAATAATGTTTCATGCAACAAACATTTCTTCAGTTTTCATTATGCTTTAAGCATTGGAGACAAAAACAACCAAATATCTCCTGTCTTTGAGGAGTTTATATTCTACTAGAGACTGGCAGGCCCAGTTACATTTTGTATAGTAAGGTTTATGATGTGGCTATAACAGATTATATTACCATATTTTAAGTAATGTGGTAAAGAAAGTTTAAGATGGAAGAGAAAATTTTAGCTGGGGGTGGGGGCGTATCAGGGAAAAATGCATGGATGTAGTGGTTCTGGATTGAGATTTTTTAGATGAAGAGAAGGATGTTGAAAAAGTGACAGATGAGAAAGATGAATATTCATGAATAATATTGTAACTAGCTGGAAGTGGGAGATGGCCCAGTTTGTCTAGAGTATACTAAGCAGAAGGAGGATTAATATCAAATAAGGCTAGAGAGGTGGGTACAATCCAGACTGTGGAAGATCTTTTATTCTAGACTAATGGGTTCTTGTTTTATTCTAGAAGGAAAAAAATAAGAGCCATTCTTCTAAGATTTTTGATCAATGGGCATAACCATACTTGTAACTTAGAAAGGCTATTGAGGCAGCTATATAAAGAATGAATTAGAAAGGGGAGATACTGGAAGTAAGGAGACCAGTCCAGGTACAGAGTAATGAGATTCTGAACTCAGATAATAATTATTTGCCTGGAGAGAAGTCAAAGGTAGGGGGACAGCTAGTTGGTGCAGTTGATAAAGCACTGGCCCTGGATTCAGGAGGACCTGAGTTCAAATATGGCCTCAGACACTTGACACTAGCTGTGTGACCCTGGGCAAGTCACTTAACTCTCACCGCCTAGCCAAAAAAAGTCTTAGTGGACATCTTAGTTCACATCTGACCTCAGATATTTGACACTAGCTGTGTGATCCTGGGCAAGAGACTTAACCCTCATTGCCCCACAAAACAAACAAACGAACAAGAAAAAGAAGTCAAATGTAGGAGATATTGACCAGATAGAAATAATTGATATACCTTGGCAATTGAGTGAGCATGAGTTGGAATCTCCTTAGGGGTTTTTGCTGATTCTTTTGGGGTATTTTTGGGTGTGTAAGGGGTGGGGAATGAGGGTTAAGTCACTTGCCCAGGGTCACATAGCTAGTAAGTGTCACGTGTCTGAGGCCAGATTTAAACTCAGGTCCTCCTGAATCCAGAGCCGGTGCTTTATCCACTGAGCCACCTTGCTGCCCCCTGATTCTTTTTTATACCAATGTGTGCTCAGTAAATAATAGGTCCTCAATAAATGCTTTTTGCTCAAATAAATCCCAAGAGGAAGAAGCAGGATGGGTGCATAGAAGAAAAGACATTGATAAGAAACCCTTCCTAAGGGGCAGCTAGGTGGTGCAGTGGATAGAGCACTGGTTCTGAATTCAGGAGGACCTGAGTTCAAATCTGGCCTCAAACACTTAACACTTACTAGCTGTGTGACACTGGGCAAGTCACTTAACCCCAATTGCCTCCCCCCAAAAAAAATTGAAGAAACCCCTCCTAAATAAAGGCTTTCTTTGATTCTTTGGAAGAACTATGACCTCAGAAAGGCAGGGGTGGCATTCTTTCCAAGGGTAAAGATTACCAGCCATCCTGTAAATACAAGTGGGAGAACCCACTTCAAGGACAGTTCATCAGCTGTGGCAACATTTGACCATATAAGTTGCCCAATTCCTTTCATTATCATAAATTTTCAGTTGAGATACTTCATGATGTTACTCCCATCTTGTCTTCTGGGTATGCCTGCCATGTGCTAATACATTGACTTTGTGAAAACGTGCCGATTTCCTTTTCGTATCTTCATTTAGAATGGCTTCCAAACATATGGAAATCATGCTTGTAAAGGATAGAGGTAGAAAGTTCAGCATATCAAATTGCTTATTCACATTTTCTTTTTGTCACCGTCCTCTCTTTTTTTCTGAAATTCTTTTGAAGCATTGAATCTCAACCAGATTCTACATTCTCCTCTTGAAAATGTTGCCACTTAGAAAATAGAAATGTTTCTCAGAGACAATTTAGGAAGCGAGTGATTCAAGAGAATATAGACACACTCTAACTGGATTTTAGTAAAACATTTTATAAAGTGACACCTCAAAAGTCAGAGGATCAAATCAATAGAGAAGATAGCTGGGCTGTTTTAAATGGATTTAATACAACCTGTGTTAAAAATGGATTCTCTTTTAGCGAATGTGAATAAATCTTGGAAAGGAATACCAAGTGAAGTGTGTCCTGGAAAGCAGTGCTGAGCACGGCATTATTCAGTCTGTGAATGTGGGATTTCAGAAGAGACAGTTCAATGGCATGCACTCATCTGACATTTGATTCCCTTGAAAAAGTCATGGAAATCATGAGACAGCATCTAGCTGAAGCATGGCAGAAATTTTTTTTTAAAGCTCCTAACTCTGACCCTTCTCCAAAGTAGTAACCACTTTTGGGACTCTTTCAACAATGGGGCATCCACTCTGATCATAATCCATCCTATGCTAATATCTCAGTTATTTTTCCTCCTCTTTTTTTTCTTTAATTAGTGATCATAATTTGCAGCTGCCAGCAATTCACATCATTAGCACAGAATTAATTCACACCTAAATCAGATCATTTGATCTATGAATTCCTAATACTTAAGGTTACATATTCTCATTCATCACCTCTTTTTTTAACCTTAAGATTGACATTGCTTCTTTCCAGAAACGGGGAAGGGAGGTAAGGGAATAAGCATTTACATAGAGCCTACTATATGGTAGGCACTGTGCTAAAATTTTGGGGTTTTTTGGTGAGGCAATTGGGGTTAAGTGACTTGCCGAGGGTCACACAGCTAGTAAGTGTCAAGTGTCTGAGGTCGAATTTGAACTCAGGTCCTCCTGACTCTAGGGCCGGTGCTCTATCCACTGCACCACCTAGCTGCCCCCTTATTTTTTTTAACAATACCATCTCATTAGATCCTCAGAATAACTTTTCAAGGTAGGTGCTATTGAAGAAACAGGTAAACAGAGGTTAAGCAATTTGTCCAGTGTCACAGAGTCTCAATTTGCAGTCAGTTCTACAATATTTTTATAGATTTTGACCTCTAAGCCTAATTTTAAGAAATAATATTCTAGTGCCTGTCACTTTTATATGTGTCATTTTCTAATCTACTGATCCCCTGACACACAGATAGAATCACGAATTTGTTTCTTATAACAATAAACAGCAGTTATGCAAAGCTGATCGAAAAAGCCATTTTTTGTAGATTATGCAGCATTCTGTCCCCATAGTCTCCCTACTTTTCTGCTTAAAGGAGACAAGTGTATTTCATCAACTGTTGATCTAAAATGATCTTGATTATTTAGATTTTTTCTGAGTTCAACTCATTTAAATGTATTCTTTCATCTCATTATTGCATTCATATATAGTGTTTGTCTTGTTCTACTTTCTCCATTGTGTTTTACTTAGATCATAGATGCAAGGAGGCATGGGTGATTGGGGATAGAGGACTGGTCATCCTGAATAAGGAAGACCTGGGTTTGAATCTTGTCTCAGATATTTATTAGATGACCCTGAGAAAGACATTTAATCTCTTTCACCTAACTTTATGCATCTGTAAACTAGGAATGAAAATGACACCTACCTAACTGAACTTATTCTGTGGATTAGATTAGATAAAATGACCACAATCCCACAAATTTAAAAATAACAGTATCATTACATGAGGCTATAAGATTACAAAGCATTTTATTAATGCATTCTCAATGGATATATAAAACACTTTGCAAACCTTAAAGCACTAGAGAAATGCTATCTGTTGTTGCTGCTGCTGCTGCTGCTGTTATTGTTAAAACCTGGAAGGAAGCTTATAATAGTCTAACAAGTCCAACTTTTTTCATTTTTAAAGATAAGGATGCTTAGGCAAAGAAAGATTGAGTGATTTACCCAAAACCACGTAATTAGTCAGTGTCTTGGGGTGGATTTGAACCTAAGTATTCTTGATTCTAAATCCAGCATTAAGAAAACTTGGTGTATCCCTATTGCATGCATCTTGGAAAGATATATGATCATTGTCTTCAAATATTCTAAGAACTGTCACATGGATTACTAAGATTATTTTTGTCCCATTTGGTCCCACTGCAAAACTAGGTGCATTGGTTGGAAATTGTTGAGATACAAATCATAGACTTTATTTAAGGGGGGGTGGGGGGTGGGATCCTTCCTAATAATTAGAGTTATCACAAAATGCGCTGGCTTCCTCAGGAGGTAGGGATTCCCCATGCCCCTCAAGGCCTCACTATCTCCTTGGTTGTGAATAATTTGCATACCATTCTTGATTATGTATAAGACTAGGTGGCTTCAACATTGAGATTCTGTTATTTTCTCTAGATATAAGAAATTGGAAAGAGTGAGGTTGATAGTAATATAATAAAATGACAAGACTCCCACAAAGTAGTGTATATATAGTATCTATTATAATATCAATCAAAATGCCAAAATAATTCTTTATAGAACCATCTATCTATCTATATCTATCTATCTATCTATCTATCTATCTATCTATCTATCTATCTATCTATCTATCTATCTATCTATCTATCTATCTATCTATCTTGTCTATCTGTCTATCTATCTATCTATTTGCACACATAAAATGGAAGGAAGGGAGGGAGAGAGAAAAAAATGAAGCATTTATTAACCACTGCTTTGTGACAATACTACGCTAAGTATTTTAGAAATATTATCTTATTTGATACCAAAACAACCATAAGAAGTAGGTGTAATTTTTATCCTCAATTTACAACTGAGAAAACTGAAGTAGAGAAAGGTGAAGTAATTTGCCCAGGGTCACACACAGAGTAAGTGTCTAACATTGGTTTTGAACTCAGGTCTTCCTGAATCCAGGCCCACCATTGTACCACATAGCTGCACTGCAAAAGATTAAACACTTTCCAGTACATTCCTTGACCTTTACGTGAAAGATTCCTAATCACATAAAGGTCAGTACATTTATTCTCAAGAGTCCAATTCTCTCTTTTTCTACACTTAGAACACCCTTGATGGACTTTCAAAATGGGCTGAGCTATCTACTCTAATTAAGCACCAAATGTTTTGAGTAGCTACAGAACCACTTTGTGCTAATATGTGTTTCTTAATTTGGGGGCTCCTCTTTCTGCTGCCGTATCTTTTTTATTTATAACATTTTTCAGCAATCATACATTGGATTTCACAGACTTGGAAAGTATTTCTGTTGACCCATCACTTTCCCAGGGTCAATACAAGTCAGCATAAACTATGTAAAGAACCTTTCTTTTTTTCTAACGTAGAACAACAAATTTATTGGAAATATAGAATCAGCAGAATTCCTCACACTAATACCATCATCCCTTTTTGTTATGTCATAATCTCTGACTCTAGAAATAATTTAAGGAACACATATTATGGGAGGAATAGATCAGATCACATTGAAGGTTCTGAAGCTTGGTTGTGTTTTGTTTTTTCTTCCCATGTTCATCATTATCTTCTCTGTAGACTTAACATTAATCAAGGGTTTTTGTTATCTCTTCCTCCCTTCCCCTGCTGTGATTTTCATCTTTGCAGTTGAGCAGAAATAATGTTTACTTATTGGTTGGCTAAGTACGTATGGTTATAAAGGAAATAACTTTCTTCAGCAACACATTGATGGAAATAATGGATGGATGAGAGTTCAAGGGAGGGATGTGTTATAATGTTGGCATTATCAAAAATCATTGAAGAGAAGTGTTTTTAATGCTCCAATTTGGTGACAAAGACTAATGAAATTTTCTTATTATCAAGGCATCATTTCATAGTGGGAAATAAAACTTGGAACAATGCAGCTTATCAATAAACTGTTATTGAATACATTTTAGGTAAAATGTGTTATGTGAAGTGATGTGGAATCTAGTTTTTATCAAGCTAGAATATGTACTACAATAATGAATAATAATAATAACATTTATATAATCTTTACAGTTTTCAGAGCATTTTCCTTATAATGATATGAGGTAGAAGTGTAGATATTATTAAACCATGTTTGCAGATTAGGATATAGAGGTTCTGAAAAGTTAAGTTACTTATACATGACCAGGCTAGCCATTAAGTATGACATAATGGAATGGACTAGCGTTAAAGTCAGAAGATACAAGTTCAAATCTCATATATGATAATTACTTCCTATGTGACATTGAGGGCAACTAGGTGGAACAGTAAATAGAGTCAGGAAGATCTGAGTTCAAATCCAGCCTCAGACGCTTATTAGCTGTGTCACCCTGGCAAGTCACATAACCCTATTGGCTTCAGTTTCCTTTTCTATAACAATGATGTAGCGAAGTAAATGGCAAACCACTCCAGTATCTTTGCCAAGAAAATCTCAAATGGGGTCACAAAGAGTCAGCCATGACTAAAATGACTCAAGAACAAAATTTAAATATAAATATTATGAGTGCGTGTGTCCATTGAATGACTAAGGTCTGAGGATTGGACTTAGAGCAACATACTTCCATTTAGAATTTATGATAAGAATGTGGATCAAGAGGTTCTAAGGAAAGAGGAGTAAAGGATGTAGAAGCCAAGGGACAAGAGGTATTTAAGGAGGAGGGAATAGTCAAGAGTAATTAAATGAGAAGGAATACAGGGGGAGAGTCCATTAGATTTGGTGATTAGGAGGTCATAGGTTGACTAGGCACTAGTAATACCATTATCTAAAATACAGACTGGAAATTAAGTATTTTACTGGCTTCTTAAATTAAATGTCCAGGTCACTTCTCATGAGTCCAATTATGAGTGTGATTGGTATTGTAGGAATAGCCTGGGCCAGGGAGTTAGGAGCTCTGACTTCTTACTTCAGCTCTGCTACTCACTAGGTTTGTTTCTCTATAAACGTCACTTAACCTTTCAGTACTCAGTGTCCTCTTCAATAACAAAGGGATCATTATAATTGACCTGTTCTTATAGGAATCTTGTAAAGATTAATAAAGTGAAAATATGCATAAAGATTGCTGATGGAATATGTACTACTCAGTTGTGAAAACTGCGATGTTAGTTTGATAACTCATTATTATATATAATAGGGAATAACATGGTGTCATGGATAGAGACCTAATCTAGGAGTCACAAAAGTCTGCATTTAATCCCAATGTTGGAATATGAAGATTATATGACCCTGACATCTCTTTGTGCCAAGCAGTGCTTGAATGCTGTAAGTTACAGAGCAGCTATACCTTTGCATTGGTAGAGGGAGTTTCCCTATGTGGGATTTCTTCATACCAATAAAATTATGATTTTTGACTTTGAAAAAAAATCACTATTTGATGATGATGATGATTATACATAGACTGAAGGGTCATTGCAGCAGGTCATTTACAGTTACATAATAAAAAAAATTGTCATGGTAATTTATATGAATTCAACATACCTCTCTATGGCCAATATGGCAGTTAGTTTGAGCAAAATGTTTCTAAATCCAAAGTAATGGGTTCAGTAGCCCCTAGCCTAGCTAGTTTCATTGAATTCTATTTCCCTTCTTTCAGACCCACAAATAATCATTATGCCATCCATCAGTCATAAAGGACTGGTTGAGTGAAAGTTCATAGAGCCATATAAGAAAATCTACCTTCATTACTAGAAACTACTAAAATTAGATGTTCTCTTGATGATAGATTAATAGCATCCTATCTGGGATCACCATGTTACCAGTCAACAACAGTATAACTTTTCAATAGGCAACCCTGCCAACAGTGGAGAGCACTAGAGGGTAATGACAGTAGCTATTCCTTAAAAAGGCATCCCAAGAACTGGGAGCATCACACCTGTTCTGTCCCTGTTGATGACTATGCTGGTGGGGCTAGCATATTCTTGAGCTCTTGGGAGGAATTATAAAATTCATTCATTCAAAAGAAAAAAAATATTATGAGATGTGAGATTATGACTTTTGCATACTCTTTAATTACATATGGCAACCAATTATTAAAATATAATTTGAGGGTTTTTTCCTGAAAAGGCTTTTTTAAGTCTCTTGTTCCAAAAGACCCGCTATTTTAATTACCAGTTGATTTGTTGAGCTAAGCAGAAAAATCGCCCCATTATTCCATGAGAAGGCGTTAGTATCTGTAATGTGAAAGTTTTGTTGATTTGGGATAGAGGAAGTAGTTCCTGCTTTCAGGGGCCTTGCAGTGTATAGTGTTTTGAAGATAATTCATTATTTCAGCTCGAATTTAATTCAATGGTATTATAACATTGTGGAAAAGCAGGTGTGATCTCTTTGTTTGGTTAGAAAGATTCTAGATGGTTTGGCACTTCAGACCATTATTGTCAGAAACACTTATGGCCTTAAAGTACTACTGTGCATTCTTCTTACTACCATTATGATGGTATGCCTAGCCATTATCCTTTCTTCCTGATATGGGGAAGAAATGTATTCTAACCAGTAGATGTCAGTCTATCCAGACTTACAACTTCCTTGGTTTCTTCTACTTCAGCCTGATATCTAAATGGGAAACTAGTCCTTCCATTTATTTTTTGTGTGCATACTGGTAATGCATTCATGCTTCTACTGATATATCTGTCACCTCCTCTATGTTCTCCTCCCCGAATTTGTCCATGGAATAGTCACTTTGGGATTGGGATTTAATGAATGCATTGGGTTCAACAATTCCATTTATGTCTCTGTAAAGGATTTTTGCAGGACTCACATCTAATTGTTCCCTCAGGTCAATCAATGTGTGTGGCTATTCTGGAAAAAAAAAAGTAATAGAAAATTTGGAGCTCTCATCACATGGATAGAAATGATACTTGGCTCCATATTTCTTGATCTTGACAGACCAATTTAATAGTTTACCAGCATCTGGCTGAATTAGGGGATAAGTAAAAGGGATGAAATTCAGGTAAGTAAGATGAAAGTGATGCTGGTATGTTATAAGAGACAGCTAGACAGAGTGGCCTGCTGATCCTTTTGGGAAGGCAGAAGGCTTTGCTTTTGCTATTTTTTTTTTACAACTTTGGGATTCTCCTAGATTGGCCCTTGTTCCTGGAGCATCCAGTGACAGCTGTGCCTTTGGTAATCCATCTATTCATCCAGAACTCAGCAGATATTCCATCTGAGGGGAGATTGGAAACATCACCTTTTCTCCAAAATGAACTTCTTCATGGACTCTCAAGACCACCATTTTGGATTTCTGCATTGCACTTACAATTCTATTATCATCCCTCCCCCCAAAAAAGTATCTGACTGTAGAAACTTTGGTTTTCCTGTCATATTTAACAAGGATAATATGCCACTTCTCCAGAGATTGCTGTATTTCTCCCCAAGTGCCACTGGAATATAGATTATATTCTAAACAGAAACTAAGAAAGCAATAAATACCTAACCTGATGCGACTTTGGATGTATAGACATCAGACGACTTGATGTAACCTTTAGACAATGGACTTCAACCTTAATTCAAAGTAAACATTTGTCTAGTCAAAGAATGGAGGGCAGTAGGTTCTTTGAAACATGTTTGCCCTTTTTAGGTAATTTCACAATTTTGAATTTCAGTTAAACTATTTAGAATAAATCTTCATGTTCTTCTTGTCAGAAAAGTGTGATGGATTTGGAAGAGACTTTTCTCCTTTAGTTTCATCATACTGATCTTATTGCTTCCATAAGGACTTTAAAAAATATTTTAAATATATTGTGGGGGCAATTAGTGCTACATCCATTATTCTGTGTTGGCAAAAGGCATTGCCTTTCATTATTTTAGGGCTCATTCCCTGATCCCACACAGCATATTCTGTTTAATAGGGCTATAGCTCATAAAAGGATTTTGGAACTGAATTTTTAATTAGAAAAGTATACTACATGGTGGATATAAAACTTAGCCTTGTTGTCAAGAAGATTTTAGGTCAGTCTTTGCAAGCCTAGGCAATTCACTTAACCTCTTAAGAGTTCCCAGGCAAATCTCTATAGCTCTAAATTGCAGATGAAGTGTATATCTTCAATGGTAAAAAGGTTCTTTTCTCTAGGAATTCCCTCAAGTGGTGAAGTTACAGGTCTAGTCAGATAATAATTATTGTAATTACAGATATTATATATCTACCTATTATTTCATGAAATGCATATTTTTCCAAATGCACCGATAACATACTTTCTCAAAACAGGTTTTATTTATTTTTCAGGTTTTTTCTTTATGTTTTAGGCCCTTTATAAGATTGTTTTAAAATATCCATTCCTTTGGAGTGAAGATGCTAGCTAAGTCATTTCTATGCCTGTACACCTTAGGAAACTTTCACTTCAAGGATATTCATTCATTCATTCATTCATTCATTCATTCATTCATTCATTCATTCATGAATTGTTAGCATTTACTAAGTGGATACTTTGTACCAGTCTTTGTGCTAGGTGCTAGGTATTATGGATACAAAGAAAAAGAGAGGGGGAAGGGAGGGAAATCTGTGCTTGCCACAAAGACAAAAATCTCTAACGTTAAAGTCACTCCTTTAAGTGTTGACCTATTTATTTTTTTTTCTAGAAGAATTTTTTTTTTTTTTTTTTTAGTGAGGCAATTGGGGTTAAGTGACTTGCCCAGGGTCACACAGCTAGTTAAGTGTTAAGTGTCTGAGGCCGGATTTGAACTCAGGTACTCCTGACTCCAGGGCCGGTGCTCTATCCACTGCGCCACCTAGCTGCCCCTAGAAGAATTTTTTTAAGTATTTATTAAAAAAAAATTACTACACACCTAATGTGTTCTAGGCAGTGGAGGAGACACACATATACACACAAGTAACTGATACATCCTGCCTGCTCTCAAGGGGTTTATAATCTTGTTGGGCAAAATAAGCAATGTAGGTGGATAAAAAATAATAGCAAATAGTAGAAGTTTCTTAGAAGAGGAATATCAAGTGTTATCATTAAAGAGTAGCATTTTTGAGCCAGTTCCATGTAGAGACAGACTTACCTGCACAAGTCCCCATGTTGTCTCCACTTTCACTATTTTTTATATTGAAAGCTATGTCAGTGAAGTGTTTTATTCATAATTTAAATGATCGGCTTTAAATTATATTATTGAATGATGAATATTTTTAACCAGAGCATTCTAAGAAAGAGGCACATAGAAAGATTCAGACAGGCTAACTAATCAGGTTAGTAGTGTGGGGTAGGCTGTGCAAGTTCCTTTGCCAGCTGGCCTGCCTTCCAGTTAAAAAGACAGAAATTCATATGCATCAACTTGCTCTTTGTTCACCTTGTCATAGTGATTAAAAGACAGCCTGGACTCTATATCTTATCCTGGTGTGTCCTGGTCCAAGGTACATTTCTCTGTGCTGGACTGTGAGTTGCTTGGGACATAATATGTCAATATTGCGTATCCTTGTACATTATTGGTTAGTTCCTCAGAAGATGTCCTGGATATATCATCTGAGATAACAATGCTAAGAAAAGTTTGCTTGTTCATATTTTGAGTAATTATGAATGTCTTTTCTTGCCTTGCAGGGATTTTGATTTCCATGTTATCATCACCACCATCACCATCACCATCATCAATTAGTACCTATTGAACAGAGCCAGAGTGAATTCTTTAGGTGCCACAACATAACCCAGAGACCCCATGGCTTTGGTATAAACTGGGAAAGACATTTTAGAGAAATAGTGAAGCCCTCATTATTTTTAAATAGTCATAATGGCTTCTAATGATTTTGATTATTCATAGCTTGGATAAGGAATTAGAATGCATTTTTTAAATAACAAGGCTACTATTGAACTGTGCAGCATAATTGAAAAGAATACACATAAATGTTAACAAAAGGGTTATTATTTTTAAAAATAATTTTTGAAAATGAGTTTTTATTCCTGGTAGAGATGAGTTTATACAAGTTTTTTTTAAATTATTTTTCATATATAGTGAGAATACTAGCATATTTTTATATTTGAATGGATGGATTTGACTCAATATTTTAGGTAATCCTTAAAAATGAAGAAAAAGCCTTCCTTGACCATAGAAAGAGGCAATTAAAATAAATATATACACATTGTTCTTTTTCATCATCTTCATTTCCATATACGTGTATATACCATACATATACCCATACCCATACCCATACCCATACCCATACACATACACATATACATACAGATATCCCCTTTCCAGAGACTATCTGCTAAAACAACAACAAAAAGGTGGGGCAAGTGGGTCAATAAAACTAATATATCCCCTCAATGTGACATTATCTGAAGGGTCAAGCACCACTATTCTCCCACTTATGCAAAGAAGGGAGGCAGGTACATTTTTTTTTTTCAGTCCTTGTTGGGGAAAAAGTTTGGTCATTCCAATTACACAGAATTCAGTTGTGATTTTTATTTTTATTTTTAAAAGAGGTAGATTTAGTGTTTGTTTTGCACAATGAGGGGGGAGGCAGTTTGTTACTTGGAAAAGTGGTAAGAACAGCTCTATAAAGGGAATTAGGGGGAAGGTGTTGCTAACTTCATAGTTTCAAAGTAGATCGTGAAGAGAATCTGGCCTATTAAAGATGTACCTCCTCGCACAAATCATCCCTTAGTATCACTATTATCAGAATATGCATCCTGGGTCTTTTGGGCCAGTTGGGATGTCTCATTATGGCATTTCTTTCATAGGGACCTGATGACATAATAAAGTCCACATGCCTTGGACTATTTCTTTCTTTTTTTTTAAAGAATCCTAGATAAATGAGGCAAACTTGGGGTGAGGCAGAAGATAATCATTTTTCCCCAATTATTGTTTAGAAGTGCTTCATTTTGCTGGTCATTGCTGATGCTTGGAGCAAAGAAGGCAGACTTTCAGAGACAAATGCTTCTCCACTTCTCTATTGAGATGCTGAGCTCGTAGCTTGACTTGGTCTTCATTCAGTTTCGTTAGTTTCAATTGCTAACTGAAATCAAACTTAAATTTTCAAAATCTAGTTCTTATTTCTACTTTTTGTTCCCTTAAGAAACAGGCTATGCCCAGAAGAGGGCAGACTTGTATGCTGCAAATATCTTCTGCATAATTAAGAGATCTGCATTCTGATGTTGTACAGTTGTAATAAAAGACATTCAATAATAAACAAAACACAAGGCTTATTTTTATTTGGTACAGGATCTCTAACAAGGCACTAGATTCAAAAGGTTTGTGAGAATAAGTTAAATATTCTAAACTCAGTGAATTTTAAGTGCAAAAACAATAAAGTAAAATGTTACGAGTTTAAACACATTTGCCTTTCTGAGAAGGTACTGAGAATATGTATTAATATGACTATATATGCCTGTGGAATTTTTCAGTATTATAAGTATTTTTTTATTTTGATTTGCCAAAATATGCAGGAAATTATCACTGGCATATGCTTTTGAAGGCAAAGAGCTCACCAAGGAAACAAGCTTATCTTCAGGTTACAGGTTGTATAGCCAAATTGTGAATATTCAAAAACCAAGTTACACATGCTGCCTTTCCCTTCCCCCACCTATCTGGCCTTTTCCTTCCTGTATCACTGACCATCCTGCCTCATGTCAGTAAATGATGGCTAGAAATGGAGCATACACAACATTTCTCTCCTACCATTTGATTTCTTCCAGCTCAAAAATTCACATTTATGCCTTCTGTTGCTACTACCACCATCATTGAACTATTTGATGCTCAGTTCATTCTAAGTCATATGATAGCCTTTTTTCTTATGTTTCTGTGCATCAGCATTAGTTTCCTTCTGTTTGCCCATTTTAGTCCACCTTTTTCATGTTATGTCCAGAAAACCACTCTTTTTTGGTGAGCTCATTTGTTACATCTGTGAACCAAAAGTCAGCCTTAATAATGGTTGATAAGCAATCAAGGAAAGGGAAAGTCATGAGCCATTAGATGGAATTAAACATAGTGAAGAATAGCCCTTACAAGTGTCCATTGACCTCTTCAATAGCCTTTAATTAATTCTACTTTCATTCAAATAGTCAAGATACATGTAAACTTGTGGGGTTTTTATTCTATTTTTTAGTTTATTTTTATGATGATTATCACATTAGTATTCAGTTTGAAAACTAATTATCATAACAAGCAATTATTTCAAGTACCTCATTGGTGAAATAAATTCTGCGGACAATAATTTAGCACTAGTACGTAGTAGTAGTAGTAGTAGTAGTAGAAGAAGAAGAAGAAGAAGAAGAAGAAGAAGAAGAAGAAGAAGAAGAAGAAGAAGAAGCAGTAGTAGATGTAGATGACTAATAACTTACAATTCTTTAAGGTTTTCAAAATGCTTTGCAAACAAAATCTCAAATATAATCTCATTTGATTTTATCCTCACTGCAATTCTGTGAGGTAAGCACTACTGTTATCCCCAAATTACAGGTGGAGAAACTGAGGCTGACAGAAGTTAAGTGACTTACCCAGTATTATGTAAATGTCTAAGGTAGAGTTTAAGGCCGTATCTTCCTCTGTCCAAGGCTAGTACTCTAGCTCTCCATCATGTTTCCTCCTGCCTCACCACTCATCTGGGTAATGTGAAAGTGCAATCAGAATTCCAAATAGTTTTATTACATTGTACAAAGGATTCTCTGGATATGTACCATTTTAGAAAACACCAAGACATCAATGGATCTGTCATCTCTCATCAATGTGTCTTTTCCTGTCCCCAAAGGTCCAACTTGAAACCTATCTTCAAAACACCACTCCCTACCACTCTTGTCCATGTCCTCCTATAACCACCTACTCACTCTGAGCATCCATCTAATGAGCTATGGATCTTCCTCCAGCTCTTTTGATACTGATCCCAGTGGAACACAGTGAAGCATGTCAGCTATTATAACTCTGACTGCATGGCCAGACTATTCACTTTTCTGCTCATACTTTCATAATGTCTTTTAAAATGATTCTTCCATCCAGTGCTTCCTTCTTTGTCTTATGTTGCCCTGTTTTATTAGTGGCATAGGCAAAATGAAGTAAAACACTGAGGCCAAATATTATTGGAGGAAAGCACAGATCAAGACAAAGCAATCTAGGAAAATTCGAGGTCTACCTACTTCCAATTAACTTTGAAAATCCAATCAATTTGTAAATTGGGGGATTAGTAATACACATTTATTTTCTACATAGAAATGTGGTATAAACATGACCTGTTGAATTCACTGGAATTGACATGATATTTCTGCCCCATGACATGTGTCATAAGGTATCATTGCATTTCCATCATTATCACCATAGAAGCTTTAAATATAACTCCAGTGGCCTAGTCAAAGCCATCCCTTTCCAAAATGCAGTTACAGAAAAGAATGTATATCTTCTTTGCTTCTACCTCTGTGTGTCTTGCTGTCTCTCCATCTTTGTTTCTTTTTTTATTAATGACTTTTGTTTTTACGTCACCTTTACCTCTTAATATATTCCTCTTTCTTTTTCCCATAAGCCATCCATTGTAATTGAGATTAAAAAAAGAAAAAGGAAAATAAAAGCATTTCAGCAAAGTTCCCCAATACATTAGTCCATCATGATGTATGTGCAATATTCCTCATCTACAGTCAGTCCTCTCTGAAAATAAGAGAGGGAGGTGAAATTCTTCAGCTCTTCTCCAGGGTCACCCATTTTTAAAATAATTAAAGAGCTTTTCCATCTCTTTGAAACAAGCATAAAACACCTGAAAAATCAAATGTCCCAGTAAAATCAACATTCCTCAAAAAGAGAATGCCAAATGGTGAGTGCTGTTAAGGAAATCTATGAATTGTTTCCGCCATTCTGGAAAGAATATTGAAACTATGCCCCACTCCCAAAGTTATTAAATATGTATACCTTTTGACCAAGTGAAATAACTACTTTGCCTATAACTCAATGGGATTAAAGAAAGAATAGGCCCTACACACACACACACACACACACACACACACACACACAAGCACACACATTTTTGTATTTGAGAATTTTTTTTTGTTTCAAGGAACTAGAATGTAAAGGGGTGCCCATCAAAATGCTGAACAGACCATAATACATGGATGTAGTAGAATACTATTGTGCCATATAAAATGACAAGAGAACGTTTTGGATCATGAGCTCCTTTCCAGAGGTCTCTGTGGTTAGCATGTATATTGCTTATCTTTTGTTCCTCCCAACAACTTTCTATGGGTACAGTGTGGCAATCGCCATTTTTAAAGATGAAAGAACTATGGGGTTTTATAATTTACCAGTGCCTAGCTAGGTGTCTGACACTTATTAAATGTGTGTTGGTGGATTAATTAATCTATCCAAGATCATACAGTGGCAGAGCTAGTATTTTATGCTTGTCACAAGCAAGGAATAGTGGAAGTGGAAATGGTCGTATTTCAGAATTATTACTTCTATCTTTAAGAAAGGCAAATCAGGCTATAGTGTATTTTTTTTTCAAAAGCTTGAGTTAGGGGCAGCTAGGTGGCACAGTGGATAGAGCACTGGCCCTGGAGTCAGGAGGACCTGAGTTCAAATCTGGCCTCAGACACTTAACACTTACTAGCTGTGTGACCCTAGGCAAGTCACCTAACCCCAATTGCCTCTCTCACACACACACACACACACACACAAAGCTTGCATTAGAGTACAGAACGTGATACAAACCTTTGCATCACATACCTTTTCACAATTCATGCAAAATGTTGTATATCGAGGAGGCAGAGTAGCTGAAATGCCAAAATGCCGCTGCATTGGACTGATACATCCCATTGAGTTATTTCTCTGTGGCACAACTATATTTCTTAAAATGCCAGTGTTGGGTCCTGCATATATGCAAAGTACTGTAACACTTTTAAAACTATTGTGAAATGTTTCTGGGTTTGCAGCTTCTGAAAATCCATGGCCAGCTTTTACGTTTAGAAAGCAAACCAAATTAAAATTGGAGGCAAGTGACTGAGGTATTCATGTGACTGGACATATGTTAGAATTAAAATATGAGCTGCTTATCCCATATTTTAACAATGTACATTTCACCAAGATAACAGGCTTTGTACATTAATCCAAAGTATTTGTTCTCAAGTATGAAATAGAGGAGGCACCAAAGAGAATTTGGTAGCTTCAAATGGGCAATTATTGAATTTTTTTAACATTATACTGAATACCTTAGGGCACAATGTGAAGTAATGTAGTTACTATAAGGCATTTAGATTCATTGCCAAATTGTATGCAGAATCTAGGGATCAGATAAATTAGATTTTAATTGCATTTTAAGGCTAAGCTGAATAAAGAGATAAGGTAGAATTAACCAGAGACATATTAATGTAATCAAACCTTTGGTTCTCTTAGGCTATTGAATTAAAGGCCATGCAATCTTTCATTGATAGAGAATGTCATAGAAGAGTCAGGGAAGATTGACAGGGATAGGTAGAGTAAACAGGGATATCCAATATAATCACATCATTTCAAGCAGTAGAAACCAAGGACCCTGGCAAAAGCTGTGGTAGCTTTATTGTCGAAATCTGTGGAAGTATTGAAATTGGGTTTTGCCAAGATGATAGGAGTAATTAAGCATAGAATTTACTGTTAAAAAAACAATGCTACAAGACACCGTGCCACACACTGCACTGAAGGTGTTATTAGAGTAGCCCATGGGTACTGATTTCATGTAACAGACCTTAATATTTTTTAATATTTAATTCTTTGTGCAGATGCATCAGATTTCCTAAAACAATAAAACAAAGAAACAAAAAAATTGTTTTGACTTCCTATAAATTTTGCTCTGTACTTGTTCAAATGATTGGAATTTAAATATGATTATAAACATCAGAACTCATACCATTTGTCAAAATTCCTTCTTTCAGATATTCCTAGATTCTGGATTAAGTTTTCGGTGTAGCTTTTTGAAAGTGTGCTTTTACTTTTTTAATTAACTTAAGGTACTTGAGCATTTCTTAACAGTCTAATTTTGTAAGTTTCATAATAAAATAAAATATCTTCACTCTCTTCAGAATACTTAGCCTTTGGTCTGCTTTGGGGAAAATAACAAGCTCTTAGCTCCCAAATGCCTTTGAACATAGTTGAATATTGAAATATATTTTTCCTGTGCCTCTGCCTTTATTTCTGATCTCAGATTAGCTGATACCTAAACACCTGTTTCTGTATACAGTGTGTACATACACAAGCACACCCCTGAGCCCCCAGAGTTTGTTCGAAATGGAGGGAGAGAAAAGAAAGAGTCTAACATTTGCTCACATGTTTTTCATTATCATTAGTTACACATTTCATTTTTGTTTTGCCAAAGAAGAGCAAGTTGGCATGCAGAGAATTTGATAAACCCAATGCAAAAGCAGATTCTTCTAGAAATGGACGACAGTTTCCTGGCAGGAGGTTTATTAAATGCAATTATGAAGTGCTCATTAGACATGTAAATTTTCAGGTAAATAAGCATTTGATTTATCACTTTACCAGCCTCGTTTTACTCTTCCTTCCAGGGAAGGGTTGTTTCCTAGATGTAGAAATACAGCATCTTCTCTCTGCCACCTCCTGGAAATTTCTTCTATAGCCTGACTAATGTTTATGCCTGGATGAAGTAACAAGTGAGATGACAAATCATTGGTGGGTGTGTTCCTGGTCAGGACCCAGTAGAGTGCTCTCAGTAAAACCCAGGCCAGTGAGTTTTCCATCTCCTAATTTTATACCATCTGCAGCTACCCTCCCATTCTTAATTGATATAGTTGAGAGGTCTTTTGCTCTGCTTAGAGCTAAGAGCAATACATTCCTCAACTCTCCCCCAAATTGGTCATGCTAGATAACATATGGATGGTTAGCATATGTTTAAGACCCAGTGATTCCTAAGCCAAAATTGTAGTTTTGATTCCCATTCTCCATATCAACTCACATCATACCATCCAAAGTCACTGACTGCAAATTCCTTACCTTGACCCACCAGGCAAAACATCCTTCCATTGCCTTCAAGGAGAGCCAAGGGAGAGAATGTGGATGGCTGGCCTCCCAATAGTCAAAGAGTTTTAATATGGTAGAATGAGCATACTTGTTTGGCTTAGCTCCCAAGAGCAGAAGTAGGGAAAAGGTTAGAATTGTGGCTGGGAAAATGACCTGATAGGTAGGGTGAACGAAAATGAAAAGAGCAGGTTATGAACTGTCCATATTGGAAGGATTTCGTTAGAACCTGGATGACCCCCTTGTCAGAGATACTAAAGAGAGGATCCATGACTAGGGATGTGATGGATGAGCACATATCTTCTGAAGTTTCATCATAAGCTGAGTTCCTGTGATTCTTCTTCAGGTTGGAAAATCAAATGATGAATATGGATTTAGGAATATTGATCGAAAGACACCATCTTAATATCAAGAATGGTATAAGCCTTACTAATTTTATATGAAACCCTCCACAATTTGAGAGACAAAGCTACAACTTGCTTTCAGAGCAAACATGTTTATACTCTATGAATACAACTCTTAGTGATAATAGCCCTGTATTAAGTATTAACTGACTGAGAGGACCCCCCCACCTAAATTTCACACTCTATTGTTCTCATGTTAAAAAGAAGCCTGATAAAAGGGACCCACATCTAGACATTTGTAGATGTACCAGACAATAAAGTAGAGAGGTTCATTAACTTGGAATGACCCAGCTGTGTTGCCTGCATAGGGGTCATTTCTTTACTAATGAGCCACTAAGCCAGATGGCTAACCCCACACTAGTGTAACTGCATTACTGTGATTTAGATCTTTAGGCAAATTACTTTCCAGAAAATCGAGAGCAGCCAGTGGCCAGACATAAAGACAACTTTTATCAGCACTGATCAAAACTGAGCGCTTTACCTAGCAAGCCCTCCAGCTCTCAGACACGTGCACTCTTTGTGGACATTTGAAGCATCTGTTATGTCTGCAGAATTCATTAAGGAGAAAATGTGTTCTTATTACTTCCCACTGTCACTAGGGCATACGGTCTGAATTCCCTTATCCCCAGCATGATATAGCGGATGGAGCCTGGTGTGGAAGTCAGGAATATGACACACACATCCTGCCTCTGACACATAAAATCTATGTAATCTTGAGGTTAGTCACTTAACCTATAGTTACAGATCTACATTGGTGGAAGGAATTCCCACACTGGGAATCCCTTACAGAGATGAAACTCACAGATTTAGAAGGAAAAGGCCACTTGGTTATTTCATACTACAGAGGAATTTGAGAAGATTAAAACTATTTTTTTCTTTAAGGACAAAAAGGGTGAGTGAGTCATAAACTCACTGAGTCAATGACCATGGCCCTCATTTTGAGAAGTCATTCCAGGTATCCCATTCTCTTAATACTTTTTTTCGTATTGTCCATACCTATTTCTTGTTTAACCCCTGGGCTACATATATTCCTACACATAATCCTATCACCCAGTTCAAGGCCAAGGACTTTCCTCAGTTCTGTTCCAATTCACTTTCCGCCACATCTTGCTGGTCTATGGCCTTATGAATTAATCCCTTGTTCTATAATAATCTATTTTCCTAGCTTTTAATTAATTTAATTTATCGCAAATAATAATGAACAACATCATTGAAGCTAGAATACACGAAAACCATGTTAATGGTTGAGAATACTCATTTTGAAGACTTGATAAAACTTTTCTTTTTATTGAGAAGGATTAATCATAGTGCCACTGTATATGATTTAAGAGAAGTGAGAGACCGTAATTCTCTATGGAGGACTCACAAAATGAGTGAAGAAGGGGAAACTAGTTCTTATCATTAATACAGAAATACACAGTGACTCAAGACAGCTGATGGATAAAATTCAATTCCATTCAGCAAGTATATATTGAATGCCTACTATGTGTCATGCATTGTGCTTGGTGCTGGGAAAAAGGGCAATCTAGATGACTCCTACCCTCAATGAATTTAACTCTTCTAGGTTGATACAATATACTTAAATGAATATAGATACAAAAAGTAAATTAGAGAAAAAAGGCAAGAACTGGAAAGATGAGGGAAAACTTCCCAGAGCAGGTCCATTGGAGCTGAAGAGTAATGTGAAGAGTACTCTATCCATCAGATCTAGGAAAAAGATTATGATACAGAATGTGGTAGAAACTAATCTGTAAGGATATAGGAATCACAGAACCCAGTGTGTTTTTCATCTTCCTCATTTGCTGCGACCCAGCTCTGCCAGGTATGGTATGTATGATGAGTAGATACCTTCGTACTTTGTGCCTGAAATGGTGGTAGTACAAAAAAGAGGAAGGATAAGGATACGAGTAGAGAAATAGTGGAGCATATCTGGGATTATCTAGTTAATGGGTTTTGATAGTAAATGTTTCCATTTCTGAATAGAAGGCATCATATAGGCCAATAGAACTTAGCCTAAAAAAATTTAAAAATATTTTGGTAGCACATCTTCCAGGAATTGAAGGTATCAAGAGCAAAACAAACACAATGGAGGAGGAAAAGACTGGAAGTTATTACTAATAAGTTTTCGAAGAAATTAATTTAGCTGAAAATGCATGTCTGAATATTATTCGAGAAGAATGAAATGAAAATGAAAAGCATATTCATATCTGAATCCAGGGAAAGGGGAAACTATGAGAAGAGATCAGCCTATTAGGTAAAGACATATGCGCTGAATGATGATACTAAAGAAGAAACATTCAGTTGGGTACCATATGGGAATCACTTGGCTGAAAAGGGAAATGGGTCAGTCGTCTAACGAGAGTAAGGGATAAACCTCAGTTTGGCCTGTGCATGCCACTGGTGTTCAAATACAGCCAAAAAGCCTAGAGAAATGCAGCAATTTTCCAATTTTAATTTTCATATATCTGACGATTTCACATTTGTCACCGTCGGCTCATAGTCCTAGCTTTATCAAGCACACAGACAGTATTAATAGAAGCATCAGTTGTCTCTTCAGCACCATGGTGAATTGAGCAGCATCAGAACTGAACAGTGACTTTGTCATTTTGCCAAATGACTGAGATGTTTCAAGAATCATTTGCTAACATGATGGTGACAATGAAGAAGAAGAAGAAGACGATAGCAATGATGATGATAGCTAGCATTTATGTAGCAGTTACTATGTGCCTTGCACTGTGCTAAGCATTTAACATATTGCATTTGATCCTCACAAAAACCTTATTAGGGAGAGGCTTTTATTATCCCCATTTTAGAATGATTGGAACTGAGACCGAATTTTAAGTAACTTTCTCAAGTCACACAGCTAGTAAGCATCTGAGCCTAGATTTGAATTAATTTTCTTGACTCCAGACTCACCTCTACCCACTAAACCAACTTGCTACCTCCTAAAGAAAATTCATAATGAAGATGTTGATAAAAATCCCTGGGGAGGATTAATGGGGGATCAGACAAGGTCCACATAGAAGCAGTAGGGATGGATGTGTTGTTTTCTCACTGTGGGAGAGATGGCCCATAGGGATAAAATTAGAAATTCATTCAAGAAATTGATTTACAACATAGTGTACATGGGAAAATAAGAAGACATTGGACAAGCTCCTTTAGCAGGATGTCTGCCAAAGTCAGGAAGGGAGGCAATTTAGAGATAAAGTAAAGTGGTATTTTAGGTAGAGTATCATGAAAAGACACTGTTGAGCACGTAGAGATAACAGAAAGGTATTAAATGCTTTCTATCTGTATGGCACTTTGGATACAAAAAAAGGATTCCTTGCCCTTATAGGGTCCATTCTAATAGGAGAGACAGCATGTATATAATTAGGTATCTATACAACATATACAGTGTAGATGAGAGGTGGCCTTAGAAGGGAAGACATTAGCATCTATGAACCAGGAAAGGCCTCCTGAGGAAGCCAATATTTGAATGGAGTCTTGAATGAAGCAAAGGAAATTGAGTTGGAAATGAAGGTGCAGAGCTGGAGTCACAGATGGTTGAGGCTACCAGTAGGACTAAAGCTGGAGATGTGATTAACAAAAATAGACATTGATGCAGAAACAGCTATTTCATTCAACAAGAAGGGCATGGGCCAGATGTTAGTTCAAGAAGGAGATGAAAGCCTAGCCAGTTTACGGAGGCTGAAGTTAAAATCTAAGCTAAATCCGATAGACCACAGAAAGTGTTGGAAGGAGCTACTGGCTTCAAGATCTGAAGAGAATAAAATCCTTTTATTTAGAAAAACAAACAAACAAACAAACAAGGTGCATCCTATAGTAAAATGTTCTCTGTCTTGATAGATCCAATACTGTTAATGGTGGTCTGACTCTTATGATGCAAGTTGATTCATCTTCTTAGAACTCTTCAGCATCTGTGTTTATCTAGCCACCATATCACAATTCAACTCAATATATTTACATTTTCATATCACCTCCGACCAGAGTTATGTCTTTTCTGGGACCTTTCCATCTTCCATAAACTCCATGAGCCCTACCCTTGGTGTTAGGTTTTCCTTTATTTGAGGTTTTTTTCTCCACTCACTAGGAATAGAACTCAAGATAGAGCTCTTCTGGTCCAAGCCAAGGCAGTGCACTCTGTAATCATTCAATAGTTCTTATTTGACTATTAATTTTTTTCTATTATGTCATCATCAGAAAATAATTTTCAGGCACATGTCAAAATTTGCTATTTTCACCTACTTTCTATTTCATCATATTTAGCAACTTATCTCCCCATATCAATAGAGCTAAAGGTTTCTTGAAAACTGGGGAAATATATTAAAACAAGATAATTCCTGAAGGAATCTTACACTTTAATTGGAAAAGACAATACATAAAGGTGAATTGTATAGGCTGGGGGATAGAGAGGAACATGGTGGGGGATATCCAATGAGTGTGGTAGAGGCTTGGAACCAAGCAAAATAAGGACAAAACTGGCTTTGAATAGGGCAGCTAGGGAGTAGATAAAGAACCAGCCCTGGATTCAGAAGAATCTGAGTTCAAATTCGGTCTCAGACACTTAACACTTACTAGCTGTGTGACCCTGGACAAGTCACTTAACCCTCATTGCCCCCATAAAAAACAAACAAACAAAAAACCCTGGCTTTGAGGTATGGTCCTATTCTAACTTTGGAAGGAAATGGAAATGACAGTCCAAGAAGAGAGTAGATGGCATGACTACATATGTTGGGGAAATTTCCTCTAATCTGAGGGACTCAATACTTATTGGATTTTAAAAAGTTCCTTCCAGAAACCACCTCTCTTATTGCATTATTGCAACAACAATGATCTCTTACTGCATTTCCATGTTCTTAACCCATTATATTAAATATCTTAATCTTTGGACCATCTGACTGCTCCAACAGTTTTCAACTACAAAGCTTCTCAGTATTTCATTCAGTTGCCTTTATTCTAACCTTTGACCTATTCTGCTCTCGGGTGCTGCATGGTCTCTACCACTGCCTTCCTTTTGCTGTCTGCTGGTATATCTGGAAACTCTGGATTCATTTCTCCCTGTTAACTCACTTATATTGAATGTGGAGATCTGCGTGAGTCAAGCAAATGTGGGCTCTGGAAATTTATATTTTTGACTGATAATGCTTAACATAGGTACTGTCATACCCTTGAACAATAACATAATAACAATAGCATTGATATAATACTTTGCTAACACTTTGTGTATGTGTATATATATATTATATATGTATATGATCACTTTTGTTCCCTCACATCAACTCTGTGAGGGAGATGGGAGATGCAATTATTATCTTCATTTTACAGAGGAGGAAATTGAGACTACTAGAGTTCATTCAAGTGTATTGCATGAGATTACCCTAGTATGTAAGGAAAGGTAAAAACTTGGTCCTTCATAAATCCAAGTCCAGCAGTCTACCATTTAGACATATAACTTTCTTGATAGGATACAGATCCATTGAGACAAGTTAATACTGTTTTGTTTTGTTTTGTTTTTTGATGGGGAAGAGTTTAGGAAGGGGCAGAAGATTCTAGGCTTATATTTTCATAAGTATAGAGATGTGCCCATGAAGAAATCCCCTTTGTGAATTTAAATTGGCAAATACTCTCTAATTTATAGCTATACATTTTTGCCTAGACCACTGAGCGCTTGAGTTATTTTTTGAGGGTTACACATCAGAGTTGGGACTGAAGCACAGCTCTTCCTGACTCTGGGGCAAGCAGGCTATCTAGCCACCATATCACAATTCAACTCAATATATTTACATTTTCATATCGATAGACAAAGAGTAATAAAATATACTTTCCTCATCTGTAAAATGATCCAGAGAAAGATATGACAACCCACACCACTGTCTTTGCCAAGAAAACTCCAAAAAGGGTCATGTAGAATTGACACAACTGAAAAATAACTCAACAACAAAACCAAAACATACCACAACCATAACAAACTAAACGGTGATAAAAGGCCCAACACCCTTGCCATTAACCACCTGGCAGTGTTTTAGTGGTGATGCAGGCTTCATAATATTTGAAGACTTAGAATAAAATTGAGGCCAAAAGAAATTAAAGGAGTTTGTCCAGATCACGCTGATAATTGCAAGGCCACATCTGCAGCCTCTATCCACAAGGAGTTATTTTTTCATTCTTCCATGATGCTGGCTTTAGATGGATTAAATGACCTCTGAGGTACTTTAATACTCTGAGACTATGATTCAGCGAATTGCCATTTTGAAATTCAAACTCTGAAAATGCTTACAACAAAAGAACAATCATTAAGTGAATCCATGATTACAAATTTGAATTAGGAATATCATAAGTAACAACTCATGTAGAGCAAATCCAAGGGGAGTGACAAACTGTGATGTATAGGTATTAGCTAATTGGTTAGAAGCCTTCATGTGGAGCTGTCTAATTCTTGGATAATGGGCTTGGTTGATGCTAGTCACCTAGAAAAGACATGCTGCTTTGAGGTTTCTGTTAGTCTGGCCAAGAATTAGTTAATTCTTGTTGATCGCCTCCTCTGAGAAAGACCCTGTGTTTGATGTTTGCAGGCCATTCCTATCAGGATTTTGCCACATTCATAAATGGAGAAAAATGCGTATGATGCCTTTTGATATTAAATATGTGCCAATTCCACATTTATCTGACTCAGTTCATAGGCCTAGCATTATCAAAAATGTGTAAGGTAGTATTAGTTGTCTCTTTAGGATTACATTTTTATTTATCTAATTTTTAGCTTATGGAATGAAATAAGCATTTCTATAACATAGTATAGCATAATATGAAATTGAGTGGTATTCAATCTGATGAGTGAATCTGTCAGTTTGCCAAGTGACAGAAATGTTTCAAGTATCACTTGTTACAGATTAATATATATATACACATAAATATATCCACATATGTTTATATATTACATGTGTGTACACACATGCATATGAATATATTTATGTAAACATGTAGGCATATACATATCTATGAAGTATAGGTATATAGACTTACATTGTATATATGTGTGCATATATATGTATTGTGTTATATTTATTAAATCTTTAGGTAGTATACATATCCTGGAATCCAATACAATAACACTACAATTATTCAGCTCTCAACTAGCATGTTCTCTCAATATCTATGTATCACACCTTCAGCTTGACTGTTTATAGGAAAAAAAGGGTAAGGTCAGGAAAATAAGATGTTATGTCAGAAAGCATTGTTGTGCCCCACATAGGAGACAGTACAGAAAGATAGAAAATGTTAGTCCCACTTTCTGTGAGTCTTCAGTTGTGTTGTATAATCAAGGATTTATTCAGAATATGGTTCATAATTTACCAATTATGTCATGTGGTCCATAGATATTCAACTTGGTCTTTTTTTTTCCTAAACTTTCTATGTCAACAATGAGAATTAAGGGTCAGGGGCAGCTAGGTGGCACAGTGGATAGAACACCAACCCTGGATTCAGGAGAACCTGAGTTCAAATCTGGCCTCAGACACTTGACACCTAAAAGCTGTGTGACTCTGGGAAAGTCATTTAACCCCAATTGCCTCACCAAAAGAGGGAGAAAGAGAAAGAGAGAGAGAGAGAGAGAGAGAGAGAGAGAGAGAGAGAGAGAGAGAGAGAGAGAGAGAGAGAGAGAGAGAGAGAGAATTAATGGTCAGAATGACCTTCAGACACCATGGATTCTCTTTTATTTCCTCCAGGGCAATGAGCATTTAGTGACTTGTCCAGGGTCACACAGCTAGTAAGTGTCAAGTGTCTGAAGCTGGATTTGAACTCAGGTCGTCCTGAATCAAGGGCTGGTGCTTTATCCACTGTGCCACCTAGCTGCCCCTAACACCTGCCATTCTCAAGGAAGGATTCACTTCTGTTTACTCTTCTGGGCTTACTGAACAAACTCTGTTAGCAATTCCTATGGTTTTATCATCTTCTTTATTTAAAACCTCCCTCAAACTATGCATATCACAACTCATTCATCACGGCCCATCTTGTGTGACTCCTGTCCATGCCATCACTGAACTTAAATTCAGTGTCCATCCAACATACTGGGGACCTTAGGTGGGAAGGGAAGGCAATATTCATTTATAGAGTGCGTTCTTATCACTTTGCTAAGCACTTTTTCCAAATGTTATATCACAACAACCATGGGAGGCAGGTGATATTATTATTCCTCTTTTATATTTGAGGACACTGAGGCAGACAGACATTGAATAGCTTGCCTGTCAACTGTGCCACCAGCTGCCTATAACATTGGTCAACAAACATTTATTAAGCACTTATTAGGTTGCAGGCAGTGTCCCAAGCTCTGGGGATACAAAGCCTATTTAGGAAAGTGGTAAATTAACAGTGCCCTCCATGTGCTGCTCCATTGACTTTTTTTTTCAATACAATGGAAACTCTAGTGTTCAGTGGTTTAGATATTTTAGGAAAAAAAGTCCCAAAGTAGGAGTTTTAACTAAAAAGGGTCTTTGAAATATCCTTTTCCTAATTTGATAAGAATATTCATTTGACTTGATTTCCTGGTATCTGACAATTCAGATAAAGTGAATCTTTATCATATAAGAGCTCATGTCTTTTCACATCAAATTAAAAGGAGACACTGAATGCTTGAGTATTTCTTTGTGATATTTCCATCACCTGACAAAACTGATTTTTTATTTCTTTCAGAGTTCTAGGGTGATATTTATTATGTTGAACAGTCACTTCAAGAAGAAAAAAAATAATGGCCAGGGTTTCTTTAAAAAGACAATCTGACACCTTAATGTTCTAAAACAAAACAAAACAAACAAAAATATCCTGAGACCCCTGATAGTGATTAGAAAGTTGTTTTTTTTACTACTTAAATGAATCACATTTTTAGTTAGATTTGAATAGATTATGTGTCCAATTGGTCCTGGAAGATTTATTTTCCTTGTTTTCTAAATATTGGACTTTGGACATTCTCATTTAATTTCCAGTGCTTTGAATCAATCAATTACCCTGGATTTTAAGAGACACAAATACAGTTCTGATAAGTCAGAGACTATGTATTATATATATATATATATATATATATATATATATATACACATTTATATGTATGTGTGTATATATATATATACACATTTATATGTATGTATGTATATATGTGTGTGTGTGCGTGTCTGTGAGAGAGAGAGAGAGAGACAAAGAGAGAGAGAGACAAAGAGAGAGAGAGAGAGAGAGAGAGAGAGAGAGAGAGAGAGAGAGAGAGAGAGAGACAAAGAGAGAGAGAGAGAGAGAGAGAGAGAGAGAGAGAGAGAGATGAGTTAGGTTCCAACTTTATTCTCCTAAAATAAACAAAATCATTGAAGGAAAAAAAAATATCTTTAAGTAGAGTGTTTTCAGGTTACTTGAAGAATTCCAAAGATGCAGTTTGTGCTTGAGAGCCAAGAGATTAACTGGCTCTCTACTGATTTCAGTAAATATCTGATGACCTTAAAAATGTGACTTCATTTTACTCATGTTTAATCTTGTACAGTGGCTAGGGGATTTGCATTGTAGCTAGAAAGACCTAAGTTGAAATGCTGCTTCAAATACATACTGACCAGATGACCCTGGACAAGTCATTTAACATTTTAGGTATCTCTCTAAGACTTTTGAGGTGTAGAAAAGGTGCTTATTTGCATTAATAAGCTCCTCATCTATGAGTTTTTCATACCAATGAAATCACAGTTTAGAGTCTATTATCCTATTACTTGTCTCTTCCAGTTGTCATGTGTTTTTTTTCATGTCTTACTACATCAATCAGATAGGAATAGCTTTGGAAAAAAGTATGGAAAGTAATGGAACTACTTGTCATTGTCAGTCGGGAGGTTTTTTGTTTGTTTTTGTTTGTTTTTCTTTTTTGTTTGTTTTTGTTTGTTTTTATTCTATTTGATTTTGTTAGTTTTTTATTTAATTTTGTTTTGTATTGTTTTTATACCAGGGTTTGATAAATGCTGGCACAGGTATACTGAGGCACTTAAAGTCACTATGGGTTGAGTAATTTGATTATGATGCATCAGTTTAGCCCTTTGTAATAATATAAGGGACATTGAAAGGAAGAAGCATTTCCTGTTGTTTACAGTCAGCAGAAGGGAGATAAGGTAACAGAAAGAAAGAAAATTACCCATGGGATACTGAATTAACATCAGACCTGTAGTTTTCTCCTTTGTTTTACAAAATGAAATTGTTAGTGTTTTAGCCTTCTCTTAAGGCTGTTTGAGTTAATATTATATGATTCATTCATTCTTTCTTTCATTCATTCATTCAGTATTTATTGAGCACCTACTAAGTGCCAGGCACTATGCTAAGTGCTGGGGATATAGTCCCTGGTATCAAGGAGCTTATAATTTAATGGGAGAGGGGGCGGCTAGGTGGCACAGTGGATAAAGCACCGGCCCCAGATTCAGGAGTACCTGAGTTCAAATCCAGCCTCAGACACTTGCTGTGTGACCCTGGGCAAGTCACTGAACCCTCATTGCCCCACAAAAAAAATTAATGGGGGAGACACTGTGCACACAAACATATACAGAGCAAGCTATGTACAGGCTAAATAGAAAATCATTCACTAAGGTAAAGAGATCGAATTGAGGGCTTGGAAAAGGCTTCCTTTAAAAGTTGTGAATTCCATTGGAACTTAAGGAAGCCAAGGAGATCAGTGATTGAAGCAGAGCAGGGTTTACATTTCAGGCATGGGGACAGCCAGAGAAAATGCCTGGAACCAAGAGCTGGAGTGTCTTGTTCATGGAAAAGCCAGGAGGCCAAGGTCATTAGAATACATGTTGGGGAGTAAGTTGTAAGAAGACTGGAAATATGGCAGGGGAAGAAGTTATGAAGGGATTTGAATGCCAATCTAGCCTCTTGTGTTACATCCTGAAGAAAAGAGGAAGCAACTGGAGTCAATTGAGTAGGAGTGGAACCGAATCAAACCTGGGTTTTAGGAAAATCTCCTTCATGGCTAAGTGGAGAATGGATTAAAGTGGGGAGGAATTTGAAGCAGGAAGACCCAGTAACAGACTGTTACAATAAGCATGGTGCGAGGAGATGAAAGTCTGCACAAGAATAGTAGCAGTTTTAAGGGAGAGAAGGTATATGAGAGAGATGCAATAAAGGTAATATTTCATGCCCAGATGGCATCCTAAAGCTTTGAGTCTCAAGGGATTTCAGAAATGACACGGAATTTAGAGGTTCAGATAACCTCAGAGATCATCTAGGACAAATTTTTCATTTTTGTAAATGAGAAAACTCCATTGCAAAGAGTTGATATGCCTTATCCAAGGTCACCTAGCCAGAATGTAGTAAATGTAAGGCTCAAATCCATGGCATCTAATTCCATATCCTGTACTCTTTCCACCAAGCATTAGCTCTCCAGTCTTTCTCTTCATTTTTAGATTAATGACAAATTCACCACAAAGAAGTGGCATAATCTTCCCAAGGTCACACAGCTACCAGGTGTCAGAACCAAGACCAGTGTACAGATCTCTTGGTACCCAAATAGAATTCTTGAGTAATTACATTTGGCAGAGAGAAAATTATGGATTTATCAATATCACTTTAACATTTTCCAGCATGAATGAAGATTGACTTAATTCTTCCTTCTGTGCACAGGAGGGGTGTTATTATTGTTAAATGTGCATAGAGCAGACAGTTTCCTCCTTTTCCCTATACTGCCATCTATGTCTCAGACAAGAATTCACTTTTCCATGGTGATCAGCAATATAACCACATGATGCTGGAGGAGAAATAGCTTGCACAATATAACTTGATAGATAACTACATATATAAAACTATATATAACTACACTGACATATGTGCCTACAGGTATTTGCATATACACAACAAACTTATGTATATATACATATGCCTACATATATGTGTAAATATATGAGTGTGTATACACACAAACAAGTGATAGCATTCATTAGTGTGTATATGTGCATACATGGTTATTTTTACCTATACTAAAGTACTATATATGCATTTTACATATCATACATATGGAATCAGAAGAAATCACAGTAGCTCCAAAGAAACATGAGTAGTGCAAATTTAGAGCTATCTGCATGCCAAATGTTCACATGGCCTATTTATGTATAACCTACAGTGGAGTGTTCTGAGCTCATATTGGTCTGGTCAGCCACAGTGAGACACACTGTACTTTGACCCCAACATAGTGATGTCATGTTTTTCCTCTTCAAGAGTGAAGGACAGTAACCAACCAAACATATATCATACCTAGTGTGTCTCTTTTTTCTCTGTCTCTAATGATCTTTTTGTCTTTCTCCCTGTCTCTGTTCCTCTGTCTCCGTGATCTCTCTCTGTGTCTCTACCTCTGTCTCTGCTTGTCTCTCTTCCTCCTTCCCTTTTTCTCTCCCTTTTAGAGCATAGGTATACAGTATGCATCATAAATGTATAAACATGTCTACATTTGAAAATTGTTCAAGGTTATACCATAAATTCCATAACTTACATTTATATAGCTCTCAGAAATAGAGAATATCATGATAGATAAATCTAGATTACCTAAATTCATGTTTTGAAATATCTGCAGGATATTTCAGTTTGAAATATCTGCAGGAGGTTCAGTTATTAGAGGGAAAACCATATATGATCTTTAATATTTACTAATTACTAGACACCAGAATTCCTTAGGATGGCCCCAAATTATAGACAACAACTCACTCAAATACCCAGATAATTTGGTCTTAACCAGTCCTTTTGCTTACTCATGATGAAATGTACGATATGTGCTCTAATGGCAGTATTCAGCATTATGCTGAGGTCTCACACTGACTACCTTTCCCACTGATATGCTAGTAATTTAATTTTCTACAGTATTTATGTTATTCCCTTCTTGTGCTCTAAATACATGTGCATCAACCATATCTCTCCAACAAACTTATGAACTCCTTGGGAAAAGGATTGATTTCTAAATGTTTTCTTCACTGTCACAGCACCTAGCACCATACTCCAGGGCATAAGGTGATTAATATATACTTATCAACAAGAATTGAAAGAATATGATAACTATATTTAATTCCTTGAAGAGCCATCATGTAAAAAAGAGATTAGGCATTCTGTATAACTCCTGAAGGCAGAACCAGGAACAATGGGTGAAAGTGACAAAGAGACAGATTTGGGCAAGATGTGTGGGAAATATTACAATGAGAACTGTCCAAAAGGGGAGATGGGCACCTTAGCAGGTAATATGTACCTTGTCAATGGAGTTCTCCAAACAGAGGCTGGAGAAACACTTGTCTGGTGGGCTGCAGTGAGAATTTCTTTTTTGGTTGGGCTAAATGGTCAAGGTTAGAAGAGTAGACATGTCAGATATGACATCTCAGAGTGTCCTTGTCAAGATAAAATGATTAATGAAGTAAGAGGTTTGTTTGTTTGTTTTTTTTTTTTTTTGGTGAGACAATTAGGGTTAAGTGACTTGCCTAGGGTCACACAGCTAGTAAGTGTTAAGTGTCTGAGGTTGAATTTGAACTCAGGACCTCCTGACTCCAAGGCCAGGGTTCTATCCACTGAACCATCTAGCTGCCCCTGGAAATATAGTCTTGATATATGAAGTACTATCGGGGCAGCTTGATGGCGCAGTTGTTAAAGCACTGGCCCTGGATTCAGGAGTACCTGGGTTCGGATCTGGCCTCAGACACTTGACACTTAATAGCTGTGTGACCCTGGGCAAGTCACTTAACCCCCATTGCCTGCAAAAAAAAATTAAAAATAGAAGTACTATGGTTCTTGTTTATTAAAGGAGAAGATGAGATGGTATGTCAGGAGAATTGCTAATAGCAATTAGTTGGAGGCCAGATGTGAGAAAAGATGTCCAACAGGCAACCATCCATATTGCTGTTCCAAGAACCCATTGAATGGCTTCTCCTAAGCCAATCCTTTTGATTAGTTAAAATATGTTTAATTGAATACATCACATACTTCCATCCTATTAAATTGTTTCCAAAATCAAGGGAAAATATTTGGTACTGTATATGCAAGGGAAAGGTACCATATAAACTATACCATGCAGATGGGCTAGAAAGACAATATGCTCAATTAGAGATTCTTTACTTTGCATTTCAAGCCACAGTAGGATGCCATTTATATTTCATGATTTAAGTTGCAAGTGCATCATAGCCTCTAGGTCTTGTTTAGATTTGATCAGAGAACAATATGGGTAAGTATATTGCTTCAGTAATTTTGCAAACCACTGTCATGCAATTAAATATGAAAGTTCTAGACAGATTGTTTTATTCTGGAACTGTGAGTGCTACATATGTGATGTTGGAAAGACCATTTTACTTTGAGAATTGGTGTCTGTTCAGATTTTGTGATAATAACTTTCATTTAAAATAAACCAGGAGGCATGAGTTAGCCTTGAAAACATTTGATAATTGTAACAGAAACATGACTATGAAGTGTGAGCTTTTTTATCAACTTTGGGAAAAGTTGGTTTTTTTTTTCCCTTATAACACACATTTTTGTGTGACCATCCACATGCCATAGGAAATAACCTAACGTAGTAATCATAGCTTGCTTTTTTTTCTCTCTCTCTCCATTTTCACAAGGATGTCATTTCCCAGTGGATAAAGTCTGGATTATATCTTCTGTTGATCTATTTATATGTCTAGATGAAAATAAAAACATAAAGGCAAATGAAACTGTGCTCATAGTTGATGGAAGAGAATTGTAATTGGAACTAAAATGTTAACCTAGGATTTTGGTATACCAGTCAACATTGATGGGTTGCCTTAAAATAAAGGCTTCATAAAATCAAACATGATTTACTATTTATATTAAGGAAAATTCAGTGACAGCAGGATACAACATCCTATGTGCAGGAAATTGGGCTTTATGAACAGACACCTGCAAATATTTGTCCCTTTCTGGTAAATTTCATATTGAATCTCTGGGGAATTCAACAGTAGCGTAAATGTAATTTGTAGTTCTTTACAATTATGGTCTAAATAGATGAAGTCTAAAGGGACGTTGCCTATTTGATTTTCAAATTTGCATCACTTAAAATCCAATCAGACCAACTGTTCAGATTTTTATTAGATATGAAATACATGAATGGGTTCAAGCCCACAAAGTGTACTGAAAATACATAGTTGATTTTACAGTCTGCATTTGCAAGGAATCTCAGCAAGGCAGTATCTCAACCTTCTCCTTGCAGAGAGTTCTTCCAGACAGCTTGTACTCCTACCATATTATGCCCTTCGATTTTCAGTAACCCGTATTTTATAGGGCAGCAGATTGCCTTTGATTTTGGGAATTTTCTGTAACATATTGTGCTTAACAGATTTATGCGGGAATGTAAAACAAAAATAGCATGGCAAGTGCTTGGAATTTGAGAACACGAGGGGATTAGGCCTGCAGATGGCTGATCCAGATAATGGCATTGAGTAATTTAGCCATGGAAGGTAATCTGTTTTTGACAGAATACATTAACATTTAGCCAGCACATACAGGTGTTTTGGTAGTGCTGCTCAGGCAAGGTATCTTGAGAGAAGGTGGATTGCTTAGATAGCTTTAAAAGAGGCTTTAACTTGAGGATTTATTTTAGGAAAATACTCACAGAGCCTTCTTTAATGGGTTACCCAAAAGTCAGCACCTTAGTCTGGAAAAATCATCATCCATTGTCCCAGATTTCTAGTTTTTATTGTTTCAGTCACGTCTGACTCTTTGTGACCCCATGTGTGTTTTTCTTGGCAAAGATACTGAAGTGGTTTGTCATTTCTTTCTTCCACTCATTTTACAGGTGAGGAAACTGAGGCAAATGGGGTTAAATGATTTGGTCAAGGTCACATAGCTAGTAAGTATCTGAGGCTGGATTTGAACTCAGAAGTCTTTCTCATTCCAGGTCAAGTGTTCTACGCACAGTGCCACCTAGCTGCCAGCTAGTAATTAACACAAATGGTAAAGGGGTGGCTTATGACATTTTGATCAGTATAGAGTGTATCCTAGGAAAGAGGAAAAACATTATGGTCAAAGCAACTCCTTTAAAAAGGTTCTAATAGACATTCACCTGAAATTATATGTAATGTATATAATTAGTACTCCTGCCTTAATTTTATTCTCTATTCAATTGCCAGAAGCATTTCCCCAAAGTATTATTTTTTTGTTCACTATCTTCATTGAGAGACAGTGTCATGTGGATAGGGAGCTGGAGTTAAAACTGAGAAGACTTGGGTTCAAATCCCATGTCAGACACTAGCATATATGAGACCCTGGGAAAGACAGTTAACATCCTTGCTATCAGTTGCTCCATCTGCAAAATGGGAACATTGGGCTCAATGTCTTCTTTGGGCTCTTCCTGCTCTATGACATTTTCGCCATGTGTATTGAATCAAGACTAAATTATTTTGCCTGGATTTCAAAGCCCTCCAGAACATGGAGACTTATTGTATTTCTTTTTAAAAAAAATTTTATTGTCTACATTTCTACCCAATTTTATGTGTTGTTATTAACTAATCAGAAGTTTTCCTTGTAGCCAGACTATATTCCTGACTGTTCATCTCCTTGGTGATATATTTCCCTACTGTGTGCCTCTCTATTTCTTTTCCAATCTTAAATGTTCTTCTTGCCTCTCTCTATCAAGAACTCACTTTTCTTTCAAGGATCAGCACAATCCCCAACCCCACACCCCCTCCATGAAGGCTGTTTAGAACAGTTACTTCAGCAAGCAGCAAACACCTAGTCTGCACCACACTAATCAGTACTTGGTCATGTTATTCTTTACTTTGTTGATTAAAAGAGTCCTATGTTGGGGGCAGCTAGGTGGCGCAGTGGATAGAGCACTGGCTCTGGATTCAGGAGGACCTGAGTTCAAATCCTTCCTCAGACCCTTGATACTTACTAGCTGTGTGACCCTGGGCAAGTCACTTAACCCCAATTGCCTCACAAAAAAAAAAAAAGAGTCCTATGTTAATTCTGAGTTCCCAATTAGACAGTAATCTCCCTCAAGGGCATGGAGCATGTGTATGCCTTCTTGTGCCTACATGGCTTTCAGGTGCCTGTCCCAACAATCTATTGAATGTCTAAGCATGCCAATCACTCAGATAATGATCATATATGGTCCAAGTGTTGTGATAAGTATGGGGTTAAAACAAAAGCTAAAACAATCCCTGACTTCAAGGAGCTTACATCTACTGGAGGAGACAACATGCAAATTGATATGTTCTTAGAAGATATATATGATGTAAATGAGAGTCATATCAGAGGGAAGGCAATACTTCTCTCTCTCTCTCTCTCTCTCTCTCTCTCTCTCTCTCTCTCTCTTTGTGTGTGTCTGTGAAAGTGTGTGTGTGTGTGTGTGTTTATGTGATTTGATCTGAGTCTTAAATGAAGCCAGGAAATGAGACCAGAAGGAAAAAAAATGTAAGAAAAACACTTTGTAAAGAAGAAAACAATTAAAAGGCATTGAGATGGGAGATGGGGTGTCATGTGTTCATAATTCAGCAAATACTGCTTTGATCGATATGGTCCAAGGCTGGAATAAAATAAAAGTTTTTATTCTTTGATTTCAAAGCCAGTTAGCCAGAACTTAGATGCCTTTGAATATATTTTAACCCAGTGGCAAACAAAGGCAGATTTGCTCTATGTTTTCCAAAGATTGTGATGATATGAGTCTCCTTACAGAACTTACATTTTTTTCCCCTACTTTTGGTCCTAGAGGGAAATGAGATGCTTCAGCAGATACCATGCTGAAATGGGTTTCTTTTACGTGCAAACTTCCCTTTTTCTCCCTATCTTTGCTCATTTTAAGTAGTGATTATTTCAAGAGAGAGACAGATACTCTGATTAGGCATTGGATTCTTTGGGGCCCTATAAAAATAGTTGAATTGAATGGTAAGGCAAGTTAGACTTAGAACAGATTTCATAAACCATCTACACCAACTTCCGCATCAGAACCATGGACTAGGGAATTTAAATGATTTCCCCAAGTCACCTAGTTGCATACTTGTCATTTGGAAGATTTATATACATGTACACATATGTAAATAAGGGAAAATTCTCATCAGTGATTGAACCAGTAATATCTAGAGCAAATATCAGTGCAAGGACCTAAAGTGGAAAAAAATCAATTGTACTAAACTGGTTCTTTTAACTTGTATGAGTTTAGTCTTTATTAATGAAGCAGATTTTTCCTTTATCCTTGAAAAATTCTTCTCCCTTCTTTCACCATTGGTCATCTGACCAAAAAAAAAAAAAACAACAACAACAAAAAGCTCCCCAAAACCACCAACAACAAATAATCCTGTTTTATTGGAACCCCACTGAACTAAATTTGGCTACAATTGAGACACTCCCCTAGGACATGGGCTCCAAACTCTTTGATGAGTCAGAAAGATAGGCATAAACTCTTTATTCTCTAAGTTTTTTGCAGTGTTCATTGTAGTTTCCCCACTGGGGGTATGAGGGCAATTAAAAATGGAAAGGGAATAAACCTTTAGGGCAATTAAGTTCTGTACCATCCCCAAGCAGCTATAGTCAAAGATAGATTTAAATCAAAGACCCCTCTGATTCTCACAAAGGATAACAGTTGGAAAAAGACATTGAAAGGACATGCACTACCACCTGAAATTGAATGAGGACCCCCTCAAAAACATCTCAGGCAAATTGGCATCGAAAATACTTAAAGCTACCTGTAAGGGGAAAGCTTTTTACTCTAGTGAGGAGGCCATTCCATTGATGGACAGCTCTGAGGGTTAGGAAGTTGTTCTGACCTCAGGCCTCTGCAAATTTTAGCCATTAAGTCAACCAGCATTTATTATGTGATAGGCACTATACTAAACAGCTGAGAAAACAAAGGAAGACAGAAACAGTCCCTGACCAAAGTAGCCTAAATTTAAATGGAGGAGATAATATGCAAGCAGCCAGGTACAATAAACAAATGAAAGGCATTTCTATTAAAAAAAATCAGGGAAGGCTTTTCATAGAAGGTGGAATTCAGAAATTAGTAACCTCTGTAATTATCTTCAATTTATCCTGTGAAGTTTGTTTGCCTTTATTAGTATCTTTAGACCTTAGAATAGTGCATATAGAAGGTATTTAATAAATGCTTATTTACTTCTCTGGCAGAACAAATTGATTTTTTAAAAATGTTTCTCATATATTTGATTCAAGTGGGGCATGATCACTGACTTCAAATGCTTTCTTTCAAAGGCAGGATCTAATTATGCTCCTCAAAGATAAAAGCCAGTTCCAGACCAAATACTGTCTCTCAAAAGAATTCATTGGTCCTGATTCTATGCTGGTTTTGTGGGGACTTTTCTACTTGCTTGGGGAACACATACTATTGATGAAACAACCAAGGGATGTAACATTTCTGGTTTATTAATCACTGAATCCAATGTTGTGGAATTGGCGTCATAGTTCCTTTCATCTGAGCTATAAAAGAATTAGGCAATTCTTTGTGTCTCCTCCCCATGGAAGCTGTACATTTCTGAAGAAAAAAAACAACAAACAACTCTTGTAATCTACCATGTCTTAGGCATCATTTCAAACATGTCCATAAACTTCCATTGATTGATATCCCTGCATCAATGTGATATAACACATGATTTAAGAAATTATTTTAAAATCTAGGTTTGTGCTTTTTCTTTATTTTGTCTTATTACTCATATAATATGGATTTTTTTTCTGAATTTTCAGACCCCATCCAGTGTGTTTTCATGAGCACATCCTTCTCCCATTTTTAAATTTTCTACTTCATTTGGAAATATTTGGGGTTTCACCCTGAGTCCTATTTCTTGTGACTCATAGCAGTGTGGTCATTTTTCAAAGCCAGCAGGTTCCCCAGCGTGCCCCAAAATTCGAGAAACCAAAAGAAGTGCTCTGTTTGCCAAAAGAAATTAAGGCTGACTTTGCTTGGATAACAGTCCAATATGTTTACTTTATTACTGTTTATTTTTTCCCTTCCCTTTAAGCAATCACATCAAATTAAAAAATAACAATGACATCAGCAACCTTGAGCTGCCTTTAAGTTGTGTTTGGAGGTTTGTTTTAGTGATAGAGCAGTCATTTATCTAAATAATTTTCTTTTACATTCAATTTATAAGATGTCACTGAATTTTTAAATGGGATTTTATTAAATCTTGGGACACATTAAATAGGCCATACTGTGATTTCATAATGAAACCTAAACAGAAATGGGATTTGTCACACTGAACAGAAATTCACATTGAGGTTCTTAACCATGTATGATCTGTACATTTGGTTTTTTTCTATCTATCTATCTATCTATCTATCTATCTATCTATCTATCTATCTATCTATCTATCTATCTATCTATCTATACAACCACATATGTATACATGTATGTATATATGTAGACATGTAGATATAGATGTCTACATATGCATATATAGCCACAAATAATTAAGAACCCATGCTTCAAAGGCAACTTTAAAGCAACACATATAATTAAGGTAAATCTTTAGTTCAGTGTTTTGGCAAGAACCAGTAAAGTCCATTTCTTGGTTTACTCCCATTGTGATTAATTAGTGTTCAAGTCATGGCTTACTTTTAAATTTTTTCTCAAAATTATAGTATGAGTTCCATTGAAATGAAAAGGTGAACCTCTTCTGTATTTGTTATCTTCCTCATTAAAGTATGAAATACTAGAGAATAAAGATTGTCTTCTTCTTCTTCTTTGTATTCCTAATGTGTAACACAGTCATTTAAAAATATAGTAAGTGCTTTATAAATGCTCTCTCATTTATCCATTCATTGATCATCACAAAAACTTGGGGGACAAGAGATACATTTTTGTATAGTATTATGGATCATTAATTTTATTTATGTAATTTTAATTATTATTATTTGGTGTTTCATTTTGCCTCAAAACACCTTGAATCTATTTTGCTTATATGTGTCCACATTGACTATCAGGTAGAATATAATCTCTTTGAGGGGAAGGAATCTTATTTTTTGTCTTTGTGATTCCAATACTTAGAACAGTAACTAGGCACTTAGCAAAATCTCATTTATTAACTGATTGAATTTCAGGGTCATACAAGTCTTGAGACTTGCACAGCATCAGAAATCCTGTAAGTAGCAGAAGTGAGATTTTACCATCAGGCTCCATTCTATAGCATTATACTTTGAGTTGACATCACTCATTTATAATGTCAGAGTAATCTTAAAAATAATAAGATGATTTGGTCATATGTACCTAACAATACAGCCCCAATAGCTTGGTTGGGAAGGTGTGCAAAAACAGAGTCTTTGGAGGGAGGGTGGGCAACTCTATGCTTCTGGAGAGAAATGCTATGATGGATCATGGATAAGGAATATTCCCAAAGTATGAGGAGCTGTTGGGATTGCCTGTTTGTGGAGAAACATGAAGATTAGGCAGGCTGCTAGAAGGAGAAAATTCAAAACATTGAACAAGTGGGAAGGTCACCTTTTGCATAGGTGTCTGAATTAGGAGGGAGAGATTGAATGGGTTTTTGAGTTGTATTTCCAAACTCTGATCAGATACAACTAAAGACTAAGCAATATGACTAATGTTCACAGAAGAGCAGATCATTTGGTCATTGACTCAGTTATCTTTCCATGGATATTTCTAGTCCAGTGACTCAACACCAGCTTGTTTAAGTTATGATTTATGCCTTGATCAAAGTTGCTTTAGGCGACCTCCATTGTCTTTGCCAATATAAAGATGTTAGGATTCTATGACTATAGATGTCTCCTGGAGATAATGCTAACGATGTCTATACCCCAGGTATAATATGAAAGGATTGGAAAAAATCAAAATATGGTAATAAAAACATGAGCATTTTTGTTGTAAAATTATATGATCATAGGTTTACAGATGGAGAGAAATTTTCAAGTCCACCCCATACCTATTTTTCCTATGAAGAAACTGAGACACTTAAACATGAATTGACTTGTCCAGGATCACACAGATATTCAGCGTCTGAGGGATTTAAACCAAGGTTCTCCCATTCCAAATCAAGCGTCCTAATTGCCCCACCATGCTGCTAATGTCGTTCATTGAACAAAGCCTGGAAGTTTGTGGGGACTTCATAAGTGATTGTAGATTTACTGATAGGTCAGAGATAATACTTACCACAATTTCTGGCAAAGGGCAGTATATTTAATAAATGCATATTGATCTGATTTAAGGCTAGAAGGGTATTATATTTATATACCTTATTTTATACTTGCAGCTAGAAGGTATCTTAAAGAATATCATGTCCAGCTTCCTCTTTTTTCAAATGACCTTGGAAGGGCACATGTCTTCATCAAGATAAAATCAGGGTACACCATAAGCCTTGAGAGTTCAGATTTCACACTGCTTCCATTCTACAAGGTGGCAGCAAGAATTCATAGAATCATAGATCTAAAATTGTAAGCAACCTCAGAGGTTATCTAATCTAACCTCACATTTTCCAGATGAAGAAACTAAGGACCAGAGAACTGTGACTCGTTTAAGACCACCTGAGTCATAATTAGCATATCTACAATTTGGATCCAGTTCCAATAACTCCAAATACTTCATCCTTTTTATTGTGTCACGCTGCTTCCCCAAAGCTAATCAATTAGTTTGTTATTAATATAAATATGATCATGTCTGAGGTTGCCACCGGTTGCTCCACACTTTGAACATTAGCCTGCATTTGTCCTTTAGCCATCTCATCTAGGAAGACAATGTTAAATAGGGAAAGGCTCTTTCCACTGGCCATATATTTTTCTGTGCATCATCTTGCATTTTCCTCTAGGCACTTGGTTGGGATTGAGTCCATATCAATTTGTTTCGGCTGCTGAATGGTACTCACTGTGTTATATGGCAAGTTGTAAAGTTCAGTACTTAATAAGTAGGCAAGTTCCTTTCTCTAGCCTGTTTCTCGTTTAATTTTAACGTGGAATATTCAAAGTGACTGCATGGTACTAATTCATGTTTATAATGGTCTGAGGCTGGATTAAATCTTCCCAGTGGACCATGCTGAAGAGGTGTGTGGGACAGTACTGCAATGAGGAGAATGATGGACTTGTCTTGTATCCTTTATATTTATCATTTTTTTAAAGTGATCACTCTGTTAAATTTGTCTCAGTGATTGTTGGGGAAGTATATTTCAAAGACCTGGGCTACAGAAAAAAAGTTTCTCTCTGGAAGAAGTTGCTAGAGACAATTTCCTGGTAACTGCCCTGACTAGAATATGAAAATGCTCAGAGAACAATGCAGGCAAATAAAAAAAAATTCAGAGTTTAAGAATTGGGTTTTTGGAATAGGTTCCACATGTTACAGTTATTTACAGATACAGGATAATTAAATATGAGTTTCCCAATATATATAATTTCCTGAGTCATTTCATCATGAACTCACTGTAACAAAATTATCAGAATAACAAGGATTTCTGATGAGATCTTTGTGCCTGCATTTTACTGATGAAGACCATACGTATAGAAGTTAAAGGAGCCTTAGAGTCCATGAATTCTAACCTCCTCATTTTTCAGATGAGGTACGAGTCCCAGAAAAGTGAGGTGACTTGTCCAAAGTCACATAAGTAGTGGCAAAGATGGAACTTAAACCACATCTTTTGGCTAAAATTCCATGATAATTTTCATTTTATAGTAGCCTAGATCAGAGAGGAAGTAATAGTCTAATATCACCCATAAAGTTAAGGGGAGAAATAGGACTTGAAAACAGGTATTTTGATAGCCACCTCCCTGCCCTTGCACTTGGTGAGGTACATAAATTTGGGGATGATCAGGTAGGAACTGGGAAATTCTGAGAAAACAATAGCCTTATCTTGCTATTGATTTTGGCAGTACAAAAACATTTTTTAAGTACCTACTATGGGGGCAGCTAGGTGGCGCAGTGAATAAAGTACCAGGCTTGGATTCAGGAGGACCTGAGTTCAAATCCAGCCTCAAACACTTGACACTAGCTGTGTGACCCTGAGCAAGTCATTTAACCCTCATTGCCCAACAAAAAGAAAAAAAAAAAGCACCTACTATTTGATCATCACTGTTACTAAGCAAAGGGGGGGGGGGCAACAGTTTACTGTCTAATGGGGCAGGGTGACATGCAAAGGACCATGTCGTAAAAAGTTTGGTATGGGACAAATTATAGTTAATATCTAGAGGAAGTCACTATGATTAAAGATTATGGAAGACTTCTTGCAAAGAGAGGGAATTTATCTGAGACTTGAAGCATGTCATAGAAAACAGGAGGAGAAAATCAAGAATGAAGAGCATACTATGAAAATACATACAGTCAAGAGATGGAACATCATATTTAAGGAAAAGCAAGGCACAAGAAAAAAGGGGGCTTAGTGGTACAGTGGGATAAAGCATTGTGCTTGGAATCAAGAAGACTCATCATTCTGAGTTCAAATCTGACTTCAGACATTTGGCTGTGTAACTCTGGGAAAATCACTTAAACCTGCTTTCCTCAATTTCCTCATCTGCAAAATGAATTAAAGAAGGAAATGGCAAACCACTCCAGTATCTCTGCCAAGAAAACTCCAAATTGGGTCACAAATAGTCGAATATGAATAAAACGACTCAACAACAAGAAAGCACAGGAAGCACCTGGTTATCTCAACAATTAGCTGTTTCTGAATAATTCACAAGACCATAGATTTAGAGCTGGAGAGTACCTAACTAGTCCAACTTCCACATTTTATAGGAGACAAAACTGAGGCAAAGATAGGTTAAATTATTTACCCAAGATTACATAGTTAGTATGTGGAAGAGCTGGGGCTCAAACTCAGGAACTCTGCTGATGAAACGTTTTTCTAATTCTTCCCACAGCATCCTAGTACTCTCTCTTCAGTAAGCCCAGTAGAATTCAGCCTAGGTTAAAAGGTTGATGGATTAGTTGCTATGTCAAGGACCACCAGAGATTCTAAAGGTAACAAAGACCTTAAACACCGTATTGATTTTTTGATTTCCCAGCTTTTTTCTTCTTGTGTTGTAGCGTCATAAAATTTCAGTATGCCCACTGGATCCATAAAAATGCAACTGTTGGCACCTGGGGAGAAAAATGCCATTGTTTAACTTTAGTGCAAAGACAAGACTTGGCTTTGAACCCTGAATGGTAGGAAGCCATTTTCCTGCCCCATAAGCTTGAAATACAACTTGCTATGCTCTAAAGGACAAGTGGGTATTTGCAGAAACTCCCAATTCAGTAATTACAGGGTAATGCAATGACCTTTCCTTTCTTACTCTGATCTCTACCAAAGGTCTCTTTAGAATCAGCAAATCAACATCAAGCATTTTAAGTAGAAATTTGCAAAGTTGCAGTTAAATGATATTTAACTCTGACTTTAGGAGTAGAAGTGGGGATGAATGCATAGTTTTTTAAAACTTCAAGGAGGATTGCCTTTGTAAAAATAAAGTTTTAGACTGAAATTTTGTACACTGTCGATATCTGTCTACTCTGACCTGGTACAATAAGAAGTAAAAGGCCATCTACTTAAATCTTCTAATTTGGCATAGAAGGAAATTGAGGCCAAGAGAGGTTCAGTGACTTGTTCAGGGTCTGTCAGGTAATTAGTTTTAGAAGGAGAATTTCAACTTAAATACTCTGAGCCCAAAGCCAGTGTATCACTACACTCTCACATTTTTCCCCTCTTCTGTTGCCACCCGTAAGTCAACAACTCAGAATGTATCAGCAGTGGCTATAAAACAATAGCCACCAAAAAATGGAAACTCTTGGCACATCTCAAGGCAGAGATAGCCATCTGTGCTAGGATCACTACAGATTCCACATATGGTGGGGAGATGAATAATTAAATAATACAGTCACTTGGTCCAGCCCTTATTATGGGCTTGTATCACCTTCCCATTATCCTGGACAAGAAGTAATGCAGTTTCTCCTGTAATATTACATGTGATAGGAACCTCACCTGTATCATCAGTGTTTTTGCTCCAAGACTGTATAGCTGAATAATAGGTTAACAGACATAAAGTCAGAAGAAGTTATCTAGGAGCCTTAGAGTCCATGAATTCTAACCTCTTCTCTCCTACTCTCTCTTTCTCTCTCTGTAATGTTGATGTAGATAGATAGATTGATTGATTAACGGGAAAAACATATATAATTTTGTTCAGTTGTTTGGTACTCTTTGAACCCTATCTGGGGTTTTCATGATAAAAACACTGGAATGATTTGCCATTTCCTTCTCCAGGTCATTTTACAGATAAGGAAACTGTGAGGGCATATTTGACCTCCTGAGCATGAGTCTTCCTAACTTGAGGCCCAGTTCAGTACTCTATCTACTGGATTACCTAGATTCTGATGGATCTATAAATCTATATCCATATCTATATTTCCACCTATATAGAGATCTGTATGTTTGTATAAGTGTATGTATGTATGTATGTATATAATGAAGTTCTCAAAGATTTACCTCAAGTAATACAGGTCACAATTGGCAACCAGGAATTTGAATTCATGTCTTGGACTCCTTGTCCAAGGGAACATAGCATCAGAGGTAGAAAATAAATTCCATGGATCAAAATTCAAAATTTTGCTATGCAATCCTACCTCTAAAGTGTGTGTGTGGGGGGGGTCAGAGAGAGAGAGAGACAGAGACAGAGACACAGAGAGACAGAGTCTTCAACTTTTAACTTTGAGCTGAATGCATTAAGATACAATTTAGCAGTCATATAGATGATGTTCTACAATTTGATTCCAAAAGGCAACTTAACAAATGTATGATTTAGAAATTAAGGAAAAGTAAAGGATCTGGTGGTAGCAATGTATAAGCTGAATAGGAGTGTGACACAGTTGCCCAAAGTGCTAATGCAAGACAGGGACAGTGTCAAACAAACATTTATTGAGCATCTAGGTGTCAGGCACTCTGTTGATTATTGGGGATTCAAAGATGAAAATGAAACAGACCCTTTACTCAAGGAGCTTACATTCTATCATATCATGTATGTATTTTATATATATATATATATATATATATATATATATATACACATGAATGCATATAGCTATATAGATAGAGATATCCTTATAGATGAATACATAAAGTGTCATACAGAGCATGCTCCAACTGTGCAGAGACAATTATTAAGTTTTCACTGATAGCATTTACATAAAAAAATTGCCAAACACTACAAATCAGGACTTGATTCATTGTTTTGATGGTTGTCTAGACTTAATATAGTGATAGAGAAAAATATTAATAATGCAGATTAAACTTAAAAACATGTCATGAACATATTTCCCCCAGAGAGTTAGCTGTTAAACATTTACCAGCGCATTATTAGTATATAGATGATTATGACTATGGATGTGGATGCACATATGTATGCATGTATACATCATGTCTCCAAAGTGTTACTGCACTTTAAGCTTATTAACGTTTAAACTGCAATATAATGTTTGCGGCACTATATTTCTATATGCATATAGATATGTATACATGCATAGTATATATGTATATAAACTCCCATATGCATGTATGGCAAAGAGTTATAATTAGAGTGATTACATAGACACAGACAAAGACACAGACATAGACATAGACATATACTATGCCATACTGCGGTCATATCTGGAATCCTGGCTGTAATTATGAATGCTATGTTTTAGGAAGGCGATAGATTGGGGGCAGCTAGGTGGCACAGTGGATAAAGCACTGGCCCTGGATTCAGGAGGACCTGAGTTCAAATCTGACCTCAGACACTTGACACTTACTGGCTGTGTGACTCTGGGCAAGTCACTTAACACTCATTGCCCCACCCCACCCCCCAAAAAAAGAAGGCTATAGATCAATTGGATTGACTCTCACGAATTATTACTGCAATGGTGAGGGGACCACAGACAATCCCATGTGAGGATAATGAGGGACTTTTAAAGCATCTTTTTTAGAGGAAGAAGAAGAAGAAGAAGAAGAAGAAGAAGAAGAAGAAGAAGAAGAAGAAGAAGAAGAAGAAGAAGAAGAAGAAGAAGAAGAAGAAGAAGAAGAAGAAGAAGAAGAAGAAGAAAAAGACTACAATGACAATGATGATGACAAAGACCTTTGCCAAACAAGGTAACTCTCTGGGGAGTTGAAGGCTTGACCACAGAAGAGAGGTAGATATGTCAAGCAAGCATGGCCATGTGCTTAGTGACAGGTAACAGAATGAGGCATTATGGGGTGGCAATTTAAAAAAAAAGTATATTCCTTCTGTATAATTATTCGAGATATCCAAAAATGGCAGGTGGGGGTGGAGACTTGTCTCAGGAGATAGTTGGTTTCTCTTTGTTAGAGGTTTCCAAAGCAAGACTGAAAATCTACTAAACAGGATTATATGAGATGGAATTCCTATTGAGAGAAGGCTAAGACTAGATTAATTCTTGGGTCCCTTCCAACTTTGAGATTCTTTTGTTTGTTTTCAGTGAGTGGAGAGTAAAATGTTACTTTTGTTTGCTTTCTGTGAGTGGATGATAAGACAATAATCAATTTCAAATAAGGCAGAGTAAAAAAAAAACCAGGCAGATGTAGAAATATTTTAAATTGACTAGCTTAATTTGGGGGGCTAATTTGACTGGGGTACTTAATCTGGGACTGTTGACTAACTGGCTATCTGACTGCTATTAATTTAGCATGGGCCGTTTATAAAGTTCCACCACACTGCTCTACTCCCAAATTGATAAACTAAAGATTAAGAAGGCTCTTGACTAAATAATAAAAGCAGAGTTTATTTATGAGATACTATTTAAAATTAAGAATACAGGGAAATAAAATCTACAACCTGACTGCATTGTTGAGTCTCTTTCCCACCTGCTGGCTTCGAACTTTATTAATACAATAAGGAACTTAGCCTTCTCTTGCCCCAGGGCACTCACTTGCTCAACTACTTTCACTAACTCCGCCTGTACCCTTTCACTTTGTAAATCCCCCTGCTTCTAACTTTCCTTACTGCCACCGCTGAACCCCTGTGTTTCTCTCTCACCGACCTTCTGTCTGTCTGCTCCCAGTCTGCCCTCTGCCGCCTTTGCTGCCCCTTCTCTAGTCAGAATCCCCCTGAGTCTAACCTCCAGGTCTATATATACCTTTTTTTTTCTTTCCACTCAAATCTCGGGGCTTCTTGCACCCCCACGGACCAAGCTAATCTGCTAGCCAGGGCTGCGGCTGATTGGGGGTGGGGTGGGGCTGTGCTCAAGCCTCATGCGCCTCAGCTCAGGCTATGCCAGAGCCCAGCATCTCTCAGATACCTCCACTCAGGGCAGAGGGAGCTGGGGGCTTTTTTTCCTCCAGCTGTCTGACTTGGTGTCTTGTACAGCCCATGGGGCTTTTGACTCAGCTGAAGCTGAGGAGGAGGGGCAGAGACCCTGAGGGCCTAAGGCTTTCTAATCTCAGCCTAAAGGTAAGGTCCCCATATCAAAATAAATTTCCACACAGGAAAAGACCATTATAATACACAGTACTCACAGAAGATGACTACTGTGCTCACAACTTGGACAACTGATAGAACCGGAAGCAGTCTTGAGCAAAGCTTCTTAAACTGTGGGTTGTGATGCCATATAACTCAATGTAGGGGTTGTGAAAAATTTGGCAACAGTAAAAGATCATGGGGGGCAGCTAGGTGTCACAGTGGATAGGGCACCGGCCCTAGAGTCAGGAGGACCTGAGTTCAAATCCGGCCTCAGGCACTTAACACTTACTAGCTGTGTGACCCTGGGCAAGTCACTTAACTCCAATTGTCTCACCAAAAAAAAAAAAAAAAAAAAAAAAAGGTCATGTATGCCTATTTTATATACCTACACACCTGGGGTTGAATAAAAATTTCTCAGGTGAAAAAGAGGTCATGAATGGAAAAAAATTTTTTTTGAGAAACCTTGTTCTAGATTATGGAAGCCATTACGAGAGTCTCAGTCTGAGATGGTGAGGAATCCATTCTGCACTGTAGAGAAAGGGGAATGGAAGCACCTCTATAATATGTTTGCCACATCTTCCTTTCTAGTAAGTCCTAAGGAAAAATTGTACCATATAGCTATCATGATTATAAAATTATAGATGTGGAACTCAAAGGTACTTCAGAGGCCATTAAGTCTAATGTACTCATTTTACAGAGAAGGAAGATGGGGATCACAGTTTGTATCTTGTACAAGCTCACATAGGTAGCATTGGAAGTGAGATTTGAACCCAGGTCCTTTGACTCTAGAGCCAATCTTAATTCTACTATATCAGGCTTTTATCTCTGAGGCTATCACCAAATATCACCAAAGCTGTGTATAATGTGTCAAGGAAAATCTTAACTCCCAACCCATTATTCCAGTATATAGGCATGACTTTCAACATAAGTCTCATAGTACCCTTCTCCCCTTAACCCAAACCACAGCAGGAGGCTTACTTTCCCTTCTGTCATAAAATGCCTATTTCATCTAAATGTCCACTTCTAAATGAGAGCGTAAATATTAGACATCAGTTTGATTTGTATATTAGGCTGACCACTGTGATATGCAGTTCATCCCTAACCCTCCTGAGAATGGGATTGGAAATGTCAGCAGCTAACAGGCCCCTGTCTGATTAATGTTCTGTTCTATTCCTCTTTCTCCATCATTCTCAAAGCCCATCCATCCATCTCTTTCTCATCACTGAGCTTTTGAAAAGAATGACAACAGACTACGAATAGGGTAGAATGCAGAATGAAACTAAGTGCCCAGTCAGTGAGAAATATGCCTTTAGAGTTTTGGTTTGGTGGTCAAAGAACATGATCCATGCAACACATGGACCCAAATGCAGACAATTGGATCAGAATGTTTGAGTTTTGCCTCTAATTGATAGATCTCAGGAGGTCCCCACCATGGACTATTCATGTCTCAGTTTCTCCAATATTGCGGGTAGGGTTAAAAATCGGAAAAGGTCTTACAGAAGAGGAATTTATGATAAAACATTTAATGTAAAGCATTTACAAAAAAGCCTTTGTTGAAAAAGTAATCAGTGTTATCACATTCATACTGTGAGAATCGGAGCTCTACCCCTACTGAGAAAGACATTGTGGGAACCAGGGCAGCTCCGCCCTGAGGAGAAAGCATGTGACTTAGTGTCTGGAAGGTCAGATTGGCATCCGGAAGTTACCGCCTGTTAGTTGTGTCAATCAGTGCTACCAACCAATTAGCTTGGAGCTGTGTGTGAGGATAGCCTGGCTTCCAGTGTCAGAGGGGGCTTCTGGGAGAACTGCTGAGAAGCAGTTCGTTTCTGGACTTCGGCTTGGCAGCAGGGGCAAGCAAGATAGGGAGAGTTTCATATGGGCTGTTAGGGAAAGGCATTTTTTTTCTCTCTAGCTATACTGAATAGATCCAAACTAGGGTTTATCTCTCAATGTCTTCACTACCTTCTAATACACTTTAATAAATACTTAAAAGACTAAACTCTTGCTAAAACTTCTAATTTAAGGCGACCACACCTAGAATTTTAGACCTTACAATACACACATATGCACACACCAATTCTCTCTTTTCCTTGTTGTTGTTCATTTATTTCAGTTGTGTCTAACTCTTTGTGACCCCATTTGAGGTTTTCTTGGCAACATGCTGGAGTGATTTGCCATTTTCTTCTCCAGCTCATTCATTTTAGAGGTGTTGTGTGTGTGTAGACTCACGACGTAAGTGTTTATATATACATGTTTCTAAACATGGCTACATATATGCATGCACATATGTGTATGCATGTTCATAGATCTGGATGAATATATAAATATATGTACATATAACATTATATACATCTATAGCAGGGCTGATTTTCCCACTTGTGACCCCTTTTTGGCTGAGAATGTTTTTCATGGTCCTAGGTTTGTACATATATAAAATATGTATACATGACCTTTCATGGTTACCAAATTTTTCATGACCCCTACATTCAGTTATGTGATCCCATATTGGTTTGTGACCCATAGTTTAAGAAGCTTTGATCTATAGAGTATATAATAATTAGAGATATATAGCTATCCTCTTGTTTGCCCCTCTGCCTCGAGGACAGAGCCATGAACTCCAACATCTTCATATAAGGAGGGTACCAGCATAGTCTTTTCCCCACTTCTCATTAGCTTTTGGATTTCTTTGGACTCCTCCACCAGGTCTCATACTATGATAACCAATCCCACACACTCCTTTTTTTCAGTTTCCCTGTTCACTCATAAGATCCTTAGGGATAGAAACTATATCTTTTTATTTGCATGATAAATCTTGTCATTTCAGATATAAGAAAGCTGGGGTCTAGGGAAGGTAAGTGACTTGCCTAAGGTAACTAGCTTCTTCTATTTTGAACCAGAAGGGACTTTTAAGGTCATCTTAGAGACAGTTAGCTTTATCTGGCCTCAGAAAGACTTGAATTCAAATATATAATAAATAAATCTTTTTTTTTTTTCCTTCAGTGAGGCAATTGGGGTTAAGTGACTTGTCCAGGGTTACATAGCTAGTAAGTGTCAAGTGTCTGAGGCCGGCTTTTGAACTCAGGTCCTCCTGACTCCAGGGCCTGTGCTTTATCCACTGCATCACCTAGCTGCCCCAGAATTCAAATATATAATAAAGGAGATAAACATATGTGAAGTATCTATTGCCTGCCCTCAAAGAGCTTACCTTCATTGAATGACTGGCAGGCTGTTCCATGGAAGAGGGATTAGAATTGTTGAAAAGCAGGGGAGTAGGCTCAATGAGCAAACATCACAAGGAATCAGATTTCAGCTCAATGTAAAGAAGTTTCTGAAAATTTTCGCTGTCCACAAATGTAATGAATTTGCTACACTGGGGGAGTGAGCAGCTGAAAACTCAGAGTCTTCCAAGGCTCTATGAACCCTTGCTATTATAATCGATCAGCATGTTTAATAAGTATTTGTTATAGGCTAGACACTGGGTATATAAAAAAAAGGATAAATAATCCCTGCCCTCAAGAAACTTATATTCCATTGGAACATATTATAAAAATAATTCATCCCTTGGTGAGGTATTGTGAGATCTAAATCTGGAAGTGACCTTAGAGATTACCTAGTCCATTCTCCTAATTAGAACAATGAGGAAACTGAGATTTAGGGAAGTAAAATGAGTAGATAATTTTTCAGGTACTTGGAAGATTTCAGATTATAGGGGACAACTACATGGCATAATGGATAAAACACTGGCCCTGGATTCAGGAGGACCTGAGTTCAAATAAATCTGGCTTCAGACCCTTGGCACTTACTAGCTGTGTGACCCTGGGCAAGTCACTTAACCTTCATCCCCCCCCCTAAAAAAAAATTAAAATCTAAGAATATAAGGGAGATCACTAGGGAGGAGAAAAATGAATTCTAGCTGTTCTACTTTTCCCCTACAACAGATATGTAGATAATACAGTTAGACAGGAGTAGTTTTCAAAGTATCTTGTAGTCAGTGGTCAACATCTGAACTGAACCCCATGCCTTAACAAGCCATTTGGATAGTTGAACTTGACTGTTGAATTTTTGCCCCCAGCGCTACAAAATTGAGTGGCAGATGAGGTCAGTCTCTAAAGGAATCTTGATTCAATTATGACTTTAGAATATGAGAGAATGAAATTCCCATGAATTGAATGACATTTTGAAACCATGGTTAATTCTAAGTAGTTTTCACTGTGCTCAAGTTGATATGTGTATTACCACTTGAAGAGTCACTTTCATTTGTATGACTCTGTTCACGATCTTGTGGCAAGTAACTGACAACTGCTCCCTGGAACATATTGTAGGAGGGCACCCGCCAAAGGGAAACTCAAATTGAATGACATTGGGATATGAAATGCCACCTTGTCCTGTCAGGCTTTGTAACATTAAGTAAGCCTTGACATATGCTAAGCTACAGAATTTCAGGAATGATCAGTATTTTTTAGAATATATTATGGTTGAAATATATGGTCAACATTTTTTAAAGGTGACTTAAAGTCCGTAACATTTTCTGTAATTTTTTAAATCAATATCCTACCTCCCCCCCCAAAAAAAATCCTGTCATGTGAATAGCCTAAATTTATAATCTTAATGATGGCTTTATAACATTGGCATAGTGTTTAATGATGAGTGCTCACAAATATGCCAATCTTCCTATTTTAACGGGTCTACCCAATGACAAGTTTTAGGATATTGAGCTTCAAATTCAAAAAAAAAATGAATGAGCAACAAAATGACTCCTAAATTTAGTGGAATTTCTTGGGTTTACCAAGGATAATTGTTTACTATAACTTTTAAAAAATTATAGAGATAGGGACTGGACCTGTGATTTCATTTATATGAATAGTTGCCAGATAAGGAAACCACCTCTCTATCTACAATGCTTTCCCCAAAATTCATAGTTCAGTCTTAAGCCTTGATAGTTTGAAACTGCCCTAAGACTTCTGGGAAACTCTTTATAGTAATTTGCATTATTGGGATATTTTATCATTCAATTCAATTGAGCAGATGGTGACCAAGTATCTACAGTGTAGAGTATTTGCGCAGTCATTGAAGGAAATGCACAGTTTGGATAATTCATACTCTCTACCCTGTGGGGGATTAGAGGGTGGGTAAAAGTGAGGTGGGGGATGGGTAACAAATTTCTTTTCTCTTTCCCTAAGGAACAACATCTCTCCATTCTCAAATAGCTTCTATTCTCTCATCTTTTCTCTCCTGCCATTATACTCTTCTCAGTTTATTCAATTGAATCAAATTTATTCCCTCAGACTATTTGTTGGGTTAATGACTCAGCAGCCAGAGTTTTGAAAGAATTCAAACTTTTGCAATGGAATTAACATGCGCTAAATACAGTAAATCCATTAATATGATGATTGTTAGATAAATAGATATCTTCATAGAATTTCATTCAGTGCTTTCTTGACTGCTAATTCATGATGAGTTTGCATGGGACAAGGACTAGTGGTTAGAATACACCTTTATCCAACACCTTCCAATGACACTGACAAAGATCCGGGCTCAAGAGTAAAGTACATTTTCTGTTTCTAGCCTTTCTCTCTCTCTCTCTCTCTCTCTCTCTCTCTCTCTCTCTCTCTCTCTCTCTCTCTCTCTCTCTCTCTCTCTCTCTCCCCTCTCTTCTTCTTCTTCTTCTTCTGCTTCTGCTTCTTCTTCTTCTTCTTCTTCTTCTTCTTCTTCTTCTTCTTCTTCTTCTTCTCCTCCTCCTCCTCCTCCTCCTCCTCCTCCTCCTCCTCCTCCTCCTCCTCTTCCTCTTCCTCCTCTTTCTCCTTCTCTTTCTCTCTTTTTTACAAATCACAGAAATGTATCCAAAAGAAACTATCAGATATCTAAAGTTAAGTTAACTGGTGCTTGAGATTTCAGAAGGCAGGGTTCATGAGCCTTCATTTGTTAACTCTGCTTAGAGTTTTAACATAACCTTAAACTTAACATGAATTCCCCCTCTCCTATAACCATGTTTATTCTTTTCCTGCTAACTCCGATTATATTTCATGGAAGTGAGGATGAGTGAACAAAAGTTGGGTACTCCGATATGTCTTTTCCTTTATGATTAGCTGAGATATACCAATGTTGATTAGATTTGAGGTTACAGTGAAAAACATTCTATTCTACAGACTGACTTTAAAAAAAAAAATTAAGAAACATATACTCCATGCAAAGCTCTAATATTCCTGTTGTCAGAATGTTCTTGCCTTGGGTGAACAGCACCAGGCTTATGAGTAGGCAGGGTACTTGGTTGCCTCCCTCACTGGTTACCATTTGAGAAATGCTGGGCAGAGACTCTAATTCAAAACTAACTTCTGCACCACCTGTCTGAGAGCCTGAAATAGCATTGTTCTAGATTGGGGGTGAGGGTAGAAGGAGGAGGGGAAGTATTTTAGCTCATATAAAAAAAAAACTGTGTTAAAGAGGACATAGCTTTGATTTAGGAAGGGACCTTGAGTTAGAGGGAGAGAACCTTAGTTAAAATCCTACCTACCTATATGACCCTTAAGGTCTGCGGGGCCTTAGTTATGTTCTTCATCTGCAAAAACAGAGGGTTGAACTAGATAACTTCTGAAATTTCTTCCAGTCCTAAATCTATGATCCCCAAATCCTCTATATGAGGGGCTCTTATCAAAGGTCTATGCTTTTTAAAAATGTTAACTGGATTTAATAGACTGTTTTCCTTTGTAATACTATGCTGAATTTTATGCATTTAAAATATTATGATGAGAAGGAATCTTTAGGACTTCCCCAGACTGCTAAAGATTAAAAAAATAAACAATGGTTAAGAATGCCATATATAGGGCAGCTAGATGGCACAGTGGATAAAGCACCGACCCTGGATTCAGGAGGACCTAAGTTCAAATTCGGCCTCAGACACTTGACACTTACTAGCTGTGTGACCCTGGGCAAGTCACTTAACCCTTGATTGCCCTGCAAGAAACAAAACAAAACAACAACAAAGAAGACACCAACAAAAAGAAAATGCCATATATATCCCTAAAGATGGTCCTTTAAGAGGCCACAAATCAGAGTATTTAACCCTTTCAGTACTGGAACTTTGGACCTGAGTTTCAGGTATCCTGATTGCTAAGTGCTTCATGGCCACAGTCAGGTGGTGAAGTGGATAGAGCACTAAGCCTGGAATCAGGAAAGCTCTTGTTCCTGATTTCAAATCCACCCCTAGATAAACTTATTTTCCTGATCTCCCAGCAGGCCTATTACACTTATTAGCTCTGTGACCTGGGACAAGTCATTTAACCCTGTTTGCCTCAGATCCTCATCTGTAAAATGAGCTGGATGGGGAAAAGGCAAACTAGTATGCTCACCAAGAAAAAGCCAAATGGAATCATTGTGGACATGACCCCACAACGAGTGAGTCAACACCCCCAATCATGCTTGGCCATTTTCACTGCTTGGCCATCTTCTAAAAACAGCCTTGATCTGAAGCCTTAATGAAATCATTACTTCCATTGCTGCTGAAAAGAATGTTCCTTTTATCATCCCTTGTAACTTTTCAAAAGTAAACTGACTTTGCCCTACATTCCACTAAATGGGACACCTGCTCCTAATAAAATGTAAGTTCCTGGAGGGCAGGAACTATCATCCCTTTTATGTCTGAATACTCCATGTGAATTGCAGTGCTTGGCACATAGGGTTAGAACAGTGGGACTGACCTGGTTATTTCACTGACATAGGAAATGATAGGAGGAAGTTACCTAGAAACTCAGGGTGGCAACCTTACCTAAAACTTATAAGAGAATTTTATGGAGAATTGCTCAAGGTCACACAGGCAGTAAGTGGCAGAGCCAGGACTTGACTCCAAGTTTCATCTGTCAATTCTAAGGCTTAATAAGTTGTTTCTCATCAGTCAATTAATTAATTAATTAATTCATGGATGTCCAGAATCTCTTGCGAAAAGGGAACTCTAACTTTGGTAGAGTAATAGCCTAAACCTTTATCAGTTTAGTACTTATAGGGATTAAGTAGGCAATGCTTCATGAAGAATAACAATACCTTGGTAGAATGGAATCCTACAGAAGAGTTAAGTTGTCAAAATGGAGTACAGTAGCCGTAATATAAAAGTATAAGAGTGATGACAAAAAAGACCATTTTAACCTGCTGAGGAGTGAGTCAGAACACCTGGATTCTAATCCAGGTTTTGCCACTGACTTGCTGTGTGACCCAGGAAGGTCCCCTTACTTATCTGGGACATAGTCCTCTTATGGATGAAGATCAAACAATAGACTAGCATTCAGTGGGCTTAAACACAGGTTTCATATTTTTTGTAAAATTTATATCACTAAATTATTTTTCTTACCCTCATGATTTTCTGGATTCACCACCTTGTTGGTATAGGAAACCTTTTTTTAGAATCTACTCATCTTGTACTCTTCTAGTTCATGTTCTTCTACAATTGGCCCAGAGCAGTCTGCCCATTTGACTAAACGCCTTCCTCTGTTGTATTTTTTCATGGAAACCCTTGTAATACTTCAGCTTTCCCCTTTTTGTTGCTTCATTTTGCTACATTATTGTCTATCTCCCCCACCCCCCAAAGAAATGTATAAATACATATCTTTGGACAAGTTTTCATACCATTTTCTACACTGGAGTCACTATTAGTAATCACTTGAAACCTATTTTTGCATACCATGTATCTTTTTCTTGTCCTTTTGGTAGCCTGCAATTTAGACTTAGCTCACATCTAGAGTATCAGTTCTAGCCCAGGAAAACCACCTGGAATATTAGGATATTCATGAGAAAAAGCTTGTTGAAGGAACCTTAAAGCCTGTGCTTTTTTTCCCCCCTGGGTAATCTCTAAACAGTAAACACAGTGGGGTTCTCTATTCTAGAAACACTAAGCAGTTACAACTGAGAATATGTGAATATCGAATAGTTATTTTTCCATCAAAGATAATCACAATGTATATTTAGATCATCATATAAAAAATGAACCAACCCTTTACAAACATTAGAAGGTATCTATATGGGGTAGTGCTTAACTGATTTTGTTGATGTTGTCAAACATTACCAATCAATCCACCAATAACTAAATATTAAGACCCTACAATTGTGCATGAATGTTTCATTGTCGTTTAATCTTCCTTCTCATTTAAGAGATCTTAAAAGTTGATCCTGGATTGCTTCTAAAACTGTGTCATTTCCAGCACAGATTTCCACTGTGTATATTTTGTGAAGTCCATCTGTCTTCCTGACAACTTTTTTGAGTGTCATTTCTACTTTCTTAAATAGCATACTGGAGAGTAGACTCCAAATGGAGTAACTCCATTGTCTTAGAGCGTGAGACAAGACCACTGAAGAAGTGAGGGTGTATTTGTTTTAACTTCAATTATCTAAATATTTACTCCTCTTTACAAGAAAATGTTAATCCACTCATGCATTTATCTGAACAAAGGGGAGACTGGCTTTGTGTATATGTTTTTCACATATACATACATACACATAGACAACAAATTTAGATAGATAGATATCTCTAGGTTTCAGCTTTTTACATGTGTCCTGGACCCTTTTGGCAGTCTGGTAAAGCCTATGGATCCCTTTCCAGAATCATGTTTTTAAATGCATAAAACAAAATACAAAGGAAACCAAACACTAAAATAAACATCACTGTTTTGAAAAGTCCCCATACTCCAAATTATGAACCTCTCCCTTAAACAGAGGTGTCAAACTCACAGGCAGCAAACCTTCCATGTGTGGTTCCAACCAAATTAAAATGTACTTGGGAAATGTTTAACACAATAGTTAAAAATACAACATAGATGATGTCTATTTGTGATTTTTCTAAGTGTGAATGTGGCCAATAGAAATCTATTTTATTTGAGTTTAACATTGTTGTCTTAAAGATTTGCAACCAACCCAGGTGGGTTCTGAAATCACTGAACTGGAAGACCCCTAACGACTGGCCTATAAATATTTTGATTGCTACTTCACATTTGGGGGGATGGCTAGCCTTTTGACTGGATGGTTTTATTTTCTATCTGTTCAACTTGAGGAAAATAGGATGCTTTGGAACTAATATCTGTTTAAACAGAATTTGTTGAGATGCATTATAATAAACAAATAAACCAACAATAATATTTTAAATGTGGCCAACTTCTCATGCTACCATCTTGAACTCAGCCACTAAAGAAAGTTTAGCTCTAACAGTGTAAAACTTTTATGAAAAGACCTGTAGGAACCCAGACAGCCATCACTACCCCTTTTCCTTCTTTTGGAAAGAAGTTTGCAAATGGAGTCCTAGATTAACCACATTTGGTTTCAATTTGGGAAGCCCTCCCATTTGCCACCAGAAGGCTTTCCATTCTGCCAGGTATTGGATACAATAATAATAGGTGGCAGAAATTTCTGGATTGTTGTGGGCTCCTGTAAATTAGTGTTAGGAAAGCAGTTTGAGATCCTTTGATCCTCTCCTCAAAGCTAGATGTGAAATCAAAGTGTAATATATATATATATTACACAAAGTGTAATATATATATATATATATATATATATATATATATATATATAAATGGAGGTAACCCTTGGATGGGCAAGGCTTAGAAATGTGGCGACAAATACTACTGAAGCTTGGGAAAAACTCTAAGTGGTGGGCCAATCTGAAAGCGTTATTTCCATTTTGTTCCAAGATTCATGGTAACAATAGCAAAACACATCTTTGAGCTAAAGCTTTTTGGCTTTACTCCTGGATCTGATTTTTTTTAAAAGGAAATCTACACAACTCAAAGCTATCTTGATTTTAGAAACCCCAACCATTTATACTTGGGTATCCTTTTCACAGTGAGACATGCACCAAAGAGTGGAGGACAGCTAGCCCCTGCAGTATCAGCTTCATCACTCCCCTAATGAAGACCCAAACCTTCCTTCTCACAGTCGTTAGCCATCCATCCACTAGTTCCCAGTGGGTGAAGGTGGCAGCACATGTGCAGCTGGAATTAAGCATATGCCAGTCTTAGCAATTCTGCCAACTTTTTAAGCAATGTCAGTGATTAGGCAATTGTTCTGAATACCTTTTCATGAAGTGCTAAGTGCCTCCACGAGTTATGTATATCTTTTTGCTGGATGTGTATCTTTTCTCTGGATCAAGCAGAGACATTTAACACCAGCCTTGATGCTAGAGCTTTGTTCAAAGTAACAGAGGTTCATTAGTTTTGAGGACAATGTGATTTTGTTCCCACTATAAGTGGGAGCACACCTACTTTCTAGCCTAAGACTAACTTCCAAATTCCCTCATTCACTCACTTTTACTTGCTTCTTTTCAGTCAAATGCAATAACGGATGCAGAACATTATTCTAGCTACATTAGAGATTTGTGGTTGTGGTTCAGTCATTTATGTCATGTCTGACTCTTCGTGACTTAATTTGAGGTTTTCTTGGCAAAAGTCCTGGAGTGATTTGCCATTTCCTTCTCATTTTATAGATGAAGAACTGAAGGAAACATGGTTAAATGACTTGCCAAGGGTAAGACAGTTAGAATCTGAGGCCAGATTTGAACTCAGGAAGATCAGTCTTCCTGATGTCAGGCCTAGTCTTCTATCCACTGTACCACAGAGCTGCGCCTACATTAGAGGGAGAAAACCTAAATGGAAGAAGGAAGCTCTGATGTCAGCAAATTAGTCATATGATCAAGAATTGTATCTGAGCTTTATAGTGGAAAAATTTTGAGTATGGAGTCAGAGGAACTGAATTCAAATCCTGTCTCTATGTCTTACTCCCTTTATGAATATCATAAAGGGTAAACCACTGAACCACACCAGAACTCACTTTTCTTATTTTTAAAATGAATGAAAAAATGACATCAAAGGTCTCTTCTCTCTCTCTCTCTCTCTCTCTCTCTCTCTCTCTCTCTCTCTCTCTCTCTCTCTCTCTCTCTCTCTCTGCCTCCCTGTCTGTCTGTCTGTCTCTGTCATTATAAACTTGAGATAGTTAGGAATAATGAGGGCTGTTCCTGGGAAGCATGAGTGAGGTCAATGCAGATTTACAATGTAATAGAATCATCATTCCCTATTCAGTTTGGAAGATTATAGAGGCCTGGGTTTCCCTATACATTGAGAACAAGCTTGAATAATCTGTGTATTCAAGGACCTGCAGGGTAATTTGATGTATTCCAGTTGCCCATTATTCTTACTACTGATCATATCTACCAAATTCCAACATGGCTGAAACCAAACTTAATTTAGAACCTCAGAGTGATCAAATTTCCTGAAGAGCATCAGAGATCTAGAGCTAGAAGGGTCTTCAGAAACTTTTTAATTAATCTAAGAGAAGAAACCCTGGTAGTTCCAACTAAGTTGTAAATGTTTTGAGACATAATAATGGAGTATGGTCGATGAGGGGCTCATCAACAAAGGATGGCCATTAGATAATGGATTTGGGTAAATCATATAAACTCTTTACAGAGACATTATGATCTCAGTCATTAGGATTATTGTTACAGCTGAAATAAGGAGATTCTGGGAATATGGAAGCATACATAAGTGAAAGAAATTGGAAGTGAAGGACAGAGGTCTATACTGAAGGTTGGCATATGGCATAGGTAGTGATATGTTAAGATGTCAGCCATTAAAGACTCAACATGTACTCAAGATCTTTAAACTAGGTGTTGTAAGATACTTGTCTGATTAAGAGGAGAGAGAGACAGAGACAGAGACAGAGAGAATGAAAAGATAGCTATGTTTAAATATTTTCCATCCAGTACTTCCAGTCTATCCAGGCCAATTATAATTATATTTTCCCTTTCTAAAGTATCTATACTTCTCCACACTCTCTCTGAGTATTGGGAATGACCTCATACATTCCAAGATTTATTTATTATCTAGGGTGCTGTGGAAGAGTTGTCTTTTATAAAGGACAAAGCCATTCTGAATTAAAGACTCCTTGCCCTTTGAACAATAGTAAGCCACCTGTCTCCAGCTTGGTCAAAGGCTCATTATTCCTTGTTTCTCAAGCTTATTGTTCTGTCTGAAACAAAATTGTAAAGGATGTTACTTTGCCCCCATTGCATGGATGTGGTAAGGTGTCTGATGATAAGCATGGTATTGTCAAGTATAATTAAGAAGGCAGGCTCACTCCTAACAAGTGTTGGTCTTGATGGTGATCCCGGTGATGGTAGTAATGATGCTGGTAGACTACCTAACACTACATTGAGAGTAGATCTATAGATTGTACTGAGAATAGTAGGAAGGAGGTGCTTACAGTCTCCATTATACACATTTATTAGTGGATGGATCTTGATATTTTATTTTCAGAACAGAAATGTTAAAGTCTTGATGAATGAAAATGGGGGAGGACAAGTAAGAAAGGCTGATGTGGTAATCCTCATTATTTATAGTTTTGCAATATTGTTATTGTTCACCCGACAGTAGATAGAATTACATCTAAGCCTGTAATTTTCCATATCTTTGGTAAGCTTTTAGTTCCTCACTGGCTGTTGGCATGGTAACATGACAAGAGTTGTGATGTCAAAACCATATGATGTTATGATTGATCTAAAATTATTTGGGAAACTTTCCCATTTCAAATTTCCATGGAGAGAGAGAGAACTCACATGACAGCTACATTTAGAGAAGTAAAAATAAGAAAAAAGAACACCAGATAGATATTTCTTCCAAACTGTAATAAAAATTAATTCTTCTTTCGCTTTTCCTTGTAACAAAAAGAAATATGCCAACACACTTATGTTTCTTTGACATTCCATTCATTCATTCATTTATTCACTCATGCATTCTTTCAGTGAATAATTAATGCATCCAATACACAAAAGACAATCCCTGCCCTCAAGGACCTCACAATTGAAGTGGGGCAACGTGCAAACAAATATATACAAAGCAAACTATTTAGACATAAATCAGAACTATTTAGCAGAGGGAAGGCACTGGAATTAAGAGGGGGTGGAGGAATACTTCCTATAAAAGGGAGGTTTTTAGTTGGGACTTAACAGAAAAGCCATAGAGGTCAGTAATTGGAGCAGAGGAGGGAGAAAATTCCAGGCATGGGGGACAGACATAAACTATTCCCAGAGTCTGTTTGTGGAACAGATAGAGGCCAGTATCACAGGTTTCTAAAATACATGTTGAGGAGTAAAGTGTAAGAAGACTGGAAAAGTAGGAGAGAACTAGGTTATGAAGAACTTTGAAAGTCATAAACAGAGTTGTCAAAAAAGATGCAGGGTGAAGAAAAGATGATGGCATCTGCCAATTAGGAAATCATTAATCACTTTTGAGAGAGAAGTTTTCATTGGACAATGGGGTCTGAAACCAGATTGCAACGGACTGTGTGGGTAGAGAGGAAGGAAAGGCAATGAGAGTAGGCAACTCTTTCTAGGAGTTTAGCAGGGAAAAAAAGGAAGGCTTTAGAACAGGCTGAGTCCTTATATGATGGTAGAGCAGAGTGAAGACTTTTTAAGGATAGTGAAGAGCAGAGCATATGTCAAGAAAGTGGGGCAGAAAAGGACTCAGTGAATGGAAATTGAAGATGAGAGAACAGAAGTATAATGGATGGGTCAAGCTTCTGGAAGAGATGAGATGGATTTTGATCAAGGATGCAAATAGAGGCGTTGACCCTTGAAAACAAAAGGGCCACATCTTTCTTCTCCAGAGACTAGATCAAAGGAGGGAATGGTGAACATATAGGTGGATCTTAAGAGATAGAATAGAGGGGATGACTAGAATGATGACAATAGTATCTGAAAACAGATGGAAACACATTTAAAAATTGTTTTTTCATTTCCTCTTTGACAATTCCTTAATCTGAAGTTGTGGGTTTTTTGACTGTTTTCTCTCACAACTAGCTAATATGAGAATTTTTTCATGACTACTTATGTATAACTTATTTTGAATTGCTTGAGTTCTTGTGGGTGGGGGGTGGGAATGAAATGGGGAAGAGAAGTTGGAACACAAAGTTTTTTTAAAAATTGATGTTAAAATTTTGTTTTTACATATATTTTGGAAAATAAAATTCTATTAAAAAAAAAGGAATGAGGTGAGAAAGAAAAGGATTAAAATGACTCCTTTAAGGGGGATAAAAGAAAGACTCAATCAAAGCAAAATAAAAGATTACTGGGTGGCAGGAATGATGTCATTGACATAAGAAAACCTGGATTTGTGGGGAATACAGTTAGTTTGGTCAAATCACCTTCTCCAGAAATGTTTAGCATCCCATGACTAGGTGTCCATAAAAGTGCAAGATGCATCAAAGGCTAATTGGACATAGAACAGAAAAGGACATCTAGACCACCGAGTCCGATCTCCATATTTCAGAGATGAGCAAATTGAAGGCCAGAGTGGTCAAGTGGTTTAACTTGGGTTACAGAAAAATAATAAGTATCAGGGCTGAGACTCAAACACAGGGACTCTGACTCCAAAGTCATTGTTCTTTTTTTCATGACATTGTGACACTAGGAAGTACTAGATCCAAGAGGAAAGGGAGCACCCTTTGTCCCTGTATTTGTGTCTCCACTGCTTAGTCCAGTGTCTGGCATGTAGTAAGTGATATATACAATTGTGTGTGTGTAACTATATATATATATATGTGTGTGTGTGTGTGTGTGTATATATACATACTTATATGCATACACACATATATTTAAACATCACATATATATGTGTGTGAATATATATATATATATATTCACTCCTTTGTCACTCTCAATCATACAACTTGAGAGGGGCTGCTACTGATGCCGAGTGGGTAGCTGGTGCTGTGACTCTCCTGTAGGAAGAGCCATGAGATAGCTCCTGGACCTGCTCCATTGATATCTACATCTCTCTCTCTCTCTCTCTCTCTCTCTCTCTCTCTCTCTCTCTCTCTCTCTCTCTCTCTCTCTATATATATATATATATATATATATATATATATATATATATATATATATGATATTGATATATAGATATAGATATATAGATATAGATATAGATATAGATATAGATATAGAGATAGAGATAGAGATAGAGATAGAGATAGAGATAGATATAGAGATAGATATAGAGATAGATATAGAGATAGATATAGATATAGATATATATGAATGGACCTGCTCCATTGATATCTACATACCTATATGTATAATATAAAATAACCTATGTAATTCATATTATATATCTACATACACATATGTGTGTGAGGCCAGATTTGAACTCAGGTCTTTCTAACTGAAAGCTCAGCACTCTTACTAGCTGTGTGACCCTGGGCAAGTCCTTTAACCTCTTTTCTGCCTCAGTTTCCTCATCAGTATATGGCGATTAAAAATTTATGGGGGTGCCCTATCTATGTCCCAAGATTTGGGGAACTTAGCTGCTATTTCTGATATATTATTACTAAGAAATTAGAGGTTATAGAACCAGTTTTGAGCATTTCATTAAACATTTATTAAAGCATATTAAATATTAGTAAAGATAGAGCACATGGCCTCAAAAGTTTAGAAGGCCTACCTAATATAGAGGAGAGAGAGTAAGCCCTGTCCTGTCTCCTTGAGCATCCCACCCAAGAGAGAGACTCCGAGGGTAAGCTCTTTGTGGTCAGGAGCAGAGGCGGCCCTTCCACGCTGCTTAAAGCTAATTGACTAGCCTCATTCAAATCTATTGGTTTATTGGACTTGAGGGTGATCTGGTGCAGTACCTGCTAAGGTCAAAGTACAGAGGACAGACCCTCTGGGGGGAAAGGCTTTCAGGTAGGTGTGATTTTGAGTAAGGTAGTCAGCAAGGTCAATCTACATTTCCCTTGAAAGTCTCCTGACTCTGGACTGGCCTTAAGAAAGGTCATGCAGGGCTCTCTGGGTTAGGCCCTCGAGTGGGGGCCTCTGGGAGTCCCAAAACCCATTATTTTCTCACAAGTAAAATGGGGGTAAGAACAACACCTGCCTCCCAGTTTTTTTTTTGTTTGTTTGTTTTGTTTTGTTTTTTGTGAGGATCAAAAAAGATAATAATTGGAAAGATTTGGCACCAAGCCTGACAGTGTGAGTGCTATATAAAAGTTACTATTATTGTTGCTGTTGTTTTCCACTCTGCCACCTAGATCCCTAATGAATACTGCTGCCTCTGGACAGATATTTCATTTTGCAGATCAGGAAAATGAGGCCTAAGAGGTTCATGTTCTGGATCCCACAGATGACAATGCAGCCTAGTAAGTTTCCAACCCTATTCATTTAGCTCCATTTCAGAGAGTCAGTCAACCAAAGAATCCCCACAGAGAAATACAAAAAGGAACCTTTTGAATCTTACTTATCAAGCATTCATATGTTTTAAATGTCAGAAAATTCCTTTATTTTTGATGAATAAAATTGCATGTCTGTTGAAGACACATATGGTGCTTTATACATAGTAAGTACTTACTAAATGCTCATTGATTGATTGTTGATTGACTGAAGGCCCCCAGTACTGGAGAATGCTAACACATGGAAGAGAAGTTTCCTAAAATCCAGGCTGGACCACAATGGGAAAACCAAGCCTGCCCAGGTCAGCCAGATGTCTTGACAGCATTACTATTTCCCATGTGAGTTTCTCCACCTAGGCACCTAGCCTACTTACCTGACTCTGAGGTTTTTTCATGTTATTTTCTAGATAGTTGGCACTGTGAAAACTTTATAAGTTTATAAAACACTTTTGTTCCGTTGGCAAAATTGCATTAAAAAAGCCTGGTGTGATGCTAATAATAATGCAGAAATACCAAATGTTGCTGTGATCACACCTCATTAAGGGGAAAACACAGACTTCTCCCAGTAGAGATCTGGGATGGTATTTTTTTAAAACATAGAATCCCTTAGTTAATTATCACCAGGACTTCAAGGGGTCTAGATTCTCATCACATTATTTTTAGTTCACTGATTTTGGATCAGAAGTAATTGATTATCCCCTTCAGACCCAGTGCCCAGAAAGTTCTTATTCTCTCTTTAGTTGGAAGGGAAAATCCCATTCTTCCCATACCAGGTTCATTGTGTCACCAGATATCTGTCCTGCCCCTTTTCTGTGCCCATTGGCTAAGCTTGGGACCATGAATTTGGAAGAGGAGTACAGACAGGATTGGTCAGCAGATACATCTTTCCCCAAAGTTCATTTGTCACTTGATTGTTTAGACAGGTGAGCTGATTTCCCCAAGAAACATGCAAGGTCTTACGTGTAGCCTGACATCATGGAAGGAGCATTGGGTGTGAAGCCATAGACCCAAGGTAGAGTACCAAAGGCCAGTTACTGAGCCTTGCTGAGACTCAGCATTCCTCATCTGTAAAACAAGGGTGATATTCTTTGTAGCCTGTACCTCACAAAGAGGTTTTTAATAAAGAATAGGAAGCAAAAAGGGAGGGAGGAAGCAGTTCCTCATAATTTACACATTAACCAAATCTGACAGTGAATGTCGTTGTCTTTTCCTGTATTTTCCAACTCCAAACCCCCTGGGGAAAAAAAAAGAAAAAGAGGTATATTTTCATTGTCTCTTCGTCAGGGACAAACTTAGCAAAGACTGAATTTTTATGACAATCTGTCCCTTACTTTGGGATGTTCAGCAGGACCTTTAATATCTCTGAACTCCAATTTTCTTATCTGTAAAATTACATTAATAATGATAATAATAATGATGAAAACTCACATTTAATTGTTGTTAAGCAGTTTTTCAGTTGTGTCCAAATTTTTATGACCCCATTCAGGGTTTTCTTGGCAACAAAACTGGAGTGGTTAGCCATTTCCTTCTCCAACTCATTTTGTAGATGAGAAAACTGAGGCGACTGCGGTTAAGTGACTTGCCCAAGGTCACACAGCTAGTAAGTTTCTGAGGCTGGATTAGAAATCAAGAAAATAAATCTTCCTGACTCCAGGCCTGGGACTCTTTCCATTGTGCCACCTAGTTGCCCTTCACATTTCATACAGTTTACAATGCTTCTTATATACAACATACAGAAAAATGGGCCATATCCAAATAGAACTTGAAGGTTTCCAAGCACGTGACATATATTTTCTCATTTGATCCTTACAGCAAGGTAAATGCTTTTATTTATTCTTTTTAATCTGCATTTTCCAGATCAGGAAACTGAGGTGAAAAAAATATTATGTAACTAGCACTGAATCACACTGCTAATAAGAGTCTAAGGCTTGAGTCAAATTCAAGCCTTCTTTACTTGAAGTCAGGTACTCTATCCACTGTACCACCCAGAGGCCTCAATCTTATCTGTAAGAATTATGAATTTGGGGGTGCAGCTAGGTGGTGAAGTGGATAAAGCACTGGCCCTGGATTCAGAAGGATCTGAGTTCAAATCTGGTCTTGGACACTTGACACTTACTAGTTGTGTGACTCTGGGTAAGTCACTTAACCCTCATTGCCCCACCCCACCCCCAAAATAATTAGGAATTTGAAGTCAGAGGATCTAGGTTCAAATTCTGCTTCCATCTGTTAGTACTCATATGACATTTCCAAGTTGCTTGACATTTTGGGACCGGTTTCCTCATGTGTTAAATGACTGGGTCTGACTTTGTAACCTAGAAAGTCCCTTCCAGTCCTAAGCTTGTGAGTGTGTTAGATGTTATACATTTTTGAGAGATAACCGGGAAAGCCCTTCCCAACTCTATTCCTCATTGGCTCAGTGCATTCATTGTCATGGAGAGACATAATGTAGTCCCAGGTTCTCTTGGGGGTGGCATCCCCAAATTCAGGAGAGTTGAGAGGATGGGGAGTGGGGGAAGGTGTATTTCAAGAGCATATTTCTTAGTTTTCCAACTCCATGAGTGTGCTTCATTGTTCAGTCTAAAACGCTGCTTTATAACATTATGTATTACAGTGAGAGGCAGTGTGACCTAGTGGATAAAAAGCTGGCCTCAAAACCAGAGAGAACTGAGTTCAAGTCTCACCTTGGACACTTCTTCTCTGTGTGACCCTCAGCAAGAACCATAACTTCTTAATTATCCAGATGAGTGGTGACAAACTCAAACAGAAAAGGATCACTGTAGGCTGCATGTTGATGAACAAAACCACAAAATGACATCATCTATATTATATTGTATTTTTTATTTATTTTGTTCATCATTTCCTAATCACATTTTCATCTGGATCAGGTCTCACTGGAGAATTTTGTGGGTCCTTGCCAATGCAGATCTGCAGGTTGAGTTCTCTGATCTTGGAAACTCTCTAAGATTATAGATTCCAAAGCAGTTGCCAATCTACCTTGGTAGAAGAAATTCCCTTACCTAGTAGTTCAATGAAATCACAGGCTCAATCCCCATCTCCAGATTATAGACTCAGCACACAAACATAAATAGCCTCAACTGTGTTTTCTGCTGTTTTGTCTTGTTTTGTTTTTCTGAGGCAATTGGGGTTAAGTGACTTGCCCAGGGTCACACAGCTAGTAAGTGTCAAGTATCTGAGACCAAATTTGAACTCAGGTCCTCCTGACTCCAGGGCCGGTGCTCTATCCACTGTGCCACCTAGCTTCCCCACCTCAACTGTTTTTAAGAAACTTTTAAGTAAAATGTAACACTGAGAATAACGACCTCCCTCTCCCTCCTCCCTTTTTGGCTTTAAATTTCTGAAATAATTTTATCCACATTCCAAAGAACCACAGTATAATTTAGTATAGATAAACAGTTGTTTATTTTTTAACATTTCCTGTCTTAGAATAAATAAACAATTAAGAATTAACTTTGAAATAAATAAGGCCTGTTTAATCATCGTTTCATAGGACTGCTTTTGTAAATAAGAAAACCACTGAGCACTCTCAGCTGTAAGAGAATGCACTTTCCATTTGTTTCTTTTATTTTTTTATTTTTTTAACAAGTCAACAATGAATCAATCTCTCTCTATTTTTTTGTTTTCCTGCTGTCAGCCATGCTGGCTATCTTTCTCACTATCTTCTGGATGTCTCCGCTTGTTTCCATGAGATTGTGCAAGGTTTTAGAATCTGGGGTTGGTATGGCTCATTTATCAGCCAAGTATGGAGAGATTCTGAAAGCTGTTTCGTCATTTTCCACTGTCAAAATGATGTATTTGCTTATATCCTGGCCCCTTTGAAAGAGCTGGACTAGCACTTATTTCTCCAGGAGAAAGCCCCTGGGGTGGGGGTAAGATTGACACAAAACAAAATAAACAGGAAAGAAGCCAACTTCAGAAGAACAAAGGAGATTTCTTCTCAAACTGCATGTTTTTAGGATGGATGCAAATGAAGAAAAGGGGGCACCATCCATCCGCTGGAAACATTGATCTAAAATTCAACACTGGGGTCCTGAGTTTGAATCCTGCCTAGAGTTCTTGCTACCAGTGTGATTTTCAGGTGAGCCTCATAGTCCTCCTCCCTAAAGGGAGGGGATTGGAATAGCCTGCCTCCAAGGGCTTTTCCATCTCTAAATCTCTAAATCATTCAATTTGGGGCATCACATTTTAGGAATAGCATTGACAAGCAGCACTATGCCAGGAGAAAAGCAAAGGATGGTAAAGAGACTGGAGTCCATGTGATATAGACATTGTTGATGGGCCTGGGTGTGTCCACCCAGGGAACAGACGACAAAGACAAGCATCATAGCTTCAAAGATCTGAAATATCATTATGCCAACTGACGTCTTTCTAGCACTTTCCCGTTTCCAGGATGTTTCACCTGAATTATCTCATTCGATCATCATAAACATCCTGGGCTACAGCCATTATTAGCCCTATTTTCCAGATGAGGTCACTGAGAATCAAGGATGTTATAATTCACAAAGTTAAATAGCTGATTTGCGACTAGATTCCTGGTCCCTACAGGCTCCAAATTCCACCCTCATCCTAAAGAGACACAAGTTAAACTTGTGGTTGGGTTGAAATTGCACAGCTGGGAAATAGGTACAAGTGACAGTGAGACAGATTGGGTTTTGATGTTGGGAATAAAATCCAAATAAACAAAACTCCCCCCAAATATCTGAGCAATGATTGCTGTTCAAAAATAAAATGGGGAGTAAACAGTTCCTCTTCATTGGATATGTCCAAGGAGATGCTTCATGAACACTTGTCAGATGTACTGTAGGGAGGATATTTGAACTAATTTGGTCTTTGCAATTCCATGATTCAGAAAAATGCCCTTAAACCACACACAAAAAAATAATGAGAAAGAAAACTACCCCAATTTTTCATTATATTCTATTCTCACAGAGTCCCGGAAGATTTCTAAGGGAACTCAATAGCAATCTAGTCACTTTTTGTTCAGTTTGTTTTTTAGTCATGTCCAAGTCTTTGTGACCACGTTTGGGGTTTTTCTTGGCAAAGACACAGGAGTGGTTTGTCATTTCCCTCTCCAGCTCATTTTACAGATGAGGAAACTGAGGCAAATAAGGTTAAGTGACTTTCCCAGGGTTAGAAAAGTTGTAAGCATCTGAAGCTGGACTTGAACTCAGAAACATGAGTCTTCCTGACTCTAGGTCCAGAACTACTGTGCCACTTAGCTGCTCAATGTATTATGACACATACCCTATTTTGATGTGTGCGCTGTTATGTTTTAAAGAATTGAGATCAAGAACAAAAAAAATAACTTCTAAAATGACTTTTTTCCTCCTTTTACTCTCAGATTTGTGGTCTCATTTCAGGACAGGTCTTGACATCTGCTCTTTAATCTACTTCTTTCTTTCCCTGAGATTACAACATGACCCAGGGGATAAAGTGTTGGACTTGTAGACGTGGGTTCTAATCTTATTTTTGATGATCTACAGCTATGTGATAGTCAAGTCACTGAATATTTCTTAACCTCAGCTTTTTTTCATGTTAGTATCATTTCCATGAGGCTGTTGGGAAGTTCAAATAAGATGTGCAGAAAGTTCTTTGCAAAACTGAAAATGCTATGTAAATATTCAATTTTGTTGTTATTTCCCTCTTCTTTCTTTCTCTTAGTTACCTTAGGGAAAGTATCTCCCTCTCTTTTTGTTCCACTTACAAGTTTTTAAAAATGGGACCAACGATGACTGGTACAAATAGTCAGTTATTATCTCCATTTAACAAATGATAATACTTTTGAACTGAGAAGTTATGGGACTAATCCATACTTACAATAATGATATCTAACATCTATAGAGCTTAAAGCACTTTACATGCATTAACTAATTTGATCTGAATAACAGCAAGGATAGCTAACATTTATATAGCTCTTGAAGACTTGCAAAGCACTTTACAGATGCTATCTCACTGGATGCTAAAAACAAACCTAAGAAGTTCTATTCTCATCCATATTCTACAGATGAAGAAACTAAGGTCCATGTACTTAAGTGACTTGTCCAGGGTCACACAGCTAGTCAGTGTAGGAGGCAGGATTTTAATTCAAGTCTTCCTGACTTCAGGCCCAGTACTCTAAACACTCCTCCACCTAGAATTCATGAGATACATATTATTACTATGCCCATCTAACAGATAAGGGACCTGAAGCCCAGAAGGGTTAAATTATTGTGCATATGGCCATAGAGCTATTTGGATGGCTAGGTGGTGCCATGGTACAAAGAGTGCCAGGCTTAGAGTCAGGAAGACTCATCTTCCTGAATTCAAATCTGACCTCAGACACTTATTACCTGTGTGACCTTGGGAAAGTCACTTAACCCAACTTGCCTCAGTTTCCTCATCTTTAAAATGAACGAGAGAAGGAAATGGCAAACCACTCCAGTGTGCCAAGAAAGCCCTAAATGTGGTTACAAAGAGTTGGACACAACTGAACAACAACAAATAACAGCAAGAAAGCTTTTGACAAGTTGAGATTGGAATTCAGCTTCTCCACTCCAATCTACAGCAGCTGCATACTAAAGTGCTGGGTGGTGTCTCAGATGGCTTTTATGCACAGATCTCAAGATGCCAAGTTTAATATTGATTTCTATTCTTTCATTTCAAATCATAACTTAAAATGAGTATTTGAAAGAACAACTTGCTTGCAAGTTGGGGATGTAATTGATTACCTAGACTTTTATGTACTCATCCTCAAAATCTCACAACCCTTCTATGGGGAAAAAAGTCCTTTTGTATGAAACCCTTAATCTGGGAACATCACCTGTTTCAAAGTTTGGGGTGGCCTTCAGTGGATTTTCCCAAGGCTGATCCCCTTTGAGAGTCAATCTAATTCCTGTTAGCCCTTTGTTCTACACTGGCCCCAGAGGATTGCCTTTCTGTGTTAGTCTTAAGAAATTGTTTGCTCTACAAGTAAATAGTGCAGATGGCCTGCCTTGGGCCTGTCAGAGATGAGGCAATTTAGGAAATTTCGCACATTAATCAGATTAATTAGCCATGCAATCTTGGGCAAGTAAGTTTTCTTTGGTAGGCTGTGAGAGGACTGGATTGGATGTTCTCTGAGGCCCCGTTCCAGGCCTAACAGTTTGTGCTTCTCTGAACATTCAAGATGGAAAGGGCCTCAGGAATCATCTAGACCAACCCTCTCATTTTACAGATGAGAACACTGAGGGCCCAGAGTGGTTGTGCGACCAGCCGCAGGTCGCTAGTTAGCAGCACTGGCACAAGCAACAAGTCAGCTTTTCTGGCTTCTATTTTCAGCCTTTTTGGTCAGTCAGATACAATAAAGGAACAAAATAACTATTTTTAAAAAAATATCTATATGGGTGCCATTAAATACAGTGGAGCCTTATCTGTTTATTCAATTAATTTCAATTAAACAATCTTATATTGTGTCTAAACTATACAAGGGGCAGCTGAGTGGTACAGTGGATAATGTGGTGGGCCTGGAGTCAGGCAGACTCCTCTTTCCGAGTTCAAATCTAACTTCAGACACTTACTAGCTGTGTGACCCTGCAAAAGTCACTTGCCCCTGTTTGTCTCCATTTCCTCATCTACAAAAAGACCTGGAGAAGGAAAGAGCAAACCCAACCAGTATCTTTGCCAAGAAAAACCCAGGAACAGTATTGGCGTGCTATGGTCCATGAGGTCATAAAGAGTCAGACACTAATTAGCTGTGTGACCCAGGGCTGGTGAAGGAAAGGGCAACTCACTGCAGTATCTTTGTCTAGAAACCCCCAAATGGGATCATGGATAGTTGGGCATGATTGAATGGACTCAACAACAACAACAAATTAGCCATGGTGCTGAGTGAGGAACCAGTGATACCAACAAAACTGTAACAGTGCCTGGTCACAAAGATACATTCTAATAAATAAAAAGTTTTTTGAAAATTTATTTCAAGAAGGAGATTGCTAATAAACGTATTAGGAAAAAGTCAGGTCATCAGCTAAGGCCTCTGTAGAACGTGGCTTCCTATGAAAAGGGTCGCCTGAGATGGACTTTGATGGAAACTAGGGAATCTCCGGAATAGGGGTAAGGAGAGAGTGTTCCAGCCTTGGTGGGAATGGGGGTATGTGAGCTACTTGAGTAAAGATGCAGAGGTGTAGGGGGTAGGGGGGAGAGTGTGCAAAGACAACAGTAAAGTGGCCTGTTTGACAGGAAGAGAGTCCAAGAAAGGAAGAGCTATGAAATCAGATTAGAAAAGTGGATGGGAGTCAGTGTGAGGAAGGTTTGAGATGCCTGGCCAAGAAGATAATATTTGATTCTGCAGTCAGTAAAGAATAATTAAAGCTTTTTCCAGGGGGAGAGGGGAGACAGAGTATTAAATCTCAAATGTCAGGAGTAGTTTTGGGAAACTTATTTTCCAATAGGATTGTGAGATGATAGATTTATCTCTGGAAAGGATAGCAAATGTCCCTGAGGTCTTCATTTGTTAATTGAGGAAACTGAGTCCCAAATATGTGAACTGACTTGCCTGTAATCAGATAGAAAATGAAGGATTAAGACAGGATTCCAACCTACGTCCACTGACTTCAAATCTAGCGTTTTCCCTACTGCCAGACACTGAGTAGATTTGCAAACAAGCTCACTCTTTCCATGATCAGAACCCCAAAATTTGTTTACAAGAGAAAGGAACTTAGAAGAGGAAAAATCAGTCATGGAATGGGGAGAGAATCAATCCAGCTTCCTAGTTCTCACTCTGCCTTTGGAAGAGAAAGGAAAGGCCTGATTGAGCTCATTCATCATGCTGCTCCCTGTTTTTCCTTAATCAAACCCTGATTTTCTGCATTTCCCTACATAACGAATCCTTTTCATCTCTAAGGCTGCCTTGTCAAATTTACAAGTTACCTTTGTGCTGATCTCTACTTAATTTGAGAGGCGCCCTAGCAAGCACACCAGAGTTCTAGAAAATGTGTCAAGGGAGAGAATGTCTTATTAGTTCCCAGAAGCAAAAGTACTGTATTGATATCGGGGTGGCTGTGTGTGCCTGCAAGTGGAAAAATACTGTCCTAACATTGAAACAGGAGCAGAATGAAGATTTACAGGATGTAAGAGCTGAAGGCCTAGTTAGGGTGTCTAACTGTTTCTCTCTGATCCTCTGTCTCTCTGTCTAGCATCAATGGGTATTGATTTGCTAATGCCCTTAGGCATCTTTAGAGAAAGTTAGAGGCTGTCATTCTTTTATTGGCTGGGGTGGACTGAATGGGGAAGTTGGTTTCATTACATAGATCAAAATAGGAAGAGAAGGAAGGATATACGTGGGGAGAAAATATCTGAAATATCTGTTGTTGTTCAGTCATTTTCAGTCATGTTTAACTCTTCTTGACCCCTTTGGGGGTTTTCTTGGTAAAGATACTGGAGTGCTTTGCCATTTACTTGCCCATTTCATTTTATGGATGAGGAACTTAGGCAAACAGGGTCAATTATGTGGAATGTCAAGTACATGTCAGACAGTTAGCAAGTGTCTGAGGAGGGATTTGAACTCATGAAGACAAGTTCTGGATTCCTGATTTCAAGTCCAGTGCTTTCTCCACTGAACCACGTAGCTGCCCAGAATGTTGCTGCTGACCATTGTGTCCAACTCTTTGTGACTCCTTATGGGATTTTCTTGTTAAAACATACTGGAATGTTTTGACATTTCCTTCTCCATATCATTGTACAGATGAAAAACTAAGCAAACAGGAAAACAGGGTTAATTGCCTTGCCCAAGGTCACACTGTTAGTAAGTGTGTAAGGCCAGATTTGAATTCAGGAAGTTTGACTCCAGGCCCACCACACTATCCATTGTGCCACCTACCTACCTCAGAAACATCTATGTAGAGATAGATAGATAGACAGAGATGGGAAAAATGATTACTTCTCTCTTAATAACCAATTATTAATTGAGATTAAGGTTTTCCTCATTCAAAAATAAACCTCTGTATGTCATTGAGCCAGTCTCTGAAGGACATTGATGATAGAAGAGATTTCACAAAAACTGGAGGGACATATTTGTTGGGATCCGACCCAACTAGAAAAATTTACAAAAAAGAATCTAATCTGGATGAATTCAGTCCCATTATGTTCTACTCATGCTGGCTTGGATGGGGGCAGATCCCTTTCTCTGGCTTGCCAGAGGCAGGTTGATCTGGGTAGAGATTAGTAAGAATGACATAATTAAAGGCATCCCCAGCCCCTCACTAGAATAAACCCACCTCTCATTAAACAATGGTTCTCTCATGAATTGTTAACCAATCTACCTGTCCAGGACACCCACCCTTCCAAAGGCATATAAATTTTGATCGGTCTCCATGATTCCTCTTTGGTTTATGAGAGAAAACCAATGACCATTTTTATTAATTATCTGCTAGCCATACTTAATAAAATTGTTAATTACCCAGAAACTTTCACTTGAACTATTCATTTGTCACTTATATTTATATCATTTATATCTTTATCTCTGCATTGCATGCAGAGATTGAGAGAGATTATATATACATATATTTAAATAAAATGCATACATTAATTCATACATACATTTATACATATTTATACATTATATATGTGTGTATGTATATCTACACATTTATATACATGACTGTGTATGTATGATCTCTATAGATGGAAGAGTTAGAAATGCTACAGTGGGAAATTGCAAGTAGTTTGTCATGAACAAACATATTGTGTCTGCTCTTTGCTGAGCACTAGGTTAGGTGCTAGAACTTTGCCCTCAGTTTGGAACATAGCTAAAATGGTGGAACCGAAAAGGATCAACCCTGTCTACTGCTCCCTGCATGCAGACTGGGAAACTAAGTCCCAGAGAGATTAAGTAATTTGCCCATGGTCACACAGCTAGCTCCTCAGAGTCAGTAACACAAAAACACATACACACACTCACATTCATGCAAAAGGAAGTCAAAACAACGATTCATACACACACACACACACACACACACACACACACACACACACACACCATCCTCTCAGCCTGAATCTGGGAGAAATGAGTTGATTAATAATCCCTCACATTTCTGAAAGTACATTAGATTTCATAATCAGCAACACTTTGCTCATTTTAAAAAATATATCCTGTGAGGTAAGCAATACAATTATTATTATCCTCAATTAACAAGAAAGAAAACTAAAGCCTAGGGAAGTTAAAGGACTGCCTAAGGACTTTGTTCCCCCTTTAAGAAGTTCTAAAATGCTAAAATTGCGATGTGGATGGGCCACTAGAGGTAATCTAATCCAGCCCCCTGAGTGATCTAGCTAAGGGAACACAGAAAGTGAGAGGCAGAGCTAATTAATTTGAAGAGGGAATCAAATTGGTTTCTGATTGGATTAGTCAGTGGCAGGAATAATAATAATAATAATAGTTTCTATAAAGCTTTAAGGTTTGCAAAATACTTTCCATGAATTATCTCATTTGATACAACAACCCTATAAGGTAGGTGCGATATAATAGATAGTCCCCATTGTATGGATAAAGCAACTGAGAGTGATTTAGCCCAGGGCAAAGTTTACCCTGGAGAAGGAAATGGCAAACCTCCAGTATCTTTGCCACAAGCCCCAAATGGGATCAGGAAGACAGCAGCAACAGCAACAATTTACCCAGGGCTAGGAAGCCTCAGAGGCAAAGTCTGAGCTTAGATTTTCCTGATTGAGTCCAGCAGTCTTGCCACTATGCCAGCTCCCTGCTTGCTCCAACTGAAATGCCAATGCTTGCCTCTGAGGGTTCACTGTGTCCATCTTACCCTTTCAGAGGTACCCTGCCAGAGGGTTGATCTCCAGCACAGTGACCTAAAAGCACACTCTTTACTGCAGGGTCTTTCCTCTCCCTTTTCTCACCCTGAGCCCTCTAGCCACTGTGAAGTCTGTACAGATGAGCCCAGGCTGTGACTTGTAGCCACATTAATCATTGTACTGATGCTGCTCTCTAAGTGAACTAATCTGCTGTATGTATTAGCTTTTGCAGTGACAGAGCACTCTGGCAGCAGGGAAGCCAAGACCGTGGCACCATCCATCTTGGAAGCTATTGACAGTGAACATAGAACCATCTGGGCATCTCCTAAAAATGACATGAGGCTCTGTAAATGAGAGTGTATGATTCCGTTAGATGCCGATTATCGCCAGAGCTGGCGCGGAGTAATGAATGTGCAAGCTAAAGTTCCCAGATCAGATCCTATTTGCCCACAGCCCAGAGAGAGAATAACAACACATTCTGAGCATCCCAGAGTCATCCATCAGCCAGCCCAACACCTGTATAGGAGCCCATCAGTGCATGTCGTCTTTGATTGTGACTTCGTGTGTCAGAGAAATTCCCATCGAAAAGAACTGCTTGATGAAAAATCTGTGGCAATTTTTTTTGACCCCTTGGGTGATAAAAACAAACATTTGCAGAGTACTTGAGCTTGGCCTCCCCTTGCAGTTGGATGTAGAATGGATATTACAGGTAGAAACAGCTTTATTGGACTGTCCATAAGGAGCAAAAGATTGGTAGACACTATGCCCAGACAGTAAAATGACCTTCCCCCTGCCCCTGGAAGGAGATTACAGATTAAGCATAGAGCATGGTATCATTTTGCAATGAAAAGATCTCTGGATTTGGATTTGGAATTCTGAATTTGGAATTGGATTGGAATATTGGGCTCAGATTTTTACCTCTGCCACCTCCTGAATGTGCAACCTAGAACCAGGCACTTCACATTTCTGGGTCTCAGTTTCCTTATTGGTAAAATAAGGAAATTGACTAAATGACCTTTGACAAAACGGCGTCCTCTGGATTGTTTCCTCCTCTATAAGATCAAGGGTTCGCCCCCAAATTGCTTTTGTGTTCCCTTCTCGCTCTAGACCTGTGATCTTCCTTTTCTTCCAAAGTAAGATTAACTCAAAAGTTTTCATGTACTTCTAAACTCCCCATATTACTTCAGCCCAAGTATCAGCATCATCACCATCAATGACCAAATCAATAAGTAAAATGTATACATGATTGTCAGCCTGATATAGTGCATCAGGAATAAGGAAGATCTGGGTTCAAGTGTCACCTCTTATATATCCTGACTGTGTGACTGTAGGGGAGTCACTTGTCACTTTAATGTCCCAGACAATGGTCTAGGATAGCTAGATAGCATAGTGGATAGAATGCATGTGCTGGAATCAGGAAGTTCTGAGTTCAGATTTGGCCTCAGACACTTACTAGCTCTGTGGCTCAGGGCAAGTCACTTAATTTCTCTTTGCCTCCGTTTCCCGATATGTAAAATGGGGATCAAAGCACCTACCTTGCAGGATTGTTGTGCATGACACATAGTAGGGATTGTATAAATGCTTATTATTTTTTCTTTTCTCTTCTCCTGCTTTTCCTCCCTACTATGTTGCGGAGAAAATGATGATTTAGGTTGGCAAAGACAGCTCTTCACCGGGAGCTGCCTATACCTCTTAAATCACAAGTCCAAACAAAATGAAAAAAAAATACATGCATGCACATACAATACTTTAAGGTTTTTTTAAGAACTTCACATCCATTATTTCATTCATCCCTCCTAACAACATTAGGTAGGTAAGATTATCTCTATTTTACAGATGGGGAAATTGAAGCTAAGAAGACATAACAAAGGTCACAATAACAAGAAGTATCTGAGGTGGAACTGAGACTCAGATCTTCCTAACTACAAGTCCAGTTCTCAACTAACATTTATTAAGCACCTTTTATACCAGTCATCTAATATTTATTAACTACCTAATATATAGCAGGAACTGTACCAACTATGGAATTACTTCATATCAAGAAGAGAGGGTGGGTCAGCTAGGTGGCACAGTGGATAAAGCACAGTGGATAAAGCACTGGATTCAGGAGGACTGGAGTTCAAATCCAGCCTCAGACACTTGATACTTACTAGTGCTGTGTGACCTTGGCCAAGTCACTTGACTCTCATTCTCCCACAAAAAGAAGAAGAAAGAAGAAAGAAGAAAGAAGAAGAAGAAGAAGAAGAAGAAGAAGAAGAAGAAGAAGAAGAAGAAGAAGAAGAAGAAGAAGAGGGGAGAGTGGGAGATGTTTTGTGATGTTTATAGTACCTGCAGTAATACCAATCCATAACTGAGATAAGATGCAGGTGACTGGTTGCCTACTGTGGATTCATTCTGCACCCTTCATCCACTCACCAATGTATGGAAGACTTTTGCGAGGGGGGAGTAGATATAGGATGAGGGGACAAAGGATAGAGGGGCTGAAGGTAAACTATTCCCTAAGACCACATTCACTTTTTTTGGCTTCCAGATCATAATATTTTATTGGTACTGGGTTTTCAGTTTTTATTACCTCCAGATAATAGTCACACAATTGTTTGAGAAGAATGACATCAATTTTACTGAGATTTTTATTTTGGGGACCCAAGTTTGGGACTTAACATTTGTTCCTGTTCATTTTCTTCTCAAGAAATTCAGGCTGCCATCTTGACAGTGAGGATCCTTTTGGATCCCAATTTTGCAATCATTCTCTCTTGCCCCTCCTCAGCTGTGAGTGTCTCCCTTCTAAAATTATGGACACATACAGAGAAATATAAGATGGTCTAGATTTGTATTGCAAATATATTAATCATATCATATTTTGTGTACACATGCATTATACATACACACACATGTATATGTATATATAAACATAGATGCATACACATCAATACATACATGCATATACTCACATTCATTTTATTTTCCCCTATGGAATGTATGTTCTTTAACGGTGAAGTTTTATTCTTTTGTATTTTTATCCACAACATGCTTAGTACTGTTCTTGACTGCTTGACACATGGCAGGTGCTAAGTAAATGTGTGTGGATTTATGGAAACTATGTATTAACTATCCCTCATATACTTGTGGTATCTGAAAATTTTCTAAATATGAATGAATGAATACAAGGAATGCATGAACATTATGGTTTTTAATTTTTAAAAAATTATGTATTCATTTCAATTTTTCTCAATATATGTAAGGACATTTTTTTAGTTCTAAATTTTTTTCTCCCACCATCCTTTCCTTACCCCCTCCCAAAGCCAGTAAGTAATTTCATATAGGTTATACATTACAATCATGTTAAAATATTTCTACATTAATCAGAACAAAAGGGGAAAAAAGCAAGAAAATATTAACAAGAACAATAACAAAAAAGCAACATCAAAAGTCAAAATACTATTCTTCAGTCCGCATTTGGACTCCATAGTTCTTTTTTTGAATGTGGAGAGCATTTTCCACCATAAGTCTTTTGGCATTGTCTTGGATCATTGCATTGATGAGAAGAGCCAAGTGCATCACAGTTGATCATCACAAAATGTTGTTGATACTCTGTACAATGTTCTCTTGGTTCTGCTCATTCCACTCAGCATCAATTCATGTAAGTCTTTCTAGGTTTTTCTGAAATCCATCTGCTTATCATTTCTTACAGCACAATAGTGTTCCATTACATTCATATGCCACAGCTTGTTCAGCCATGAATGAATATTATCAGTGAATGAAGTACTTCATTTTAAATTTGCCTTGTCATTTACAAAAGCTAAATTAATTTACAAAAATATCGAACATAACCGGGTGAAGGACAGAGCTATGGGGTACTCTACTAGAACATGCTTTTCAGGTTAATCTCATTCCAATAATCAACATACTATGTTATTGTTTTTCAGTCGCCTTCAGTAGTGACCAACTCTCCCTGACCCCATTTGGGGTTTTCTTGGCAATGATACTAGGGCGGTTTGCTATTTCATTTTCCAGTTCATTTTACAGACAAGGAAGCTGAGGCAAACGGTGAAGTGACTTGCTCAGGGTCATACAGCTACTAAGTGTCTGAGGCCAGATTTGAATTCTAAGCCCAGTACTCCATCTATTATGCCACCTAGCTTTAGGGTGTGGTAATTTAACCCATTATGATCTAATTAATTGTACTGTCATCCAGCCCACAACTCTTGTCTTTTCTATAAGGATATCTTTGAGATCAAAGTATAATCTGTCTATGGCATTACCCACATCTACCAATGTATGGTATCCTGTCTCATGCATGAATAATAATCTCCTAGTCCCTAGAAATGTTTAGTCAGAATCTGAAAGACAACCTCTCATGGACACTGTAGCAACAATTATCGATGGGGCATTTTTTGTCATTTTGGTCTCTTAAGATTCTATCACTGCCACAAAGCACACAATAGCTTTCTCAAAGTTTACGGTTCCCTCCCCCATTGTTTCTTTTCTTTAACTTTTAATTTTTTCTAACAATGACTACAGCAGATGTCAAAGGTGGCATTTATAAAGCTGTAACTTTGAACACCAATTCCTTATGCCTCATTTCTCACTTCCACACTGGGCCGCCTGGTGTTTTGATGAATTTAACAATTTAAAAAATATTAATACAGTAACTTCAAATGGCATGTTTTCCATCTACAGAGGCACACACACTGTCTTATGAGTGATAATGAATCCTATGTGATCTAACTAGCAAATTTTACATGGCATTCGAAGTGAAGTTGGAGCGTTACATTTTATTTTTAAATCCTACATTCAGTTTCGAAGAGCCTGATCCAAATAAGCAGATGATGGCTCCCATTTCCAATCGCACATCTTTTGGAACAGACAGTTCCTGTCGATTTCTGATGGAAGGCAAAGAATGGGTAGAATTGAAAGCCTCTGATTTTATGGACTAGGGTAGGAAGGGGCCCACTTGAGAATGGTAGTTCTATTCAGTGTCTGGCCCAAATATTTTCACATTACTGATTTCCAACATAGTGCCTAGATGGGGCAGTAAGTCTAAAAGTGTGCAAAATGAGACAATGATTAGGCCCTGAAGTGGAGAAGAACAATTAGGAAAGATACAAATCAAGAATTGGTTTATGCAGTGAAAAAGAAGAATTTCTCAGTTTCAGTTTGACCCTCCCTGTTTTATTAAATGTGAGTGATTGCAATGGAATACAAAATATATGAAATCCGAAGTTGCTTAAAATAGCAATCAATAGTTTGGAACCATCATCAGTTTATGTAGTATACAGGTTGGCACATTGATCTCAGAGGCATGTGACTATGGTTTTGAATCTGGCTTGTGGAAGTTTTGAATTTTGGCAGCTAGGTAGCATTTTGGATAGAGGGATAAACTTAGAATCCTGAAGACTAGAGTTCAAATTTTGCCTCAAAAACTTAGTCCTCTGTTACCATGAGTAAAATGACTGAATTTCAGGAAGCCTCATGTGAAAATTCTGCCTCAGAAATTTATTATGTGTCTCCGGATTATCACTAATCTCTGTGCCTCGGTTTCTCATCTATAAAATGGGCATGACAATAGTAGCCATCTCAAGAGATTAATGTGATGATCATATAAGATAATATAAACAAAGATATTGGCAAACTTTAAAACACTGTGGAAATGTTTGTGGTCATTATTGTTTCAAGAATTAATAACAGTCAGTTTCTTCACCAGGGTTGTTAGTGTTATAGAACCAAGGAATTGTGTGTACAGAGTATACTTGATTTTGAGTCCACCATTTGACAAAGGATCTCATGACATACTAGGAAGCTCAATAAAGAGAAAGGGCCTTGATTATAATTGAGTGGGTTAGGAACTGGTTAACTGACCAGATGGAAAGGGTGTTGATCAATGAATCAGTGTCAGCCTGGAGAGACATCTCTGGTGGCATGCCATATGGCTCTGTCCTTGGCTTGGCTTCATTTAACATATCAGTGACTTCGTTGAAGGCATTGAGGGAATTCTTATCAAAGCTACGAGTTGCACAAACCTGTTGGGTGACAAAATCAGGATCCTGGATGGGTTAGAAGAGCAGAATACAGCTAATGAAATTAAATCCAGCTGAATTTGATGTAATAACATTAATAATTAAAATAAAGACCTACCTATAGATTTTAAAATAAAATAAACTGTTTATGTAAAGGATCAGGAAGACCTAGCTAGAAAAAAAGTGATTGGAAAAAGATACCTGGGGGTCTTAGTGGACTATAAGTTCAGAATGATTCAGTCATGTAATGTAATAGTTAAAACATTGAATGTGTTCTTATTGTCCAGAATGAAAGAGGTAATAGTAACTCTTAGTCCAACTGCATCTGGGACTTCTATTTTTTTTTTTGCAGGGCAATGAGGGTTAAGTGACTTGTCCAGTGTTACACAGCTATGGGACTTCTATTTTTATGTTTTTATCACCAGGCCCCACAGCATTATGTTTGGCCCATAGTAGGTACTTTGTAAATTATTATTGCCTAACTGTTGGATTTGGAGTATGTCATTAAAGCAGTCATATAAAAGCAGGAAGGGAACAGAGTTAAGGGAGCAGGAATGTTCTGACCTGAATTGGGCTCAGGTCACAGTGCTTAGGATGGAAAGAGTGCATCTTCTTTCATATGTACAATTAATTAAATTCAAATCATCAGTTAATAGATTTTCATGAGCATATGCAATATACCTAGGCACTATTTGATATATACAATATGTATGGGGCAAAAGCACCACTCATAAGGAATGTGTATGAAGTCCCTTCCAACTCTCAGTGTCTGATCCTTTGAAGCTACAATCCAGGGAACAGTCAGAGTATAATTCCTGGATTCCCTGATTGTTCTTCCCTGTCTTCCCTGCCTGGCTGTCACTGGTGCTATCTTTAAGATGAGTGTTCCCTTTGTTATCAGGAATCTCTTGATTATTCCAAAATACCATCCCTAGAGTACTTGGGGACCTAAGAGTTAAGTCATCTGTAGGACAGCATTTTTTTTCTTCCCAAATAAAACACCTAATTAGATTTTAGAAGTGGAAGAAAAGTTGACCTCATGCTTTTTTTTCAATAATAAAACATGCATTTGTAAATGAGATTCTTAGATGCTTCACAGTCACCTAACTATAACTGGAAAGAGCCTTACTTGGAGTTTTCATTCTAAGTTGAATGTGTCCCATGATATAAAACAAATGGAATATTCTGACATAAAAGCAAATTGGATCAGAAAATAGATAGTGAATTGCATTTTCAAGATGATGAACTCTTTGCACAAAGGTTTGCAAGACAGAAGGGCTGCAGCTGAGAAAGGATTCTCAGTTATATATGCATCGAGGGTTCATCTTCACACACTGCTATCATGTCCCTCATAGGGCTCCTGGTGGGGTGGGAGAGAATTCAGTTCCATTTTATTCAACTATCATTTATTAAGTGCCTTCTGCTAGCCCAATATTGGGGACTGTGAAATATAAAAGACAGAATGAGGCACAGTATCTGCCCTGTTGAAGTTGGAGCTTAAGGATTTATAGGGGTACGTGTTAGTGAAACAAACAAACAAACAGAGAATACAAAAGAGAGTGCAGAAAGTGTAGACCCATCTAGACTATAAATATTCAGACAGTAGATAGGGGATGGATATGTCATTTTGAAGGTATAGAGAACTTCCAGTTGAGAAAACTCCTATAAATGCTGATAAACATCCCCTTTACAACTATGGTCTTTAACAGCTGCCTAGAATGCCGAGAGTTTGTGATTTTCCAAGAGTCAAATAGCCTACAAGTGTCAAAGAAAGGACCTAAACTTAGTTCTCACCTTAGCTCTCTTCACAATACCATGCTGACTCTCATGTTCATGTACACAGGAGGACAAATGTCAAACTAGGTTTCTGGCATGGGTATATTTCAGCTATGAAAAAAACGTGGAGGAACCGCTCTGCCCTGGAGGTATGGAAAGCTAGCTTTAAAAGGTGAGAAGGGAAAAAGCTGGTAATCATTGTCTCCAAATTAGCTGTTTGGCCATGGCTATTTAGTTCCATGGAGTAATGTGGAACCTAGACTCAAAAAGACCTAAACTGAAATCTGTCCTTAGATATTAACAAACTGTGTGACCATGGGTAAGTCACTTAACCTCTAGCGATTATAAATAGTTCTTGAAATGAAAGGTTCTCAAACTGGGATCTGTGAACTTTTTAATGATATAGATACATATGGAGTTAGAGATGCAGATATAGGTATAGGTGCAGATATATGTCCAGACACACTCATGCATGTGTGTATATACATATACAATACATACATATATACACATACATATGCATACACATAATCAAGGCATATACACAAACACATATGCATAGATGTTTACATCTGTGCATACATATATGCATGTGCATGTATATATTTAGACATCAATGTATGTTTATGTATATGTGCATACATACATATGTGTATATGCGTACAATCACTTTATATACAAACACATATGTATATTGTATGTATTTACATGCATGTATGCATATACACACATGCATACATACAATCTATCTCCAAGGATTCCCCTTCATTAGCTGTGAGGGTGGTAATGATAATATCTCTATCTTTATATTAGAAAAAATGAAGCAGCATCAGAAAGGTAGCCTTTTGTATATGTATACCCAAGGTCATTGTTGTTGTTGTTTGTCCTTCATTCTCAAAGAGGACCATAACATCGAGATGATGTCATGACTTGCACTGAATAGGATTTAAGTGAGGGAGGGTTGTGGAAGGTCACCAACCTCACTCTTTCCTCCAGAGCCATCTGGATCCAGTGGCAAGACTATAGACATAGATAGACAGAGATAGAGATAGAGATAGAGATGGAGACGGAGACGGAGACGGAGACGGAGACGGAGACGGAGACGGAGACGGAGACAGAGACAGAGATAGAGATAGAGATAGAGATAGAGATAGAGATAGAGACAGAGATAGGTATGGATATCGATACAGATACAGACATGGATACAGGTGTGAATATGGACATGGATATGGATAGAGATGTGGATATGGATGTGGATATGGTTCTGGATATAGATAAAGATAATACAGCTATATCAGGGCAACTGGAAATGGCCCTGGATGTTTAAGGCAATTGAGGTCAAGTGATTTTCACAGGGTTACACAGCTAGTGAGTGTCTGAGGTGAGATTTGAAATCAGGTCCTTCTGACTTCAGGGCCAGCATCCTATCATGACCATGATGGTGATGACGATGATGATAACCATATAGGGATCTTTAGAGAATGATAACTATATTTCAGTATAATGTATTTTGTAATTCTATGAATTTACTTTGATGCATTCCAAAGTATTATTCTAAAAAATGTGTCATAGGCTTCATGAGACTGGAAAGGGGAGTATGGCACATGCAGAAATGGTTAAGCATCTTTGCTCTAAGACCATGGTGTTGCAAAACAGATACTAACCTGCATTGGGAGAGGCAGTTTCCCCAGGAATTCCCCTTACTAATGAAATCCTAGGTCTAGTTACTAAGCCTTCAATTATTATTTTTAAGATCTGAGCTAGAAGAAGATCCTAGAAGACGCCTAATTCAACTCCATTTTTCAGATGAGCAAACTGAGGCCAATCAAAACAAAATGACAGGCTCAAGGTCATACAGCTAGTTAGCTCCAGACCTGGGAAACAGGCTTAGTTAAAATCCTGCCTGTGGTTTTCTTTGCAACCCTCTCCTTGTAAATAATATTCTGATTGCTTGCCAAAGCGTGCAATGACTCTTAACACATGTCCTCATGCAGCTAAATTGGTTCTCGAGCTTGCCATTGGAGGGGCAGGTTTTTGGTTTGGGGTGGTGATGGTTCCTCCCCCAGAGAGGTGTAATTAATCTGCTTTTCTCCCAGGCCTCTCAGAGAGGGAGAATTGGCTCCCCAGACCAGCCCGAGCATTAAGTAATATATTCAAGGAGGTTGTCTTTGTAAAAAAAAGTTGCATATATAAGTCTCATGAATCAATATGAGAAAATAAAATTCTAATTCGACCTGGCATAATATATTTCAAATGCCTTTCAGAAAGAATTCCACCCTGGGTAGTGTTATGATGCTCTCAAAATGCTTTAACCATATAGCTCAGGGTAAGGGCTTAATTACAGGAATATCGTTGCATGCAGCTGCAGATCATGGCTTTGTTAGTGACTAATGGCTTGGTACTGTTCCAGAACATAGGCTGAAGCTGATATTTCATAGTTTGTGTGATTATTTTGGACCAAAGAAAGTTGATGAATAGATCAGATTGTTATGCCATGAATGAAAATATAACATTGACCAGGTTGCTGATCCCTGGGGAAACTGGTAAATGGGTAGCTAGAGCATTTGGGGGGGGGGCAATGAGGGTTAAATGACTTGCCCAGGGTCACACAGCTAGTAAGTGTCAAGTGTCTGAGGCAAGATTTGAACTCAGGTTCTACTGAATCCAGGACTGGTGCTTTATCCACCGTACCACCTAGCTGACCCTAGCTAGAGCATTTTAACCATCAGCTGCACTTATTATGCTAAGGTCATGAGAATAATGCTCCACCTTCCTAGTAAGATCAGAACTGAGAGTCCATGTGGGAAGAGACAACCCAGTAATAGAAACATAGAAAGAAAGCTTCTGTCTATATGTGTTCAATATTATGGAGTGAATAACACATGCTTCTAATTCCAGATGGACACAATAGGAAGCTTTCATTGGGCCAAAGGCACGAGATTTCAAAGGGAATGCTTTGTAATGAATTCTTGGTTGATGTTAAAAATATATTTTCTTGGTTTGTCTATTATACTTGGCTTTCATATGGAAACATTATTCTCTCTTTCTTTTGAAGATCACTTGTAATAGAAAATGAATATATGTAAGTTAATATGAATACTTCATATTCATGCAATACTTTGGAATTTACCAAGGGCTTCCCTTCACAGCTATGGAAAGGTGATAATGGAAATATTGCTATCTTTATTCTACAAATAATGAAACGGCATCAGAAAGGTAGCCTTTTGTGTATGTATACCCAGGGCGAAGGGGCAGTGGATAGAGTGTTGGACCTGGAGTCAAGAGGACCTGATTTCAAATCTTATCCCAGAGACTTACTAGTTGTGTGACCCTGGGCAAGTCACCTAATCCCAGTTGTCTTAAATATCTGGGGCCATGTCCAGTCATCCTGATATATATCTTGCCACTGGACCCTGATGGCTCTGGAGGAGAGAGTGAGGTTGGTGATCTTGCAACCTCACTTAAATCCAAGTTAGTGCAAGTCATGGCATCACTCTGATGTTATGGTCCCATTTTATTTGAACCAAGGACAAACAACAAAAACCCAGGGCCCTAATACTATTGTTGTTGTTGTTGTTCTTGAGTGTGAAATGATAAATGACATTTATAATTATAATTATTATTATTATTATTTAAGATTTCTATCTTACTATGTTCTAGGTACTATGCCAAGCTCTTTTTAATTATTATCTCATTTGATCCAGCAACCCTGAGAGAAAGGAGCTATTTTTATCCCCGTTTAACAGATAAGGAAACTGAAATGGTCAAAAATAAAGTGACTTGCCCAGTGTCAGACAGCTAATAAGTCTCTGAGTTCAGATTTAATCTCAAGTCTTCCTGACTCTAGGCCCAGGATTTTAACCACTAAACCATCCATATTCCCCTAATTTCCCTGTTTTACTCTACTTCCCTACATGTGAAATACCTTTGTCTGCATGCTTCATTTCCTTTGTGACCATCACTGTGACTTCACTAGAACATTATATTTTGGTTTCATGATAGCAAATGGATAAGTATAATCAATTTATCATTTGCATTCACTTATGCATAGTTGTTTTTTCTTGCAAAAATTGTAGGGTTCATTCTACTCTTTATAGATCTCTCCTGTGAGATTTAAAATTGGATATTAGATCATAAATCTCCCCTCTTTAACCTTTCCCTTAATTTATCTCCCAGACTAGTAAATGGAAGAAGCTTCTGGTTTTCTAGTTAGAGTTTTATTGTATGGTAGTTACCAGGTGATGTTGATTAGAGGGATAGAAAAGTAGAAATACAATACAAATCGTCTTAAGTCTAAGCTTAGTCTATATTCCGTATAAAACTCACCAAAAGCCCAAGGCCACCTTTGGGGAGAGAGAGAGAGACCGTGTCAAGCGCGTGCTGCTGCTAACCACGATCCAGGCCGAGTCGAACTCCAGTCAGCGTCTGTGCAGCCCAGTCAGGAGACCAGCAGAGCAGGAAAAAGCTCCCACTTCCGTTCTCTCCTTGCCTTTTAAGCTCACACCCCGGAAGTCGAGTGCGCAGCAGGCGGACTGGCATGCATAGCTCATGCTGTTGGTCTCCTCCCCGAAAGGGTGGTCCTTCAAAAACTGGCGTCTTTCAGTTATCCTAACCGACTGTTTAAAACTTTCATTATTTTTTCCACACTCCTCAATCTTCCACTTTACTCATTCCTATATGTATCATATTAACCCAAATTCTAGAGTTAATCTGAGAATATTGTTTTTGTTGTTATTGTTATTGTTGTTTTGTGGGGCAATGAGTGTTAAGTGACTTGCCCAGGGTCACACAGCTTTAATAGTTTCTTATTGATTAGTTAAAAAGGTAACTTCTTTCTCCATTAAGTGGTTGTTTCAAACTTCCACCCCAGTTCATAAAAATATAATTTTTAATGAGGTGGAAACAGTTTCCTTATTGAATTTACATATATAATATATACATAGAAACATATTTATATATGCATACATATATGCATATGTGTACATAGACATATTAGTTAACTTAATCTCATATTATTGAATAACTAAATTATTAAACATGCAATTTATTTATAAATTAATTCAATAATAATGACATATACAATTATCTACAATATTATGGCTATGATGAACATCCCAGACAGCTTCAATTTAAACTCTCACTAAAATATCAGATGAATTTTCAATATTCAATTCAGTCAAGATACAATTAACATATATTAATAATCTTCACATTTCTCTTCAAAATGAATTAACTGTAGAATCATAGGAAATTTTATTTGTCTTTCTTCTGTCCTTTCTATTCAATCATTATAAATAACTCCAGTTTCTTAAGAATTGCATTGTAATCTGCATTTCCTCATGATTCTTCATAGAATTTTCATGTTCTTTCTGTAGAAAAGAAGGGTTTCACTTCTCCAAAAAAATGTTTTCCTCTCTTCATTATTTTTATCTTCTCCACAGATTCCTTGTAGATTTTCATAGATCATTATTGCCCCAAACACCCTCTCCCTGACTTCATAGAGAAGTACCCAACATAAAGACACCATGATCACTTCAAACTTGTCTTTTCTACAATATTCCATTTGACTCTTAAAGATAAAATAACAGCACTGATAATTAATAGCCAATAAACTTTTATTAAGCACCTATTATGTACCTGCTTCTATACTAGGCCTAGAGGTGGGTGAGAAAAGAAGAGGAACACACAAAAAAGGGAAAAGGCTGCCTTCTCTCAAGTAACATAATCAAATGGTGGAGAAAACCTGTAAACAGCTATATATCAACAAGATATATACAGGATAAATTAGAGGTAATCAATAGAGGGAAGGCACTACAACTAGGAGTGAATGGTAAAGACTTTCTGTATGAGATGATGTGATGTTTAAAATCTAATGTGTAATCAATCACCTGCCCCCTGCCCTGCAACACCCCCCCCCCCCAGTGTGGTGGGGGAGATTAAATTCAGTAACAGTTTAGGCTTTTGTATTTATTAAAGTGTATTAGAAGTAAGTAAAGAGAGGGTGAGAACAGATCTCTTAAAGAATGGAAAAACCTAGCTCAGATCTATGTGGGATAGACAGAGAGAAAAGCCACATTCCCCTAGCAGCCCATGCTTCCAAAGAGAACACGTGAAGTTCAGAAAGTTAAGAGATCTATCTACCATGCCTGTTTCTCCTGCTGCCACAAGTTTGTCCCACCAACCAAAAAAACCAGTTTCTTAGTCCATTCAAGTGGAAGCTTCCTGTGGGACCAGAAGAGGGGCAGTCCCCACATGCAGCTCCAAGCTAATTGGATGGACATGACTTACAGGCTGTCTATGAATAGATGTAACTTCTAGATGCCGAGCAACTTACAGATGCTAGTCACATGCTTTCTTTTCAGGGGAGGCATCACCCTGGTTCTCACAATGCCTTTCTCAGCAGGGGATGCCACCCTGATTTTCACACAAAAATTTTAAAGAATGTTTCAATTTTTATTTTTATTATATTTTTCATGTGTAACAACTGGACAATAATTGTAAAATCTCTAAAAGATTCTGAATTTCCTTTGACATGTTTTATAGAAGTCTCATTGTTTGATTTGGTTATTGGCAAAGATATTTAAAGTTTTGTTAAGATCAGTTTTGTAGGAAACTTTCCAGCTGATTACTAGTATCTGAAATACCTGAAAGACTTTACAATCACACCCAAAACTCTACAGCTGAGACTCGTTATTCGATCATCAGCATCCACACCTGAAAGTCTTTCATTCCACAACTACTCCAAGAGTACATCCCAAGAATGATCTGAGAAAAGACTTCCAGAGACTGAAATAGACATTTTCCTGTTTTCCTTTTCCCCATTGCATAGACTGTTTATAATGTCCACTTACTAAAGGGAAATGTCCCCTTTAATTTTTCTGTTTGTAATGTTTACCTGCTAAAAGGGAGTGCCCCCATTTAGCCTCTGTTAATGTGTCACTCAATTTTTTCTCTCTTTTCATTCTCTTTTCTTTGTTAGTCATAAATATTTGTAATGTTATGGCTTCATGCAAGGAAATGATGTTTCTTCATGAAGCACAGGGGGTAGTGTGAGAATCAGGGTGCCACCCCCTGCTGAGAAAGACACCCCCTGAAAATAAAGCTTTGGGGGGCAGCTAGGTGGAGGAGTGGATAAAGCACCAGTCCTGGATTCAGGAGTACCTGAGTTCAAATCTGGCCTCAGACACTTGACACTTACTATCTGTGTGACTCTGGGCAAGTCACTTAACCCCAATTGCCCCACAAAAAAACAAAAAAACAAAAACTTGTGACTAGCGTCTGGAAGCTGCTTGGCATCCAGAAGTTACATCTATTCATAGACAGCCTGTAGGTCATGTCAATCCATGGAGCAAGCCAATTATCTTCAAGCTGTGTGTGGGAACCACCCCTCTTCTGGTCCCGCAGGAAGCTTCCACTCAAGCAGACTGAGAAACTGGTTTTTTGTTGTTGTTGTTGTTGTTGTTGTTGTTGTTTTTGGTTGCAGGACAAGCTTGTGGTGGCAGGAGAAGTGGGCAGGGTAGACAGATATCCTTACTTTCTGAACTTCATTTTCTCTTTAGAAGCATGGGCTGCTAGGTAAAGATGGGTTTTCTCTCTATCCCAAATAGATATGAGCTAGGTTTTTCCATTCTTTAAGAGATCTGTTTTTACCCTCTCTCTTCATTAACTTCTTTTTTGTTGTTGTTGTTGTTTTTTAACTTTTTTTTTGTTTGTGTTTTTTTTTTGGCGGGGCAATGGGGGTTAAGTGACTTTCCCAGGGTCACACAGCTAGTAAGTGTTAAGTGTCTGAGGCCGAATTTGAACTCAGGTCCTCCTGAATCCAGGGCTGGTGCTCTATACACTGTGCCACCTAGCTGCCCCTCACTAACTTCTAATACACTTTAATAAATACTTAAAAGCCTAAACTGTTAGCGAATTTATCAGTAAATCTTAGCCAATCCACCCCTAAAAAAACTGGGTGGGACGGGCAATCACAGATTAGATTTTGAACATCACAATGAGATTTTATCTGGGATGGGACTTAAAGCTGTGAAGTCAAGAAGTGAAGATGAGTCAGAAGAGAGTTTCATGAATGGGTGACAGTGAAAAACTTACTAAAACAAATGCTTCACTGATATATCTACTTCTTGTCTCCACTAGAATATCAAGCTCTTTGACAATATAGATAATTTAATTCTTATTATTTATATCCTTAGCATCCAGCAGAGTGCCTGACAATAAATGTTTGTTGATTACTTACTTTTGATACATCAGTAGGTAAATCATTTTCCATGGTGGTGAGAAGGGGAGATAGGGCCAATCCCCAATAGTTGTTTTTTTTTTTCTAACAAAGTTATGATTTGCCAAACTGGCCATTATATAAAAGAGTTGAAAATAATAATAGCCATTCATTTGTATGATGTTTTATGGCTTAGAAATAACTCTATTCACAAGGCTCAGTAGTGTGTACTTCACAGTTATTGTGAGGATCAAATGAGACAGCATATATAGAAGGCTTTATGAGCTTTAAAGCATTGAATAAATGGGAACCTCATGCTCAGTATTAAAGATCTGATGAAGTTAGTAAGACAAATATCATTACACTCAATTTTATTTTATTTAAAAAACAAAATTACTGAGGCTGGAGTAAGTTAACGGAACTTGTCTGATATCATACAACTTGAGCAGGGCAGAGACAGGTTATAGAATAAAGAATTCTTGTTCTAAGACCTCAGTAATCTTTCCACTATAGCACTTTGCTTTTTCAACATGAAATCAAGCCAACTTTCTGACAGTCATTTCATTTAAATTAGTTAATGCAAATACATGAAGAAAGCTAAGTGTTGAATCTTAAAAAAAAGACTCCACCATCTTTGAGCAACCAATATTGAAAACTCAATTAAGTTTTCATTCTTAAGTCTATTGATGCTCCCGCTCTGAAATATATCCTTTTTAAAAAATTAAATCCTCAGAGACAATTAATTTGGTAATTACATTGTGGAGAATTGCTGTGCAAATCTCACACAAGCTAATTCTGGGCAGAGCTTAAAATTCCTTTTCCATCAATCAGTTTCAGTGCTTTTCCACTCCTGTAAGGTCATAATTCTGGAAAACAAGGAGTTAGCATTACTCCTTAGTGGGCATGAGAGCATATTTATTCTAGGCAGTGGTCTTCTGATATGTTCACCATATAGCATCTTCCTGCTGCAGAAAGAGGTGTCAGAATGACATGTTTTCCTCTCCACGTAAGGGAGTGTCTGTGTGCAGTAAATCCACATTATACCCTTTAACTGGGTGAACTAGAGGCCTCAGGAATGTCCTAGAAGAACAGAAGGGAAGAGATCATAGAATCATAGAGTATGAGTGCTGGATTGGACCTCACTGGACAGCTGGTCCAATCCACACCTGAAAAAAAGCATTCTTAATTACAACACATGAAGAACATGTGGTTACCCATCCTCTGCTTGAAGACATCCAAGAAGAATTCCCTACTATCCAAGGGAGCCTATGCGACCTTGGTGCAGCTCAGTTTTTAGGGAGTCTTTCCTGACATCAAGCCTAAATTTGCTTCTTGACAATTTTCCCCTCTCTGGCTTCTGGCCTCTGGGACCAAGCACACACATCTAATCCTATGCCAATCTTTCAAGTTCCTGAAAACAGCCAGCCTGTCCTTTGCCCTAAGTCCTCATTATACAATATGCCCAATTGCTCTAACTAATCATCCTATGACATGGACTCAAACATTTCACCATCTTGGTTGTCAACCTCTAGATGCTGTCCATTTTATCAACTCCTTCCTAAAATGTGGCTTCCAGACTTGGTCCCAATTGGCTACATGTGGTCCCATCAGGGCAAGTTACAATAATATGATCCCCTCCATATTCCAGGAAGCTATGTATCTTAATGTGACCAAAGTTCACATTGTTTTTGATTGCCTTATTACATTGTTGACGCATGTTGGACTGGTGGTCTGCCAATTCCCCCAGATCATTTTCTGTCCAACAGTTATCTAAACCTGACCCGGTCAGTATGTCAGTGTATTTTTTAACTTTAAATTTCATCATATTGCTTTTTGCCAATGGTATGCTCTGTCAACACCTGTTTGGATCCTGAGTCTTAGGGTGGAACATGTGAGTGGAGAACAGAAAGACTGAACTTGTCATGGCAGCTTGTGCTATTAGTTTCTATACTTGAACCCAGTAATGTAAAATTCTTATTCTGTCTCATTCATATTTATAGCATTAATCTATGTATATTACTACTTCCTAAGGCTTATTAACTTGATTGCCTATTTGTCTGACTAAAAGGGTAAAGGGTAATGTGACTTCTAAGGCTGAAAAACACTGATGATCTTACAGTTGAGTTCCTTCCTTGATCAGTGAGTTAAAAGTTCTCTCACCATGAATGTCTCCTACAATCCAGAACTGGAAGAAACATGTAATAGAAGCATGTGCTAAATTGCTTTTCAGGGCTTTTGTTTGACCTTTTTAATATCTGCCTGATTTAATTCTGGCCTAGGTCATGAACACAAGGGCTATTGTAAAATATCAAGGTCTTGAGATTATTACTAGCATCTGTCAATTCTAGCTTTCATATGAAAAATTAACCTGTGTGTTTGGGGAATTCTAGATGATTATTCTAAGCTCCTTGAGGTCAGGGACTATTATTTGCCCCTGGGCACAGAGTTTAGAAAATAGTAGGTGGTTAAAAATATTTCTTGATTGGTTATACAGTGGTGATTGGGTACTATGACTTTTGTGCTCTTTTTGTTTAAAATTATAATGTCTGTGCTGTTCATCATTTAGAAAGAGCCAAAGATTATTAGTTGACTATAACTGGAGAGTTGTCTAGTCTGATATAATGAAATCCAGAAAAAAGTCAGGTATCAGGAAAGGATTTAGGAAACCTTTCTGGATTGGCATGTTTTGCTTAGAGCAAATATCATAATTATGTGTCTTTTGTTTCTTTTGTTCTATAAATGACTTTAAATTCAATATCTGTGACCACGACAAATATTGATGTGCTGTGTCAAACAAGAAATATCTTCTGCTCCTAGAACTAAAAATCCAATGATTTTTAGCAGACTGTCCTTAGATAATAATATAATTTGTCTTCATGTGGGTATTAAAGCCCAGCTTTGAAGGTGAAGAGAAACAGTCCATTAATGCTTCAAATTAAAAAGATAATTTAAAGAGAGGCACATTTATATTCATTTGGATTAAACACCTAGGAATGGCAAAGTTCAAATTAGTATTTTTTTTTGCAAGACACTTCATAATGAAAGAAATCCCTGTATTTTTTCCACTGGATATTAGAAATGTTGAAACAAAATTATAATCATTGAAATGCATGTTGGGAAACCTTGATTATTCATAATGTGTAAGGAACAAGGAGTTTTGGTTAATTGAATTTTCCTTTACAATTGTGTTCTGTGTAGATAGGAAATCTTTTTTTATGATTTCAGTCCTTTTTTTTTTTTTTTTAAGTGAGGCAATTGGGGTTAAGTGACTTGCCCAGGGTCACACAGTAAGTGTTAAGTGTCTGAAGCTGGATTTGAACTCAGGTCCTCCTGAATCCAGGGCCAATGTTCTATCTACTGTGCCACCTAGCTGCCCCTCAGTCTTTCTTTAAGTCTTTTTAATGTGTCTGAATTGACTTTCCTGCCTCGACTGCCAGCATTCATATTAGGTGATTACTGGGCAATAGGAATGCTAATAGCAGCAGTTGGAAAAGGTCTGCCTCCCTGAACCCTTACCACAATCTGACTACCACTGAGGACATGGGAGGCAATTGTTTCTCTGGTCTCCCCTCAAGTGTCAGTCACTCCCTGCCTCTGAGCCAGTTTCTTCAACTGGAAAATGAGGAGGTTGATTTAGGTGATTGCTCCCTTCCTATGCTTCCTTCCCTCTCAGATTGTCTCTGTGTCTCTAACAAGCTTTTTTTTTTTAAATCAAATGTTACTGTGCCCAGCTCTGCTCTAGGTCCTAGGGAAAGTCTCTATTTTGAGAAATGTATAACACATGCAAAGAGAAGGAAAATCCTTTCTCCCACTTCCCCCCTGCCTTTTTCTCTTATACTTTTCCACCAAGTCCCTCTTCTTTCTAGCCATGATATATAACTTTATCATTAATATAACTCAGTGCTCTGTCCTAGCTTCCTCTTCCTCTTCTTCCTCCTCCTCTTTCCCCTCTCTCTCTGTCTCTCTGTCTGTCTCTGTCTGTCTGTCTGTCTCCATCTCTCCCTCCCTTCCTAGGCTTACTTGGGTTCATTTATGTCTATGGAGATGATTCCCAGGGCTGCATATGTATATATGTGACTCCAACTTGTCCAATATAGTCTTGTATTTTCAACTTCCCACTGGACATGACCTGGATGTCCATGGGCATCTCAATCTTAACACATCCATCAAAGATCACACTACACCTTCAAGTCCAACACTCCTCCAAACCTCCCTGCTTGAGTAATGCTATTCTTCCAGTGATTGAGGGTCATAATTTGAAGTCACCCTTCACCCTTTATTTTCAATCACTTATATCTAATCGTTGCCAACATCTTGTTTGGTATAGCAGAAAGTGTGCTGGTGCTGGAACCCGAAAGCCTGGGTACAATTCTTGTGTGATGCCATATTTGTGACTATTTGAATTCTTTGTGCCTCAGTTTCCTCATCTGAAAAATGAGGAATTGTACTAGATAACCTATGGGGTATTCCCCATCTCTGGTTCTATGATGACATCTCTGATTACTGAAAGTATTCATGACATTCCCCTTAGCTTTATCTACTCCCCAACCAACACCACCAATCTGGCATTTTAAGTCCTTTCCCAGGGTCTCATGCTCCAGATTGAAGAGCATTTTTCATATTTGGTACAACCCCAATTCCTCTTCTAACCTATTTAAGCTTTGCTACATCAGCATATCCTTATGACACCTAGTATGATTACCAGTTCTGGGAATAGTAATCAAATCAGTTTGACAATTTCTGGAAAGGACCCAGCAATCAATTGGCCTGTATTTTCATTTGTTCCTGTCATTCATTCATGTGATTTCCATGACCAAACATTCCCAAATGGCCAAAATTTACATTGTCTTCTATGTTAGAATGTAAGTTTCTGTAGGACAGGGACTGTTCTGTTTCTTGTAGAAAATACATCTCCAGAGCTTCCCATAGTACCCAGTACAGAACAAGTGCTTCATCCATATTTGTTCATTCACTTATCCATTCAAGCATACATGAGAACGCCCAGTAAGAAAAGTTCTCAATGCAAATTCCGGCATATATGAAATGTGGTGAAACAGAAAGGGCAATGGCTTTGAAGTCCAGACCTAGGTTCCAAATTGGATACTACTTAACCTGGGGCAATTCTCTTTCCCTTTCTCATCTCAGTTTTCTCTTTTCCAGATCTGGCTTTGGAAATAAAGGAGCTGGATTAAATTCTACTCTGCCACCCCCCACACACACATACAAACACACCCTTCACCATGTGTGATTCTTATAAGACCTTGCCTATATGTCTTAAGATATGGCTCTATTTGATTTATAAAATCAGGTTATTGGATTAGATGGACTTTTTGATCCTTTCTAGTTCTAAATGTATTATCTGTGATCTATAATTAGAAATAGATAAGAGAGAACTCCAAAGACTAAAACTTTTATTTTACATTTTTTCCCCAAAGATGGTTGCTAAGGATGGCAGCATGTGGGATGGGGGTGGATTTATTCTCGATTTTTTCATCTCCCCCTTGGAGATGAACTGAATGAATGAATAAATGAATGAAAAATCATTTATTGGGTACTTACTACTTGCCAGGCACACTCTTGGGTATACACATTCAAATAAGAAATACAGTACATGGAATACAAAGGGAATGTCTTGATAAGAAAAAAAACACAGTTCTGGTGAGTGCAGTCATAGGTCAATTAATTAACATGGCCTTTCGAGATATGGTATGGAAGTAGTGGTGGCCCTGGTTGGTCTCAGCTACTGTCAGAATGGCAAAAGGTAAAACAAATATTTCATCTTTCATTCCACTCCATTAAAATGTTTTGATATTGTTTGAATAGCTTTGCTTAAAGTTGATAAATCCGTAAGGGTCATACTAGAAGGGGCATCTTACCAATCATTTCTGGAAGGGATGTCTATTAATCAATGCCTTGGCATTGCTCATCTGGTTCATTTTTTCTTTAGATTCATGGCTTGAGAAAGAGAGGAGGCTTCCTCTTTCTCAGAATTTGAGATTATTATTTTTTTTCCTCTGGAGTCATTCAGGTTTCCTCCAAAAAATCATCTAGATTATCTGTATTATTGTTGTCTGTCCTTCTTTATCAAAGAGAGCCATGATATCAGGGTGATGTCATGACTTGAAGTGAATTGGATTTAAGTGAGGCCGGGCTGTGAAAGGTCACTAAACTCACTTTCTTCTCCAGAGCCATCTAGGTCCAGTAGCGCGATATATATCCAGATGATGGGAGATGGCCACGGATTTTATTTTACTATTTTTTGGGGGGGTCAGTGAGGATTAAGTAACTTGCCTAGGGTCACATAACTAGTGTCAAGTGTCTGAGGTCAGATTTGAACTCAGGTCCTCCTGAATCCAGTGCCAGTATTTTATCCACAGTGCCACCTAGCTGCCTGGCCCTGTCTTTGTCTTTTTTTAAGGCAATTTGGGTTAAGTGACTTGCCTAGGGTCACACAATTAATAAGTCTCTGAGGTGAGATTTGAGCTCAGGTCCTCCCAACTTCAGGGCCAATTCTCTCTCCACTGTGCCACAAAGAGGAAGCAAATGCAATGGTATTCCATAAAGAGAGGTACTGGCGGGAGGGGGGGGGGAGGGGGGAGGTGGGAGGGCAGGCCAGGATGAACTACATAGATCTAGAAGGATTTTCATATCTAAGTGGCACAGTGGATAGAGTACCAGGCTCAGAATCAGGAAGACCTGAGTTCAAATCTGGCCTAGGACACTTATTAGCTATATATCCCTGTACTAGTTATTTTATCTTGTTTGCCTCCATTCCTTATCTGGAAAATGAACTGGAGAAGACAATGCAAACCGCACTGGTATATTTACCAAGAAAACCCCAAAATGGGGTCATAAAGAGTGGGACATAGCTAAAGCGAATGAACAACAACAAATTGTAGACAGGAGTGGACTTAAATTTTTGGTATGAATTGAGTTTGAGTTCAAGTTCTACTACTTATTCACTCTATAACACTTCTCCCTAACCTCAGTTGCTTATCTGTCAAATAGTCACAAATTTACCTATCTTATGTATATAAGGACCAAATTAAATACCCAATGTAAATACTTTTAAGTGTAAAATGTACTTTTAATTATAGGCTGCTGTTATTACAATCCTGATTGGCAGTAATAAATCATTGGCTTACCAAGTTTGAACTAGAAGAGACTTCAGAGAGTTTTTATTCCAAGCCTCTCATTTTGTAGATAAGGAAACTGAGATTCGGAAGAGTGAAGTCATTGGGCCATGGCCAAAGAGATAGTAAATGCCTGAAGCATAATTTAAACCCAAGTGTCCTTGACTCCAAGTTGAACAGAATTGTCTATACAGCATTGTCTTTCATCTCAAAGTCAGATATGTCAATAAGTCCATTACAAGTTAGATTAAGATAAAAGCTACCTTCCAGGGATGTTTCCATCTATTAAGTCTAGGAAGCACTCCTCCTTCGTCTGATTTTAAGGTTCTCTTAAGATTCAACTCAAGTGATATCCCTCCTAAGAAGATTTTCCTTTATATACCTTGGTGAAAGTGTTCTTTCATTCCAAGAACTTTCCTAGGGCCCTTTGTATGGGCATTTTCTTCACCTGCATTATAATTGACTTCCTAATCTGAGCATTCTCTCCTTTCTAGAATTATCCTTGAGTTCACCTGGCACATAGTAGACTTTTTTGTTGTTTTTGGGTGGGGCAATGGGGGTTAAGTGACTTGCCCAGGGTCATACAGCTAGTGTCAAGTGTCTAAGGCCAGATTTGAATCCAGGTCCTCCTGAATCCAGGGCCAGTGCTTTATCCACTGTGCCCCCCCACATAATAGACTTTTAAAAGTGCTTGTTGGCTTTTTTTTTTTCTGATACTGTCTTTGTGTCCATTTCTTCTCTACATTGAGGTATTCTTTTTTCTGTGTACATGCCGCCCTGCTAGCAAACTGAATATTCTGTAAGGACAAAGGCCTTGTCAGTGAATAGAACAGTATTTTCTACAATGCTTTCAATTTAATCAGTGTTGATTGAATTACACTCATTCAGTCAGTCAGTCAATATACATTTCTTAAGCACCTACTGAGTGTAAGGCACTGTGCTAAGGGCTGGATTAGAGTACAGAAGGAGGAAAGAAGGGGGGGTCTTAAGGGGAACTATCTATTGAATTAGATTTTGAATAATGGATAGACTTTGATATGCAGAGTGGAATATGAAGGTAGAATCTGGGGGACATTCTGGCTGACAGAATAAGAAAATTCAAAATATATCTGTTGTAGCTCTACTTTTTTCTGTACATATATCCATTCTGACCATTCAATTCATCCCAAATTTTCACAAGATCTTTCTATATCCCAAGCTTTTGAATATCCTCCTCCTCCCTTCAGTTTGCAATGTCAAGCCAAAAGAGGCATCAGAGAGGCACAAGTCATCTTTCTCCAACCTTAGGTAACTTATGTGAACACCCAGGGAAGCTCCATGGCTCAGCAGATAGAGTTCTGAAGATGCTTCTTTGTCATGCCTCAGAAACTTGCTAGCCATGTGACCCTGGAGGAGACATTTCAATCTGTTTGCCTCAATTTCTTGCCTGTAAAATGATCTGGAGACAGAAATGTCAAAAAACTCCATTATCCTTGCCAAGAAAACCCCAAATGAAATCAGCAAGATTTGGAGATGACTGAAAAACTACTTGACAACAACAGAAATTGAGTGATTAGACTAAAAGAGTAAGTATTCATGAGCCAGAGTCTATTTGCTAGGAGATCTCCAGTGAAGTCCTTGACCCTGCTTTACATTTTTATGATTGATTTGAGTAAAAGCATGTTTATCAAACTGGAGAGGAGAGTAAGCTGGGATATTGACCCATGGAAGAAATAGTAAAGATCCTAAAAGATTTTGACAGGATAGAAAACTGGGTGACAAAGGGTAAGATGAAATTTAGTAGTGATCAATGCAAATAAAGTCATGTTTAATCTCAAGAAATCAATCCTACAAATATGAGATGGCTGATTTTTTAGACAGCGATTTGTCTGAAGATGTAGAGAATGACTATTGTAATGGGTCATATGTAATTGATTTCTCCTCATTTTCCCTTCAAACAATGGCTAGATCAAATTAAGTCTGATCAACCTGCATTGATTAAACACCAAACATTGCCCTAAATTCTAGGGAAACAAAGAAAGGAAAACAAAAACAAAAACCTGTCTGGATCACCAATTACCGAATCCTTTGCATATTTCAATTAGACTAGATTAGATGCTGAGGTCCCCACTTGCTCTGAGATGGTATCATTCTGTAATCCTATCCCTCTTCATGTACTTATGGTCTAAATTCTATTAAACAATACTTATTCAGTTCCAATAGCCTTGCAATCCTCCCCACCCCCAGCACTTATTTTCTTTTATCAAATTTGTGCTACTGCTCCAGTAGTCCCTGAAGCTTGCTAGTCCCCTCGCCAACTCTTTCTCAGTCTAAGAAATTCCCTACTTATCTCTGAAAGTCCTTGATTGTACCTTGTATATAGCTCATTCACTTAAATTTTATTATTTTTAATATCATAATTATTTGTGTATCATATTCTCCAATTGCATTGTAAACTCCATAAGAATATAGGACATATTTTCTCTGAATTTAACATCTCCCTAATCATTTATCACAGTGCTCAACAATCAGGAGGATGTAGCATTTAAAATTATATGTGGTCACCCTATTTCTGTCCCAAGTTTAAAGGAAATTTAGCTGGGGTTCCCTATATAGTGCTACTTATAAATTAGAGGCTTTAGCACCAGATTTGGGCATTAAGCATTTATTGTTGTTGTTTTTTGTTTGTTTTTTTGTAGAGGCAATGAGGATTAAGTGACTTGCCCAAGGTCACATGACTAGCAATGTGTCAAGTGACTGAGGCCAAATTTGAACTCAGGTCCTCCTGAATCCAGGGCCAGTGCTTTATGTACTATGCCACCTAGCTGCCCCCACATTAAGCATTTATTAAAGCATATTAAATCTTAGTAAAGAAAGAACACTTGGCTCAGAAAGTTCAGAAGGGCCTATCTGGGAGGCAGGAGAGCTAGAGTTCAGCATAGCTGCCTCCTCCTCCAAGTCCCCTGCCAAGAACGCATCTCCAAGTGTACTCTCTTCCTTCTGGTCCACAGGAGAGGCAGGCCTTCCACACTGCTCAAAGCTAATTGGCTAGCATCATTCAAATCTATTGGTTTACTGGACTTGAGGTGGGTCCATGAGCAGAACATGCTGAGGTCAGAGTTCAGAGGACAGAGCCTCTGAGGAGCAAGGCTTTCAGGTAGGTATGGTTTTAAGTGAGTTAACTTTAAGTGAATTAATCAGCAAGGTCAATCTACATTTCCTTTGAAATTCTTCTGACTCTGGGCCGGCCCCCAAGAAAGGTCAGGCAATGGTCTCTGGTTCTCATAGAACCCCATTATTTTCTCACAACTAATTCTATACATATTCATTGAAATGAATTGGACTTCAAAGCAGCTCTAATTTGCTGCCAACCCCTTCTCCCTCCCAATTTCCCCAGATTCCACAGTCATCATTTCCAAGTAATATTTTCATTGGGGTCCTTTCCTAGTTCATTAATATATAAAAATCCATCTATCATTGCCTATCAGAGCCAGTCCAAGCTCACAAGGCCCTAATTAAGTGACTTCTCTTGGTCTCCAATACCACACTTATTAGTCAGTCATTGCATTTTGGTTACCTTTCTCAAAAGACAATATATTAATTCCCACCTTTATTAGCTCACATAGGTTGTTGGTAATGGTTTTTCCTAGTAATCTTCCTTAATCCCACTGAACTCTCTTCTAGCTATGAATTAAGCATTATTTCTTTCAGCTTGACATTCTTCTGAGTGCAAAAGAATTTACTTTTTTTGCATTGTATACTTTGGGATCAACAGGTATTAAGTCAGTTTCAGAAAGGAGGTCTTTCTCAAAATTACAAAGAATCTATTCTGAATAATGAAAATTATAATTCAAGAAAGTGACATTAATACAATATCTTACTTTTGTATTTAAGAAAGTGGCATTGTCCTTAGTAGAGTATCATAGCTCCTGGGTTGATCTGTCTATCTATCTATCTATCTATCTATCTATCTATCTATCTATCTATCTATCTATCTATCTATCTTTCTATCTATTATCTATATCTATTCCTATAGAGACAGAGAAATAAAGATAGAGAGTTAGGGCCCATTATGCATTGGGCTAGGGAACTCCAAGGAGAGGAAACTTCTATCAATGCAAATTGATAATTTCTTGGCAAATTATAGCCTTAATTTGCCCAGATCACCAAGAAATTAAATGTTTTATTCTGGATAAGATAGCCATATGTTCTGTTCAGAGATATGACTTGAACCTACTTCTTAGCTTAGAAGTAAGCTCTTGTTGCCCCAGGCCACCACTGCCGTGTGTGTGTGTGTGTGTGCGCGCGCGCGCGCGCGCGCGCCCACCTTGCTAAATATGTTTCACACCTGTAAGTTAGGTGGCACAAGTCATCATTACCATCTCCATTTTATGGATGATAGGAACATGATAGAATTATAGAGTCTTCAAGGGACATCAGAGACCATCTAATCTGAACAAGAATCTTCTCTACATCATCCATGACAACTGTTCATCCAGTGTTAACTTGAACACTATTGAGGAGGATTGTGCTACCTCCTCCATGCCTCTAGTCTATGACTTATTATCACCCTGGATCATTTATCCTTGTGTCAAAGCTTCAAATGACCTTTCCTTTAGCCACCCCACCCCCTTCCTTCTGCTTCTCCCTCTGGTGCCCAAGAAGAACAAGTCCAATCTATCTTCTAAGCAAAAGATCCTTTAGATACTAGAAGGTAGCTGTCACGTCTCTCCCCCAGTCTTCTCTTTTCTAGGCTAAAAAGTGCTCATGTATAAGCACCAGACCTATCACCAATTTAGCTGCTCTCCCCTAATGTGTCCATGGACACATAAGTAGTAATGACAGTCAGGACTGGAACCTAATTATTTAAACTTCAGATCTAGCACAGCTTACTTCCCCCATATCATACAACCTCTGTAGGCCACAGACTGACAATTTAACAGTTAAGCAACCCTCTTTAGTGAATACGGAATTCCTAATAAAATCCGATCTTGCTTACAGTGGCTGAAAGGACTTCTTACACTGCTTTTGTCTGATTATTTCACTTGCAACATTAAGTTCATTAGAAATATTAGGCAGTGAATAAAGGGTAAAGGAAACGAACCATTTTTAATGAATGAAGAATAGTTTGGAGAACATTTACAAACAATGATGAATAATAGCAGTCAACCACGGGCTAATGTCTTTCCTAGGCTGCTCCTGTTACCCAACACATGTTGCTGTTCTATTCAGGATTGTGTATGGTGAAAGGAACAAGACTGACAGGACCACCTAAATCTGCATTCTTTGGAGATGCTGGTGTTGTTCAACTATTCTTCACCCATGAAATGGAGAAGTGGAGCTCAGTTTCCTTATCCTTTTGGGATGGAGGAAGTACTGCATGTTTCCCTCTGTTAAATTTAGAGGTGTAGGATATTTTACTTCCAAATGACAGAAACCCTTTTCTCCTTCAGCTATCTGTCAGAAACACGTGCAAATGATTCATCCCCACTGATCTGGCACATGGGTTCTCCCTGAGCCCTAGGATGAGTCAGCCTGTGCCTAAGAAAAATAAGAACCTCCCCAGAGTTCAGAAACCATCAATGTTTCCATAAGGGATCCTGTAGGGCCTGTCATTATTGCTGAAAGCTGACTTGGATATAGTGTTTTACATTCATTTTCCCAGCTTTGATTATCACAGACATCCTTTGAGTTAACTAAATCGGGTATCTTTGCCCCCATTTTACAGAAGAACAAAAAAAAAATCCTCAAAGGAGTTAAACCCAGGGTCAAATGGTTAGTTAATGACCAAACAATGGAAGGAGTTAAGGGAATGGAAGAAAAAGGGAAGAGAAAGGGAAAGGGAAAAGGAAAAAAGACAAGTCAAAGGAATGGGAAAAGGAAAGGAATAGAGGCATATTTAAATTACCTTTTTGAAAAAAAAAGTTTTGTTATTATCTTCCATACATTTACATTTTGGGGCTCCAGTGGGGATATTTAGTGGGAAATCCCGCCCCCATTGACTGATTTTTCTTTGTTTTTTAGTAAGACATTATTCTTCCCCAAAAAACAAACAAACAAAAATCCCTATGTGTTTATTTTCTGTGGTTTAGAGACTAGAGCCTATATGGGTCAAAGGGAATCACTTAAAGCCTGCCTCTTACAAATGTGGGCAACTTGATGATTCATCATATAGAGTGTTGGGTTTGAAGTAAAAAAAAAAATCATCTTCTTGAATACAAATATGGTCTCAGACACTAGCTGTGTGACCCTGGGAAAGTCACTTAACTCTGTTTGCCTCAGTTTTCTCATCTGTAAAATGAGCTGGAGAAGGAAATGTCAAAACACTCCAATATCTTGTCCAAGAAAACTTCAAATGGTGTCATGAAGAGTTGGAGAAAGCTGAAATGACTAAACAGCAATAATTTACAAATACTGCCTATATAATTCCTGGCGAGCCTCTTAGTCTCTTATGCTGCATTTTCATTGAAGTCATACTAACCAACTTTGAGCACTGATTTCCACAATTATGACTTTTCCCCTCTTCTCTTTTCCCTCTCTATTTGTCTCAGTGATCTCATGAGCCCCCGTGGGTTAAATTTTGATTGCTAGACAGGTGACTCCCAGATCTATATATCTAGCCCTAGTCTCTTTCCTGAGCTCTAGTTCTTCATTATCAAGTACCTTTTGGGGATTTCAAACTGGCTGCCTCTAAGAAACCTTAAACTCAACATGTCTAAATGAGAATTCATTACCTTTTTTCCCAAATTCTGCCTTTTTCCCACATTTCCTATTACTATCAACATGACCATCATCTTCCCAGTCTGCCAGACAGAACCTCAGTTCCACCCTTGAATACTCACTCCCACTCTTTCCAGATATCCAACTGGTTGTTATATCTTGTCATTTCTATCTGTATACCACTCTGTCTCTCTGTTCATACAGCTGGCTCACTAGTAAAGGCCCTCATCATCTCTCCTCCTGCACTATTGTAAATGCTTCATCATTGTTTTCTGGGTCTCCAGTCTCCACATACATTTTATCATTCATTCAGCCACCAAAGTGATTTCCCCACAATCTGGGTTGAACTATGTCATCCCATCCCACCTTATTCAGTGAGCTTCACTGCCTCATGTTATCTCTAAGAACAAATAGGAAATCTTCTGTTTGCAATTCAAAGCCCATCACAACCGATTCACTTCCTACCATTCTACTTCCTAGGCTTCATTCTCCCCCCTGCATTCTGAGATCTAGCTTCACAATTCAGCCATTGACTGAGCTCAAGTAAGCTACTTTGAACACACTTGCTATTCCTCACATTTGTTCTCTATGCCCTGAATTATCTGCCCCTCACTCCTGCCTCTTAGCTTCAATATTGAACTTAAATTCCATCTTCTATGGAAGTCCTATCCTCTTTCCTTCAGATACTAGGACCTTTCCCTCTGGCATGATTTTCCATCTAATCTACATATGGGTTGTTGTGAAGATAAAATGAGATAATAATTTAAAAACTCTTAGCCCAGTTCCCAGAACATAGTAAGTGCTTAAGAAATGTTTGTTTTTCTCAGATATCTTATATATGTGCCTAGCTAGTTACATCTCACCTTTCTTAGTAGAATGTATTCTCACTGAGGAAAAGGACTATGCTTTTCGCCCCTTTCCATCTTCGTTATTTAGCATAGTACATGACACATAGTAGGTGCTTAACAAATGTGTTTTCCTCACATATTTAAATATATACCTACCTATTTATTTTTGTTTTTTTGTTTTTGTTTTGTGAGGCAATTGGGGTTAAGTGACTTGCCCAGGGTCACACAGCTAGTGTCAAGTGTCTTAGGCCAGGTTTGAACTCAGATCCTCCTGACTCCAGGGCCGGTGCTCTATCCACTGTGCCACCTAGCTGCCCCTATACCTGCCTCTTTATACTTCATCTTCCTCATTAGAATGCATGCTCATTGAGGACAAGGACTACATTTTTTTACCCCTTTCCATCGCTATTATTTCGCACCAACTGTGTCTGGCAGACATTAAGGGATCAATAAATTATTTCTGATTGACTAAGTTTAGGAAGGTCTCTAAGCTCCCAAACAGGTACCAATCAGCATCAGTACAAGTGGTTTCTTCATCTGTGTGTTCCCTACCAATTAAATCACAAGTCCTTCTAACTATGTCTATCTCTTGTCTCCAAGATTTCATTCTGCCTGCCATTTCAATGGAAATTAGTGATAGTTGGTTTCTCATCATCATTGGAAAAAATAAATTTTGTAATCTTCCCATCCAAGGGGTATCTTCTACATCTTCCACAGAGAACAGGAAAAAAGAAAATGTCTTTGTCCATTTCCCTTTTAGCCAGCAGTTCAGTTCAGGTGAATAAAAATCCTGGTTTTCCTTTAGCCATTGCCCGACCTCAGGCAAAGCACATCCTGTCACTGAAGCTCAGTTAATGAGGCAATTTTTCTAGCCCTTGAAGGCCCCTGCTAGTCTGAGCATTCTGTGACTTTCTAGATAGAAAACCCTGTAAGCTAAGTTAATTCTTTCAGAATTTAGAACCTTAAAGCTTTCCCCATGATAGCTCTTACGACAGGTAGTTTGATGCCAAGAAAACAGACCAGCTCATTAATTCGAAAGTCCTGAATTCAAAATTTGGGTTTGCATTTAATGCCCATGATATCTTGAATAAGTCATTCCATCTCTTTAGGCCTTCACCCATAAATCAAGGGAGTTAGCTTCAGATGGTCTATGAGATTCTGTCCAACTCTAACATTCTATCTCTCTAAGAATGTGAACTTTTAGCAAGCACTTATTTAGTACCTACTGTAGTCCAGAGTGACAGCTAGGTGTCTCAGTGGATAGAGCACTAGACCTGGAGTCAGGAAAACTTGAGTTGAAATCTGGCCTCAGACACGCCCTAACCGTGTGACCTGGACAAGTCACTTGATCTTGTTTGCCTCAGTTTCTTCATCTATACAATGAGCTGAAGAGGAAATGGCAAAGCATTCTAGTATCTTTGCCAAGAAAACCTTAAAAGGGGTCACAAAGGGTCAAATAGGACTGAAATGAACAAACAATGAAGTTTTCCAGATAGCTAAGCATCAAGAATACAAGAAAAGGCAAAAGCGAGCCATTTCTGTCAAGGAGCCCCCATATAATAGGGAAGACAGCATGCAGACAAGTAGTCACAAATAAGAGATATATAGGATGAATTGGGGATGTTTAAATTTGGAGTCACACACATACATAGGGACCTTAATGTTAACTATTTTCTTAATTTTTGCTTTTGAAAACACATTGCTATGAATAGTTTTTTAGGTGATGGCCCTGAAATCAATCCACTTAATGCTTTCATTAGGGCAGATTGTGATGATGTGTGAGAAATACTATTGGTAGAATGTTAGCTTTTAAGATGCAAATGTTCCCAAATTGGATTGCCTCATTAGCTGAGAACACAGTGTCTAGCATTACCATCTTTCAGGGTAATATTTTAATGCTGAATATTAGAAGGGCAGGAGCGGATGCATAGGAACAAACACTGCTTTTTCTTTACCTTGGAGGAATAATGCAATGCCTTTAGGAGAGAGCTGTCATTCTCCCAAGGCCAGCTAGCACCTGCTGAATTAAAGTGATCTGTTCACCTGGGGGTGGCCTTTGTGCTCAGTCAGCTCAGAAAGTTCTCCTGAGACAAGCTTGGTCAAGCAGAACATGGCTATCTCTGAGCAGTCCCATCTCTACCTAAACTGCTAAGTCAAACACATGCTCCAACAGCCTTAGTCAAGTCCTACAGCTGATTTCCCAGAGGTTGCTATGCAAACCTCAAACTACACATGTGTATGTCTATGTGTATTTGATTAGAATAATTTTGTTAGAAAAGCAGCATGATAGTGTTGTGAGGCAACTTCTTCTAGTGGGAAGATCACTGAACTCAGAGTCAGAAAAACAAACAACTGGAGTTCTAATCCAAATTCATGGTTATTTAATGGTAGAACCTGGCCCAACCTATCTATCAAAAAAATATTTATCAAGCACCTACTATTTGTCAGGACCTGTGCTAGATGCAAAGGAGAGAGAGAGAGAGAGAGAGACAGACAGACAGACAGACAGACAGACAGGGAGGAAGGAAGCAAACAAGCAAGCAAGAATGGATCCTTCTCAAGGAGCTTAAATGATTCTAATTACCTATTAACCATTTTTTGCATATATCATGGACCTTCTTTCTAAGTTTGATGAACTCTCTGGAAGCCTTCTTAGAATGAAATTTAAATATGTAAAGTAAAATACATAGGATTACAAAGGAAACCAATTATATTGAAAAACAGGTATATAATATATATAATACATTATATATATATTAAAGTTTACAATCCCAAAAAAGAAAAGTTTAAAGTGCCCAGGTTAAGAACCACTGTTCTGTTGAGGACAAGGTGAGAGAAGTGTCATGAAAACCCAGAGAGGAGAGATCACTAACTATAGGAGCACAGATTTAGAGTTTGAAGAAATCTCAGAGGCTATTTAGTTTAGTGCCATTTTACAGATGAGGAGACTGAGGTCCAGAGAGTCCAAGTGACATATCTAAGATGATACAGTCAGTCAATAAGGATTTAAGTACCGACTGTCTTAGGCACTGTGATAAGTGCTAGGGATACAAAGAAAGGCAAAAGACAGCCTCTGCCCTTAAGAGGATAATGGAAGAGACAAGCTGCAAACAACTATGAATAAACAAGCTATGTCTAGGATAATTAGGAAATAATCAGCAGAGGGAAGATGCTAGAATTAAGAAGGATAGGGAAAGACTTCAGACAGGGTTAGAGGTGAGATTTGAACCCAGGTTTGCTGACAGTAGAAACAACATTCTGATGAGAGGATAGTCAATAAGATCAAATGTAGTAGAGAGGTCACTAGGATGAGGTCTGAAAAAAAGGGCCAGCAGGTTTGGCAATTTAGAGATCAATAGTAAATTGCAGAAAGCAGTGTCGGCTGAATAATGAGGTTAGACACCTTACTGCAAAGAGCTGAGGAATGAGAAGAAAGGAGAGGGCATGGAAGCAGTAGGTAGACAGGTCCTTTTCTAGGAGTTTGACAAGGCACTTTACCACTCTGCACCAAAGTTGCCTCTTTTATACAATGAAAGGGGGTAGCACATATGATTTCCAGGCTTCTCCCAGCTCTCTATTTTTACAGCTGTGGCTGTCTGTATCAGATCTCCTCCAAAGGGATTAATTAACAAAAGCTTTAAACGAGGTATAAATGAGGAGCTTTCATATGGTGTTCCTACAGGGTCAAATCAGAAGAGAGTACTATGAGAAGATCATATAAAATAATTATGCTAATAACAATACAATAATATAACTGGTATTTCCATAGTACATTACAGTTTGCAAAGTACTTTGCATATATTCCCATAACAACTTTCAGGGAAGGGGGGGCAGCTAGGTGTCTCAGTAGACACAGTGCCAGGCCTGGAGTCAGGAAGACCTGAGTTCAAATTTGGCCTCAGCTGTGTGACCATGGGCAAGTTTCGTCAACATGTTTGCCTCGGTTTCCTCATCTGTACAATGAGCTGGAGAAGAAAATGGCAAACCGCTTTAAGATCTTTGCCAGGAAAACCCCAAATGGGTCACAAAGAGTCAGACACCACTGAAAATGACTGAATAACAACAATTTTCTGCAGTTGATGCTGTAGGAAATAATCATTCCCATTTCATAGATGGAAAGATTAAGGTAAGTACTATAGGGAACAATCATATAGGAATATATATGCTATATATGCATGTGTATATGTTGTATATATGTGCATATATAATGTGTATATATTAATAATAATAACAACATTTATATAGTACTTCGTATATATCAGACACTTTACATTATTATCTCATTTGATACTCAGAATAACTTTTGGAGGTTGTGTTATTAATATCCCTTTTTTATAGAAAAGGAATCTGAAGCAAACAACTTAAGTGACTTGCCCAGGGTCACACACTTAGTGAGTGACCAAAGTTGGATTTGAACTCAGGTCTTCCTGACTCCATGCCTGGCTGTCCATTTACCTCAACAAGTACCTGCTCTCTCTCTCTCTCTCTCTCTCTCTCTCTGTGAGTGAGTGTGTGTGTGTGTGTGTGTGTAGAGACAGAGATAAAGAGGAGAGAGAGAGAGAGAGAGAGAGAGAGAGAGAGAGAGAGAGAGAGAGAGAGAGAGAGAGAGAGAGATGAGAGACGTGCAGGTGAGTCAATTTCAGTTTGATATCTTTTTCTCCTCAGTTCCAAATCTTAGCATCCCTGATTTCCTGCAAACCTTTGAGTACCAACTTCCATATGATACCTTTCTGGATTTCCTCAATTACTAGTATCTCAACAAAAATTCTCCCTTATCATTTATTTATAACATCATAAATTTGGAGCTAGGAGGGACCATGGAGATCATACATCAAATCCATTTTGTAAATGAGGAAACTGAGGCACAGAAAGATTAAGAAATTTGCCCATGACTCGTGGCTTACTAGGGTTTTCATGATTTCTAATCTGGTACTCTCTCCACCATGCCACCTAGCTTCATTACATACACAGGCACTCACACGCATGTGCACACACACACAGGGACTCATGAACCCATTTCTATGTCATTTAGATCTAGATCTATGTTTCTCTCACTTTCAATATCTATGACTACATCATCTCCACATTGCCTCCCGTGATAGAATGTGACCTCCTTGAGGAAAGCACTTCACTTTTATCTCCATATCCCCAGCACAGGACCTTGCCCATTGGTACCTAGCGATTGTGAATTTGATTGATCTACATGTTGCATATGAGAAGAGGTAACCCAGCTAGGGAGCATCAGAAATAGGTTTCAAGCCCAAGCTTTCGTGACTCACCACCCAGTTCTCCATCTCCTCTGCCAAAGGAACAGGCAGAGAGCTCCATTTCTTCTTTAGTTCTCATCTTTGAGGTAGATCTCTGTGTTATTCTTAAGTTCTGCTAATACCTTTCTCCTGAGGAGTGGGAGGAGAACTGGGACACTTATAATGGTGATGGTTATTTATGTTTCTTTATCTCTCAGTCAGTCTCCCCCACAGTGTCCCCCAGAAAGATGGGGGAGGCAGAGCCAAGGCCCCACTGTGAGGAAAAATGAACTTGTCTGGCTTGTAGTTGAACCACCTCTTTGGAAAGCTGACTTTCTCCTGAGGCTCCCATTGATAATAAAGAGGTAATGAGGGTCTGTATTTGGTGAAGAAGGCATCCCTTTCCTTTCAGCATTTTTACACCCTTTTCGCTCCTCCCTTGTAATGACACTTTAATGATACTTTACCTTACCAGCATGGCAGTGTGTCTGTGTGTGCATGTGCATGAGTGTAGACTGGCTGTGTGTATACATCTATGTATGTGTGTGTGTGTGTGTGTGTGTGTGTGTGTGTGTGTGAATATGAGTGTGTCTCAAAGTTCCAGAATAAGGGTGCTGCAGATACTGGGCTAAGGCTACCTCAGCACTGTGTACTTCTCTGGCATACTGCACCATCTTATTCTTATCAGAATTCGTTCATATCTCAGCCACTCCATTAGATGGTAAGTTTCCTGAAGTCAGAAGATCTGCCTAAAGTGATCTTTTCATCCCCCTGCCTTAGAGCCTTCCACATAGCAGGCGCTCAAGCCATCTTCCCCACCTTATCATACATTACTCCCCTTCCCATAGTCTACGATCCAGCTATACTGGGCTAATCTCTGATCCTCAGACTTCAAATTCCACCTTCTGTCTCTGTGCCTATCAACTGGTCAACCACACCATGCATGGAATGTACTCTCTACTTAAACCTATCTTATGGAATCCCTTCCCTCCTGCAAGACCCAAATCAAGTACCATGAAGGTTTTCCTCACCCTCCAACTGCTTGTGCCCTCTCGCTCAGCAGCATTGATGGGGGTGGGTAATGATGGTGGTGGTTGTTGAGGATGACAGAGACTTCAACATTTATATAACACTTTAAGATTTACTAAATACTTTATACATGTTAATTCCTTCGATCTATGCAACAATTTTATGAAGTGGGTCCTGCTCTTATCCCCATATTTCTGATTACAAACTCAGGGTATTCTATTTTACCTCTGATCCATACAAACTGCTTGGCCTTGAACAAGGCACATGACTTCTGAGTTTCCTAGGAAACCTTCTAAGATTATTAATTGTAATAAAGCAAGATGTTCTGCATTGATAAAAGGAGTTTCTCTATATAAATGAAATCACATCCCCAGTCTCTATCCCTTTCTTTCCTATGTTTCAGTGATTGATATACTTATTATATATATATATATATATGCATATATCTGTGTATATATAAATTATATATATACATACAGATATATACAGATTATATGTATATGTATATATATATATATATATATATATATATATATATATATATATACTTACATATATAGATAGAAAGGAGGTTCTTCAAGCTTACATGGATTGTTTCATTTGAAAAAATATATTTGTAACCTTAGCACCTAGCACAGTGTCTGGTACATAGAGGATGATTAATAAATACTTACTGACTGATTCATAGGTTGTTCAACCAAAGAATGTCTTAGAGAGTAGCCTGGGGGCACAGAGAGGATTATTATTTAAACATTGTCACACAGCATATGTCAGAGGTGGGGACTTGAATGGAGGTCTTCCTGTTTCTGAGGTCAGTACTCCATCAAGTATGTGATGATTTCTTTCCACACTTTCCCCAAGAAACTCACTCAATATGAAAATTGCAAAGCATGAAAAAAATCTCTAAAAATGAAGAATTCTGTGTGTAGCATTAAGTGTCTAGACTCTGGTTTAACCTTAAAAAAAGGCATAATTGGACTCATACTTGACTGTGGCCTCTGCCATCCCCACATTTTCCCTGTTGCTTCTTTTTTGTGTGAACTCTACAACGAAACTGAACATAAATGAAAGAGTATGAAATTTGCTCCCATTTCTTTTCTGAGCAATATAAGGAGTATCTAGGGAAGAGATTATACCCAAATGATGAATTAGGCCTCCTACATACTTATTTTTATATCACATAAGAAGTTAAGCTTCAGTATATTTAAATAATTTTATATATATATATATATATATAATCCTTCTCCTTCCTAATACATAAAAAATGTTTATAGATCTTCATAGGTTGGCCCTGTACTTGGAGAATTAGATACAAGTCTTTGATCAAGGGCATCTGTCTAGTCATGAAGCTCATTGATAGCTGGATATTGGAGCAGCTTTGGACTTTTTAATTTTAGTTTTAGGTCTTTAAAAGTGTGGCATTGCATCTATTTGTTCAATGGTGTTTTCACCTGGTTTTAGATGAAGACGGGATCTCAAATTGTTATTGTCCTAAAATACTGGAACATTTCAACCTCAGTCTTCCACAGCTATAGACTGACTTTCTCTACCCCACCCCCACTGAAACAATTATATGTGGTTCAGTATAACAATGTACAAAAGCAGGTGAGAGGCAGCTGGGAGGAGCCATAATGTACAGAGCACCGGGCCTGGAGTCAAACAACTAGGCCTCAGAGACTTATATTAGTTGATTGACCCCGGGCAAGTCATTTTATCTCTGCCTGCCTAAGTTTCTTCAAGTGAAAAATGGGGATACTCAGGGATGTTGAGAGGATTAAGAGAAGTAATATTTAAAAAGCACTTGGCAGAGTGACTGATATATCGTAGGTGCTTAATAAGTACTTCCTGCCTCCCCAAGTTGTTGGCTCCAGGCTTAGAATTTGACTTGACCCAGTTTGTGATGATGTATAAGCCCAAAGACATCTATTTCTGTTTCAGTTTGGTATCATATCACACTGAATTTGCTGATAATTCTAACCGAATCGCTTTAAAAAGTGTTTATGAGATACCTACTATGGGTAAGGCACTGTGTGAGGTGCTAGGGATCTATAGGTAAATAATGAAATAACCACTGCCCCCCCCCCACCAAGGATTGTTGATTTCCAGCTAGAAGGAACCTTAGAGATTATTTAGTCCAGAAGTGTCAAACTCACTGGCTCTGCCCATAAAATTTTAGGGTGTGACAAAGATCCAGATAAAATAGAATTTAGGAAAGGTTTAATAAAACAAATGAAAATATAATACAGCATAGTTAATGTTTTTCTGTGGTTTTCAAGTTGATACTCAGCCTTTAGGGATTTGTTTCTATTTGAGTTTGACACAGAGAGTCAGTCAATATACATTTGTTGATGAAGTGCCAGGCACTGTGTTAAGCTCTAGAGTTGCAAAAAGAGGTAAATTCCAACTGTGGTTTTACAGATAAGGAACAGAAGCCCAGGTAGGTTAAATGACTTACCCTATGTCACAAAGGTAGCATAGACCAGACTCCAAGTTCTCTAACATGGTGCTTTATATTCATTTAGGGCAACCAACAAAATCCAGATAAATTAATATAGAATAAATTAAAAAGTAAATTATACACACATATACATACATAAATATATACATATACATAGATGCACTCACACACACGCACATGCACACACTTTGTAATTTGCAGGAGGGGAGCACTAACAACTTCGAGGATCAGGAAAAGTCTTGTGTTAGGATTTGACAATTGAGCTGAGTCTTAAAGGGACCTCAGGCCTGATTCTTGCTTGCTAATACTCAGCCACAGATAGATGATGGAAGGCAGCATATGAGGAATTGTAAGGAGAACTGTGTGACTGGAATAGTGAGTTTCTAAGGGAGATCACATTAGCAATGGCCTTTTATGCCATCCCTAGAAAATTTAGATTTTATCCTAGAGGCAAAAGGAAGCTGATGAAGCTTATTGAGTAGGGGAGTGACACAGTCACTATCTAGTTTACTCTAAATGCAGCCTATCATTTGTTGTTGTTATTATTGATGTTGGTGTAATTCAGTCCTAGCCAAATCTATGTTACTCCATGGACTTCATTCATTGAGTTTTTTTCTCAAAGATACTGAATGTTTAGCATTTTCCTTCTCTGGTATGTCCCCATTTTATAGAAGAAGAACTGAGGTAAATAGGTGTTAAGTGACTTGCCCAGGGTCACACATCTGGTACATTTCTTGAGACTGGATTTGACCTCCACTTTTCTTGACTCTGGCACCCCATGCTCTATCCACTAAAGTTCCTTGCTGCCCCAAATGTAGCCTTAGTAGACTGCAATCCTGAAATTTATTTTGGACTTTGTAAAGTAATGGAGGTGTGTGTGTGTGTTTTAACTGAAACTTTCTTATCTAATGAGTGTTACAAGGCTAGTGGAAAGCACTCTCATGCCTGAACAACTGCTTTATACAATCTAAGAACTTTATGTACTTTTTCCCTATGAAGAAAAATGTGCTTCTCACCTGATTTCCTGCAGAGGACTAAAAGAAAACAGCATGTGTTTACATAGAGTCTGGGACTGTGACAGAAATGACAACAAAAGCAAACAAAAAACCCCACCCTATTTGTTGGGAAAGGGCAAAGCATGGTGTGCAAAGCTTCTGGGGATGTGCCACCATCTGAACTGATGGATGTGCCGCACAACTGCTACACAGGAAACACGGCAGCAGATCAGTTTCATTAGCCACGTTGACACCTCCTGAAAGACGTTCAAATAAGGAAGTTCCTTAGAACCATAGAATATCTGATCTGGATCAGAACTTGGAAATGACGATGGCAAAGTAGAAAAAGTAAATTGCACCAGGCTCAGAGTAATAAATGATGAGGGTGATTATGATGATGATAAGAGAATGGAATAGAATAGAATTAGAATTAGAATAGAATATACACCTAGCACTTATAGAATTATTTTGTGGTTTACAAAGCACTCTACAAATATCTTATTTTATACTCACAGCTACCCTGGGAGACAGGTGCTATTATTTCTCCACATTTTAGAAATGAGAAAACTGAGGCAGACAGATGATAAGTGACTTATGGTACTACAGATAGTAAATGTCAAGTTATATTTGGATTTCAGCTCTGGACAGCCAGGTGGCTCAGTGGATAGAGGCCTGGAGTGAGGAAGGCCTGAATTCAAATCTGGCCTCACACACTTACTAACTGTATGACCTTGGGCAAGTCATGTTTGCCTCAGTTTCCTCAACTATAAAAGAAGATGGAGAAGGAAATGGCAAACAACTATAGTTTCTTTATCAAGAAAACCCCAAATGGGGTCACAAGGAGTCAGATAAAATTGGTCAACAAAAATGGAACAAAACAAAACTAAAAATCCTGACCACATCACTAAATTACTGGGGGCTCTAGCCAATCTTATCAAACTAGAGATTGCAGAAAATGTGCCTACTTGTCTTAGCAAAGGAAGTGTTTCTATCTAGGTATTATCTATATCAATAAAAGACATAGGTCACCTTCTTATCTAATTCCTTTCTCTAAGGCTGACACTTATAAAGAAGTTTAAGATTTGTAAAGAGCTTCATATTCACTATTCATGTGATTCTTAAAGCAAGCACCATGGCTAGGGGATAGAGGATTTGGGGTAGGGATGAGCTGGCATCATATCTGACTTTGGACAGTTACTAGCTCTAAAACCTTACGCAAGTCACTAATCTCTCTGGGCCTCAGGATCTTCATCTATAAAATGAAAGGAGTAGCTTCAGTGACCTCTAAGATTGCTTGATGATCTAAGTCTACAGTTCTTTGAATCTTGTGAGGGAAGTACCATAGATCAATGTATTTATCTATTCATTCATTCATTTATTCCTTCATTTATCTATTTATTCATTCACTTATTTATCTATTCAATTATTCATTCATGCATTGATTCATTCATTCATTGATTCATTGATTCATTCATTAATTTATTCATTCATCTATTTGTTTTTGGCGGGGATGGGTTAAGACCTGTACCTTGGCTGGTGTAAGGAGTTGCTGTTAAGGAACATTTGTCAAACATTGAAGATCAGCAGTTGTCTGGGAAATGGGAAGGGAACAAGGTTTTATTAAGGACCTACTCTGTGCCAGGAACTGTGCTATGTGCTTCACAATTATCATTTCATATATCTTAGTGCTTACATTGATGTCGCCTTACAGGGACAATAGAGATATGACTATTCCCTTTTTACAGATGGATAAATTAAGGTTCATAGGTTTGAATGACATGTTTATAACCACAAAGTCAATAAGTGTCAGAAAAAAGATTCAAACTTGGGTCTCTCCTGATGTTCTGTCCAACACCCTACATTTTCCTTGAGAAGACAGCCCAATTGTAGACAGAGGAGATGACTTGCCCAAGGTTAAACAGAAATTGTGGCAAACTAGGACTAGAAGTGATTTACAGATTTCTTTCAAATCTGCTAAGCTTCCAAATTACCTTCAGTTTATTTTGCATGTTTTTATATACACTTTTACATGTGGATGGTGACCCATACCCACTCTCCATAGACTATAAGCTCCTTGAGGTAGAGGGGGTTTTTTATTATTATTTTTTTTTTGGTCTTTGATGGAACAGCATTTAGCAAAGTGCCCTGGCACATAGGAAATAGTGAATCAATGTTTCTTGGTTGCTACTTAAGGACAAATACAAAAACAAGTTTTCTGCTCACATTTTTCCAAAAAGGCAGTAGGAACATAATTTAAAATGACTCAGAATTTAAGTAAATTATTTAGCACTGTCCTCAGCATTGATAACAGAGTTCAGTGCTTGGAAGAGAATTTCTGATTTTTTTTTTCTTTTAATAAAGCTACCAAGTTTTGCTCAAGCAGGGACTTTCAAGGCAGGCAGAAGGATGTTATTTTCTATTTAGCAGTGGAGGTTGGAAAGGTGACAGTTTAATGAATTTCAGTGAGTATGAAAGTTTTTCACAGATTGGTATGTGTAGACTTCATCAGAGAAAATAATCCAGAGAGATTAAAATGGTTAGCAAATGGCTTAGACAAGGCCAGTTTGTCTATCACTGCAAATAATGAATCACCCAAGCATCTCATTGTAGAGGGGAATTAGAGTTAAATTTTAGGTTTCATTATGTCAAAGGATGGGTAATGACCTACCTTCAGACCCCCCTTTTTAATGAATTATTCGTTTAGTTGCTCATTTTCACACTCTTTTAAATGATTACTTTTATTTCTATTCTATGATCCTGATGAATCTTATTTTGGTTCCTGTGGTAATCATAGAATATTTTTTTCCTTTTTTCCCCCTTGACTATATACCTGTGCCTTTCTGCATCTGAAATTAACTCCATGCAACATTCTAATTGAAAGGGAAAGAGCTGCAATTTTAATTACTTTCCGTAATAGATATGACAATAAACAGGTCCGATTCACGGCTATTACACCAAGCAGCAAAGCTATTATATCACTGCTAGTGACACCAGCAAAGCTGTTGCCTTGAAATAATATCCGACTGTAGTTAACAGACTGCAATTACAGTCATTGCTCAAGTCCCCAAAGGAGTGGAGGACAGGGAGAGCAAGGCTAAATGCTGTCTTCAGAGCAACCTGTTCATCACTTTAGTCTGTGGTTTCAATTTCCCTACTGGCCAAAGATCCTAACAAGTAGCAGAATAGATTGGGTTTGAATTCTGTCTCATTGTCTATGGAATATGAGGGAGTTCAATGGCCACAAGTCAGGCAGGAACAGAGAGCAGGGAAGTAATGCAAGTTACCCACTCACTGGACATCCCATCTCTGGAGGCTCAACATTTTCTGCAAGTAAAGATAGGCTCTACTTTAAGAAAAGAAAAAAAAAAAGATTAGTTCAGTGAATACCTCAGTTGTTTGGAGATCAGCCTTCTGGCATCCTTAACCATCTGGGATGACACCAAAACTGAGAATTGTTTTTAAGCCAGAAGACTTGGGTGGAGATCAGCTGAAGAAACCATGGGAAAGTCCAAGAAACAGAGACTGCACTTGACAGGATGTGGCTAGTCAGTTCACCAACCAGAAAGAAAAAAAGAAGAAGAAAAAGAAGCACAATGATCAGTAGTAGAGCCAAGGGTCTCAGTGTGAAGTCTAGGAAAGTAGCAGGGTAGGGAAATGGGCCAACAAAATAAATGGGATAGGAGAAGAAAAATTGGGAAGATAGAGAGGAAAACTAAACAGTGCGCAGAGATAAAAGGTGTTTGGAGTGTTGAGCAGCAGTAGCCAGCCACAACCAGATTTAAAATCCACTACTTTCTTATTATACAGGCATAATGATATAGTAGTTAGAACTCTGGACTTAAAGTCTACAGAGCCTGGGTTCAAATCCTGCTTCAGATAATTCCTAGCTGTAAAATGTTGGGCAGCCACTGAATCTTTCTCCTCATCTATAAAATTGGGTGTGCATGTGAACGAGAAAGGAATAAAGTCCCTTTCAGCTAATCCTTTGATGGCAAGTGATCTTTGAACAGCCTAACGTATGTGTACAAACAGTCACATGCCTTTTAGGAGCCCCTGAGGACCTCTATCCTAATTGGAAATAATTTACATTCATAATGAACACTCTGGGTTATTAAACAATGCATAAATAATGGGCTCTATGCTCTGTTTAACAAGACAGGGAAATATGAACATATTTTTCGAAAGATTTATGGAACAAATACTTAAACTATTTGCAGCATAAAGGGTTACACTTTGGTTATATGAGGAATTCAGTTATATGGAGCAACAAATACAATTCAACACACATTTAAGCAACTGTTATAGGTCAGGAACTATCCCTAAGTCCTGGGGATAGAAAGACAGAAACAGCATGAGAGAATTTATCAAATGTTTTGCTAAAATGTATATGAATAATATCTTGAGTGTTTTCAGGCTTTATCAAGTTAGGAATTCCATTACAAATAGAAATTAAGTTAGACAGGTATGTCGTATTTCCAAAGGTACCACACTAGCTCCTTGGTGATCACCATTTCCTTTTCTACATGTTTCCCCAACAATTTATTAATAATATATTGTGTATCAGATTATTAATTGTTCTGGTTAGATTTGCCAAACATTTTTTTCTCTTTTATGTTGAAAGGAAATGGCTGAGAGAAGGAAGGGAGCATTACATTGGAAAATATAGGTGATATTAAAAAGACATCAAGGGGGCAGCTAGATGGCGCAGTGGTAGAACACCGGCCCTGGAGTCAGGAGGTCCTGAGTTCAAATCCAGCCTCAGACACTTAACACTTACTAGCTGTGTGACCCTGGGCAAGTCACTTAACCCCAATTGCCTCATGCAAAAAAAAAAGACATCAGTGCTTTTTTAAAAATCCTGATACATTTGAGAATTTTGGCAGTAATTAGTTTCTGTATCATTGCTCTATCTTTTGAAGATACAATCTTCTTTCCATTTTTTTTTACAACTGTGACATCTGTCCTATGTATTCCCTTCAGTCTTCTAAAGGCCATTGATTAAGGCTCAGCCATTCCATTCACCAGTTCTTCCAGTTGCCAAGAATGCAGGACATCTGGGCCAAGTGCTTTGAACTCATGAAAGGGCAGTCATGAGTTATTTTACTTTTCTTGGGGCATTAACTCTGTTATTGTTCAGTTGGTTTTGGTTGTGTCCAATTCTCCATGACCACATTTGGGGTTTTCTTGGCAAAGATACTGCTGTTTCCTTTTCCAGTCGTTTTAAAGACAAGGAAACTGAGGCAAAAAAGGTTGTAACTTGGCCAGAGTCACAACTAGTAAGTGTCTGAGGCCAGGTTTGAACTCATGAAGAGACTATCTTACTCCAGGCCCATCACTCTGTCCTCTTGTGGCACCTAGATTCCCATATTAACTCTTTATTAGTCTCCCCCTTCCAATCCAAAAGCTAAATCTCTTTGGCAGAGAAAACAAGCAATATCACAACACTGAGCAGCTCTGCTTTTGTTCCATCATCACCTCAGCTAATTCCAGCTCCTCCTAGCCCTAGATGAATCTTTCATAGGATCATGGATCAAGACCTGGAACTCAGAGGCAACTACTCCAACTTCCTCATTTTTCAGATAAGGAAATTGATCCCAGGAGAGTAATGTCACTTTCCCTGCCCTCTCCTGTCCCTGTTTTGTAGCAACTTTTTGGTTTCTGCTGCTCTCAACAAAATCCCTCAAATCAATTTCACTCAAGTGTCAGAATTCCTAGTTACACCTATATCAGGGAATCCTTAATTAAAGAATTAGAGAATTAGACCTGGACAGGACCTTATATTACATCAAAGCCAACCTCTTCACTTTTAGATGGGGAAACTCAGGTTTAAAAAATGATTTGCCAGGGGCAGCTAGGTGGTGCAGTGGATAGAGCACCGGCCCTGGAGTCAGGAGGATCTGAGTTCAAATCCGGCCTCAGACACTTAACATGTACTAGCTGTGTGACCCTGGGCAAGTCACTTAACTCCAATTGCCTCACTAAAAAAAAAATTTTTTTAATAATTTAAAAAAAAGAAATGATTTGCCAAAGGTCTCACAGGTAGTAAGTATGAAAGTCAGGATTTGAACTCAGGCCCTCAGCCCAAATCTAGCACTAAACCACAACTGCCTCCCTATACAATATCACTGGGAATCACCTATTCCTGGTGTTGACTATACCAAAAGTTAATTAGACCTGTCATCAACCAATTCCTCAACTGCCAAGTACTAGACATTGGGCTAGGCACTGAAGAGATCAGGGCAAAAAAGAAATGGTCTCTAACCTCAGTGAACTTATACTGATCTGAGAGAGTCATTTGTCCATTTTACAGAGACATATATAACTGTATAAAGAATAATAGCAGCCACTTTGACAACATATATCCTATAATTGGAATGATAAGGAGAAAATTAGCAAATTCTTGAAGCGTGCCTTATTAAAAGGAGAGAGACCGAGAATATAAATAGAGGTTCATTAGGGAAGAAGGATTCTGGAGGGGAGGGGATGGGGAGTATGTTATAAAAAAAACCACATAGGGCCAAGCAGAGCAAAGGCACCAAGATGGGAGATGGCATGCCACGTGAGGAATAGCAAAAAGGCCAGTTTGGCTGGCAAGTGTATAATATATACATTAATAATGCAGAATGAGAAATAATGTATAATAAAAATGGAAATATAGGGTTAAGGGTTCTCAGGGTCTGGTGATATTTTCATAAAGCAATATATTACTTGATTTGCAGAGTAATGAAGTATAGAGGCCAAAGGATTGTACTCCTCTGATCCCACTCTTTTCTCATTTTGTATGGAGGTGGGAAGACGGACCTTTGACTCCCAAGTGATTAAAACTGTGTAGTGGAATAAGTTATTAAAATAGAAGTCATGAGGACCCAAGTTCCAATTCTGCCTCTAATACTAAGTGAAAATTGCTTACCCTCTATAAGCCTCATTTATTTAATCTCTAAAATTGGTTAATAATAGCACCCACTTCACAGGATTGTTGTGAGAATCATATGAGATAATTATTATGTAAAATACTGTGCAAACTTTGTTGTTATTGTGTCATGTCTGCCTCTTGGTGACTTCATTTGGTGTTTTCTTGGTGGAGATACTGGAGTGGTTTGCTATTTCTTTCTCCAGCTCGTTTTATAGATGAGGAAACTGAGGCAAACAGCATTAAGTGACTTCCCCAGGGTCACCCAGCTAGTAAATATTTGGGACCAGATTTAAACTCAGGTCTTCCTGACTCCAGGCCCAGAGCTCTATCCCCTGTGCCAACCTTGCTACCTTAGAAACTTTAATGTCATATATAAATGTTAGCTCCTGTATGAAGACTGGAATTTCCTATTATTTTTATGGTTGAGTTAATCTAAGGTTCTTTCCAGTTCTTAATGCCTTAATCCTTTAGAGGCTAATTATTTCCTCCTAAGAATGGAACCTTTATTTTGATAGCTGACAATTATATTTTATATTGTTTCTACCATCAGAATATAAGCTCCCTGAGGGCAAATTTTAATTGTTTGTTTGTTTATATATTTTTAGTAATCAGAATACTGCTAGTCACACAGTAAGTACTTAATACTTTACATTCATTCATTCATTCAAAGATCACACAATAAATAGCATCATTGTATAGAGTTGGCTTACTTAGTTAATGATATGCACGCATTTTTGATTATTCTTGATCCTTAGAAACAAAATAAAACCAATAACTAACTTCCTTACCACCATGTTGACCTATTGCCCTCTTTCCAGCTTTATTTGCCCCCAAACAAAAAAAGAGTAGTTTATGCTCTCCACTTCCACTTTTTCATCTAAGACTGTAATAAACTACCTTTTCAAGCTCTATAAGGTCTATTCCTCACAATGTCAATCTCTCTCCATTTTTTTTTCCATTGGCTCCTATTGTTTTGATGATAAACTGCAAATCTTTAAGACTCTCAGACAACACTTTCCCCAACATTTTTCAAAGTCTACCTCCCCAGTCTAATATATATTTTTTTATTTTTGGTGGGCCAATGAAGGTTAAGTGACTTGCCCAGGGTCAAACAGCTAGTAAGTGTCAAGTGTCTGAAGCCCTATTTGAACTCAGGTCCTCCTGAATCCAGGGCTGGTGCTTTATCCACTGTACCACCTAGCTGCCCCCTTCCAGTCTGATTTAATAAATCACCCCACCTTCTTCTTATAATTTTCCAGCCAAACCAAATGCCTAGCTATTCCCAGAGATCTGCATTTCAGCTCCTACCCTGTGCATTGGCAACAGACATCTCCCATGCCAGGGATGAAACCACTCCTTCAAAACTTACTACATTTGTGACCTTGGCAAGTTGACTTAGTCTCCCTAGACCTCAGTTTCCTTATCTGTAATATTAGGAGGTAGGGAAGAGATGACATCAGAGGATTTTTCTAACTTTAGACCCTATGCCTGCAGTGAATTCCCTCCTCATGTCTGTCTCTTAGAGTGCTTCGAGGATAATCTCATCTCCTCCAGAATGCCTTCCAGGATTTTCCCAAGTGACAAGCATTTACTTACCTGTGTACTAGTCTAATTCTCCTCAATGAATTTAAAGTCACTGTGAAAAGAAGCCATTTTCTGTTCTCTTTGTATCCCCAGGGCCTACCAAACAATAGTTGCTTAATAAAGGCTTATGGAATTGAATCAAACCAAAACACTTTTCCAAGTTAATATGAGCACTGCCACTTGTTCATTGCTCTACTTTGACACTGTGTGTGTATGTATATGTTTATGTGTGTATTTGTAGTGTGTGTTTTTGCTTGCAACTGCTAATGAATTCATCAAACCCCCAAAATGTGCTCTAGTTCCATTCACCATGTTTGGGGATGCCTGTGTGTATTTGTTTCATTGTGGTAATTACTTTTTAATTAGGGCATCTACTGGCCATTGGGCAGGTGATTAGTCACTTTAACTATGGCTGGCAGGAACTGCTGCTGAGTTTGGACTCCTGTGGGATATGGAGGGATTATTATTATAGTGGATGTTATTATTATTATTCAGACGCCAAGCTGCCTGCTTTGGTTCTCTCTGGCACAGCACAGCTGAGAGCTGGGTATGGACAGAATAGCTCAGTCCGGCCCCATTTCATACAATAAGCACAATGGCCATTGTGGGGCTCCCTGGTAGCAAGCTCTTTTCAAAGTTGGCCTGTTATAGCTCCCATTATTTTCCAAACAGAAAGCTATCAGACATATTATCTTGCCTCTTATATTTGCAAATTGTCCTAGCAATATTGAAAAATTACCTTCTTTCTTTGATACACATTATCTCTTCCTTTCCAGTTAGCCAATCAGCCAATGTTTATTGAACAGCTACTTTGTAGGATTCGCTGTCTGAGGCTATCTGAGACATGCAGTTCTTACTAAGACCATGTCCATTTGCTCAAGGTAAACTATGGCTATACATGGAGAAGGCTGGGAAGGTCATCAGGTGTCACATTATTAGAGCACCAAATTAATCAAAAAATGGGAATGGCCAATGGGAATGCCACATATAAAAATAAGGCATCACTCCCTTTCCTGAATGAATAAGGACTAGATTTTGAGTCCAACACTAGATGATTGTTTCCTCTAAGCTTCATCTATCTAATTCTACAGGACTGATAATCAACCCAACATTGTTTTTGTTGGGAAGAGAATAACAATGTGCTATTCTATGACTCTGTTCAATATCTCTGTGATTGAGTTGAAAGCTTCCTAGGTCAAAGGTCCTCTCTTTGGCTAATTCTTCTTCTTCCCTCATACCTATCTATGCCAGCCTTATTCCACAGGTATCCTTATCCCTTTCTTCCATTCATTTCCAATGCACTCTCTAGAATTCTCATTCAATCATTAACAAGTTGTCCTTCATGTTAGATTTGTATCTTCCTCATGAAATTCACATTGTGTATGTTTTCTATATTCATAGGTATGTGGATGTTGTCAAGCATGTAATAGAAGATAATTTTTGGTAGACTATATGTTCCTTGAGGTCAGGGATGTAGCCCCAGGGTTTAAAAATAATCCTTGGCACATAGTAGGCACTTAATGCTTTTTGAATGAACTTGAATGGAATTTATGATGTACTTGAGAAAAAAACTCACACAAAGGGAAAATCTAAAATAACAATACAATGAATAAATATCTATTTAATACAACAATGAAAAGAGTTTAAAAAAAATGTCTGACAAATCGTAAAGTGTGTAGTATAGGAAATAGCTCCAGAATGTCATATTTCATTAATCATCTTTAACTGGAAAAACTTACAATGATATTATAGAAATTTAAATTAGCATGAGTAGATATCAATAAGGATATGGGGAATGGATGGACCTAATATTAGGAAGAGTTTTAGATTCTACAGTTATTAGATATGGAAGTTTAAACTGGTCACCTGTATCATAATATTATAACAACATACTTTTGATACTTACACAGGTATAAGAGGGAAGAACAATATTAAAAAGGTGGTATTCTGTAATAGAAACATATCTGCATTAGGAACTATGGAAGGCTCCTTTTTGTGTACTAGCTATGAAAGATCTTCCTCAATTCATGTTTGCCCTTGATTGATTCCTACTTCATCTTAAATATGTCCTGTGTGTAAATATATGTTTTCTTGTTTTCTCCCCCATTAATCTGTGAGCTCCTTGGGAGCAAAGACTGTATTTTGACTTTCTTTGTATTTGCATTACTTAGCCCAGTGCTTGGCACATGGTAGGTGCCTAATAATTGCTTATCATATGACTTAGGAAAGTTGCATTTTTCTCTGGATAACAGTTTTTCTGTTTATAAAGTGAGAGGGTTAGACTAGATGACATATAAGGTCCCTTCTGGGTCTAACATTTTATAATTCTATGATTCAAATGAGCTTAGAGCCTTGGGCAAAGGACCATATGGAAAGAAAATCTGGGAGAGAAGAAACCATTAAAGAAAGATGTTCTCATCAGCCCTTGGAGGCATAGAATAAACCAGAGTTATGCATGGAGATGTCTAGGAGGGAAACCAGATGTCACATTACTTGAACCCCAAGTTACACAAAAATGAGAATGGCCAATAGCAATGCAACTCAAGAAAAAAAATGGGCCAAGACCCTAAGGCAAATGGCGACCCTCTAGTTTACTTGATGAAATACTTCCTTGATTCTGTTTCAGCTTTCTCTGCTTCCATCATTGGTGCAATATGTTCTTATTACATAACCTAATTATGCTTTTCCACAAAGAAGAAGGTCAAAAGGACGAAAAGAAAAAAAAACGTGATTTTTATCTCAAGACAAGCACAGAAACAACTAATAGGAAAAAAAGTCATCTTCTGTTACATAAGCCAATATTAATGCAAGCTCAAAATAAGTCGAGTCTGTTGAGGGAAACTAGAGTCAACTACTACCACCACCACCACAACAAAAAGATTTTCTTAGTCACATTAAGCAAAAGACAAATCTAAGAAGCATTTCATTAATTCTTGGTTTGGATAGTATAACTGATACTAGATGATAGGAAGAAGATAGGATAACCTAACTAATTTCTCTCACCAAAAAATATGTTTAGGTTTCTTGATCTGATACAGGTTGACCTAGATAGCTTCTAAGAGCCTTTAAATTTCTTAGGGTCTGAGGTTTTTGTTTTTTTTTTTAAACATGAAGGAATAGTGTGTGTATGCGTATGTGTGTGTTGAATAGAGAATCATTGTATACTGATATTGCCAAGGTGATATGGTATCTCTTATTGGTGTTTACAATGACTGAGAAATTGTTTCAAAGATGATTGGCTACTGAATCAGAGAGAACCACCCATTCCTGAGTCTTTGATTCCTCACTCTCCTCTGCAAAAATTTAAACATTGCCAAATCTCATTGTTTCTTCTTTTACATTGTCATATATGTTTCTTTCTTTCTATCTGTAAAACCATAACCTTAGTTCAGGCCCTCACCATCTATTTCTCAATTGTGCTTTTGCAATAGACTTCTAGTTAGTCCCCCTGTCTTAAGTCTCTCTCTGCTCTTTCATACAACCCCCACATAACTGCCAAAATCATTTAAAACAAAAACCAGATGCCTGATCATGTCACTTTTCTCTCTGGCTAGTAGGTACTTAATAAATGCTCCAAGAGTTGCTGAGAATAAACAATTCTAGCTCTAGTTTGCTTTCAGAAAAAAATATCTCTTTTTCTCCACGTAAGTATACTCATAATGAGTAGCTGCATCATCTCAGCAGGACATGTTCACCAACTCCAAGCCCTGAATTTATTCTGAAAAATCTCAAGTACCTGGATGGAAACCAACAGAACTAGATAAACACAATGAGCATTCTCTGTTCAGTGTCCAGATCAACCGTATCCACAGATCACATACATGTTCATCTCCACACACACTAAAAAGAGCACAAGGCATTATTTAGTCAACAAAACAACTTGTAAGATGCTTTCAGAAACATTTTTTTTCTCTCACTTATCAAGTGAAATGGGTAACTAGGTAACACAGTGGATATCAGAATTGAAGTCAGGAAGACTTATCTTCTTGAGTTCAAATCTGGCCTCAGACACTTACTAGCTGTGTGAGCCTGGTCAAATCATGTAACCTTGTTTGCCTCCATTTCCTCATTTGTAAAATTATCTGGAGAAGGAAATGGAAAACCACTCAAGCACTTTTGCCAAGAAAACCCCAAATGGAACCGTGAAAAGTTAGACAAAACCAACATAAATGGACAACAACAACAATAAAAAAAGATATTGTATATAAAGTTCTTTAAAAACATTAAACCACTATAGAAATGCTAGCAATTACTTTATTTTTATTTTGTAACATCCTCTATCTCCTACCTACATGTACAGTCATGGATTATGAGAGCCAATATTTATAAAGGTGATAGTGAATCCCTTACCTCAGTTATAAAAGAAAGATTCCATTCTCTTCATTAAAACTTAGCTGGGGGCAACTAGGTGGCACAGTGGATAAAGCAGTGGATTCGGGAGGACCTGAGTTCAAATCTGGCCTCAGACACTTGACACTTACTAGCTGTGTGACCTTGGGCAAGTCACTTAACCCTCATTGCCCCACGCCTTCCCCCCCAAACTTAGCTGATTGACATAGGACTTAGAGCTGCATTCAATTACTTTTAAAAAAAGCAAAGTTTAAATTCTTGCTATGTGCCACACATTATGGGAAGGTCTGGATGTACAAAGAAAGGGACCTTGGAGGTCATTTAGCAGAACCTTTTGTTTTACAGATAGGGAAACCAAGGTCCAGCAAGAGAATATGGGCTTGGCTCCAATCAGGTATGTATTAAGTGATAAACATAGGGATTTAAACCTAGCCCTCTGACTCAATATCTCTTTTCCCTGTCACACTTTTCCCCCTACTATATCAGGAAAGAGGTTTCAGACATTTGAAAAGGCATTCGAGTCCCCACACTTCTTTTAAAAGACTTCCTGTTACCGTTTCGATACCCAGCATCAGAGGATACCCTGATCATTTGGCTTAGTTAAGACTTTAATTTAAAAGCTCTGACAGCCAAGGTTAAAAAGAGAGCCTGGTAATAGAAGCCTTTTCCTGGTTTGGTTTGACCTCTCTCTATGTAAAAAGTAGAAATAGAGTTTTGGTTTTTTTTTTTTTTTTTTAGCAGGGCAATGGGGGTTAAGTAACTTGTCCAGGGTCACACAGCTAGTAAGTGTCAAGTGTCTGAGTATGGATTTGAACTTAGGTCCTCATAAATCCAGGGCCAATGCTTTATCCATTGTGACACCTAGCTACCCCTAGAAATAGATTTTTAATGCCATTATTTGCCACTCTGGGTATAAATATGGTTGAAGAGGAGAAGGAAGAAATTAGAGTTTAAGGGAAAAAAATAGATAAAACAATGTAGAATTATGTGAAAAATGTGACTATAACCCCTGAACTAGATACTACTGCACTATAGGGCAGATGCCTCAAATAAATAAATTACCAAAAAGATAGGCCCCATATATCACAAAATATTTATAGCAGCCATTTTATCAAAGGAGAATCAATTTTTTAAAAGCTGTCATTTGATTGGGGAATGGTTAAGCATAATATGGTATAGAAATATAATGGCCTATTACTGTACTGCATGAAATGAGGAATATGATGAATACAGTAAGCATAGGAAGACATGTGAAGTAAGAAGAGCCTGGAAAAGAATACATATAATGACAATGGGAATAAAAAGAAGAGTAACAAAACAGAGTAGACTGTATTCTATGAAATTATAATGAACAAGGTTGGTCATTATAATTTTTAATGTATAATATCAAATGCAGAGACAGAGCCTTAGAGAGGTCTTCATTTTACAGACAATGAATGTAAAAAGGATAAGAAAGGTAAAAAAAGAAATCCCAAGGGGGCAGCTAGGTGACACAGTGCATAAAGCACCAGCCCTGGATTCAGGAGGACCTGAGTTTAAGTCTGGCCTCAGACACGTCACACTTACTAGCTGTGTGACCCTGAGGAAGTCACTCAACCCTAATTGCCCTGCTTAACAAAAGAGAGAGAGAGAGAGAGAGAGAGAGAGAGAGAGAGAGAGAGAGAGAGAGAGAGAGAGAGAGAGAGATGCTAAGTTTGCAAAGCTCTGATAGCCCAGCTCTATGTGATATGATATTATTCTATGCTATGATATCATGGAGCTATGAGAAGGCTCTATCTACCCCCTATGTCATTGAAGGGTGGGGTAATGTGGTTGTAGAATGTTACTTTTATTATCAGCCTTAAAAAAAATATTGGTTAGTTTTGCTGAACTCCCTTATACACACCTATGCATATTCAGAGACACATACTTTTCTCCTCTTAATTATAAACAATGTTTCTCTGGGAAGAGGGGAGAAAAGGGATATATAGGTAATACAAAAATAAATATCAATAAAGTATCTTTTAAAACAGCAAAGAACAATTAGTTACATTAAAAGCTTTAAAGTCAGGCCTGTTGTGACTTTGTAGACCAGTTTTAACTGTGAGCTCTTTGAGGGCTGGGACTGTCTTTTGCCTCTTTTTGTATCCTCTAGACTTAGCACAGAACCTGTTCTTAAATAATAGGGAAAAAACTTCATTGGCTATTTGTGGAACAAATAAAGAGGATGTTGAGGGTGATGTAGTGAAGGTTTCTGGTGTAAGGAAATACTTCTGGAAGCAGAGTAGGAAATATTCAGAGGGTATTGCCTAGGGCAAGAGGTATGGGAGATAGTTTGATACATTGAAAGACCACCATCTCTAGAGTCAGAAAACCAGGGTTCAAATGCCACCTCTCACACTTGTTGCCTCTGCATGACCCTGGAAAAATTCATTTACTTTCCCTTTCCCTTTATCCTCATAGGAAAAATAATCCCAAAGTTCAACTGGATGGTCCCTTCTGGGTCTAAAACTACAGTCTTAGCACTGAAGAGAAGAGAAACCTTTGTAGAGGAATTCTGGGTTATCATAGTTTTGGAACCTTGGGAATTTCCTTTCCCTCTTTTCGTCATCCATTCCTTTTCTATTAAAAAGAGGACCTCTCAAAGGCTCATTTCAGCTCTCACAGTCTATAGGTACCTGAGGAATTGGTAGAGGCCCTTATTGCTGTTAGCTCTCATTTTGGAAAAAAACTCATGGAGATCAGAAGCTATCCATGAAAAACAGAAATAGGCAAATGATGGGCTTGGTAGATTCCACTTTAAGAAGATCCAACACATACCCCAAAATCCAATGTGAAAATGGTTCAAGCCCAGTGAGAGTATTTCTATTACAGAGATTTTCACTTGAGTAAAAGATTTATTTCAAATTCCCTTTAAATACCAAGGTTACACAGCATATTTCTGTGCTTGTTTATGTATATTTAATGATTCAGAGGCATACAGGGGCAGCAGCTTTGAAAGTGTAAAGCAACCAAAAGTTAGGATGAAACTTTAAGTATTCATCCTACTGAAAAACTTAGTGACGCTAATGTTGGCAATTGGAAAGCTCTCTTTTTAAAATTGATGTATTTTGTTTCGAAAGAGAATAGTAGCAGAATTGAATATAGTAAAAAGGCAAACAAAGTTATTTTGTGTGTATCTTTCGCATGCATTTCATTTGATCCTGCTAACAATCTTATGCAATACAGACTTCACAGATGAGGCAAAGGAGGCTCAGAGAATCTATGTGACTTGTCCATGGTCCTGCAGAGAGTAAGTGAACAATGGTATTTCTAACATCTAAGCCCACTTTGCTTTCCATTACAACACATTGGTAAAATTTGATGGATAAAAGTTTAATTTGTAAGCCACTTTTCAAGGACCCTTGTGTTGTATAAAGAGAGACCCAACCATAATAAGCCAAACACATAACTCCACTGTCTTGGAAGATATCAGAACCAGTGATCTGGCAATCAATTTTTCATCACTCTGTGAAGCATAAGGTACTGAGTAGCAACCAGTTTGGCTTTGTGAATAGCTAACCATGCCAAACCAATTTATTTTCTTTCTATGACAGAGTGATATGCTATGAAGATAGGAGAAAAGTAATGAATATAATAGAGCTGGGATCCATGAAGTTGTTTTATTATTATTATTATTATTATTATTATTATTATTATTATTATTATTATTATTATTATTATTATTCTGTCCCACATGACAGCCTCATGACAAATTTGGAAGATCAGATTATGGTCTGGGAGTGTCTCCCTGCCTCTGCCTCTCAGAATCCCAGAAGGACTCCCCATTTTAACAACTAGAATTTTATGTTCAGAGATGGTAGCACAAACTTTTCCTGGGACAAGGTTTGGGAAAGGTCTACAGACGAATTCACTCCCAGTGTAAAACCAGGTACCTTTCTAGTTTAAGTAATTATGCTCAACAGCTAGGTGTTAAACCTCTGATATTTCTGCTTCTGGAGTATTCTAAGGAATTTTAAATGCCCTCTAAATTTAATTCTCTTGGCAATATCCAAAGTTTTCCACTATAGTTATGGCTCTAGCATCATTAGTTCAAGAAATGGACTTGACTACAGAAGACACTATAGACAAGGAAACAACTAATATGTGGAAGTAGGAAACTTACCATCCTCTTTGCTTACCTACCCCTTTCATTACAATTCAACCATCTTTCTGATTTCTTTTAGATGCTGAGGACATTAGAGTTGTGTTAAAATAGAGAGGGAGGGCTTTGGGGGGCTTGTATTATGTACATGGGAATTTCTAGTAGGTTATCATTGAAGTTAGAGAAACATGCTGCTACATTCAAGTCAATGGTACAAATTAAAATATTAATATGGTTACCATATTGATGAGCTTCACATAAAAATATTCCTACATCAAATCTTTACAAAAATAAAGCATTATTTTCTTTAATTTGTGATTGTAACAGAAAATCCAAGATGTATGATCACTGTAGATATAGGAATTCATTGGAGGCTTATACACTTAGAGATATATGGGACTTTAGTGGCAATCAAGTGAAATTACCTCATTTACAGAAGAGAATACTGAGGTACAAAGAATTTAAGGGGCTTACCCAGGTATACATAGTTAGTTGCTGAGGGAAGATTCACACTTAGGTCTTTCTAATCCTAAGTCGATAACTCTATCCATTGTGCCCTGTACCTGCCTCCCCCAGATTTTTATTTTAAGAAAGGACTTCAGTTGCCCCAAAGTTTGGAAAGCTATGGGCTCCAGGAGACCTGTCCTTGCTCATACAGGCACTAATTATAACTCCTCCCCCTGATTCTTCCTGAAACTCTCCTCTCCTTTGAACCTAGATCAGTTTCCCTTACATCATAGACACATTACTACTTGTACCCTCCCCCTCACATTAATTTCCATATATCTAAAAAGAAGAACATGTGTCAAATTCATCTTTGTCTCCTAGCAGGAGACTTTGGTCATCATACACACAATAGGTTCTCCATCAGTGTTTGTTGAATGTTTGTGGAATTGTGAGGAAAAAAAACCAAAACAACAAACCAGGTAGTTATATATGACCTCCTTTGGCTCAAAGATTAGTGGTGTATGGGGCAGCTAAGTGGCGAAGTGGATAGAGCACCAGCCCTGGATTCAGGAGGACCTGAGTTCAAATCCAGCCTCAAACACTTGACACTTATTAGCTGTGTGACCCTGGACAAGTCACTTAACCCCCATTGCCCCTCACAAAAAAACAAAAACAAAAAAACAAAAAAAAACAAAGAATAGTGGTGATTTACCTTCCCTGGATACACCAAGGTAAAATCCCCCAAAGAGGTGCCTCTCATTTTTCTATGTCACCAGCTACATTCCGAAATAGTACAGAAAATAAAAATGATCCTTACTTCTGAACCTTCTTTCTAGTTACTACATCATCATAATAGCTCAGTAATTTTATTGCTACCATGAGGCAAGCAATCACTCTTGTGTTGACTACTGAGGAAGAAACTGTTAATGACATTAATTGGGTGATAATGTGATACAGCACTCTGGGTAATTGTGCAGCCTCCTATAGTGGGGTTTGCTGGGGAGATGAGGAGAGATGCTAAATGGGAGAGTTGTCAGCACACAGCTGTATATGAAAGGCCAGAGGCAAGAAAAATGAGGCTATTTCTATATGTTTTTTGTTGGTTGGGAAATAAAGCCCTTCCAATAGAGGCAATGGTCTTGAAAGAACCTTTCTTTACCTTGGCACTACTTCTGTGATCTTGGGCAAATAAAGCCATATCCCAGGCCTCAGTTTCTCTACCTATAAAATGAGGGGATTGTCCTAGATGGGTTCTTAGTTTCCTTGCAGTGCTAGATCGCAGAGCCTATAATTTGCTTGGTCTAAGATTAGAAATTCTTATGATATTTCATCATCATCATGTAATACAAATTTTTCCGATTGTACTTGAGTAATCTCAACCCTTGGTATCGATCACTGACTTCCACAGGAGTGCAACATCATACATTTTGCACTGTATGTGATGTTAGTGGTTATCTAGTGTAACTCCATTATTTTACAGAGGAGGAAACTGAGTCCTAGCAAAGTCAGGACTTGCTTAAGTTGGAGGGGAAGCTAAGTGGTACAGTGAACAAAGCACTTTCCCTAGATTCAGGAGGACCTTACTTCAAATCCAGCCTCAGACACTTGACATTGACACTTACTAGCTGTGTGACCCTGGGCAAGTCACTTAACCAGGTCAAAAAATGCCCTGGAAAAAAAAAAAAGACTTGCTCAAGGTCATAAAGTATTTAAGTAGTAAATTAGGTGTTTGAACTAAGGTCTTAAAATTCCAGATTTTGCATTCTTTCTTACCATCATGAATTCTGTGAAATTATCTTTACACAGTCCCTGATTGCTACCACCACAGTCAGATATTACATACCACTTTCTTTGGGGTATGTATTGTGGTTTTGTTTGTTGTTGGTTTGCGAGAGAGAGACAGGGAGAGACAGAGAGACAGAGAGAAACAGAGAGAGACAGAGAGATCTATCTATGTGTGTGTGTGTGAAAGACAGATAAACAGAGACACAGAGACAGATGGAGAGACACACAGGTTAAGGGAGGTTAAGTCACTTGCCTAAGTTCATCCAGGTTTCATGTGAACACAAGCTATCTATTCATGAAATCAGAGATGTCAATATGCAGAGGATAAGTATCATGGGATGTAATACAGGTGCACACTCCAGAGTATCCAAACAGGATAAAAATGTAACTGTGAAATATTTAACAAAAGTAAGACTAAAATAAAACATAGGTAATGTTAACATTGTGTGGTTTCCTAAGTCAATATGTACCCTTGGGGATTTTTATATATTATTTAGTGGCCCCTAGTTCACTTTAAGTTGGGCACCACTGCCCCATACCACAGCATTCTCTTTGTTATATTTTATTAGTTATTATTTCCCTCTATGTGTCCCACTTTTCTACTTATCTGAGGAAAGGGATTGGCTTAGCTAAACTGCGTTTCTCTATTTCCTCCTGTCCCACCCTTTAATGTTCTGCAAAGCAAAGATACTTAGTAAATAGTAGGAGAAAGGATATTGAGTAAATTAATAATTAAAATAATAGTAAGAATAATATTTAAGGGACATGTATTTATCAATATTTAGGACACCTAATAATGTAAAATTATTTCTTATAACTCAGTTGATGGTCTGTAATATTTTCTGTATAAAATGATGATGATGAAGAAGAAAAGAAGATGGTGTTGGTGATGGTGGTGATGATGATGGTGGAAGAGGAAAAGGGGAGGATAAGGAGGAGAAAAAGGAGATGGAGGAGGAGAAGGAAGAGAAAGAAGGGGAAAGGAGAAGAGATGAAAAAGAGGAAAGAGGAGAAGAGAGAAGAAAAGGATAGGAGGAAAGAGGAAAGGAGGGCAGAGGAGAAAAGGAGAGGGGTAAGGAAGAATAGTCATTCAATGGTAGTGTTGCCTCTGAGAGGTCTCACATTCAGAAGACAGTGAAAAGCTGAGGAAAAATATATGAGTCTATATATTGTGGTAAGATTATTGGAATTTGGCAGACCGATTGGGATAAGCCACACCTGGCCTGCCCTGAGTGACGTGTGCTGCTGATGTCAGCAGGAGTAACCACTCTCTACAGGCAGTTTTGAAGGACCTCCCCTTTTGGGGGAGGGAGAGTAAACACTTGCTGAGGGGAGCTCAGTCTCTTCTGGAATTACTTTCTCTTCTTGTGGTACAAGCAGCAGGAGCAGATGAGTCCTGTAGTCCCTGGCTACAAGCTGGTTTTCCATTGAAGCTATGGACCCCAGGTGGTGAGTTAACATAAGCGCCCTGCTCCTTTGAATTAGCTGAACTGAAAGTGACTTTGGGCATTGTATAGACTTAAGTTAGAGTTAGGAGGATTATCTGTATTTCTTTTTCCCTATTCCCTTGTCTTTGATTTTAACAATTTCACCTTTGCTCTTTATTTTATTCCCATTAATAAAACCTGATTCTTTTGTGGAAAAGAGGCTGTTAGGCTCCTTTCTTATTGGACTGGGAGTAATATCTAAAAAGACAGTTTGGAGGGGAGGGAGCCTTGGACCTAGAGGTCCCTTATTATTTCTGGCACCCCAATATTTCAGTGAGCCACTCAATTAACTCTCCATATATTAAATTTGACCCTCAAAATATAATTTGCCTAAAGCTCTTCAAAATCAAAATCATTTTTGGATCATTTTTATTTGAAATAGATAACAACCAAGGAATGCAAAATAGAACAGATTAGCTGTTGTATTAAAGAAAATAATCAATTTTTTAAAAAAATCAAAGAAAACCACAGACTTGTGCCATCTTAGTAACCTGTACACCGAGTATGTGAGGGACAATGGCCTTGAAAATGCTATGAGCAAGAAGAGCAGCTGGGTCTTAACCCCAATATACAGAAGAAATTCCTTGTGTGAATAGCACAATCCTAAAGGTGAATGGGGATCAATTTCCAAAATATCTCAGAGGAAGATTCCAAGGGAGTAAAATTGATACTGGAAGTTTTTTTTTTAATTTGAGAACTTGTAATGGGGCAAGAACATTTAATAACTACTAAACACAAAATCACAGTCATCTAATTATTGGATCTGAGCATTGGAAAGGGCCATGGAGATGATCTTCACCTCATACTTTCACAAGAATTCCCTTTCCAGAATCTTTGTGAGATTCTCATCCTTCTTCTTCCGTAGTTCTCTCCTGAGAACGATCTTGTAGTCTCTGTGCAATGGTTGAATTTTAGTCTCAGAAAACAGATGGCAAAATGTATGCCCTATTAACAGTAGAGAAGTAGTGGGGTGGTGGGATGGACTATGAATATGAGAATACTACACATAACTGTTAAACCTGGTTATGGTATCCATTTCTTTTGCTTAACTGTTTTTCTTACAAGGGAAGGTTAAATAGTGCCAGGGTAGTATATATAGAAATTACTGACATAAATACAAAGGGGTCCATTAGAATTTTTGGGGGGTGGAGGGCAGGGCAATGAGGGATAAGTGACTTGCCCAGGGTCACACAGCTAGTAAGTGTCAAGTGTCTGAGGCTGGATTTGAAGTCAGGTCCTCCTGAATCCAGGGCTGGTGCTTTATCCACTGCTTCACCTAGATGTCCCACTCATTAGCTTTCTAACCAAACTATTGCCTTTTCCTGATTTCTCTGTTTCTGTTGAGGTACCACCATCTTCCTAGTAACCCAAGCTCACAACCTAGGTGCTATCTCTGACTCCTCACCTCTTATATGCAGTTATCAAGACTTGTCGATTTTTACCTTTTGTAACATGTCTTGTGTGCACTCTGCCTCACTCTAGAGAAAGATCTCCTCACCTCCTGGACCATTGCAATAGCCAGCTGTTTGGTTTTTCTGACTCAATTTGCTCCTCCTTCCAATCAATTTTTCACTCATGAATTAAAGTGATCTTATTAAGCACAGTCTGGACAAGCTAGGTGGCATAGTGGATAAAGCACCAGCCCTGGATTCAGGAGGACCTGAGTTAAAATCTGGCCTCAGACACTTGACACTTACTAGCTGTGTGACCCTGGGCAAGTCACTTAATCCTCACTGCCAAAAAAAAAAAAGCACACTGAGCAAAAATGAAACAATTCTTCATCTCAAGTTTATATTCTCTCAGGAGAAAAAACATGCACATATGCAAGTATATTCACAGTAAACACATATAGAATACATGCAAAGAAATGTAATGTAGTTAAATAAAATGTAATTTAGGAGGAAAAATACTAACAGCTGGGCTTCTCCAGATGTTCCTTGGTATTGGGCTAATAGACCACTAATTTGACCCAGTGGCTTTTCTTGTGTTTCTTATACTATACAAAGTTATTATTTTCATCATGGAGGACAGCTGCCTACATTTATTCCTCACCAAGGAGGGAAAAGATAGGGAATAGATATCAGAAAGACCTCTGACACCTAAAGAGTACTTTACTTAAGTTGGCAGGTGAAATCTAGTAGAGAAACTCTGGGTCTCCTTTTTCGGTTTCTTTCATTAATTTTAATTCCACAAGCAGAGTGTGCCAGCAAGAGTGCTGTGTGTTACAAATACTCACCTGCAAGGATCTACAATCAGTATGCTTATATTGCAGAATATAAGCATACTGATTGTAAAATAGTAATCTACACAAAGTGCTTAAGTGACTTGTCAAGATCAAATTGCAAACCAATACCACATCTTCTCTTTTTACTGCTGGTCCTTTCCATTGCCTTTCATTCCAGAAGACATTCCTTACATCTGAGCATTTGATTTGGTAAGTTGTTGTTAATAAGGATAGAGCTATGTGTTTCATCCTGCGTGGATCCCTAGTCTTCACAGGGAGAGCCCTAACATACCACAGATTGAGCGCCAAACCTAGTCACAGTCTGCATTTCCACTTAGCTGTCCAAAACCCCCATACTGAATGTCGAAATGGGGATTGGGAGTCACAGGGAATGGAGGTGGTGGCTTCAGATAGCTTATCTCTATTTACTAGAGAATAATTTAACTCTTGGCTTATTGATATTAAATCAATACTTCCTGTCTTTCTATTTTTGGCCCTAATCATGAGATCACTATAGACTAGTCTTTATTAAAGAAAAGAAAAACTATCCTTTCAGCAATAAAATATAAGCTTATTGGCTTTTTATATGACCAGCCTTTGGGTTGGTCTTTCTGCCTCAAGCCTCCCCAAAAATTCAGTCACTCCTTTAATCAGCTGTAAAATTGTTCCCTAAAGCATGAATATAACCATGCAAGCCTCCTATTCAGTAAACTCCAGTGAATCCCCAATTTTTTCCAAGATCAAATATAAAATCATGTTTAATTTTTAAGGCCTTCATAAACTGTCCCCTCCCTACCTTTTTGATCTCATAACTTATTCCCTTCAGTGTACTATAAGACATAGGAAAATTAGGCTCCTTGCTGTTCCTCAGAAAAGGCACTCCATCTTCTGACTGCATTCTCACTGACTGTCTTCCACATCAGAAATTCTCTCCCTCCTCATATCTGCCCCCTAGATTCCTAGCTTTCCCCTTCTCCTGCTCCTCCTCCTCCTCCTGCTGCTGCTGTTTCCTTTGTTTTTGAAGAGGACCAATAACGTCACATGTGATGTCCTGACATCTATGTGAACTGTGTTCATATAAGGCAGAGCTGTGCAAGTTTTAGCTAAATTCCCATCCTGGGAATGAAGACTTTCCCAATCTCCCTTAGTGCTATTATTTTTCCCTGAGATTATCTCCACTTTATTCCATATTTCCCTTGTTTGTTCATAATTGTTTTCATGTTGTCTACTTCATTGGACCTTGTGCTTTTGAGATCAAGGACTTTTTTCCCCTCTTTTGTCTCTCTACCACTTAGCACAATGCCTGAAAACCTCTTGCCTCTCTGAACAATTTATTGATGGCTACATCTAGCGCTTAAACACTTTTTTTCCTGATGTTGTTGTTTCATTTTTTGGAAAGTCAAATCCAAAGTTGGTTGACCAGTCAATAAACATTTGTTAAGTGTCTATTATGTGTCAAAGTGTGCTGAGCTCTAGGGATGTAAAAAAAAGGAAAAAAAATAGTACTTTCCCTCAAGGATCTCTCAGTCTTTGAGCTCTGCCTCATTATACCATTGCATTATAAGCCAGAGCTTTCTTCACATCTAGAAGGGTTCACATCCAATGGCAAAGAGAGGGCCACAACTTTTTCAGATATTAGCTAAAAGGAAGAGAAAGTGGAGAACTATGCCAAAGGAGTTTTAGATGAAAATGTAGGAGAGGGAAATCGGTTTTCTCAGTGAAATAAGAGGGGCAGTCCTCAGCTTCAAGGGAGGGGGGATGAAAGAGGAGTGGAAGTCTTGGAGAGAAAAGAGACTGTTTGGAATCACTTCTGTGCAGAGAGAACTAAGGAATCAATTAGGGAAGAATAGAAGGATTTCTTTGCTTTAGTGAGAGACCAGTTTCGGTCAGATAATATGAATTTGTAATGTTTCCAATCAGTACAGTTGTGGATTACAATGTATGTAGAAGAGAGTAAAAGAAAAGAAGCAGTACTAAGTGAAGATAATGCTCTGGAGAAGCATAGAGACAAAAGAGAGACAAGGTAGGGGATGAGTCAGAAAAAGTTGGGAGAACAAGGGATAACAGGTATGTAGAGAGATTGGCTTTCTCAAGGAAATGGCCACCTCTTCATATGAGTTACTACAATACATGAAAAGATAGTGACCCCCAACAGAACATTTTACTTCCTTCCTTCTTCCATCAATACATTCAATACCTAGATCAAATTTTTCTCTCCTCCTCATCACCTACCCTCACGCAAGGGAACCTTGACCTATATGTTTGATGTTCCCTCAACTTAGTTCCTCAATACCCTCAGTTTCCCACGGTTTACTTTTGTACTCAATCTCATCTAGACACAGAAATGGTCATAGCCTTGATCTTGCCATTACTTACAGGTAGTCTCTTTTATATTCAAGAATTCTAAAATCCTTTTATTTGATCATAATATTATATTATTACACCTTTCCCTATGATCTATGACCTGTGATGTTGATTCCCCTACCCCTCCATCCTTTCTAGGCTACCACCCTTGCCCCGGCTACACCCCTCCTTGCTGAACCAATTCAGCTTCATATTATCCTCTTCTTTTGCCCTTTGTTTCTTAGCGCTGATTACGATTTGCTGACTCCAATATTCTGGATTGTTCCCACTGTGAAACATCTTCACTCATATTCACATATTGCTAAATGAAATTTAAGAAAAATATCAAAACCATGCTCATTGGGCCCACTACAAAATTAGGCTATACAAAATTTAACTGGGTCCTTTTTGTGGCCAGGAAAATATTCCATTTCTTCCTAACGGGTTTACTAATACACTCTCTACAGCAGCTATCCCAAATATTCTTGTCTTTCCTCAAACCTCCCACAGTTCCACACCTACCCCAATCCTCTCAGCTTCAGGACTCACTTCATACTCCATTAAAAGTATTTAGACTATTTGCAGAGAGCTCATCCTTCTCCCCTCCTCACCTCACCTCACTCAGACATCCCATCCCACTATTAGAGAATTGTCCTTGCAGTTTGAATGCCACAAGAAATAGATGTGAGGTGTGAGAATAGAAATAGGTATGAGAGGCATGGAATCTCTCCTTTAATATGCATGTGGAGGTTCCTGCTTAGAAGTCAATCAAAAGACTATTTTATCATAATATCATCATCATTATAACTGGCATTTATATATCATCTTATTTTATCCTCATAATGACCGTATGCAGGAGGTACTATTACTATCATTTTCTCCATTTTTTGGTTGTTCAATTGTTTCAGTCATGTTCAACTCTTTATGATGGCATGTGCGGTTTTCTTGGCAAAGATACTTGAGCAGTTTGCCATTTCCTTCTCAAGCTCATTTTATTTATTCATCCATTTATTTATTTATTTATTCATTTATTTGTTTGTTTGCCTATTTATCTATTTATTTATCTATTTACTCATTCATTCATCTATCCATTCATTCATTCATTCATCTATTTATTTATTTGTTTTGTGGGTCAATGAGGGTTAAGTGACTTGCCCTGAGTCACACAGGTATTAAGTGTCAAGTGTCTGAAGCCGGATTTGAACTCAGGTCCCCCTGAATCCAGGGCTGGTGCTTTATATAATGTGCCACCTAGTTGCCCCCTCCAGCTCATTATATAAAGGGGAAATTGGGTAAACAGGGTAGTGACTTGCCCAGGATCACACAGCTAGTAAAAGTGTCTGAAGCCAGATTTGAAGTGCCTTAACTGGATTTGGACAACTGGTCAGATTTGAACTTAAATTTTCTTTACTCCAAATTCACTATCCCACATCCTGTTAATCCTGCTACTTCAGAATGAGCTTTAATAATTGTGGCGGAAAGGAAGGAGTCAGAGGTTACCTGTCACTGCTCTAAAGTGTCTGTGTATATGTGTAGGTATGTTTGAGGGTACAGGGTCTTTCCATCACTCATGCCTGAAGGCAGGCCAAACCCAAGCTTTCTTTCCAGGAATACCAACTAAATGTGCTCCACAGGATGCTACACAGATCTCTATAGACAAGTTGGCTCCATCTTGGGTAAAATTGAATTTTAAAAGTCATATTTATATAAATATAATGTGTGTTTATATACATGCATGTGTATGTGTATACATATATACATATGCATGTATATATGCAAAATATATGCATATATTAAAATATATACACACATATGGACAAAAATTCCAGTAGCTACTCTTTGCTTTGTCTGATGAGTCACAGCAGGCCTCATTTTGGTGCCCTGAGGGAGCCTAGTATTTAAAATGGTGTTTGATTTCCAATGATTCATTTTCTGTACAGGATTTCTGAAGCCCATATGTAGTTTAAAATGAGGTTCACTTGCACTATTGGCCAATGTCCCAGAACTGTTCAATCCCCACCCTGAACAAAAAAAAAAACAACAACAAAACAAAATGAAACAAAACAAATCATCACAAATATATTCATCCAAGGAAGGACCGAGAGGTATGTGTCTCACTGAGGCCACAATGGACCCACTAGAGGTTATCATGGCTTATGGAACTAAATATGAAAAGTTGGCTACAACTCCAGTCCACAGTTCAACCCATCTATGGAGCAGCTAAATTTGAAATTGGCCCCAATTAAACTGTCTTAAATATTACAATCTCCCAGGGTTTTATTCTGTGGTTATTTACACCAGGTAAACTTATTCTCTGCAATAATGGCTTTAAAACAATCCCTTATTGGAAGTGTATCATATTTTCCCACACAAATTAAAGTCCTTTTACCTGTTTGCTCATTGTTTCAACCCTGATAGGTAGCTAGAGAAGGCATTGCTATAGTATTTGAAACATGAGGGAACTGAATTACAAAGAGGTTCCTCCTGACTTCCCCAAGGTCACACAGAACATTAGCAATAGAAGACAGTTCTGCTCACTCCTAACTTTCAACTTTGGGCTCTTTCTGCTAAGCCAAGCCTTGGAAACTGAAGCAAAAGAAAAATAATGATTTTAGTGTGCATTAGCTGGTAAGCTCATTTCTCACTTTTCAGTCCCCATTCTGCTTTGTTCTCCTGACAAAGAACCCCAAATTCTCTTGAGTTTAAAAAGCCATAGTCAACAGAAGCATGTCACCCCAACTCAAAGCCAGAACTCCACCTTAGAAGAAACAAAAAAAAAAAACAATCGCAGACACCTTTCACCACCCTCTCCCCCATTCAATTGCTTTTCTTCTTAAATTTCAGGCTGTTTTACATGTAGCAATAATCCTAATTGTATATGGTACTTTGAGGTTTGCCAACCACTTTACATATTTTATCTCATTTGATCCTCACAGCAAACTTGTGAGGGAGGTATCATCATTATCATTATAGAATACATGAGGAAACCATGGTTCACCAATATAAAGTGATTTGCCCAGGGGTATATAGCTATTAAATGTGTGAGGCAGGTTTTGAACTCAGGTCCTCATGACTCCCAAATCTCACACCAGCTAGTCTACCCCCAGAGTAGAAACAGAGCAATTCTAGTTTCGTTGCCAACTTTCTGTGATTTTGTTAGTTTTGATGGTCCATTATCCATAAGCTCAACAACATGGGAACATTAGTTTTCACTTAGTTTAACTCTAGTCTCTTACCAAGATGCCCTGCCACACACAAGAGAATGAAGGGTGGCAGTTCTGGGAAGCTGTCTGCACAGAGAGATTGAAAGAAGCTGTCCCAGATTGACTGTTGTGTCACATGATTCTAATCAAAGATAGAAGCTCTGGGGACCTTTCCACCAACCTGCTCACTGCTGGGTGTGGCCCATTCATTTGTGTCCTGTAAATATAGCAGTGTGTTTATTTCATGTTCCACAGGAAGTCTTTGGAAAGAGAGAGAGAAAAATCAAGCACTGGCTGGGCTGAAATTCCTCCCCAAATCAGCACCAAATTATAATAATGTGACTAGCAGTATATGAACACATAATGTTAAACATCCCCTAATACTATTTTGAATGGACTACCCTCATCTACAACATGACTAACATTACTGTCATTGATTAAAAATCTACTTTGAAGGGATAAAACAATTCTGAAGAAGCCCAGTGTATTATTATCCATGAAGAGAGACATGTTCTTATAATAGCAGCACATATTTATAGGGTGGGCCTTTCATAACACAGATGGGGTGGGGGGAAAGCACTAGGTTAAAAGCACTATTTCTGTAATCAATGAGATGTTTTCATCCCACTAAAAATATTTATAACTGAGGTATTAGACTTACACAGAGAAATGGCAGAAACCAGTCCCCAGTACAGATTTGGAAATGAGTAAATCTGAACTGAAATTTAAGGAAAATCATTGGCACGTATCCCACTGTTCCGCCCTCACACCCACTCCCAATATTACTTTGAAAAGAATGAGAGTTGGGCTTATAACTTACTAATACCACCCTTAATGATACAGTATAGGTCCTGTGTTTGGCAGCAAGGTCAAGAGAAAACAATATAGCAATAGAACCCATATTTTATTCTGACTACATTTATCATCCATTATTAGACAAGCATTTGGGAGCAGGGTGTCATAGATTCAGAAAGATTTTGTTTTAAATCCTGCCTTCAAGAATTCCTGAAACCACTTGACCTCCAAGAATCTGTTTCAGAGAAGGTGCTGATCTTCATTGAAAGCAGGAATTTCCTCCCTTGGTCTTTTATTTTGCTAATGAAATCCTAAATCCAGTAAAACAAAACAAACCCTTTTTTCTTTCTTTCTTTCTTTCTTTCTTTCTTTCTTTCTTTCTTTCTTTCTTTCTTTCTTTCTTTCTTTCTTTCTTTCTTTCTTTCTTTCTTTCTTTCTTTCTTTCTTTCTTTCTTTCTTCATTTGCTTTTACTTTCTTCTTCTTATTATAATATAATTAGTCTTTGTTTTTATTATTTTTGATTTATATTTGTGATTCATTTTGTATAGGGAATCTTCTTTGTGGATACAGATTGGCAATTCATTGATAACTTACATTTTAGAGAATGATTTGGGGATTTGGAGTGGTTAAACCACTTGCCCAGTGGTCATTGCCATTTACCAATTTATAGATCATGAGCTGGAAGGGACCTTAGAAATTAGCTAGCCCAGTGAGCCCAATACTCTTATCTTATAAATGAGGAAACTGAGGCACAGAGATGTCAAATAATTTGCCCAAAGTTATAAGGGGCCAAGTTGGGATTTGTCAGAGTCTCACTTGAACCTAAGTCTTCCTAACTATGAAGTTATCTATGCTCTTACACTGGCTGCTACTGGCCTTCATGTACAAGGATTAATTTGGATTTCTTCTAAAAATAACACACCCAACCCTTCCATTATACATACACACACACACACCACAAACCTGAGCCATCTGAATTATTTCTCTTATTACTAAAACTAAACTTTTATTAAATGGCAAAGTAATATTAGAATGCAATATGTGGTTAATGGTTATTTCAAGGTAATAATGCAATTGATCCTGTGACAATTGGCTTGTTCGTCCCATTTTCTACCTATCAGAGAACAATATCCCAATTTCTTTTACTAGGATATATTATAGGATCAAAGATGTAATACTGGATAAGAATTCAAGGGTCATCAAGTCCAACCCTGTTTTGGTAATAAGCCAACTAAGGTTTGTGGAAATAAAATGACACCAAAGGTCACATAGGTTGTAAATGGAAAAGTTTGAATTTGAACCTCTTCCTTTGATTAAAAACCAAAACATTTCCATTTCAGTGGGTCAGCCAAGGTGGTACTGACAAAGGATTCAAGTGTGGGATCAGATTATTCTGTCACTGATCCCCAGAATTTTCCGCAACATAAGAACATATCTGGGTGCGACATAAGCTGACATAAATTCTTTAGAACTAGTTAACAATGAAAGTTGAGCCAAGTTTCCAATTCATCCCAGACTATTTCTTGTCTCCTCCTTTAGACTATGAGCTCCTTGAAAACAGTGACTGATGGATATATATATATATATATGTATATATATATATATATATATGTAGTATCACAAGAGCTTTCAACAGTGCCTGATATTCAGCAGGAGGGACTTAATAAATGCTTATTGACTAATAGATTTGATCACCACTCTGGTAGCAGGAAAATAGTTCAAACATTTCGACTATATGCATTCCATCTGTGACTTCAGCTGAGTTCTTTGAGCATCTTTGTTTCCAAATTCACCTCAAAAACATTTGTCCAGTGCTCCTGGAGTAGGCCAAGCATGAATAGATACTGCTTCCTAATTTCTGAGTAAAAATCACTAGCAGCATATCTGAAAGTGGCCTTTTAAGAAAGCTTTCCCAAAGAAAGATGAATTCTCACAAATGGCCAAACCCTTCCCCCTCTTGAACTTCAAAGACTCATAACTAACTAGTCTCTTAGATGATCAGAACTAGAATTAATTTTAGAGATCCAACTTTGTGTTTGACAGATAAGGAAACCGAGGCTCAGATATTAGAGGCGATTGCTGCTTGGACAGGAGGAAGTAATAACACAACACAGGCTGCTCAACTTCCGGTCCTTTTTTTCTGCTCATTTTGGAGAATTGTACTTCACTTATTTTTCCTAGAGAAGGAAATGGCAAGAAAACTCCATGGACAGCATTGTTTTACTTTCATGCATGAGTTCATAAAGAGTCAGATACAATTCAATGACTAAACAACAACAACCACCTCCCTTATTTAGTTTTTGCATCCTTTCTTTTCCTCCTTTTTGGAAGTGACAAATGACTTATTTTTTTTAAATCACAATATTGAATTAATAAGTGAATGAATTTAATTGAAAGAAGTTGGAAATAGTTGGAGAATTCTTCAATACCCCCTAAAGAGTGTTGTATGCACTCGGAGGCACAAACATTTCAGCTTTGGAAACTGCTGCTCTTCCTCCATAACTTCCTGTATCGGCTCAACTATGCTTTGAGTGAGGATCACCTCATAACTGAAGACCACATTGTTCTTTGCCACAGGAAGTATGAACTTTCTCCTAATGTCCTTTTGTCATCTTGTGACTTTCCCAAAGATTCCATTTTACTGCATGGTCCAGAGCAGTGACATATTTTGCTCTGACAGGGAAACTCACTTTCTATTTTACCATGTACTCCACCATCTGGATTGGACTGGAAACTGTAACTGAATTAAATTTCAAGAAAAGGGGCCATTGAAAAATGCTGATGGCTAATCTTTAGGGAAGGGGGAGACGGTAGCATGCAAACAAACAGCATTCTTTTTTTCCAGTGTAATGAACCTCAGCATTTTCCATTGTGGATGCAGGAATGGGTGTGATTGCCAGATGTTCAATGAGGCTGCATTGTCCAAAAGGCGGAGTCAGGAGCTTGGCAGAGACAGGGGCAGAAGATGTTTATTTTACAAGAACAGTCTAAGAACTAGGAAGAAGTATCAAGGTTAATGTCCCAAGCCAACTTTCCACAAGTTATTGAGGCAGCATAGCTCTTGAAATTCTTTTCCTCTCTCCCCATTTTTTTTTACCAAATACCCAGACAGCTTTGCAGAGTTAAATATGATTAATTCAGTCCTAATCTCATGCCTTAGCTGTTATAGTCTTTCCCATTCATACACTGCTCTTTCTTTCCCTCTTTGCAGACTGGATTGCAACTTATCCTTTTGAACCACCAGGAGGTGCCACTGACAGTGGCCTCATCTTGTTCAAGAATAAAGACCAAGTACTGACAATTTCCCATTCACCCTAGCAATTAGATATTCCACCCATCACCAGAGAATATTTTGGGGAAATGCTAAACTCTCTATGACGCTTAGCTATTTCTCCCCTAAATCGCCCCCTAGTTTGTGGCAGCCAGTGTTTTAATCTAGCAGGCACACCTTGTGTGTATTTAAACAATTACACTCTTGCCCAGCTCCAGACCCCTGGGAAATCTCTTCCCTTAAGTCTCCATTTCCCCATCAGAGCATAGCATTGTAGAAAAGAGAAGATTTAACTTAAAGTCATGGAGATTTGGATCCTAGTGCCATCTCTGAAACCTGCTAGTAGAGGGAATCTGGAAAAGTCACTTAAGAATGTCATTTTTTTAATGGTTCTAAGTACTATATTTTAAGAAATCTCCTGTGCTCAAGGATGCTTGTGTAAGGCGTAGGGTCTTACTGAAGGCCCTGGTCCATCTCATAGCTGAATGACAAGCCAATTCATCATGAGAACAACTCAAGATGAGAATCAAAGATACTAATGTTGGGGCATAAGGTCTATTAAGGGGAAACCTTAGCCTGTGGACTGTTTAGAAGGAAACCAAGGCATGGTACTGATCCCAAGATTCTCTTGCCCCAGTCTGCCAAGAGCCCAGGAATGGTCCCAGTCCATCTCATACATTCATGACATTTTTTTTTCAGTGAGGCAATTGGGGTTAAGTGACTTGCCCAGGGTCACACAGCTAGTAAGTGTTAAGTGTCTGAGGCCGGATTTGAACTCAGGTACTCCTGACTCCAGGGCCGGTACTCTATCCACTGCACCATGTAGCTGCCCCTCATTCATGACATATTAATGTTAGAAATAATAGACAGTATGCTCAAGAATTCTGCTATGGTACATTGAGTCACTTAAAGGGAAACAGCAGGCAAACCTTAGTCTATGAAATGTACTGCAGGATACTGAAGCTATTTATAAATCTTTAGGGCAGAAATACTTAGTATGAGGCCCCATATACATTTGTGTATCTTTTCTCCTTTAAAAATTTTACACTTTGGGGGGCAGCTAGGTGGCACAGTGGAAAAAGCACCGGCCCGGGGCCTCAGGAGGACCTGAGTTCAAATGTGGCCTCAGACACTTGACACTTGCTAGCTGTGTGACCCTGGGCAAGTCACTTAACCCTCATTGTCCCGCCCCCCCCCAATATATACACTTTGTTCTTATTTCATTTGAATTTCTCCCAGAATCCTTCTTCTCCTTACCCAGAATCTTCTCATCTACTATTCTTAGAGAGCCATCATCATTAATATTGTTTAAAGAAAATATTTGACTCATCTTTGGTTTCCTTTAGAATACTGTGCATTTTATGCATCCAAAAGCATTATTATGAAAAGTGGTTCATAAGGTTTACCAGAATGATGCATAAGAAGGGCTAAAAACCCCTGCCTTAGGGCCTAGAGAAAGTATTATCCATTTCATAGACATGGGATATTTCAGTATGATAAAACACTCAACAAAAACTTCTAGGATGCTGATGTGAGGCATTTGTTGTTGTTCAATCGTTTCAGTCATGGGTGACTCTTCGTGATCCCATTTGAGTTTTTATTGGCAAAGATACCAGAGTGGTTTGCCATTTCCTTTTATAGCTCATTTTATATAACAGGAAATTGAGATAAATGGGATTAAGTGCCTTGCCAAGGGTCACACAGTTTACAAGTGTCTGAGGCCAAATTTGAACTCATATATTCCTGACTATACACCTGCTGTTCTATCCACTGCACCACCTGGCTTCTCCTGTCTTGGAGTACAGTGTGGACTTGTGGGGATACTAGAAATCTCTTGCTTCAAACTCCCTTTAGAGCACTCATTTCTAACCTAAGATGCACAGAGCCCCAAATATTTTGAGGCTAAATTTCTGGGAGTCTATAAGCTTGGACATGAAAAAAATAACACATTTCATTTTAATTTTCTTATTGATACCTTTTGTTGTTATATCTCCTATATTTCTCCAAGCATCTCTTTCCTTCTGTCCTTCCAGAGAGATATCCCAAATAATAAAGTATATTTGGAAAACAAAATACTTCACTAATATTTGGTTTCCTTTATAAAGAAGCCTATTCATTTTATTAAGAGCTTTCCGTAGTGTCAGAAAAAGGCCCTGGCCCATATTGTAGTTGCACAAAATCTCTGGTTGAGGAATACTCAAGAAAAGGTTCCAAGATGCTTATGCAGGGATGCAGAGTTCATTAAAGGGAAACAGTATTTGTGACTTAGCTCTTGAACCTCCTCAAAGAACAATGAGGCCCTCTACTGATCTCAGAACCCTCCTGGCCCTGTCTCCTCTTAGTATAGGAGTTCTTAATTTGAGGTTCATGGGGTCCTAGTGGTTCCATGTGTAGATTCGTTAGAATCTATGAACTTGAACAGGGTAAATAGCATCCTTATTTTCACTTACCTTTGTTTCTTGTTGGTTTTTTTCTCATAAGCCCAAATATTTTATTATAAACATTTCAAAACATTATTCCAAAAAAGTCCATAGGCTTCATTAGATTTATACCCCCAAAAGTTTAAATACAATTCCTCCAGAAAAGGCCCTGGAGCTTCTCATAGATGTATGACATCTTGGTGTAAAAAATACTTAAGAAAATGTTACAGATACTGACATGGGACATACTGTTCATTAAAGTGAAATGGCGGGTGAGCCTTAGTCTGCATGTACTATCTTAAAGGACACCATGGTCTTTTACTGATCCCAGAAGTATTTTGCCCTCATCTATTCCTTTTTTTTAAGAAATTTTTTTTGATGAGGCAATTGGGGCTAAGTGACTTGCCCAGAGTCACACAGCTAGTAAGTGTCAAGGGTCTGAGACTGGATTTGAATTCAGGGCCAATGTTCTATCCACTGCACCACTTGGTTGCCCCTTCCTACTCTGACAAGAATTAAAAACCTGGGGTCTATGGTGCTCCAAGGGTTCTCTGGATAGATATCTATGATGCCACAAAGTTGAATGGGAAAAGAAATTATATTTTTTCTTTATTGTAAATTAACATTATTGATTTTTTGTCTTATAATTTAACTTTAATTTCTCCTAACATCCTTTCTCTTGCTCTCACTGAAAAGCCTCACATAATAAAAAAAACCATTATTTAAAATAAAATGTTTTACCTACCTTTGGCTTGTTTTATAATCCAATGTAATTAGGAGTCATAACAGTAAGAGAAAACTTTGGCCTGTAGTATTAGATTCATGACATCCCAGAGAGAGATAGAGAAAACAACGGATCCCAAGAGGAAATGTGGGGCATGGAGTTCATTAAAGGGGACAAAAGCCCAAACAAACAAGTGAGCCATAGTCCATGAACCATCATGGAGGACACTGTGGCACTGGACTGATATTAGGACTCTGTTCTCTAGTCTCCCTTAAGGGAGACTTAACCTGGAATCCAAAAATCCCAAAGAATCCAAACATTGATATCAGAGGGTCTGAGAACTTGTCAGAGAAAAAACAACAACAAACTACAGCTCTGTGTTTTATTAACCTTTGACTTTCTTTGTTAATTTATACATTTTCTTTTATTCATTTAAAAAGGTTATTCTGAAAAGAGATCCAAAGACTTCATTAGAATGACACCAGAAAAAGTTTAATTAAAAAAACTTTGCTTTTGGGGCAGCGAGGTGTCACAGTGGATAGAGCACTGGCCCTGGAGTCAGGAGGACCTGAGTTCAAATCTGACCTCAGACACTTGACACTTACTAGCTGTATGACCCTGGGCAAGTCACTTAACCTCAAGTGCCTCACCAAAAAAACCAAAACAAAACAAAACAAAAAACAAAAAACTCTGCTTTAGAGCCTAGAGAAGGCCATGGCTCATATCATCCTAGATGAAAGACATCCCATTGTGAGAAGTACAAGAAGAGTCTCAAGGACTCAATGAGGGATAGAGTCCATTAAAGGTAAACAGCAGACCAGCCTTAGTCCATGAACCATATCAGAGTGCACTGAGGGCCTTTACTGACAGCTGGACTCTCTTGTTCCTCATCTCCCCTTTGAGGCAAGAGAAGGCCCTGTCCTAGCTTATAAAGGCATGGAATTTGGGGGCAGCTAGGTGGCACAGTGGATAAAAGCACTGACCCTGGATTCCAGGAGGACCTGAGTTCAAATTTGGCCTCAGAAACTTGACACTTAATAGCTGTGTGACCCTGGGCAAGTAATTTAACCCTCATTGCCCTACCAATAAAACACACAAAAACACACAACCCCCCCCCCCAAAAAAATGATTAATATCATAAAGGCATGGAAATAAAAGGCGTTGAAAATTCAACAAAGAAACTTTACTGAATGTTTGACCCATCTGCTGGTCCTGTAGCAAGGCTTTGAGGATGGAGATGAGTTCAGGAGAATGAAATCCTCAATTTGTAACCAGAACTTTTAGTAAATTCATACGCATAATTACTGGTTACTAACTTCCATGAATTAAATTTTCCCATTTTCTTTGACTTTTATCCTTAAAGCATTCTATTGTCTCCTCAATTCATATTTCATCATTCTTTAAAATACAACAGGTGGCATAGAGAGACAAAGGGAGAGGGGCATAATTTCCCTCCCTTATAAGAAGGAGTCCATTTTAGAGTCAGATTCTATTTCACTGTAGCTTGATTTTCCCAACCTGTAGAATTTGACTAATAATAACAATAATGATTATAATGGTGCTAAAATAATAATAATGTAATTTACATAGTGCTTACTATATTAGAGGCAATAGGATGTTTTCTTCTCCCTCTAAATATCTAATTTTATTATCCTAAGTTCCAGGTTTTAGAATGGAATGAGTAATATTGCTCATGATGCTATGGATCACACTGTATTAATTTACATAGATATATGTTCATATACATATAGACATATATCCATGCTAATGAATACATTTGTACATGTTATTGTCGTCATTATCAGAATAAATAACATAGAAACATTCTGAATACATATACATAGACACATATAATTGGAGCAGCTAGGTGGTGCAGTGGATAGAGTGTTTGGCCTGAAGTCAGAAGACTCCTTTTCCTGAGTTCAGATACAGCCTCAGTTGCTAGTTGTGTGACTCTGGGGAAGCCACTTAACCATGTTTGCCTCAGTTTCCTCATCTGTAAAGTGAGCTGGAGAAGGAAATGGCCAACCACTCCAGCATCTTTGCCAAGAAAACCCTACATGGGGTCATGAAGAGTTGGACAGAACTGAAAAATCACTGAACACACACATGTATATGTTTAATGCATGATGCATGCACACACACATATACATGCACTATTTTAGACCGTGAGGTCCTCAGGAGCAGGGAATATTCTTTTCATTACTTTTTATCCCCAGTACTTAGAATAATACCTGGCACTTAGTAGGTGCTTAACAAATGCTAGTTGACTACCTGATTGACACATACAACTTTTCATAGTTTAAAAGTGCTATCACTTTCATAGGATAAGGGGGAAAAGGTGGGGACATCCTTTTATACCTCTCCTTTTTGTCTTTCAACAGAGGTAAAGAGTCAAAAGTACCCTCTATGAGGTAGTTAAGAAGGGTTCTGAAAAGAAAATAAGAGAATTGTTGGTTCTAGAAAGAAACTCTAGGGCCTAGTTAGGCTAGACATGAGAGATTACTACAGAGTAAAGATGCATAATTAAATTCAAATTCTGGCTGTTGTTCCCCTGCAGAGGACACTTTGAGTTGTGTCTGAGTAGTGGCAGAGAGGAAGGGGGCCTCCCTGACAAATCTGCAGGAAGGAATAGCTTGTCTGCCCCTTCTGAAAGGAACTTTAATAGAGCTGACTTGAGGGATGAACAATTGGGTTTTTAGATAGTATTTAATATTATTATTTCATGTTTAATTATCACTGCAAGTGAAAGGTGCCCTTGTGAGTCTTTCTATTCAATCAGCTCCTTCATTTATCCCGTCATGCATTATTCATTTATTAATTCTTATTTTCATATATAATTTATACAATATAAATAGTTAGATTTGGTGATTTAAGCTGATGGTGTCCTGTGGTTGATTTGAATTTTCTTAGGAAAGTTAATTCACTCAAATCCCACCAATGCCCAGGCTCCTTTGGTCCTGGGTAAAATAAGACAGATGTCCAGCTCCAGGATCCTGGTGACTGAAAGGTAACTATGTAGGCTTGGGGTTACATACCTATTCACATGTTTATAACTTGCATTAGAGTGGTTTCCCAAACCCCTTAAAATAAAATCTTGCCAAGTAATCATCACAAGTGGGGACTGCGGAGCAGTTCTCTGATGTCAGTAGATGACACACAACTTCAAGGTTCAAGATTTCACTTCCCTATCTTTTCTATTTCTGACTACTTCTACTGCCCCCTTCTGAACCCTGAGGTACCTTCAAAGCATAGCTCAGGTATGATTTTTCCTGTGGGACATATTTCCTGATTAACACTAGTTGTTCTCTCTCTCTCTCTCTCTCTCTCTCTCTCTCTCTCTCTCTCTCTCTCTCTCTGTCTCTCTGTCTCTGTCTCTGTCTCTCTCTCTCTGTCTCTTTCTCTCTCAAAATTACATGATATATACTTTGTAAATTACTTACATATTTTCTCATTGTAATACCCTCTCCTGCTATCAATCTTTCAAGAATAACAGATGGCATCAAGGACATACATGATATAAAGGCAAAATATGTTGGTCACTTGTGGTTGTTAAGAGATGCCAGGTAGATTGTAACTATAGGTATTCTCACATGTCAAGAGAAGTTGAAAAAAGACTTTGAGGACACTGGTTGGACTCTCTGGAGTGAACTTGGGCTGGGGCTTGGATGTCTTTGCTGGACATGGATGAGAGTAGCACAGGATGTTTGCATTATGGAAAGGAATGTCCAAATCGATGAAATTACAAATTCATTTAAATATAAGAATATTGACTACCCTCCATTCCAATACAATATAAATTCCTTGAGGGCAGGGCTTATTTGGCTTTTAGTCTAATATCCTTAAACCAAACATAGCACCTGATATAAAGTGATTGCTTACTAAGAGAAGGGAATGAAATCAGAATTAATCCCTCTCTGCTTACATTTTTTTGTTGTTGTTCACAAGACAGCACTTGACAAGATATGAGGAGAGAGAAGCCTCTAAGTTTTTGGAAGGACTTATGTGCTTAATAACTATAAAAATCACCCACTCAATTTACTGAATCACCTTTTGGGTGCTTGGTGGTATAGGGTATATAATTATATAGAATGTCCATTTCTTACCAACAGTGACATCACAGGCCAGAAGTAGAGAAAAGCAATATGCTTTTGGTGGGGAGTTGAATGAGTGGTGTCAAAAACAAAACAAAACAAAACAAAACGAAAAAAATGATAGATTTTGTTTTTTCTTATGTAAAACCTGCATTTCCTTTTCTTACTTTTCTTGCCATTGCTCATAGTTCTTCCCTCTGAATCAAGTCTACTCCTTCTTCCACATAACAGCTCTTCAAATACATGGGGACCATTATTATCAGAGTTATACCCAATAAAGATTGTTGAGCACCTAATATATGCCAGACAGTGTGCTAAGCCCTGGAGAAACAAAGAAAGAAGTATGTCAGTCTGTGCCTTTAAAGAAGGGCAGCTAGGTGGCACAATGTACAGAATACTGGGCTTGAAGATAGGAACTCATATTTCTGAGTTCAAATCTGGTTTCAGACAATTACTAGCTGTTTGACCCTGGTCAAGAGAGTTAATCCTGCTTGCCTCAGTTTCCTCATTTGTAAAATGGTCTGGAAAAGGAAAATGGGAAACTAGTATAGGATCTTTGCCAAGAAAACCCCAAAATGGGTTGCAAAGAGATGGACATGATTGAAATGACTGAAGAATTTTTCTAGGAGTTCACAATTTAAATGGAGATAACATAGAAGAAGCTGAAAAGGGAAGGAAGATTTCCTGCTGTGGAAAGGGGTAGTGGTGGGGGAGAGGCAACTAAGGTTGGGAGGCCTGAGTTTCTGAGTTAATTTCATCCTGAATAATCATGAGTTTCTATAGATGATAAAGTCCAGAAAACTAGTGGGTAGGGAAAGAGAAAATGATGAGAATTCCCTACATTGCCCTCCTGAAATGGAGTAAGAAAAAGGAGAACTCAGTTGTCCACTTCCCACCCTCTTTAACCAGTGGTAGAGAACACCCCAGGTTCCAGGGTGCTGAGGAGATGTTAGTTTCCAAGTTGGTTTCTTCTTACAAAATGATGAGCTTCTGGAGAGTATGAAGTCTAGGAAAGTAATCTAGAGGGAAATGATGTCTCTTATATCTTCTCTTTCCCATGGTTAATGATGACTAGATCCTTCAACTATTACCCGCAGTGTTTTAACCATCTCAGTCACCCTGTTCTACACACTTCTGAGTTTGTCAATGTTAACCTTAAAATGTATTGCCTAGAAATGAAAATCATATTCCAGATGTCTTTTGACTACATGACAGTATAGACTGCCTACCTATTACCTCCTGTGTTCTAAACACTAGGCATCTCTTAACACAGTCTATAATAGCATTATCTTCTGTGACTTCCACATTATTCTGTTGATTGGCATTGATTTGCTCAAATCCACTGAAACCTCAAAAAAAATTTTTTGCATACCACTTTGGCCAGCTATACTTCTTCCATACTTTATGTGTGACGTTGACTTTTTTTGTATAAGAGAGTACTCTACAGAGCATGAGAGAAAATAGAAGCATCCTGGCAGAAAGATGTACTCAGCAAAAAGGTAATAAATATATCATGTCTGTGATGAAGGAATTTATAAATATTATTTCCAAACAAGATTTGGTTATCGTAGGAGGTAGTTGAAAGGACGCTAAAATTTTGAGTTAGAGAACCTAGGTCCCAATGCACCCTCGGCCATTCTGTCTAACTATGAACAGTCATTTCCCCTCTATAGGTCTCAATTTCCTTTTTTTTTTTTTTTTTTTTTTTTTTTTTTGCGGTGCCATGGGGGTTAAGTGACTTGCCCAGGGTCACACAGCTAGTAAGTGTCAAGTGTCTGAGGCCAGATTTGAACTCAGGTCCTCCTGAATCCAGGGCTGGTACTTTATCCACCGCACCACCTAGCTGCCCCCCTCAATTTCCTTTTTAAGGATATCAGACAAGACCATGATTTGTCAAGGTATGACAATGGTCCATTTATGTTATTTTAAACTACAAAAATATTTTATCTGATAAGCCATGCAAAAACAGGTATCAGACCTGATTTGACCTATAGGTCATATTTTGCTGACCATTGGAAAAAATGACCTTTAAGGTCCTGCCTAATTCTCAAGCTATCATTCAATGAAAAAATATAAAGACCTCACATTTAAAGCTATGCCTTTAGCCACAATTTATCAGGTGGGTAATAACATCTCCATTTATTATTGTGGCTATTATAATCATTGATGACAATTATTCACGTTGATATAGTGTGCAATGATGATACAGTACTTTGGTTATAACTACCATGTATTACACAAAGTTCAAGCATCATTATGCCCATTCTACAGATAAGAAAACTAAGTCTCAAATTGGTAAAGTCATCACCAAAGTCCCACCAGTAGTAAATGTTAAAGCCATAAACTTTTTTTTTTTTTTTTTTTTAGCGAGGCAATTGGGGTTAAGCGACTTGCCCAGGGTCGCATAGCTAGTAAGTGTTAAGTGTCTGAGGCCGGCCTTGAACTCAGGTACTCCTGACTCCAGGGCCAGTGCTCTATCCACTGTGCCACCTAGCTGCCCCAGCCATAAACTTTTAAACCCAAATCCAATCTTGTTTCTTCATACACAAAATCTGTTATTTTTAGGTTAAATGAATTATTCCCCTATACGTTTTCATTCATGATTTTAAAGAGTACAGACAAGGTTTTACACAAAATTGATCAAATGAGAGACAGTATTGAGCAATATACAAACTGCTCCTGAAGCCAAGGGCATATCTTTGTTTCCCCTCTCTGTCATGCTCTGGGTTTTAATCCTTGTCTGACCTAAAGAAATGGAATTGCACAAATAACTTATCCTATAGTGTTACTTTCCATCTAGATTATACTATCCCAAACTCTGGATGGATGACAGATTTTAGGGGCTATGAGGCTTTATACTTAGACAGAGGAATTTAGAACCTCTTAAAATGTATCAATGTATCTTGAGTGTATTGGATTTGGTAGACACAGATATAAAATTCTTTGGAGTTGTATTGCGATCTACATTTATCTATTACCATAGCTTCTTCTATTGCATGTCTCCCAATCTCCAAAGTGAAATGAACATTGCATAACCCAGGGCTTCTTTTCCCACTCCTGACCCCTTTTTGCCTGAGAATTTTTTATGTGATTGCAGGTATATAGGTATATAAAATAGGCATATATAAACTTTTACTGTTGCCAATTCAGTCACAATTCAGTCATATATGTTCCCCACCCACAGTTTAAGAAGCTTTGGCATAACCCATCTATATCACTTCCCTGCCTCCATAGTGGAGAAGTGACCAAAACTGATCAATTGACCAGTGGTTAAGCCCATACAGTTGTTAAAATGACAGAAGTGCATGGTTAATATAGTAAAGTGCCAAACAATGATAGATTATGTGTTACCACTTTAAGGTCTAAGATTAACTTTAACTTGGATTGGATTGACAATTAGCAACTAAGCAAATTAAATACTTGGTAGCTGATGTCTTGTCTAGGATCTGTGTATATGTAAATTCATTTAGAACAGAGTTAACATTGGCACACTTCCCTGACCTCATTTTGACCTAATTCATGTAGAACTAAGCATTAGAGGGGTAGATTCAACATAACAGCTTTATTCCTGAAAATGCAATTTAAGTCAACTTTTGGTCAATTTATGGAATCATATTGAAAATACATTGAGGGTGGTTTCTATTTCCCCCCTTGTAAAGCAAATTATCCTTTTGCAATGTTATCACCTAACACCTTCCTTACAAACAGCGATTTTTGAAATGTTTTATTTACTTAAAAAAGGACAACGCTATTAACATATTTTCATATCCCCTCACCAAGATGCGCTTACCACCTCATTAGGTGAAAACACAATCAACCAGTCAACCAGTGACAAGCATCAATCAAACTCCTAGTATTATTTTTAAACATATTATTTTTTTTTTTAGTGAGGTCATTGGGATTAAGTGACTTGCCCAGGGTCACACAGCGAGTAAGTGTGTGTTAAGTGTCTGAGGCCGGATTTGAACTCAGGTACTCCTGACTCCAGAGCTGGTGCTCTATCCACTGCGCCACCGAGCTACCCCTGTTTAACATATTATTAAGACACTGGACAGCCAAGGATTTAGAAAATGAAACCATCCCAACTATCAAGACTATTGAGATTTGAGATATATTGATTTCAGTAAAAGTTTGGAAAACAAAGTAATGACTGTGAAAAGTTAGGGGAGGGAAGCGATTGAAAGAGGAAATCACAGATTCTTTTTCTTTTATTGTGTACAGGCATTCTATTGCTATTTTTTCCCCATAGAGCCTATTCATCATTTCAGCCCATGTCCTGACTGTATGCTCTCCTACCATTTGGACAGATACAACATTCAGACAAATTAGACATTTCTAAAAGAGGAGGGATGGGCGATTTTGAGGCTGCATTTAAAGAGAAGTGCTGACTGAGATGGATTGAATACTCAGAAACAAACAAGCACAGGGTTTTAATAATGTGCTCTGTGCTTTCATTTTCATAATCTGGGTGAACAAATGCCTTTGCCAACAGCTCTGGGTTGTAACTGATCTTTTCTAGCCAGATTGGAGATGGAAACACATTCGTTGTTATTTCCATCCTCACTAATGCTAATATGGGTTCTTGGCAAAGATGTTTTTTTTTTTTTTTAATTTTGTTTTTAATTTTGGCAATGCACTTCTGCTCAACTAAATGGAATCCTACCAATTTCCTTTAAATGATTTAGATAATTTTTGATTTTTCGTTGAAATCAATATTAAAGGGCAGTAAAACGTTTTCTAAGGTTCTTGGTTATTACCAATAAGATTATGACCTTCAAATCATAGGATGTTAATTACTATCAGAAGAAATCTTTTTTGTTTGTTTGTTTGTTTGATTGTTTTTGGTTGGGCAATGAGGGTTAAATGGCTTGCCCAAAGTCACACAGCTAGTAAGTGTCAAGTGTCTGAGGCCGGATTTGAACTCAGGTACTCCTGAATCCAGGGCCGGTACTTTATCCACTGTGCCACCTAGCTTCCCCCTATCAGAGGAAATCTTTAAAAAATAGTACTCTTCATTTTACCAAGGCAGAAACTGAGGCATAGAGAGATTAGAGCCTTGTCAGTGTTCATGAAGATTGTATGTCTCTTAGTCTCTAAAGGGTTCAGTTTCCTCATCCATAAAATGTTCAAAATTGGGTTAATTATCAGAGACTGACATAAACATAGATCAACTACAAATGTCTCCAATTAAATCCATGTTAAAATGCTGTTTTCCTAAACAATGAGAGGTAGCAACATTAGCTAGGGAAGAGACTAGTGGACATTGCAGTGGAAGAGATCAGGTTTTGATTCCAACTTCTGATACTCACTAGTTGTGAGACCATCAGTCAGACCCTAAGCATCCCTGAGCCTTAGTTTCCTCATCTCTAAAATGGGTAAAATAATCTTTGTAGTACTTACCTCCTCAGGTTGTTATGAGGCTCAAACAAGATAATGTGGAATCACCCTAGAGAACTGCGCCTAGGTTTCCAGCTCTGCCACTGGAAGATCTCAGCAAGTCAGACAACCTCTCTGCCCCTCAGGTTTTTCCTGTCTATGGAGGATTGTGGGGCTATAAGATTAAGTTCCTTAGTTATCACTGGAGATGTTGAAAGGATAGAATATGTTGAAAGAGGGTGATCCAGTTATCCCCCAACTAGAATGTAATCTTCTTAAAGACATACGTATCCCATACCTGGCACAGAGCCCTCAGCAGAGAGGTGCTTTTAAAAGGCTTGTTAGATTTTTTGATAATTCCAATCAAACCTAACTGGACTAATTGTAGGGGCAGTTGATGGCACAATGGATAGAGCACTGCATCTAGAGTCAGAAAGACCTGAGTTCAAATTCAGCTTCAGACACTCACTAGTTGTTTGACTCTGAGCAAGCTACTTGACCCCTGTTTTGTCTTAGTTTCCTCAACTAGAAAATCATGATAATTATAGTGCCTACCTCCCAGAGTCACTGTGAGGATTAAATGAGATCATTTTTAAGCACTTAGCACCTTGTCTGGCACATAGTAGGAACTATTTAAGTGTTTATTCTCTATTCCATGCACTAGCCATTTTTTCTCCAAGTGATTGATCCACAGGAATCATTTTGTAGGTCTTACTGAAATCTATGTATATGAATCTTGTGTCATCCCCATGGTGAAGCAATCTTGTAACCTTGAACTAAACAACACAAAACAAAAAAGGAAATAATTTTAGAGTCTGGCTGGTTCTTGATGAAACCATGTTGTCTAATAGCTATCACTTCTTTATTTTCTAAATGCACACTAATTCTCATCTTAATAATACAGTTTTAGTTATTTCCTGGAATCAAAGCCAAACTCGCTACCCCACTAATTTGAACAATCCACCATCTCCTCTTTATGGAAATAGTCATATTTTATTGTGTTTAACACAATGTCTGGTAAATAGGTGCCTAAAAATACTAATAGCTTTACTGTTCTTAGAAGAAAGAACATTCTAATGAACTGATTGGTTAGTTTTGCCTGATTATTTTCAAAGCTCACCCCAATGGCTCAGGAATTGTATCTACAAATTTTTTCAGGTCCCTCAAATGTGATTCATTTGGGTGTGGTGATGAACTCAGTAGCTCAATGCTCCATTTTCATATTGTCACCTCTCTTTGTTAAGTTAGGGATCTGTTCCTACATATTATTTTGCAAAATAAATATATCTCCTGAGATTGAAAATCATAATTGTAAAATAAATTTAACAGACCTCTACGATTTATAGAATGCACTTTTAAGATTAAAAATGAATTTAAGGATTTGATTATTTCCAGAGGGACTGACCTCTCTGGAACTGGCCTAAAGCAATTGAATTTTAGATTCCATAAGGTTAAGAGAAATTCATTTCATTGAAGATCATGGTGGGAAAGTAACCCCAGGAGCACTTTGCATTTGCAATCAATCTTGTTGTAATTCTGAGGAATTCAAAATTGGGTTAGAACTATTTGCCACTGGCTCATAATCTCCTGCAAATTAACCAATAGCTAGTCAGAAATAGGGTAACTTTTACCTAGAGCCAAATTTTGGGAAACATGTTGACCCTTTAAAGCCCCTAAGCAATGCAGAGGTTTGACTGCCGAGAGCTAATGTGTTCTGTATTCTTTTTCAGCTCTGAAAGATCCAGATGTCAGGAGGTTAATGGAGAAAGAAGTATTGGGCATGGAGTGAAGATTTAGCATAAGTAATGTCTGATCAGCTAAAAAAATATGGTTTTGCTAGTATAGTTGTAGGATTTCTGCAGCTTAGCCAGATGTCGGTAATTGAGCCTGTAATTCCATTTCAGGGCCAGGATATTTTGAGAAAGTTTGAGGTTAGTCCTTTATTAACTTGAAGGAAGACAATAACTGGATAAAACTGAATAGATTTTCCAGAGATTACATAATAATCTATTTTTATCATTTAGATACTGCTGGGTTGTACGATTGATGAAGTGTTCAGTTTGTAATAAGGAGGAACCAAGTTCAAATATGGTTTCTGCTACTTATTACCTATTTGACATTGGACAAGTCACAAACTCCGTCTGCCTCGCATTTCTCAAAAGTTGGAAATAATTATAGCACCTACCTTTCAGGGTTGTTGTGAAGATAAAATGTGATATTTGTAAAGTATTTATAAAGCAAACTTAAAGAATTATATAAATGACATCTGTTTTATTAGCTATTATTATCATTATTATTATTGTCATGGATGGGAGTAGAATAATGATAAATGGATTGTAACACTGTGTTGGACTTTATGATGGTTAGTAATTGAAAGTTCCTCTTTGGGACTTCTATTCTCCATCTTCTTTCAGATATCGGCACCAATGGATTAGTCATCATATCTACCAGTTCTTGTGGTGGCGATACTTCATATAATGAAAGATCTGGAGGATGCCATTGTTGAAATAGAACTGGTGATATTTAGTAGGTCACAAAGAACAAGAGAGGTACTACTAGACTAGAGAAGGACAAAGGTCATGATATTCAAGAATGGATGGAGTAATGAGAATGAAATCTGCCAATTTCAGGACAGGGAGCTTAAATCCAATTATGATCCAAATTGAAATATGTATTGTTAAAAAGGTGGTGAGTGATAAGTTAGAAAAAAAAGCAGTGGTCACCAAGAGTCAGATTGCTGTAATTAAACATAGACCATTCTAAAGTAATCAATTTTTTTCTTAATAGAGTAAATAAACTGAAAGATCAGGGGAATTGTATAACAGTTTACTGTATAATAGTTAAAGTCAACAGTCAACATTTTGACTTTAGCCAAATATTCATTAAAATTTAATATATTCTTCTTGTTGCACAATTAGAATCAAAATGAGTTGAATGACTGGACTAAGACTATTTGTTAGTGGTTTGAGGTCAGTTTGGCAAGAGGTCTGCAGTGTCTCACAGGTCTGTGGGATCTTATATAGTGTACTATTCTGAAACATGTTTATCAAACCTTCCGATAACCTAAATTTTGGAGAGTCATCACATAACAAAAGAGTCAGGAGTCCCAAAGCTCCTAAAGTCCAGAACATTTGGCTGAAGCTAAGATGAAATCTAATCTAGTTGAGCTACACTCAATGTAAAGGTTTGTTCTCTGATTCAAAAAATCAACTGCACATGCATGGAAGGAATGGGCACTGTGGAATGAGTTTTTTGAAAATGATATGAAGGTTTTGATAACTGTAAGTTTCATATTAGTCAGCAGTGTCATATAGCAGCCCAAAATGATGTCATCATGGATTCCATTATGAGAAGATATAGCATGTGAAAAAGGAGGTGATAGTTCCACTCTGCTAGGGAACATTGTAACCATTAGTTGTATATTTTAGGAAGGGCATTGATAAGCCGAAGGTTGATTACAAGCAGATAACAAGAATAGTGAAATGTCTTGATTTCATCCTGTATGAGGATCAGTTGAAGGAACTCTGGGAGTTTTTAGGAAGAAGGAAAGTACAAGATATGGTAACTGTCTTCAAATATTTCAAAGGCTGCCATCTGGGGGGAAAGTTAATATGTGCACTGTTTAGCTCCAGAAAGAAGAACCAGCAGCAGTGGTTTGAAGTTAATAAATAGGTAGTAAATAGAGCACGAGGTCTGTAGTTAGGAAGAACTCAATTCAAATCCAGACTCAGACATTTACTGGATGTTTGACCCAAGGCAAGTTACTTCACCCTGTTTACCTCTATTTCCTCTTATGTAAATTGAGCTTCAGAAGGAAATGGCAAACCATTCCAATATCTTTGGCAAGAAAATTCCAAATGGAGTCATAAAAAATCAGATATGACTGAAACAACTAAATAACAAAAAAAGCTTGATGTAAAGGGGGGAATATGAGCAATGTGTGCTGTCCAAAAGCATAATGGGAAGCCTCTGGAGATATTCCCTGCCATGCCTGTCTCACCCCATCCCAACAGTCTACCAGCAAAATGAGAAGACCACTTGTTGAGTTTGCTGTGGTGGAGGCTATTTCTCTGATGTGATTTGGAACATATTAACACAAAGGTCCCTTCTAACATTAGGCAATTCTTTGATTTTGTGAAGTGAAAATAGTATAAAACAAAATTTAATAGGGAAGATAAACTGAACAGGGACAAGTAGGAATCGAAGATATCCATGATAGAGGGAGCACAATTTTGATGTAGAAAGAGTGGGAAACGATCGACAAATTTTTTTTTAAATGTGTGGTATTAAAAAAGGTGATTGAGAGGACAGATTAGTTACTATCACCCCATATGCCTACTTTCTTGTCTCTATAAAATCTTTATGAGCATAATTTACATATGTATCAAGGGCATCCTGGATGAAGCAATGAGAAAGGAAGAGGCAGACTTTTACAATTGCTACTCTATGGCTAACTATCTCTTCAGAGTCACACAGTTGATTGAAAACTGCAAAGAAGACAAAATCCTACTGTGGTTTGTTGCCATTGCTCTTGACTATGAAAATATTTTTTTTATTTAATAGAAAAAAAAATTCACCCCTATAGATATGTTAAAATTATACCAGATTCTTTGATAGGTGTAGTAACAGATAGCCTTGTCCAGTGATCTCCTGATTATAGGGTTCAAAAAGTAGGTATAGGGACTGGACCTATGATTTCACTGTTAAAGGGAATTCTAGAGAGAGGAAATTCCCTCTGCCAATGCAAATTGTCACCTTCTCTGCATTCCTAGAGAGTTGCCTACATCAGGGCTTTTTAAACTTTTTCCACTTCCCATCCCTTTTCTCCTGAGAAAATTTTTACATGATCCTAGGCATATAGGTATACATAAGCCCAATTTTTCATGACCCCCACATTAATTTATGTGACCCCATAAGGAGTTGTAAACCATGATTTAAGAAACTAGGGTCTAGAACACTGAAAGGTGAAGTTACTTCCGATGAGCCACAAAATATTTGTCAGAATGTGGTACTTGAAAACACATCTTCTAGAGTTGGAAGCTGGCCCTTATTCTCTGTTGCAACAAGGTTATATTTTCTAAGAGAAAAAGAAGGATGTGGGGCAGCTAGGTGGTGCAGTAGAAAGAGCACCAGCCCTGGATTCAGGAGTACCTGAGTTCAAATCCAGCCTCAGACACTTAAAACTTACTAGCTGTGTGACCCTGGGCAAGTCACTTAACCCCAATTGCCCCACCAAAAAAAAAGATGTACCAAATACCTTTACGAAGAGAGTCTTCAGAGAACTGATTCACTTTACAAAAAGAGTCACAGTATTTTAAAAGGAATTTTCCATTGTGCTTTTTTTTTCTTTTGGTGAGGCAATTGGGGTTAAGTGACTTGCCTAGGTTCACACAGCTAGTAAGTGTCAAGTGGCTGAGGCCAGATTTGAACTCCTGAATCCAGGGACAGTGCTCCATCCAACTGCTCCATCTAGCTGTTCCTCCCATTGTGCTTTTAAAAATTATTCAGTTTTCCTGGAGTGTTTAAAATATGATTCAATTTTAAAAAGAAAAAAATATTATGTACACCATTTTGGAATCACAGAATTTTAATTAGTCCTTTAGAGTTCTTCTATTCCAATGTCTCTTTCTATGAACTAATTGCATCTGCATTGTGGAGCAATGGACAGATCAATAGGTATGGAGTCAATGAGTTTGAGTGTGAATCACGCCTCTGTTACTTATAACCTATGTGACTTTCCATGCTTCAGTTTCCTCATCTCTAAAATGAAGCACTCAGACTGACTGACCTCCACGGACCCTTCTAGCTTTCAATCTATAATTCTATGATCCAGGGAGAGATAGTCCCCAGACTCTGCTCAATGCTTCCAGTAATAGGGAAATCACTATACTCTAACATTTTCCATTGTACCCTTAAGCAATTTTAGTCATCAGAAATCATTTCCTTATATTGCTTCAAAAGTCTGCTCTCTTTAACTTGTGACCATTGGACATTGCCTTCAAGGGTAACACATAAACAGTATAAAAAAATCATCAAATTTACTAAATTTCTGACTTTATCCTGGCAAAGTAAACACACACACACACACACACACAAACACACACACAAACTTATTGCTTAATTATTTTAATTGACCTCATTACTTTAAATCATTTTTCTCCAGATTGGAGTAGATGGGAAAAACAGTTTTATTTTGAGTTTCCTTGAAAGGTATGACTTGAAAACTGCCTGATCATCAAAGACATCTCTCCAGCTGATTGTCTGTACTTTCACACAAAAGCACAAGACAATCAAATTACAAATCATGCTCATCTAGCCCCTAATTAAAGGGATCCCAACCTGCAGTTTTCTGTCTCCAGATCTTATTGTGCATTAGCTGGGGTTTTTGGTTGGTTGGTTGGTTGGTTTTTCATAGATAATTTAGAAATGATTTAAAAACAATCAAGCCCACTTTTGTAAGCAGGTTACTAGGTTGGACCCTTATAAATTGAATCCACATAGAAAAAACAAAATTTGACTCATGTGTAATATATATTGGCAATAATAAGAATGTGTAGGAAGTGCACCAGCCACCATGTAATTGAACAAGGCTGGTTATTCAGTTTGTCCTGAATTAAATTTCTTTATTAGCCTAAGTATGCATCCAGTGACCTTTTGTCTTGGGCAGTAATAGGGGCAAATGTCCAGATTCCTTTATTCATTGCACTAAAGGATAGTATGATGGAGTAGACATTTCCCTGGGTGAACAGTCAAGAGGCTCTAGTTCGAGTATGATCTCTGTTATGAATGTGATTAGACAAGTGATGTTGAATCTCTGGGCCTTATTTTTTCCCCTGCAAGGGTTACTACAGTTTGGTGTCTGAGGTCCTTTCTATCTGATGGTCCACAATCAAATAATTAATGAGTAATTGATTATTAAAATAATTAATATTAGCTATTAATAGTAATTAATTATTGAATGATATTATTGAATAATATAGTAACAATAAGTATCAGTTAACAATCACATTATTAATAATTATAATTATCACATAATTGTTAATTATTGCATAATTAACATAGACTGGGATATTGTCCTACAGCTTCTCCTTCAGAGAATAAGTTCCTCGGCAGCAGGGAGTGCCCTTCCTGAGCCTTTCTTGTGAAATGAATTGGTTAGAACTAAGTGGCTCTGAAGTCCTTTCCAGCTCAAGTTTATGAGCCTTTGACCTGGGTTCAAATACTACCTCTACAGCTTCTTAGAAGCATAACCTTAGAGAAGTCAATTCAATCTCTGAGCTTCAGTTGGCTCATCTGTAAAAAAAAAAGTATTTGCCCAAATATTCTCCAATTTCCTTTCCAGTTCGAATTAAATGAAAATGAGACTGGGGGCAGCTTGGTGGCACAGTGGATAGAGAACCGGCCTTGGAGTCAGGAGGACCTGAGTTCAAATCCAGCCTCAGAAACTTGGCACTTACTAGTTGTGTGACCCTGGGCAAGTCACTTAACGCCAATTGCCTCACCAAAAAAATGAAAGAAAGAAAGAAAATGAGATTCACGATCCTTAAATGCATCAGCAAAGGTATGGAATTTAAGGGCCTCTCAGATATCTTCCAACTTAAGACGGCCTGAACAATATGAAGTGGTCTACCCCAAATGAGTTCATGGCTAACACAAGAGCTGGGATTTGGGTGTTCAAGGGCCTTGTCCAGTGCTTTTTCCACTACAATATAAGGACAATTTTAGTAGGTCACCTTATGATTTGTTCATGGCAACTATCTGTTCACATTCTGAACCAAAAATAGGTGTAGCAAGAAGAAATACATTTAAATCCCTTGTGCTCTGAAGAAACCAATAGCTTCGATGTGTCATGATTTAGGTAAATGTTCTCCTTCTAGGCATGTTCTGACATTTATAAACCTACCTTTTAATCAAATCCTAACAACCACCTAGCTGAATATTTATGGGAATTGGTTCCAGGGGAACTATTATATTCGATGATGGTGTTACCAAGGTAATCGATTTTTAGCTTTGTAGAGTAGGATATCTCAGAAGTTTTGACTCTTAACATGGAGAGGAGCCTCAGGACCAAACTGTTTCAACCAACATCTATTAAACCACCTCCTCTATTACAAATCTAATAAGTGTCTCTCTATTTTTTGAAAGGTAGCATAGGTAGTATATTATATTAAAGAAGTTCTCAGTTCAAACTCTTTTTCAAACACTCACTGGGAGGCTCTGGGCAAATCATACAAGCATAGAGCTGAAAAGGACCTTGGATTATGTAATCACATTCCTTTACCAATTCATAGATGAGGAAACTGAGGTTAGGTCACTTACCCTATGTCACATAGTAATCAGAAACGATTTTAACTTATCTCTGTATAGGGTGGATTCCCATTCCTCTATGATCCAGTTAATGTTTTTCTGTCTCATAGGATCATAGACTCAGAGCTAGAAGATTATTTAGTACAAACCTCTTACTTTATATTCAATTAAACTGAACCCCAGTAGATTACATGGCTCCTGCAAAGTCACAAAGGTAGTAATTTTTTTTTTGGGGGGGGCTAGGCAATGAGGTGTAAGTGACTTGCCCAGGATCACACAGTTAGTATCCGTCAAGTGTCTAAGGCAGGATTTGAATTCAAGTCCTTCTGAATCCAGTGCCAGTGCTTTATCCACTGCATCACCTAGCTGTCCCCATATAGGTAGTAAATTATGGAGATTAGAAACCCAGTTCCATATTCACAATGCTGTGGCATATATCTTTCCTGAAATATGCCACCTAGAAGAAAACAGAGTATCCTAGATCATATTATTTAAGGCAGAGTATGATAGGACTAGAACCTCCATCCTTTGGAATCCCACACTTCTTTTAACACAACTTGTCACACTATTGAATCCTCTCCATGTAGTCATATTTTTCTCATTACCTATTATCAAAAGCCAGTTCCTGTATGCTAGAAGTTGCAATTCAATCCAAGGCTAAGACTTTTCACTTATTTCTATTAGATTTCATCTTTTTTAACTCATCATTCTAGAATATTGAGATATTTTTGAATCTTCATTCTATCATCTAGACATCTAACTCTCCCAGGTTTGTTACCTCCAAATTTACAATTTTTCCGTTACACTTTCATCAGAATTATTGGTAAAATATTTATCAGAGCAGTATCAACTCAAACAAAGCCATACAAACTCCTTTAATAGAGACATTAACCATCCATATTCTGGTCCAATTGTCCTACCAATGCTGTATCCACCTAAGCATAGCATTACCAATTACCAATTTCTTTGGAATGTCATAGGATTTAGTGCTATGAGACCGTCACCATCATATGCTCTAAATACCTCTTTTTGTAGAAAAAGAAACTGAGGCCTAGAAAAGTTAAACTTGGCCATGTTTAGACATGTAATAAGTAGGAGAGTGGAGATTTTAACCCCCTTCCAGCAACATCGAAATCAAAATTATCTATGCTATTAGCAAAAAGAGAGTTCCATCCATTGAAAAGTGAGTCCATGAGTCCAATGAGGAAAAAAAATCAAGTCAGAAGATGTAGGTATTCTAGTTTTGATCCCACTCACAAGCTGGGTAAGTGAAGAAGCTGGACAAGCCTTCTCACTCAAGGGCCTTCTTTTTTTCCAGTATAAAATATGCATACATAGTGTAATGGGATTGTTGCAAAGAAAACTCTTTGAAAATCTTTAAGTAGTACTTAATATATTATTATTTTTATTATTACTACAAGTATTTGAAGGTCTTCACCTAAATAATAACAATAAATAATAAAAGTCAGCCTTTATGATAATATAAATTATTTATATATTAATAATCACAATAAGAATAAGAGTTCAAAATGCTTTAAATATGCTCATATTTGATCCTTATAATGGTTTTGAGATGTAGGTGCTATTACTATCCTAATTTTACAAATGAGGAAACTAAGTGGCATTTCCAGTCATATAGCTAGAAAATTTTTGGTTTTGTTGTTGTTGGTTTTTTTGGTTTTTTTGTTTGTTTGTTTTGTGGGGCAATGAGGGTTAAGTGACTTGCCCAGGGTCACACAGTTAGTAAGTGTCAAGTGTGTGAGGCTGGATTTGAACTCAGGTCCTCCTGAATCTGGGGCCCGTGCTTTATCCAATGTACCACCTAGCGGTCCCCACTAGTAAATTTCTAAAATTAAATTTGAACTTAGGTTTTCTGATGACAGGTCTAGAAATGTATCCACTTTGCCACCTCTATTATAGTATGCCTCCTTGCTCATGTTGTCGTTTGTTAGTGAAACTTGACATCTATTTCCTCCTTCTGGACAACCAAACAGTATTCCCAATATGATATTGCTTCAGTTTCTCCCTCAAGGCATCAATCAACTCTTCAATCTTCTATACAATGCTTCTCCTCTCTGTTTTAGATTTCTTCATAGGATTATATTGATATTAATATTGGCATCAGTAGCTATGTGCATGTAAATATTCGTAAATTATCTGTAAATTTAAGATCTGCAAATACCCTCACTTCTTTTCATTGTTTTCCTTTTAAATTTACTGTATCCTTACTTTGCCTTGTTCCAGGCATGACATTACATCCAATGAAATCCTGGGGATAACTGGGGTAAAATCCTAGTGAGATCTCTAGTACCATTAATCCACAAGCATTTCCTAAGCATTTTGTCAGATACTATACTAGATACTGGGGAAGGAAAGACAAAAGTTGAAGAGTCTCTTCTCTCAAGGGACATACATTCAAATGGGGACCACATGTACTAGTGGCAAAATAGAAAGAAGACACCTAAAGCAGATATAGGATAGGCTTGATAAAGAAGATGACTTAGAGATGTGATAAAATAATGGGATTTTGTCCAGGGGCTAAACCTGAAGATTGATTTAGAATTGTTCAAATTGGGTGAGACTGAGAAACTGACCGAGTACCTACTTAAGAATGATTAAATCAAGACCATACATGGCAGGAGACAGGCCCTCAACCAATCAGCTTAAAGGACCTCCCCTTTTGGGGAGGGAGACAGCAAGTAGGAAAGTGAGGCTCACTGGCTAAATGGGCCTCTTTTGATCCAGAACTGGCTTGGTGGCAGCAAACAGAGAACAGGAGGGCCCCCTTTTCCATCCAGGACTTTGGCGTGGTGAGGGACTTCACGTGGACTGCTAGGAAAGGCAAGGGTTTCTCTTTGGCTATACCAACTCACTCTTCACTAACTTCTAATATGCTTTAATAAATCCCTAAAAGCCTAAACTCTTGCTGAATTTATCAGTGATTTTAGCCAGCTTCCCCAAAAAACCTGGGGGGAGGGGCAGGTTAGGACCCACAGTTAGATTTTAAACATCACAGTTAATTACTTTTTTGTATAATTTGTGGGTATTTGTCCTGAACCCCTTTTGCAGTTTGGTGTTTAATAATGGATAGCCATTATGTACGAATATGGTTGACAAAATATTAAAACACACAGAAGTTCAAGAACCCAAAGTTAAGAAGCCCCTGCTTAGACTGTCTGGACATACATACATACATAAAAGCATATGAATTTATCTATTTATATGTATGCATATAAAGTATATATGTGTATACTCTGTTTTACTCTATTCCCTATTGACCAGATCCACAATTCTCTGGACAAAATATGTTTCCTTAGCCCTTTTTGATGTGTAACTTAGCAATAAGTCATTGTTACTCATTCTTCCAAAAATCTGAATTTCATTTTCCAATTCAATGGCTTAATCTGATATTCCCTTAACAAATACATCTTTTCTCTTCCAACTCCCTTACTTTTTTTTTTTTGGTGAGGCAATTAGGGTTAAGTGACTTGCCCAGGGTCACACAGTCAGTAAGTGTTAAGTGACTTGCCCAGGGTCACACAGCTAGTAAGTGTTAAGTGTCTGAGGCCGGATTTGAACTCAGGTACTCCTGACTCCAGGGCTGGTGCTCTATCCACTGTGCCACCTAGCTGCCCCCAACTCCTTTACTTTCAGTTGACAGAACTGATTTTTTAAAAATCCTGTCTAATCTCCATAAGTAACTTGTATTCTGCCCATTACCTGTGATAGATCAGCTTTTGCCCTATCTTCCTATGGTCCAGATTTAGTGTATAATGTCTCCCTGCCCTTTCCAACTTCTCTTTGTTGTTGACTTGTCCCATTAGAATGTAAGGTCCTTGAGGGCAGGGATTGGCATCCTTGCTTATATTTGTATCTATAGAACTAAGCATTGTGCCTGACACACAGAAAATGGACTTTAAATACAATGTCTGTCTGTCTGTCTGTCTATCTATCTATCTATCTATCTATAATCTATCAATCAATCATCTATCTACCTATGTTTAAGTCTTTGGTTTCCTGCCTAGAACTTCAGAACCCCTAGGGATGATTTCAAGGTTTTTTTCTGTAGGGACCCATTATCCCTCTGTGAATCAGCAGAAATGGATATTGGTCATCTGGTTTCAGATATCTGGAGAGATTCTCTGTCACAGTCTGATATAAGCTATTTTCCCATCACAGGCTCAACACATGAGAAGGTTTGCATGATTGCGACTTTATTACCACGTTAAGGAATATTCCCCCAGTGCATTTTAGTATCATGGGTACCATTGCCCTATTATAATGGGTAGCCTCATTTCACTGATTCTGTGATGATTTAGAGACATTCAGTCATTTCTGCCCATCAGCATGTGAGCCTCTCTCTAAATAAACTTCCTAGAATCAAGACAATCAGGGCACCCACACAAGTTATTTCTCTTCTTGTAACCATGGCAGCCTCCTTGTTCTCCCTCCATTGCAATCACTGCCTTGCCGCTGGCATAATAAGGATTGACAAACTTAAACAATGGGACTTTCTTGAGTTAATGGGAAAGATGTGTATTAATTCACAATGGTCCAAACTGTGAGCTGTTTGCTAACTGTCTCTGCTTGTACAGGGAAAGAAAAAAATGCTAAGAGATGTGATTGCTGTCCACTCCCCTCCCCCAAACACACACCATGCAAGAAAATGAGCAGAATTAAACTCCCTGAAGCACCTAGAGAGAAAAAACACTCTTGTCCCACTGGGTCTTTAGAGGCTTTAATAAATGATGTAAGTCATTCAGGAAGATAACTTTGTGACATCAGTCAGGTTTTTCATATGCTCACAAATACATAGAGAAGAGATTGGGGTTATAGGAGGCACCTTCCCTGTTATGAATGAGGTGCCTTGGCTCTCATATGCATTTTCCTGGAACTTGCTTGGGTCCATTATCTATTCCAAACTACTGTTCAGGGGCTTCTGTTTTCATTAGAATACACACACACACACACACACACACACACACAAGGAGACACAATTAAATATGTGACATCATGAAATGTGGGGTAACATTTACTTAAAAGAGAATCCTTGCAAATAGCAAGGAATTAAAAATCCATCCACTAGAATTCCCACCACTCATATAACCCAACTTCATACCTCCAATACTAGAAGGATTTCAATGTGCTTGACCCTCTTTCTTACGTAGGTTTGTCAGTGCCATAAGTGCAATGTGAGGGTAGGAGCTGTGGCCGCATCACTGGGTATTTGTATATCTCAGAACAGGAACCAACAATCATAATAATTTCAGGCCATGTTATCACCATCATCAGTAAATTAACTCAAGTCAAAGCTTATGACCCTAATGGTTTCAGTGCATAGACTCAGAATTTACGAACAGGAAGGTACTTTGAATGTCTTCTAGTCCATGAAATTGCACCAGGATTATGGAAATCATGTGTGTTGTGGATGTTGCTTTTCTAAAACTATAGGAACTTTCAGAGCAAATAATGCCAATAACACCAAGTCCTAATTGTGACTCTGTATAAAGTAAAGCTTAACATCTTTTCTTGGAACTCTCCAGTCAGTTCTGTCTACCTCAGTGCCTCTCTCATTTCTCCTTACAGGAGAAGGGGAGGCAATATGCATTTATTTAGTGTCTATTATGTGTCAGGCAGGATTCTAAGTACTTTTCTAATATCTCCTTTAATCCTCAAAACAACTATGTTGTTATTATCCACATTCTATAGTTTAGGAAAACGAGGCAGAGGTTAAATGACTTGCACAGGGTCAAAACAGTAAGTGTTCCTGAGGATACATACATACACACACATATACACATGCATTCATGAACACATGTCCTCACACAGACATAATTACATATGCATGCATGCATATACCTATGCATATGCACAAATACATACATACAAATATATATATATATATATATATACTGCACACGTACACATATCATCAACCCCATAGCCAACTTGCACTCATTTTCTTCAAAGAGTTTTTTCCTTAACTCTTCTAAACATTCTAAGCTTGGAGCTTTCCTCATCTAAGACTTGGAGAGCTGAGATTTTACAAGCATATATCCAATCCCCGTCTCCTAAAGTACCATATTAATGTCAGGTATTAACACCTTTCTCATGGTTTCTTTTCAGAATCTTTGGATGTAATATGTCTAGGCATTAGGACTTATTTGGTATAATTAATTTTTTAAATCCAAGTGTTCATTTTCTTTTTGTGGGGTTGGGGGATAGTGATATTGGGTGTCCTTAGTTTGCCCATGCTGGAAGTATAGAAACTAGGAACCTGATCCCACTGTCAATCAACAGAGAAGCGTTGAGTGTCCCAGTTCTGACCTTGGGAATCCCCCCTCCCTTAGTCAGCCTGGTATCTCTCTATTCTAAGAGGCTCACCACTTAGTATAAGCATCTTATTGGCTTAGCCCACTGCACCTCAGAACTTGAGCTCTTCCGATCCTATCGGCCTTACCCTCCTCAGGAACGGGGATTACAGAGCCAAGTGTTCATGTTGAATTCACTTTAATTCTCTTTTAACTGTTCAACCCTTTTTACTCTGGAGAATATTTTCTTAACTAGAGCACTGTATCATGGGATTGTTGCTTTAGAGCTAAAAGGGAGCACAGAAATCATCTGGCCCAAAAGAATAGGGAACTGAGGGCTCAATACATATCACTGGCACATAACAGGCACTTGTTTGAATGATTGACCAAGGTCAGACAAGGTTTTAAGGCAGAGTAAGGATTTGAACCCAGGTCTTCTGATTCTAAAACTCAGAACTCTTTCCACTGCACTATGTCATCAGAACCAAAATAGGGATTTAAATAGTTCTATTTTTGCTTTTGTTCATCTTCTACCATTACAGCATCTGGCTCCAGCAGCAGGCTCATCAGTGCTGTGCTTTTTCTTTGAGCATGAGTGTTTTTTTTACATTGTTCTTAGAGTTTTCCACAAACTTTATATCATTCTGAGTTTAACTTCTCTAATGGTATTCATAGAGGTCTTTGCCATTCTTTTGTATTTGTCCTTGGTTATGTCCCCTTCTTCTATCTATTGTAGGTGCTTTTAAAATCTGAGCTCATCAGAGAGTTCCTTCTGTAGCCGCATTAGTCTCTTTCGATTCTCCTTCTTTTCTTCCTATACAGGATCATTAGTGATTGTATTGTTCAGAATTTCATCTCTCAGTGCCACCCATCTCTCTTGAGTCATCTTTCATTTTTAGAATTTTTGGCTGGGGAAGCATAACTATTATCTCTCTGAACTTTGTGAAAAGTTCGTTGATCTTAGCTATTTCCCCATCATTGTGACTCCATATTTGATCAGAGGAAAAGGTTTCTTAAAAGGATATGTAAAAAAGATACAATCATCTCCTTACATTTTCAACTAACCCATGGGCTGAAAGTGCTCTTTTGAATGTGCCACAGATGGATGATCCTATGAGAGATGCCCTTATAATCTAGCATTAATAAGACCATCATTCCTATTCCTAGTTCTGTGTGTAAATATTTGAGTTCTGTCTTGGAAAGTGGGGCATCTGCAAAAATTCAGATAAAGCTTTTGCAAGAGGGTGAGGTCCCACACAGATTTCTCTAATTGGTTTCCTCTGGTTGCTCAAACAGGAAGCTGCCAATTAGAAAGGTTGTAGGGGACATGGCAGACTTTAATGAAAAAAGTTCCAGACTTAAAGAATAAAGAAAATGGATGGGGTTGGGGAAGTAAAAAAAGAGCTTTTTGGTAATACTAAGCCTAGTAAATCAGACATTTTTTTCTTGACTATTCCAGGTATAGGATGAGGATAGGAAGAGAGAGATGGAGAGAGGAAACCTTCTCTCAGCCATCAGGGACAGGGATTCCTTTGGACCAAACCCTTTGGATACCCTAGCCAGATTATTTTCAGCTCTCACTTCCTCTCAGAAAGCCGTAGACTTCATCTCCTTTAGGATACCAAGTTCCACTCCAGAATTGAGAATGCCAAGGCTTTGGGGAGACTAGAAGTCCTGGGCCTTGGCCTGGTGGATCTATATATATATATATATATATATATATATATATATATATATATATTCTTTTTTTCATTACAGTGTATATAATCTTGTTTCCCTGACCAGAGGCAACAGGATGGGATAATGAGTTCAGTTCTATCCTACAATTCAGAAACATACCCTGAAATAAATAGCCTGAAGAAGTGTAAATATTCTGGTTTAATTCCTGCCTATATTCTCCCAAGAAGAGGGAATGAAGACAGAAGGAAGTCTGTCTTCTCACTTCCTACAAGCTGTTAGAATAATCTTAACCACACAAACATTTTCGATTATGATTGGATTTTAAAAATGGACTAAATATTCATGCCTTTAACTTCCACTTAACTACTCCCCAGGGAGTGTGAGTCTTTGTTAATTGTCATGGCAGTTCTGCTTCTGACTTACTGGCTGTGAGACCCTGGTGAAGTCACTTAACCTCAGTGCCCCCAGGCAACTTTTAGACTATAAGCCTGCCTGAATGATTAGAGGAAGTTCCCCATATTAATGCAAACATGGGTCAAGTCCTTAGCCTATGTGAGATATAATACATTTGCAATATGAGGATGATGGTCTAGAATCATAGTGACATCATTTTGGTTCTCTTCAAGCATGAAAAACAACCACCATAGTAAGAACAGTATTAATAATAAAATGATGAGAGGGCAGCTAGATGGCACAGTGGATAGAGCACCAGCCCTGGAGTCTGGAGTACCTGAGTTCAAATACAGCCTCAGACACTTGACACTTACTAGCTGTGTGACCTCGGGCAAGTCACTTAACCCCAATTGCCTCACCAAAAACAAAACAAAACAAAACAAAAAAGGAAAGGGGAATAATAAAATTATGAGACAGATGAATTGCAATATCCTTACTGCTATCTTGTCTTCTACTGGAATTGTTCTTAGGATTCTCTAGAGAAGGTGAGCTTACATCCTAATACTTTTATTCAACTCTATAAAGCAATTATCTTATTCACTTCTGCAATAGTCAGCAGAATATTATATATAAAAGAAAAAGCAAAGGATACCAACTTGTCTCAGGACTGTTTCTCCCAGAACTCTGTCCAAAATATTCATAAAGGCCTAAAGTTAGAGTTGTAATGGTCCTTAGAAGTCATTGAACTCCATTCCTTTTACTTTACCAATAAAGAAACTGAGATTCAAAGAGCTGAAATTATTTGGGCAAGGTCATACCATGAATAAATGTCAGAGACAATATTTGAACCCCACTCTTCTTGACTCCACGTCCAACCCTCTCTTCACATGGAAGAATAAGATAGTGGTAGTGGTGGTGGTGGTGGTGGTGATGACAATGGTGATGTGATAATGATTTTGGTGGTTATCTTAGCAACTTAAATTTATACATCATTTTTAATTAATGAAACACTTTGTATGCCTTGACAACCCTGTGAGGTGGTTACTACAGGCTTTGTCCCAATTTTATATGAGGAAATCGAACTCAGACTTATTAAGTAATTTGTCACATAGCTGATAAGTAAGTTGGATGCAGAAACCCATGCCTTCCAGCTCCAAGCCCCGAACCCTTACCATTTAGCCACAATCCCTCATGCCAGTGCAAGAGGTAACATTGTTAAAAGCTTCATTTTACCACATGCCACTTCTTTGCTGTCAGATATCAAATGTCTTCTTACCCTTGGCCCTCCATTGTGGCACCCAGGTCAGTTGAATCCTAATGACTGCGATCGGGATCGACTACTTCCACTTTAGCTGGACTTGGAATGGAGATAGGCTGGTTTTATTGTTGTTGTTGTTGTGTTGTTTTTCTTTTTTGGAAACTGTTTTTCTCAAGGTAGAATTGAAATGTCATCAGTAAAATGAGCTGAATTGTCCTAATTAAAGTTTTCTGATTACTTCCAATTAGAACATTTGCAGATGAAGAGACACAGAACACATAGATGCATGATCTGTTAGGAATCCCAGATCATGCGGACACATAAGCATCACAAGGGCTTGGAGATTAGCTCTATTTTAGAATTAAAGGATGAATGAAAAGGGGCAAATGCTGTTATCAACTTCATAATGGTCCATTTTCCCTTTAATTATTCTGAAAATAATTCCTATTTTTAATTAAATATTTTACAAACCTCTCCAGAAAAGATTTCTACGTTTTAGAACCGGGACTCTGGTAGTACTATGTGGCCTGTGTTTCTTATCTCATTGTTTTCCCTGTGTCTACTCCCAAGTCAAAATTTACCTTTTCTCTTCTTCAATATACTGTTTGTTAGGGAACTATGCTGATAAAACAATCCAAGTTAAAAGTATTTATTCTTTTGCACAGGTTTATGAGTTCCCCTTCTGAGGTAAAATAGATGCTTTACGACAGTGGCCTACAGTGTCTTAACCCAAAGGACTGATTTTACTATACTTGGAAAGATCAAAATATTCATTATCATCCCATTCTCCACAGATGATGAAGTGATTCAGAAAGGCTGGGCAACCAAATCTCCATTAATCTAGTGTCTTTGGCAATAAAGTTTTAGAATAGAAACATACCAGATTTGGGAAATATTTGGGGCTATATACTTCTTTCAACACCTCTCAAATGATAGCATACAGAAAACCATCCACTATGGTGTCCATGGATAGGTCCAGCCTGTTTGAGTGTAATTGAGGCAGGAATCTAGTGAGCCCTGGTGTTTTCTTGAACTCCTGGGGTGAGGGTTGGGGATGGGGGTAGGGAGAGAGGAAAGAACTTGATAATCACACACAATTAATTATATAGGCAATATGACAAAAGGGAATCATAAAACACTGAAAGAATCTGAGGACTCCAGTTTTCCCATCTTGTTTCAGTGTATAGGGTTTGATGGTTGTTGTTTTGTTTATTTTTTAGCGTAGGAACTATATTTAAATAGAGAGCATCTGTCACAGTCCTCTCTGGTTGTTCATTTTGTCAGCATTTCTCAAAGGTAAATACTTCATGCTCTGTGAAGCTTTCCATGTCTGATATTGAATGCATAATCTTTTTTTTTTCCTTTCTGAGGGATTTTGTAAGCCTAGAAAAGTCTGCTATAGCCTATGGCCTGCTCAATCTTTTGGAAATACCAAATAAAAAAAGATAACCATGTTGAGATCCTAGGAAACAGAACAGTTAGGAAATACATCTTGTGTGTTTGTGGTAGGGGGCAAGAGGCTAAGTGGTTACATGTTCCTTTAGTTCCCACAACTGCAGAAATCAGATCTCAGTGGGTGAAAGTTTTCAGGATATTAAACTCCTGATCCCAATGCTGTGGATACTTTTTCCTAGCACAGTAAATTCATTAATATTTTAATTTTTTCTGGTATCTTTTTTGCCTAAAGTGGCCTTTTATTTTGTCTAAGTTGATTCTGACAAGTTACCTTAGAACCCCCTACCCCATATACACATGCACACACACAAACACCATGAGTGGACAGATTTTTTAAAAAGTATATTTAACACTTAATTACTTCAGGAATTTAGTATTGCTTAAGTAATTTGGTAATTTAGTATTATTTAAGTAATAATATTATGACTTACTGTATGCCAGTCACCATGCTTTGATGCCAGGAATACAAATACAACCAAGCAAGACTGCTCCTACCCTCAAGGAGATTACATTTCCTTAGGAGAAGGCAACATATATAGGAAAATGTTGCATATAGAGGGTTGTTTTGAACAAAAGTCAGAAGAAATGGTGATTTTAGTCTAAAGGGAATGACTTAACATGTCTTTGCCAGGAAATGAAGTGTTGGTTTGATCTGAAGGCCAGTATTCTTAGACCAAACACTATGACAATAACATAGTTATTTCTAAACATATCAAGGGGTATAGAGAAAGATAGAGAAGGAAAATGACTAGTCCACATTCTGCTAAGTGCCTGTGAATCAGTGCATTCAGCACCAGGTCTGGTCTTTCCCAGTAGTTGGAGTGGGTAGCCACCTGCATGGAAAGATTTGCCTGTCGAGGATTGAATGAACATTAGTACATTTCTTTACAAAGTGATCCTAGGAGAATGGGACTTTGAAACTACAACCTATTAATTAGCTACACAATGGGATATTAGATCTCACACAGCCCCATTGTTATTCCTTAGCCCTCAAATTCTTCTCTCTCACCTGTGGAATGATGCCAGAAATATTTCTCAGGAGGGATAGTGTTTGTCATTTCACAATGAGAGAGAAAAGTAAAAATGCAAATTCCCCAGTTAGAAGGAAACACGAATCATAAATTACTGGAACTAGGAAAACCTTTTCTCGATGAATGGATTTACAACTATGAAAAGCTCATGAAGAGAGATTTACAGCTGGAAGCTTCCTTAGAGGTCGTCTTGTCCAGCATCCTTGTTTTACATTATGAGGACACTTAGGCCCAGATATGTCGAGTGATTTCTCCCAAGGTTACACAGTTAAGAAGTAGAAGAGCCAGGATTTCACAGGAGTTTAGCTTTAGCATTGGAAGGATTCTTAGAGTGCATTCAGTCCAACCCCTTCATTTTATGGATAGAGAAATGAAACTCTGTATCTAAGAATCTATTCTTTTTTTTCTTTTTTCTTTTCTTTTTCTTTTACTTTGTTTTTACTGGGCAATGAGGGTTAAGTGACTTGACCAGGGTCCCACAGCTAGTACATGTCAAGTGCCTGAGGTTGGATTTGAACTCAGGTCTCTCCTGAATCCAGGGCCAGTGCTTGATTCACTGTGCCACCTAGCTGCCCTTGTATCTAAGTACCTAAGGAAATATCACAGAATCTAAGGAAGAATTTGAACCCAGGATGTTTGCCTCTAAGACCACTTTATTCATACTGGTCAAAAGAGAACTGGTATCATATCTCTCCCTGAAGGTAAATTTTAGTTGGGGAGGACAGAAGGCTTAAACTACCAGAGGCCCAGATTACAGGGTGTAGAGGGGGAGACAGATGGCTGGGAGAACAAAATCCAAATTCTGCTAGGTACCAATCTTGTGGAAGGCCAGGGTTTGCTCCCTCCCTGTGCATGCTTTGAATTTTCCATAGGTGCCCCCAGAGAATATCATGCTTGAACTTCTAGTGCATAACACTCTGCATTGCCACATCTGAGCCATCAGGGGCTCTTCTCAAGATTGCTGAGAATGGACTTGAACATCATGGTTCTTCTTTTACTTGGAAATGTAATTTCAGCTCCCTGAACTCTCTTGGAACATTTTATCACAGGCCACTTTGTAGACCTGCTGCTTTTCTCAATCTTTTATTAAATAGTTTGATGTTTTGATGCCCTTAGCCTAAGTGTGTCATTAGCTAGTCTTACCACAGAGTTATAAAAGGGATTCCCACTGGCAGGGACAGACACTTCTGTAATGCAGTTAACCTGCTATATTGTTATTAAACATTATTGCAGCCCACTGATAGACCTACAGCTCAAGTGGCTGTGTACATGAAATCTTGCCTAAATTTTGTATCTGCCCAGTATGCCATGCACAGTAGATGCTTTAAAATGTCTATTTTTTGTCCAACAAATTTGTAATCACAAAGACCTGAATTCAAATCCAGCTTATTATCTATATTACCCTGGGCAAGTGTCTTGATCTTTTCCAGACTTCAGTTTCTTTATCTGTAAAATTTGAATTAAAATAGCACCTACCTTGCAGGGTTGTTGTGAGTATAAAATCACAGAATATTTGTCAAGTCCTTTCCAAACATAAAATCCAGGGCCATTTCCAGTGGTTTTGATATATATTTTGCTACTGGATCCAGATGGAAATGGAGGAGAGAGAAAGGTTGGTGAACTTGCACAGGCCTCCCTTACAAATCCAATTCAATGCAAGTCATGACATCACCCCAATGCCATGGTCCTCTTCAGGAATAAAGGACCAAAACCAACAATGAACATGAAAGAGCTAAATAAATGATAGTTAATATTGGTACTGGTATATGTCAATAATGATGAAAATCTAAATTCTCTCTTTTTTTTTTTCAGGACAATGAGGGTTAAGTGACTTGTCCAGGATCATACAGCTAGTAAGTGTCAAATGTCTGAGGCCGGATTTGAACTCAGGTACTCCTGAATCCAGGGCCAGTGCTTTATCCACTGTGCCACCTAGCTTGCCCCCTTAAATTCTCCTTTTAAGTGATGTTTTGGGCAGCTAGGTGGCACAGTGGATAAAGCACTAGCCTTGGATTCAGGAGTAACTGAATTCCAATCCGGCCTCAGACATTTGACACTTACTAGCTGTATGATCCTGGACAAGTCACTTAACCCTCATTGCCCCACAAAAAAAGCAAAAAACAAAAAACAAAGGAAGGAAGGAAGGAAGGAAGGAAGGAAGGAAGGAAGGAAGGAAGGAAGGAAGGAAGGAAGGAAGGAAGGAAGGAAGGAAGGAAGGAAGGAAGGAAGGAAGGAAGAGAAAGAAAGAAAGAAAGAAAGAAAGAAAGAAAGAAAGAGAGAAAGAAAGAAAAAGGAAAAGAAAAAAAGTGATGTGTCTGCTAGCCCATGATAGGAGTTGCATAAATTGGAAATAAGGGAAGGGATGGGATATCACCTATCATAGAGGGATTATGAATGCTTTGGTGTTTGCACATCTATACCACTGAGGAAAGAATGATAAAAGCTCATATACTCTTCCAAAGGACCATTCACTCAATTGTAGTCTTCTACACATCTTTCTCTTCTTGCATTCTCAGACTTGTAGTCATCTGCTTTTAGGGTGCTTAATACATTTGCCTTCTGTTTTATTTCTTTAGTAAGTTCTAGGGCCACAGATTATCATGGAAGAACCGTAGAAGTGTAGCCAAGCTATCTTGTATTCAAAGGGGTTAAGCTAACATTTATGGTGTGGGAAGAGCAGGGAAAGTCACTGTAGAGACCCTGCCCAAACTGATTTTATCTGGATAGAGACATTAAAGAGTCCATTTTGGTAGACATTTTTATTCAGATGTTCTTTGGTATACTACATAGAGAATTTCACAATTCTCCTGGCTTTTTTCTTTAAATAGATAGGGGTTAAGTTCCACCGGTCCACAAGGCACAAGCCCAAGTCATTACCTTACTAACCAGTTATTCGTAGTTCATCTAGCAAGGTTCTGATAATGGTTACCACTCTAGCTGAAACCAATAGCTACCCTTTTCTTACCAAATCTTTTCCTGTAAAATATTCTCTGAATACACTCAGTTCTTACTGTACCATACTCTAGTTAAACAGCATGGTACAGCAGGAGTTCTGGGTTTGGAGTCCAATGACCTGTATTCAAAACCCATTTCTAGTAGTTACTATGTAGATCTTGGGGTTTACAGGCTAGATTTCTTTTGAGGACCATGCTTTAAAATCAAATCCCCCTGGCTCTCTTTGATTGGCCAAGAATAGGTGCCAACCCAAGTCTCAGTTGGTGATTCTTAGGCCTCTTGATGGCTCTAAGTCAGTGTAAATAGCAATTGTTCCTGTTTTGGCCAGAAACTCTGAGGGTCTTCCCCTCCCAGATGGATTGATTAATTAACTAATTAATTCTTTTAATTGTTTAATTATTGGCCAGGTAAAAGAGGCCATTCTTTGCCTCATTTCTTACCTAGCCTTAATGGCTGACTGGGGATTGTCTCAGGCAAACTGAGACCTGAAAAACCCCTTGTTTAAAAAGGCTACTGTAGGGGGCAGCTAGATGGCGCAGTGGTTAAAGCACTGACCCTGGATTCAGGAGTACCTGAGTTCAAATCCAGCCTCAGACACTTGACACTTACTAGCTGTGTGACCCTGGGCAAGTCACTTAACCCCCATTGCCTGCAAAAAAAAAAAAAAAAGGCTACTGTATTTGGGACCATCTCCAGTCATCCTGATCTATATCTTGGCACTGGACCCCGCTGGCTCTGGAGGAGAGAGTGAGGTTGGTGACTTTGCACATCCTTAACTCACTTAAATCCAATTAACTGCAAGTATTGACATAACTTCTCTGATTTCATGGTCCCTTTGAAAACAAAGAACCAAGGGGCAGCTAGGTGGTGCAGTGCATAAAGCACTGGCCCTGGATTCAAGGGGACCTAAGTTCTAATCCGGTCTCAGACACTTAACACTTACTAGCTGTGTGACCCTGGGCAAGTCACTTAGCCCTCATTGCCATGCAAAAAAAAAAAGAAAAGAAAAGAAAAGAAAAGAAAAGAAAAGAAAAGAAAAGAAAAGAAAAGAAAAGAAAAGAAAAGAAAAAAGAAAACAAAGAACCAACAACAACACCTTAGTGACCTTAGGCAAGGAACTTTATCTCTCCGGTCCTCTGCTTCCTTCTCTATACAAAGAGTGGATTGGGCTAGAAGGCTCTAAGGACCCTCTTAGCTTTGAATCTATGATGCTATCTTCCTTTTGGTGGATTTTTATGCTGAAAAAAATTTGCCTCCTTTTTAAAATAGCCTAGACTTCTTCCACCAGGAGTGTGCCCTGCATGGATGCTTCTGTCCACTTGCCTATGGTTACATGCCTGTCAAAGAGTAACAAAATGAAGCTGGAGGAAACTGGGGTTCTTTAGCCTACTGGGGAAAATGGCTCCACTTAAAGGACTGATTTTATATGGTATAGGAAAAGAAGTGATAGAATGAAGTATTGCACATTATGTGATAGTCTTGTGTTCCAATCTTGATGCTGCTGTCATTTCTTTGAGACCTTGGACTTAATTGAGCATGTATTGGATAGAATGTTGGAACTGGAATCAGAAAGATGAAATCAAATTCTGCCTCAATCACTTTACTATCTGTGTGACCCTAGGTGAGTCATTTAATAACTCTTCAGCTTCCTTAACTATAAAGTGTATATAGAAATAGGTCTTACCTCATAGTGTTGTTGAGGATCAAATGAGATAGCATATGCAAAAAAAACAATTTGCAAAAACTAAAATGCTATAGAAATATTGGCTATCGTTAGTGTTATTATTAAGTGTCTTCTGAGCTTCCTTTTAACTATGAATCTAATGATCCTTCAATCCTCCCTAAAGTCATGGGGCAAGGGATTGTGTTGACTAGATAGAAGGAAATGCAATGTACCTGGAGCAGTGATTTACATTAATTTGAACCTGAATACATGAATTATTGAATGAATGAATGAGTAGATGGAAGGATAGATGAATGCTAACTGCCCTTCCTTCCTGATGTGCCCTACTCTCTGTTTGCTGTCAGCCCAGTTTTGTTGAATGAGGTACTTTCTGAGCTCTTCCCATTTTACCCTGAAATATAGATTTGTTGACTTGTTCCAAAATTGCTATCTTCCATGTTGCAATCAAGACCTTGCCTGCCGTTCTTGCCCACTACAAAGTTTTATTAACCCTGGAGAGAATTTAGTGCTCAGCTCCCACCATGGCTGCCCTTCCATGGTATATATGGCTAAGATGAAAACCACTTGATATATGCTTGAAGGGTAATAGTCTTCTCTCACCCAGACTGATAAGTCATTACAGGCCCTTACATTCAATAAATTTGAGCTATTTCCTGGGAAGCAAATGTATGGGGGGAGGAGTATTGGGAGGAGATTGATTCTTAAAGACAAAACAAAACAAAACACTGTTCAACCTTGAATGCACTTCTCTGTGATAGATGGGGAAGAGGATGGGAGACTTGTCCAATATTTGTGAACCTGTAATCAAACAAAGTACCAGGTTCTTTTTCTCTAGATAATAACCATTAGTAATCATTGGATTTCTGGGAAAGTTTCAAATAGAAATGACAAACTCTGAATGTCAGTTGAATGGTACATACAGAGATATTATGTTAAATTGGGAAAGCGAGGGGAGAGGCATATTCTTGGGATGAGGAAGGAGGAAAGCAAAGGCATTTCCCATCATTCAGGCAGGAAAATAATTTTCTGGCTAAATCATCCATCCTTGGCAGGAGCTCATTGGGCAAAGCACAGAGAAGCCAATACAGAGAGGTCAAAAGCAATTTCTACTTGGTCACTATGATGTATATTGATTATTACCTGGAAGAAGGATCGGAATGCATTGCATGATAACACACATCCTGTGAGCATCAGGGTCATTTTTGTGGAAGAGTTCTCCTTGGCACATTCAACTCGAACCAGATGATGTTTTGAAACAAGCTTTTGAGCAGTGATATTTCAATCCTAATGATTAGGTGGCAGTATGATATGTGTGTGCCAAATGATCATGACAGTGACTAGTAGGGTCACCAGCTCTCAAAGAAGGGGAACAGGCATTATCACCTTGTTATAATTGAGGGGACACAGCTGGGTGGCATAATGGATAGATTACTGGGATTGGAATCAAGAAGACTCATCTCCAACATTTCAAATCTGGACTTAGACACTTGCTAACTGTGTGAACCTGGACAAGTCATTTAACGCTTTTCGCCTTAGTTTCCTCATCTGTAAAATGAGGTGAAGGCAATGGCAAATCATTTCAGAATCTTTTCCAAGAAAACCCAAAATGGAGCCATGAAAAATCAGACACAACTGGAAATGATTGAACAACAACAAAAAAGTTTCTGTATGTGTTTTTACTCCTTTCCATTATACATAAATAGCACCAATGGATGGGGATGCATAAATGTGTTGGAAATCTCATATATTGCCAGGGCATTTTGTATTTCTATAATAAGGATAAAATTGGGGGAGAAGTAAAGAATCCAAGTGAACTCTGCAAGTTCTGATGTACATCTTTCTCTTTTGTTACAATATTCAATGTAATCCTCTTCAACAAACATAGGAGGCACTGGGGCTGGAGTCAGAGAACTTGGTTTCAAATCCCATCTCTGGGGTTTCCTTCCTGTATGACACTCAGTAATTCACTGACATTCCCTGGACCTCTTAGTCCTCACCTGTAGAATAAGGAAGTTGATTTAGATGGCTTCTGAGGTAGGATGTGTAAGATAAAATCAAATGAACCCCCCCCCCCCAACTCTTGCCTTCAATAGAACTTATGAGCTTACATTTTACTGGCAGAGAAGGGAAAATAAACCATGTAAAAGTAATGATGACAATAATATCATGGTGACATTGTGATCATTTGTGACAACTGTAATGAAAATAGCTATCATATATAGCACTGACATCCTTTATTGTTTACAAATCACTTAACATAATCCAGGCAAAGCTTTATGTCACTTTTGTAACACTTTATGGTTTGCAAAGCACTTATATATCATCTTATTTAATTTTTATAGCATCCCTAGAAAGTAGGTACTATTATTCCCATTTTACAAATGAGAAAACTGAAGCTGATGGAGGTTAAAAGACTTTCCCAAGGTTCCACAGCTGGTGAATACCTGAGGCAGGATTTGAACTGAAGTATTCCTTACTCAAGTCTGGTCCTCTATCTGTCATATCCCCTCATTGACACTATAGACTGAGATAAGTGTGTACAAAGGAATTTCAGAGGGAAGAGAGTATTGCCACTGGTAGGGATCAGGAATAATCCCCTCTAAATGGGGGTGGTTAATGTTATCAACTCCTGCATCAAGGTCAGAAGGAAAAAAGACTGAACAAAAGCTATTGCCCTAGTAGCATGAGCAGTGAGTGGAAGGCTGATCGCTAGGGATTAAAGAAAATAGGCAGTGAGTGAGTGTATGGATTGCAGACAGATATATTTTTGAAGAAGTTTGTCTATAAAGGGGAAAGTAGCTGAACTGTGCAGTGTTTTCAGGGAACAAACTAAAAAGTAATATTCAAGCTTTGCCTCAAGTAGAAACCAACACATAATTCTTTATCCTCAATAAAGTCATCAGGAAACTGTTGAGCTTGATACTCCAAACCTTTGCAAGAGAACCACAAGTGGGGTCAGGAAAGAGTTAGACAAAATTGAATAGACTGAATGACAACAACCCTCCCCCAAACTACCGCCTGTGCCACTGTTGGCTAAAATTCACCAATAGGGCTTCATTCCCTCATAAAACCATCTTTCCAAATACAATAGTTTCTACCTCAATGTTTAAAGAGAAACAGGACAGCAAGTTCCAGCCCTCACATATGAATCCTTTTAACTGAAGTGTTTAGATGGGAAGGGGCTGACAGATGGCTTGGCATGGGGGACACTAATGCACTTTACTATCAGGAGGGAAGGCAGCAGAGAGAGTAGGTAGGGGGTCATTAAAAGGCAGTCTGGCCTCTTTCCCCAAGAGGCCTGCAGTCTTGGCCTTTCTTTCTATCACCAGCCCCTAAGGCAGTGCCTTGCCCATAGTAAACACATGATTGGTTGTCTACTTGACAATCCCCTGAGTGAAGCAAGGCAAGCATCATGATTTTTGCTGTTTACAGATACTGAATTCCTAAAGGCATGGTGGTGCTGAGACAAGAAGCAAAGCCTAGTAATTCTAGGTATCTAGAACCTACAAGAGGCAATGGGAAGAAGACAAAAGAAATGAAAAGTGAGACAATATAGTACAGGGGAAAGAAAATGTGCTGACCCAGGGTTGGAAACCCCCCCTCAGATACTTACCGTTGGAGAGATTAAGCTTGCTCCATGTCACTCAGATGGTGAAAGACACAGCCAAAATCTGCCCCCAAGATTCCTGATCTAGAAACTTTCCACTCTACTATGCTACTTTGGAATTTGGGGAGATGAAAAAGTAGGCATAGCTCAGTGGTTACTGAGATTGTTGGACTCACCTTTTGTGTTAGTAGCAACATCTAGGATTTTTATCCAAATGTGTTGGATCTTCTCTTTTTTCAGGTATCCTGAACCTAAATGCTCTCAAAATTATGTCACCTCCATCATGGACTTGCTCTGAATTCTTGGTGTAGTCCAGATGCTCCTCTGATCTGTGTTTTGTTGTTGTTATTGTTTGTTTTGTTTTGTTTACTTTTTTATGGGATGTTAGAAATCAGTGCTGGGGCAGGGGGGGCGCAGCTCAGTGGCACAGTGGATAAAGCATCGGCCCTGGATTAAGGAGGAGTTGAGTTCAAATCCAGCCTCAAACACTTGACACTTACTAGCTGTGTGACCCTGGGCAAGTCACTTAACCCTCATTGCCCCGCAAAAAAAAGAAAAGAAAAGAAAAGAAAAGAAAAGAAAAGAAAAGAAAAGAAAAGAAAAGAAAAGAAAAGAAAAGAAAAGAAAAGAAAAGAAAAGAAAAGAAATCAGTGCTGGTGATCCCCTTTCAATGATAGAGAGAAGTGATTATTGAAGAAATTGTGACAATTATTTCTACTTTTCATCTAGCCCCCTCTCTAGTGTCATTCTTATGCTCAACACAATGTGGCTTTCTATAAACAATTTTTTTCTCAATACAACTTCTCATTGCTTATTGATATGTTACCACTTACAATCTCTGTCATCTCCCATCTATCTCTATGAGATAAGATTTATATTACAGACTTTATTTGTCATATATCACTGATTAGCTAGAAAAGATTGCTTGCTAGTTAAGGTAGTTTAGGCTTTTGGCCTTTCTTATATTTCTTTTTCCTTTGTGTCATGTAAACCTCTATAGGAAATATTATAGTTCATGTCGATATCTACCCATTCTCTATTTTTCCCATCAGTAGCTCCTTTTGCCAGGTTGGAGCTGTTTTAATTGCTGGAATTATCATTTCTAGAATCTGCCTCTTTTTCAAAATCCCCCAAACCACTCAAGTCTTTCTGCCAACTCAGGACTTGAAATAATCAGTCTCTCTCAGCCCAGGAAGATCATATAGTTACTCTTGGATTACAAACACCAGGATTCAAAGTTTAATTTCAGACCTACTTCTACATTCATGGGGAAATCAGCTCAAAAACATTCAAATGTCAGGTCCAATCACATATACATGGAGTCATTTGAAAAGTCCTGTGATGTCAGCACTACAGTTATCATTATCCCTACTTTACAGATGAAGAAACTGAACCAGAGAGAGGTTTAGCAACTTGTCTATGTTTGAATAAGGGGCAGCTAAGTGGCAAAGCTTGGTGGATAGAGCCCCTGACTTTGCCTTCCTTGGAGTTAGGAGGACCTGAGTTCAAATATAGCCTCAGACACTTAGTAGTTGCATGACCCTGCTCGTCTCAGTTTCCTCATCTGGAAAATGATCTGGAGAAGGAAAATCTAAAGCATTATAGTATCTTTGCCACAAAATCCCAAATGGGGTGAAGAAATATTGGACACAACTGAAATGACTGAACAATTTTATTTGAATTCAAGTTTTCCTGAATCCTAGTCTAGCATTTCATTTATTATTCCATGCTCCCTTTCATGAGTTGTAATGTCAAGGAATTCGTCACTTATCATCTAGCCTATAGATGATGAGCCTGTCTAGACTCACCTAGGCTGACCTTAGTTAGAATGTGTTGTTGGAGAAATCCTAAGTCTTTCCAAGTTTATAGAACCTGCCATATCTTGTGATCTTCCACAACCTAGCACCACCTCTATGAACTGATGAGTAAGCTGTAAGAAGAGGAAAGTATACATAATTTTTTAAAGTTTTAGATGGATTTTGGGGTCTCAGATCCACTATTAGACACTTTGCAGTATTTGAACACATCCCCAGGCTTTGAAATAAAGATAAAGGAGGAAAATTAAAACCTTCTACTTACATGCCTTGGTCTCCCCTTTGAAAAATATACACTGGTAGTTTACATGGTCTTAGCTGGACTAAGTTAGCTTAGTTAGCTGTACTAAGTTACTTACTTAGCTGTACAAATGAGCTTTGGTGATTTTTATCTCCTAATATTTCCTTCAGTTTTTCCCAACTAGGCTCTTGAGTCTTTGCTGGGAGTTGCACTTTCCCCTCAATTCTCAGACATAAGGACTTTCCCTGAAGGTACCAGATCTGTCATTGGGCATTATAACTTTATTAACTCAGTGAAGGTCACTGGAGAATTGCTGTACATCTTCCCAGAATCAGAGAGGCCAAGGTCAAATTCAAATCTATACCAGCTTGGAGCTCAGCCCACTAAGTTTCAATAAAGCTTGATTAGGAATGATTTCAGTCTATGAATAAGGAGAGGGGCCCTTTTGAACCAAGAAGCATCTCCACCAGGCAGAAAAAGCACTCAGGGATTCACCCAGGTTGATAGCAGCCAGAACAATATAATGTGGCAAGTTTATGCTAATGAGATGGTGCTGATTATCTACGGGCAATTTTTAGATGGTAGTTAGCTCCAGTTGAGCAATATTGACAAATCAGGATAGATCAATTTAATTTGTTTTGAACACATTTGGCTGATTACTCTTTAAATTAGAGCCTGAGAGATTTAATTTATAATCCTAGAGGGGGAAAATCAGAGTTGAAAGAGACAACTTGGCATTGCAAATATACTGGATGATGTTGAGGATCTGGGGTTCAGCACTAGCTTCTAATATAAGAGCTTTTAATTGTTAACCAGCACTTTATTGGGAGACACCTCTACCCTCCATCCCAATGTTTATTTCTGTAACTCAATGTTTCCTTTGAGGTTAATTTCCTCTACTAGGGCAGGATTCAAAATCGCTGGCCTGGCAGTTTAAGCTTTCCACAATCTTGCTTCCAATCCTCTTTTTAGTTTAATTTCATTTTGTTTCCCTGCACACACTCTTTGCATTCTAGTCAAACGGGCCTGCTGGATGCTTACTTTACATGACATTCCTTTTTCTACCACTCATATTGCATCAGCAATGTTACCAACTCATGGAGTGCCTATATCTTTCAAAGGGCAGCTTGGTTGCTGCCAGGATCCTATAAAAAGCTTTTCCTGAACCTCTCTCCCCAATTATTAGCATATCCTCCTTCTTAAATTTGTATTATATTTATCAATATTTTGTTTTTATTGATTAGTGTACATGCTGTACTTCTATCCTCATGCCATGAAATATAATTTCTTTGAATCCACTTTTTGTTTTCTGTTTTTTTTTTAATCTTAGAAAGGAGCTTTCATATAATTGTTGGATAATAAATGTCTGTGGAATTTTGAATGCAATAATTTTATTGCCCCCATTTTCTCCTATATCTGGGATGTAGGAAAGTGGACAATGTTGGAAAACCTAAAGACAAAGGTGATATTTTTTCCTTCACCTTCCCAATCCCACAAGAAGAAATGCTTAAAACTTTTGAGTTATTTTCTTTACTAAACTGGAAATATCCAGGTTGGAGATCCCCAGCTCTGAAATATGACTGTATCAGAGATTGATGAAATAGAGTTGTATATTTATTGGGAAATTCTGGAACCAATCTCTCATAGGGAAAGTCCCGTTTCAGAGTCTGTGCTCAAGGCAGTAAATTCTGTTAACAAATTTCATTTTGCAATAATATCTGCATTATTTCTTAGACCTTTCATTGCTGATACATGAAAATTTATTATTTTCAGTGATAATTGTTTTTCCATAATTTTCTTCCTTTGCTTTCATTTCTTTGCTTTGTTTTTCCTCTACCACTCTTATTTAATTCTGAAAATCACTTTTAGCTCTTCCAGGAATTCTTGTTGGGTTTGTGCCCAATTCATTTTTTTTTCCTTTGAGGCTTTGTACCTGTTTTTATTTCTTTGTCTTCTACTGGTTTTGTGTCTTGATATTTCCAGTTACCTTAGTAGATTTTTAAGATTGGATTCTTTTTTTGTTATTTGCTCATTTTCCAACCCTATTTTTTCATATGGAATTTTATGTCAATGTTGGGCTCTATTCCCAGCATGAGGGGAGAGAGGGGAGGGGCACTGTCTCAAGCTTCAGACCTTTCCACAGTGTTGTTTTCAGAGCTAGTTCTGGGGGCTTGGGAATATTCTGTGCTTCCAAGATACCATGGTCTGAAGAGATATTTGGTCCCTTCTCTCTTGCTCTTCACTCTGGTCCTTACTCAGGAAGGTCCCCTGATCACTTAGGACAGGAAGTAATGCTGCCCCTTGGGATTTCTATTCCCTCTTGACCCAGTGTGCTTCACTCTGCCCTTGAACTATGACCCAGAAGTGGGTATAGACAAGATGATGCCTGTTTCAAGAGAGATACCAAGTACCTATATATAAATGTATAGACATTATAAATAGATTAGATTTGTTGTGTTAAGGCTAAAATTCTAGCTAAACTGTCTAAAAATATCTAATGAGTGGTCGCCAATAAATTATAAGCTTTAGCAAGAGTTAGACTTTTAAGCATTTATTAAGGAGAATAAGAATTTGGTAAAGAGAGAGAAAGGCCTAGATTCCTATCTATTAAAGGGAGAGCACATTTCTAGCTCCCTTCTCCGCCAGCGTCCTCAGGAAAGAGAGCGAGACTGAGCGCCAGTCTCTTCCTTCCTCCTCCCACTAGCCCGCGTCACTTCCTGACTCCTGGTCTTGCCCACAAAGACCTTCCATTCATGGGCAGAACTCTTCTACAGTAAGTATCCAGCAGGTGGCGTTATTCCAATCGTTACAGTTGTTAAGTCTGTTCAGTCATATCTGACTGTGATCCCATTTGTTGTTCTCTTGGCAAAGATACAGGATTGGTTTGCCATTTACTTCTTCAGATCATTATACAGATGAGTAAACTGAGGCAAACAGGGTTAAGTGACTTGTACAAGTTCACACAGCAAGTAAGAATATGAGATTGGATTTGAACATTTGAACTCAGGTCTCCCTAACTCCAGGCCCTATATACTTACGTGTATGTGTAGGCATGTATATATGCATCTTTGTGCATATGTCTGTAAGAATGTCTGTAAGTATGCATGTATATATAGCCTTAGCTGATACTTTTGTTTTCAATCTTCCTCAATCTAATGGTTTTACTCGTTCAAATAATTTTTATCGAGTCTAATAAAATGGCAATGTGTGTTAGTTTACTTTGAGGTTCCCTGGCTAATTAGTCTTGGGGGATATGTGTGCTGTTGTGTTTTTTTTTATTTAAACACCTGTTTTAATGTACTTGGAGTCCCTAATGAAGACAGTAAAATAAGCAAATGATTAGGCAAGCAGAAGTGGCAACACAGGGAGAATTTCCTTATTTGCACATTGTTGATGAAAGTCAGCTGTCTCCTACAGTCACTCAGTTCTTAATGGTCCACATCAATGCCAGAGGAACCAGTGATCACCTTCAGATTCTACTCATCACATTTTACTTAATAATCACTATGTATTATGTGCTATGAAGAATTGTGATATCAAAGATGTATGGGCCACACACTAAGCCTCAAATAATTTAAAATTGAGTTTATTTGGGCAGCTAGGTGGTGCAGTGGATAAAGTACCAGCCCTGGATTCAGGAGGACCTGAGTTCAAATCTGGCCTCACACACTTGACACTTACTAGCTGTGTTATTCTGGGTAAGTCATTTAACTGCAATTGCACTCACCAAAAACAAACAAACAAAAACAAAACAAAACAAAACAAGACTATATTGCATCTCTTGTGGTATTAAAATGGAGATAAATGGATGTTCATTCATTCAAGACTACTTTAACAAATTGTGGTCTACAGGTGTGATGGAATATTACTGAAGATTTACATTTAATAATTGGGAGATGGTTCACTGCATATGGATCTGAGGACCTGGCTCTGTCACTTATTAGCTATGTGAGATTGATTAAGTGATTAAGCTTCCTGACCCTCAGATGCCTTATCTGTAATGTGAAAATGTTGAAATAAATAATTTCTGATCTCTATATGTGATCCTATTATACTAAGAACATGAAAAATTCAGAGAAACTTGGGAAGATTTGTCCTAACCGATGTAGAATGAAGTAAGCAGAAATTGGGGGTGCACAATATATATTCAGCATGGTGAAGTAAGTAGAGTGCTGGACTTGAAGTCTGGAAAGTTTGACTTTCAGTCCTGCCTCAGACCCTGTGCAAGTTGCTTAAATTCTGTTCCTCAGTTTTCTCATTTTTAGAAAGAGGGAGTTGTAAGTAATTGCCATTAAGATTCCTTCAAGTTCTGAATCTAAACTTCTGTGTCTTTATTTTCCTATGAGAGCCACAGAGACAGAAAACCCTGGATTCATTTTCTGACCCTCTGACACATACTGACTATGTAACCCTGGGCACCAACTTCTCAGTGTGCTAGGCAATTTTGAGAACCATTAATTATAGGGAAGACAATGTAGAAAGGAGGAGTTTCCTCACCCAGACTTCATTTATTGATGGGCTAAGTGGGAGAAAGTGCTTGAGAAATCCCCAAAGAGATAAGAGTGGAACTATTTCCCCTTGAATTTATGGCAAGTCACAGAAGGGGTGGTTGATGCAAAAAGTGTCTAACCTCTTAGACTTCAGTCAACCAGTTAGCAGAAATCATCTCAAATCACTGGAGACCAATAAAAAGAGACCATGTCCTTCCATCATTGTATATACTTTAGCAGGGGACTCTGTGTATAACAATGTGAAAAAAAATCATTGTAACAAAGGTCCATGTCATATAATCTCACCAAGTGGTCTGAGGACAGCACTAACCTTGAACACACCACAATAGATAATATTTCATGAAGTATTTGGAATGACCAGATCTAAAGGGCAGTCCTTGATAAGATGATCCATCCTTGGACCTGTGCTATTAAACCTGTTAGTGAATTCGATGAAGGCATAGATGACATTTTTATCAAATTTGCTGATGACAAATCCAGGAGGAATTTCTAAAACAAATGGCATTCAACATTCAAAAGAATCTCAGTGGACCAGAATCATAGGCTAAATCTAATGAGAAGAAATTTAGAAGAAATAAATGCAAAACCCTTTGCTCTACAATCAATTGATCAACTGATATATATATATAAGGTGTTTACCATGCGCCAGTCAGTTGACCAGACACTAGGGCTAAAAGTACAAAGAACAAAACCATCTTTATTGGCAAGGAGCTAATGACAAGTATAAGACAAGGAAGGCATGGCTAGATAAGAGATCAAATGAAAAAGATTTGGTGTCATAGTCAACTAAAAGTTTAATCTTTGTCAGTCCGAAGTAACAGTAGTGTTGAAGAGAAGAACAATTATCAAATCTGGATTCTGAGGCCATATGTTCAAACCCCATTTCTGCTAGTTATTACTGTGTCACTTTAGGTAAGTTACTCTATCCTCCATGACTCTGTTTCTTTATATGTAAAATGTCAGGGTTGGACTAGTGACCTCTAAGTCCCCCTTTAGCTCCATATCACTGATCAGATCTGAAAATAGCAATGTCTTTCTCATTCTACAGTAGAAGAGTCAGTTTCCAGAGAGAAGGACAATAGTCTTACCCTAACTTTCCCAAGTCAGATCATATAAGGAGTATTGTGTTCAGTTTAGGGGAGTTTTAGAACATTGACGATCTGGAGAATATCCAGAGTAGAGAGTGTAGAAATATGGATTGAAAGGTCATTTGAGGAGCAATTGCAGGAACTTTGGATGCCAATATTACAGAAAAGAAGCTTCTATTGGGAGGCAGCAGGATCTTGGTAGATGAATTGGGACATTTGGAGGATATTAATGTGGAAGGAGATTAGAAGGCAGAAATGGGAGCATTGAGTAGAAGTCGTGGCTGGCGAGGTCTTGGCTGGATATAAGGAAAATCTTCCTCAACATTAAAATTATACAAAAATTAAGAGCAGTAATGGATCTTTCCCATATCATGTGTATGGGGGGGAGGTGTCTTCAAGCAAAAGCTGGATGACCACTTTTGTGAGTGTGGTAGAAGGGATTGACATTTAGATATATGTTAAGTTAGGCATTCCTTCTTACTACAAGATTTTTTGATTCTGGGAAATGCAGCATGAAGTTGGAGATAAAGGTCAGGAATTATATTCTGGATCTGGGAATCATCCTCAGAAATTTGGCCCACATACCTATGAAAATAGTGATTATCATCATGATTCATCTAGTTTAAAAAAATTAGGACTATATTCAAACTAATTTGTTTCCACACTTACATTGTTTTAAAAGCATTATTACTGCTTTTGTATGTTTAATAGGACTTTTATAAAGGAAGATACTTCTTGTGTCTATTTTGAAACTCAATCTCCTTCCAGTCTGGGTTATGACTCTATGTCCTATGATCAGTAAATCCCAACAAAGAACTTGTTTGGTAAATGTGATCTGTGGGACAGGCATGTGAAGGGTTTCTATGGTGACAACATCAGCTTTTCTCTCTTCTCATGCACACACCTGACATTTCTCACTGAACTTGGCCACAATTGTAGTATTACTGAGGTACTAGCAGAAAGAAAAAAAAATATATATGTATATATATATATATACATATATACATATATATATATATATATGCCATAGTGGAATAATGTATACTTTCTATATACATTATCATATCTGACCCTCCCACCAATCCAGTGACATGAATGGGGTGGCTAATCATGACCCCATTTATGTAAGGTTGATACTGAAATTTTAGGGTGTTTGCCTTCAAATCAGGAATACCTGGGTTCAGATATCATCTCATATACTTACCATATTCCAAGCAAGTCATAAAACCTCTGAGAAGTTTAGACTCAAAGCTTCTAGAGTCCTTTTCAGCACTAAATCTATAATCCTTTGGCTCACATGTGCATAGCACATTAAAGTGTTAAAAATTAGCTTATCATTAGAACCCTTATAGAATGTTAGCACACATATCATTATCCCCATTCCACAGGTAAGCTGAAGCTCAGAGGAGTTTCCCATTGTCACATGTGTAATGAGGGCACATGAAAGTGTCCCACCTCCATCCATTTCCAGATTTATTTTTCCATCATTGCCTTTCAAGGTCAAAGAATAATCTTATTGCAGGAAAGAATCTTAGGAGTCAAGTCCAGTCTTTACCTATGTCATGGGGAACAGCTTACTAATTGCTGCATTAACAACTATAACAAGTAAAGTGGAATCAATGCTGCACTAATGAACCACAGATGTGCTTCCATATCTACCTTGCATAATTCTTATATTAATGAACAAAGAAATAGCAAGAAGTAACTTAAAAATCTGATTTATTATTAAGTGCAAACTGTGGGGGGGGGCTGGGGGGGGTTCTGTTTGTGTGGAAATTATCTGTGACAGTTGCCTTTAAGCCATTGGCAGACTTCTGCTCAAGATAAATCAAGAGCTATAGTCCACTTTGGGCTCAGCCCTAAACAAGGTGGCACCCCACTGGCTTGGAGACCAGAGTATCAAAGTAAAGAAACCTAACACTGGAATGAAGCAATTAAGTAACTCCATCGTTGACAGGGACCACCTTTGGAGTAAGTCCTTCATTGAGTTTGGGGGAAAACAACAAACCACATTTTGTTCCATGCTGTTCAACTGTGACAAAGCACCCTGTTAGGAAGTGTTCCAAAGGACAAGCTTCCTAACACACCAGACAGCTAGCCATGTGGACTGATATAGGTCTAAATCCTGTTTAAAATCATGACATCCATTTGAGAAGCTAGAGGAAGCACAGACAATGAGAACAGAGCTTCGACATTTGCTGAATCTTTGTGTGTCTCTGTGAGGAGGCCCCTGTGCTTTGAAGATAAACCCAGACCAAACAACCTGCTGATGCCTTCCTGGACTCATATCATAATTGAGGCTTTGGAGTAGACAATCTTAGGCTCAGGCTCCTCAAATACAAAGAGTGAGTAATGATAGAATCGTATGGCAGACTTGTGAGGGAGCTCAGAGGCAAGGCAGACTGGTCCTACCTCAAAGAATTAATTTAGTCTACAATGGCCCCAACGAGTGACTCTCCTGTCTCTGCTGGAATACATTTTGTGACATGAAGTCCTCTATTCCATGATACAATCCATTTCATTTTCAGATGAGTTTAATTGTTGGGAAGTCATACCTTATATGTTTTCCTAAGATGTCTCCCCCTTTATATAGAGCTGAAATCTGACTTACAGAATCACAGAATTTGAGAGTTCCCAGAGAGTTAGCGATGTCCAACCCTTACAAAAAAAAAAAAAAAAACTCTAATATCCTAGCTGAACAGTGGTTATCCAAGCTGTCTGAAGACCTTCACAGATAGGAAAATGTGCACCATTTAAGGCATCCCATTTCACTGTTGGACAGCACTAATTAGAAAATCCTTCCTGACATCAAGATTAATTTATCTCTTTGCAACTTCTCCATATTGTTTCGAGTTCTGCCTTCTGAGGCCGAAAAGAACAAATCTAATCTATCTCCCCATGAAAACCCTTAAAAGAATGGAAGCCAGAGTTTTTGTTTTGTTTTTCTTCTTAGCACTGTGTTCTATGATTTTTCTCTTCCCTAGGAAAACTTCTCCCGGTTCATCCATTTGATCCTAATATGACATGGATAGCAGGTCTTCTGCCATTCTCATCTACAGACACCCAAGGTTATCATTGTCCTTAAAATATGGAACTCTGAACTGCAATTTCTAGTTTGTGCCATTTTTGTTTTCTGGGGGAAGCAGAACAAGTCTAATTAATCTTCAGTGCTGCTTTATCTCGTCTCCCCCTCTCTCCCTTGGTCAAGCCTCTTAGGATCACTTAGGGATTGTACCTGCAGATCTTTCGTAGTGCAGACTGAGGTCTCCTGGATATGGGATGGGGCTGGCTGAGAGAGTTTTGTACCTGTAAAGATCACAGAGAGTCACAAACAAGTGTTGGTCTCAGAGAGCAACAAAGGTTCACCATATTTTGGAAAACAGGATAGACTGAGACAGGAAGAGGTGAGGCATGCCCAGGAAATGGAAGGGAGAGGTAGAAATGTAGTAGCAGCAGCAGCGTCCAAAGGGCCATCAAAAACCAAAATTCTGGATGAGGAGAGACTTCAGCAACACCAGGAATCCGACTATTTTCAGTTTGAGTTAAGCTTTCAGGCATAATCTGTCATATTAAATACAGAAAATGTCCCTCTCTTCTTTTTAAGCCTGTGATTGTGGTGCAAACTCCATCCTCTGTTCTCTTCCTCTGCAACGATTTTTAGCAGTGGACAGCTTCAGCCTGCCACTGCCAAGCCCCTTGAGAAGCATTTTGGTCAGGAGAGCTTCAAGCAACTTTCCCCTGGCTGCCCAGGCTAGAAATCCCCCTTCTTAGACTTTGTCCTTTCACTTTGTCCGTTGCTAGAAGTTTGTATTTATCACGTCCCTCCCCCAATCCATACTCAGCTGTTTCAAAGGCCATTTACAATGTATTGTTATATCTTTATCACCTACTAGGGAACTTCTTACATAAACTGTACTTAATACATGTTCTTGATGTGAACTGAATTGAAATCAGTCATAGATAAGGGGCAGGTAGGTGGCACAATGGCTAAAGCACCATCCCTGGATTCAGGAGGATCTGAGTTCAAATTCGGCCTCAGACACTTGTGTTACCCTGGGCAAGTCACTTAAACCTCATTGACCCACCAAAAAATCAGTTATATTGACACTGTGTGACCCTGGTCAAGTCACTTAACCCTCATTGCCTCCCCCCCACACACAAATCAGTTATAGCCAGCAAGAAGTTGGTCCAACCAATTCATTTCCCCATGAGGTTCTTTTAAATTTATTGAACATTTTAAAAAATTATTGGTACAAAGAAATGTCAAGGAAGAAAGTGCCCACACCAGTGCAGATCAGATACTGGCTCTACAACTTAGAGTCTTTGAAAGTTGTAGAGCAGATTTTAAAGCTGCCTGGGACACTGGAAGGTTAAGTATCTTTTTTCCAGAGTCACACAACCAGGATGTGCCAGAGGCCAGAATCTCACCTCAAAGATTCCTAACTCTAAGGGCAGATTCCTGTCTCCATTATGCCATGCTTTATATATGTGTGTGTGTGTGTGTGTGTGTGTGTAAAATACATTATTATCCGATCCTACCCAAGACAGGTGTTCGTTCCCCCGAGCATCTCTTAGGCATCAGTTCATCCAAAACCATGACTGTATCAACCCTAGAATGCACTTGGAGAGTACTCAGGACATCCACAAAAATGGGGAAGTTAAGAGGGATGGCTTTATGGAAGAGTAGGATGAGTTTCCTTTAAGGTATGTTACATATACTTCACAATCTAATGTGCAAGAGGAAAAGGACTGGCTCTGGCCAGTGAGAAGACCTTGATTCAAATCCTGACTGAAGCTTACAACCTGTGTGACCTTTGGCAAATCCTCCCTTGGACATAGTTTCCCCATCTAAAATAAGGAGTTTGGACTCTATGGATTCTGTGTACCCTCCAGATCTAAATCCATAATCTGAGACTTTGTGGCTTTCTCCTTCATCTCTTTGAATTAGGAAAATTCCATTTTGCTTGGAAAACCATTGTTTGACTTACCTGAGTGTAGTCCAGCCTGACCCATCAAATGAATACTTAACCAAAGGTGCAGCTTTGAAATTTCCCTTCAGCAGTTTCCCTGGTAACACTTTAAAAAGCAGAGGAATTTCCTTTTCTTCCTAGACCACGATGCCATACCATTTGCTTTATCACAGGGTCACAGAATTCTGTGAATTCTGTTGTTGGAGGGGGCCTTAAGAGGTATTTAGTCCAAGTCAAATCTTATAAACAACCTCTTCTGCAAAAATTCTGACAAGTTGGCAGCCATTCATCCTTTGCTGGGAGGTCTCCAATGAGGAGGAAACCCCTAGCTCCTGAAGCCAACCATTCCTATAAGAGGTCTAGGTGTTAGAAAAATATTTTCCATATACATTGCTCCTATGGGGCCAAGAAGACCAGTTCTAATCCATGACACAATTCCCCTTAAATACTTGAAAATTTAGCCATGTGACCTTGGGCAAGTTACTTAACCCTCATTACTGCCCCCCCCAAACAAACAAACAAACAAACAAAAAAAGCATTGAAAACAATTATCACATTCCAAGATCTTCTCTGGCAATGCCAGTCGTCTCTTCTCCAAACTTAAAACCCCTGCTTCTTTCAACCAATCCATAAAGGGCATTGAACTAAGGCCATTAGCAAGCCTGTTTGTCATTTTTTATCAATGGTCTAGATCATAGCTTGTCAAGATCTTTTGGGAACCTGTCTCTGACATTCAGTGTGTTACCAATCCTGTCAAACTTTGTGTCATCTTCAAATGACCATGCTATCATGATCCTAGGCACTGATAAAAATATGAAACATAACACACCCCAGAGAAGAGCCTTGAAGCACATGGCCAACAACTACTTTCCAACCTGGCATGGAACTATTGACAATGATTCTTTGAATGTGGCCATTCAGCTGCTTCCAGATTATTCTAATTATACTATTGTCTAGATAACATCTTTTCATCTTTTTTATAAGACTGGTTTGCAATGCTTTATCAAATGACTTGCCAACATCTAGATAAACCATATTTACAGCATTCCCTGGATTTACCAGATTAGTAACCCTGTTTGTCAAAACAAAAAAAGAAAAGAAAAGAAAATGAGACTATTCAGTCTTGACTTTTCCTTGTAATCAAGCAGCTAGATGGCAGAGTGACTTGAATGCTGAATCTAGCATCAGGGAGATCTAAGTTTAGATGCTGCCATAGATTCTTACTACAGGTGTAACCCAGGACAAGTTATTTAATATCTTTCAGCCTCAGTTTCCTCATATGTAAAAGGAGGATATTAATAACACGTACATTTCATGGGTGTTATGAGAATCAAACAAGATAATATTTATTAATTGCTTATTATTTTAGCATTGTTTTCCATTAACTAGTTGACTAACATTTGCCAGTCACTCAAACCCACTGAGCTTCTATGAAAGATTAGAGTTGGGCAAGATGATCTAAATGCTTTCCAGCCCAAAGAATGGCATTGTGTTATAGTAGGCAGAGAATGAATCAATGAATGAATGGATAAAAACCATTATTAAGTTTTTACTATGTGGCAAGCATTATGCTAAGAGTTGGGAATACAAATAGAGATATGGAAAATTTTCTAATACTCAAGGACCTTATATTCTAATAGAAAAAAAGACTAGAGATATAGATAGATACATCACACATATGTATACACACATATGTATATATGTATATGTGTGTATATACACACATACTCACATAGGAGTAGAGGCCAAGGAAGGGTGTTATAGTTTTGGGAGTAGTGAGAAAAAACAATAGCCCCAAATAATCCAGAGATTAATGCACTCTTTCCAGAGGTATTGATATTTGGATTTTGATGACAATTCGATGACCAAGCAAGAGTTGAATTTATTGGCTCGGCTCTATCCTCATTCCGTCATGGTTATGTGAAAGTATGGGTTGGAGTGTGGAAAAACATCAGTATGCTGAAAATGGGCTGAGGTCAGGATGATACGTCCCAGGGAGTCAGAACTGCCTTTGATTCAAGAGACCTGTCTTTGAATGTTGCCTCAGATATTTACTGCCTTGTAACCCTGAGGAAGTCTCTTCTCTCAGGGACTTAGTTTCTCCATCATCAAATGAAGAGTTCCACATAGCATTGTTTTGTTATTGCGGTTGTTTCTTTGTTTCTTTGTTTTGCTTTTGGAGTGGGAATAGAGCTATGTGCTCTTTTAAAAAATATATTTTATTTTCAATTCACAGATCAAAACAAGCATTTACCTAACATAGTACAATAAGGGGGAAAAAAGACAAATTGCAAATGAAACTGCAAATCTACCAAGTTGCAAAACTCCCAGGTAGAGGAGAAAATCTTCCATACAGCATTGGTGTGAGAATTGTGCTCTGAAATCTTTAAGGTACTAAATATGAGAATTATTAGTATAACTCCACCCACAAACGTTAAGGGAAGAATTCAATAGATCTTACTTGGATTGGAGTCAATGGAATTTGGGTTAAGAAGAGATTAGATCTGATAGTTCCAAGAAGTTTGGAGGACCAGAATAGGGCAATTGGAGCTGGGGTTGAGACAAGGTGGTGACTTCTGCTATGGACATTGGGAAGCACAACAGACACTGTTGGTTTAGTAGAGTGGAAAACAACCAGGCTGCCCCTGGCATCATCACTGACAGCAGGCAAATGGGACTAAAGCAGTCCAATGGCATGAGTGGTGGTAATGGGTTCTTCCCCTTTGGATGCCTAAAATAGTCTGAGGGAATTGCCTCCTTTCTTATTCCCTATCTCTCCCATCATTCCTTGTGTTTTGGGGGAGATGGGGAAAATGTGTCCTATTTTGCCCAGCAGGCTGGTGCCTGATTCTCTTTTAATCAATTACTTTGTTCCAGAAGTAAGACCATCAAGAAAGCTCGAAAAGAAGCATAGCTTTGAAAGAGCCTGGTTGATCTTATTATGCTCTTTAAAAGAGAAGCATAAAAAAGGCCCATAATTTTATTTAGTCTTTAAAAATAAATGAGTTTGTTTCCAATCATCTGTGGGTATGTCATTTTTGGAAGGCAGAGTGTGCATAGTGGAATTGTATATTTTCACAAATGATCCCTGCCATTCTTGTGTGTAAGTCTAAGACCTCCCTGGGGAGCTATTGATGTACAATTTAATTTCATGACTGATCTTATAATTCTCTAAACTCTAAAGCTTTATCTCAGGGCTCACTTAAATTTCTCCTGAAAGAATGAGTATGATGGTGCTAAGGATGGTGAGCATGGGTCTTAGAAGCTGAACTCTACCCAAAGGGCAGAGAAGAAGAGATCACAGAATCTTGGTATCCAGGGACACCTAATTGTTTACAATGAATAAAAGTCATTGTTGAAATCATCATATTCTCTAATTCTGCTCGACAAATGTATGATACAAGGTGCTTTGTTGGCATTCAGGGAGGATATATACTTGCTGTGGGATGTGTTAGTATTCTAATATACTCTATTATTATGTGATTCCTTTTCATAAAAGTTTAGGGGAGAAGTACTGGTTACCTTTGCTCTGTGTGTGCTGTGATGAAATTAGCGATGGTAATATCTCAGCTTCTCCTGGGGTGTCAATTTCTCTCCTAGGACAAGGGAGGATTTCTGCATATGGCATCCTCTTGTTCACGACAACTAGAGACCATTCAGTGCTCCACCAATAATTTATTATTGATCACTGTCAACTTCTGGAATTTGTTCATTTGAACCTGAGGCTGTGTCCAACAACTCTGTCTTTATTCACCCCCTTCTGCCAATACAGATTCATTCATTCCTTCATTCCTTCATCCGATCCATCTATCCATTCAGGAAAATGATGAGGGGACTATGAGGGAGTAGAAAATATAAAGATGAAAGAATTTCAGAGTTAGAGGAATCATACCTATTCTAACCACTATATAATAAAGTAAACAATCAACATAGCTGAGTAATGGTCATCCAAGCTCAGCTATTTGGTGCAGTGGATAGAGAATTTGATCTGAAGTTAGGAAAGAAAACCAGAGTTCAACTATGGCTCAAGCACTTCCTAGATGTGTGACCCTGGGTAAGTCACTTAACCCTGTTTGCTTCCGTTTGCTTATCTATACAATGATCTGAAGAAGGGAAATGGTAAACCACTTCCAGTATCTTTTCAAAGGAAACCACAAATGGGGGCAAGGACTGAAATGACTCGACTATAACAAAAAACAATTCAAGGTCTTCCTCTCAAATTCCACTTCTTCTCAGAAGCTGCAACTCTTGCAACCCATCACCCAAGAGTTCAGTGATCACTCTTACCCTCTTAACTACTTTTTGCCTCTACTGTTATACCAGTGGCTCCAAGGCTACTGAGACTTTCATTGATTCGAGAGAGATATTCCTTTCCTGAATTCTTTGTTTAGCTTGGGGGTACTATGGGTAGCAGAACAGTGAGTGCATGGTGAGCCTGAGTTAATATGTTGATTAGTTTAGCTGAATTTTTTTCAATTTTTTTTTACACTTTGTTATAAGTTACAATACTAGAAGGGGGAATATATTAGGAAATTAAGGTGGATGTAAAAGGATAATATATCATTTTTTCTTAAGCAATGAAACTAGATTGATTAGAGCAAAGTATCTTGGAGTAGACGGTTTCCCTTGTGGCATTAAAAAACAATAACAAAGCATAGCAAGTATCTACAAAAAAAAATCAATGTTTTAAGTAAAAATGTATGAATCAGTATTATTACATATGCATATATAAGGCATTTATTAAGCACTTACTCTTTGCAAAGCACTGTGCTCAGTGTTTATTAAAAACCAGGTACTGTGTGCTAAGCATTATGGATACAAATAGCAAGGTAACCCAGTCCTTGCTCTCAAAGAGCTCACACTCTAAAGGAGAAAACATTGCATATGGACACTTTTAAACTGCAATTCAGATGGAAATATCCATGGTCCTTAGAGGGGAAAAGCAAAGGCAGATAGTGATACCTCTAATGGCATTTCCACCTATAGTATCAGTTGCTGATGTTATACTCTTTGATAATCCCAAGGCCTTTGGTGCTGAGGACCTTTTTTTTTTTTTTTCTGAGTCTTCAGTAGTGGTATCTGTGGCACCTGCAGGAGCAATTGTGAAGCCAATTCTTCCTGTCTCAGGATGATGACTGAACATTGTGATAACTCTTGGATTCAGGGTCCTAGGGCTATTTCCATAAGGGTCTGTGGTGAGACGGTGATCGAGGTGGTGGTGGAGGGAGGTTTACCTGCCCAGTGCTTGCTGCTCTCCTGTTTCTACCTTAAAGTGTCTTGTTCTTTCATCTAAGCTGATTTACCTGCCTTATTCGTGACAGTTAATTGGAATATGTTGAGGCTGGGTGGACCCTTTGCCAGAGGTATGGGCCAAAGTATTACTGTGAGGGCTGGTGTGGAAATAGGTCTGGTGGTCTGTGGGTGCTATCACCCCCGGGGCTCTTGTGTATATCTGTCCATTGGTGGCAAATAGATTTTGTTGGTGGTTGTGAAAAAGATAATCCCCTTTTCCACAATTATTTTTCTCCTCAATAATGGCTATAGGAACTTGGTTGGAAGTAGAGCCACTGGTTTTTAGGAAAACTGATATTTCCAAGGCTCTGGAGTTCAGGGTTATGCTCTGTCTCCATTAGGATTGAAGCGGAGATGGTGGTAAAGATGATGGTGATGGGGAGGGGGGAAGTTCTGTGGTGTAACGGATAAAGCACCGGCCCTGGATTCAGGAGGACCTGAGTTCAAATCCAGCCTCAGACACTTGTCATTAACCCTCATTGCCTGGCAAAAAAAAAAAAAAAGATGATGGTGATGACTTAACTTGACTCAGCACATGCTTCTTCTTGTCTATCTTTCTGTCTATGTCTACATCTGTTATAATATAAAGGGATCGGTAGGTTAAGAACTTTCCTAAGGTCTCATGGATAATGCCAGAGTTGGGAAATGGTCACCTACTATGTGCCAGGCACTGTACTAAGTGCTCAGAGTACAAATACAAAGAAAGGCAATCCTTGCCCTCAAGGAGCTTACAAGGTAATAAAGACAACAAACAAAGTTAGCTGAAAAAGGGAGAGTGGGAGTTTGAGGAGGGAAAGTAACTAGTAACCTTGGAGCTGGTAGGGACATGAGAGAAGACTGTGTCAAAGCATTCTCCTTAAATGGAGTCCCAGATCTTGCCCTCCAGTCAGAGGGGCAGAGAGAACTGTGAAAATAGGCCTAGATTCAATCTTCAACATTCATTTGTTTTTGTTTTTGTTTTGTTTTGTTTTGTTTCAGGGCAATGGGGGTTAAGTGACTTGCCCAGGGTCACACAGCTAGTAAGTGTCAATTGTCTGAGGCTGGATTTGAACTCAGGTCCTCCTGACTCCAAGAGCCAGTACTCTATCCACTGTGCCACCTAGCTGCCCCAAGCCAGATTCAATCTTAAAGGATAATGAAAATTTCCCAATGGAGTTTTCAAGGGGAAGGGAAGGTATCATGGAGAAGATTATAAAAAGATTTAAAGGAGGAAGGAGCATCAAAGGTCAGCTTAGTTCAAACCCCCCTCATTCTATTCCAGTGGAAACTGAGCCCCAGAAAAGTGATGCCAACTTATGGTAAAATCAAACAGTAGATTGGAAGAGCAGGGATAGGAACTAGAGTCTTACTATTCCAAATTCAGCCCACTGGATGCACCATGCTGCTTTTCAAAGGTGGCAGGGGACCAGGCCAAATTTCCTCAGGCTGGGTTTTAGGGAGAGACAGCTCTGTGTGACAATTCTCCAACAAACAATAAAGCCTTTAATTCCTCTGAGCCTGGGAAAGGAGAAGTGAGAATTGAGTTCATAAAATGTACAAAAGCCCTGAGGTCAAAATCTCCTGAAGCATATGGGCTGGGCAAAGAAGTCGGCTTCATTGGCTAGGTTTTGACTGGCAGGTAAGGCCCGGCTCACATGGGAAACGTTCCCCTCTCCAAGAGACCAAACCTTGGGTACCCTCTGTGACTTGTGTTTTTCTTTTCCTTTTTCCCCCCTCAGGGCAATGAGGATTAAGTGACTTACCCCAGGATCACATAGCTAGTAAGTGTCAAGTGTCTGAGATAAAACTTGAACTCAAGTCCTCCTGAATCCAGGGCCAATGCTTTATCTCTGCATTACCTAGTTGCCCCAGTGGACTAGTGTTTTCAAAGGAAGGACTGAAATTCATCAGAGCACTTTTCTGCAGATCCCACCCAATTTTGAAGTTTCTCAATCTTACTTTCTAGTAAATCTCACCTGAATGAAAAAGCCCCTACTATCCAGACATTCCAAGGCAGCTGAGATGTAAAAATATACACACATAGGGGAGGCCACACAAATACACCCATATCGGGGCAGCTAGGTGGCGCAGTGGATAAAGCACCGGCCCTGGATTCAGAAGGACCTGAGTTCAAATCTGGCCTCAGACACTTGACACTTACTAGCTGTGTGACCCTGGGCAAGTCACTTAACCCCCATTGCCCTGCCCAAAAAAAAAAAAGATTTATAAAAAAAAAACCACAAGAAAAACAAACAAATACACCCATATGCCTCACACACACGCCTCTCTCTTTCTCTCTCTGTCTGTTTCTGTCTCTCTCTCTCTCACTCTCCCCGTCCCCCCACCCCCCACCCCACCCTTTCTCTCCACCCTGGGACGCACAGGCAATTTCCTGAACAGAAGGTAACGGCTGCCAACGCTGCATGTTAAAACTAACAAGGATAAATCAGAAATCCCTTAGCGCGGAACCGGGTGACATATTTTATGTGAACATTACCGCTCTCCAAACGCACGAGAGGAGGGACGCAGTAAAGGCGCTGCATTAATATCGCTGGCGTTGGCTGAGAAGCCGTCGGTGGCTGCGGCAGCGATGGTTGGGCAAGGAGCGAACCGTAGTTCGGAACCTCCCTTAATAAAAGCGCTATTGCGAGTTATATGACCCACAGCAAATCGACTTCAGCTGCGGGTTTTATTTAGCAATTTGTTGTCTGGCGTTTGCGCAAGGAGCCCCCCCCCTGTTCGATTTTACAGCATCCTTTAACATAAATTTTGAGAGACGATTAGAGAGTAAAGCTGTCAATTCCTAGCCAGGCCCATAAAACTAATGAATTTAAATGTAAAATGGGGAATTAAAAATATATATTCCGGGCCTTTTCATCAGCTGCTTGCCATATGTATGCATGGCCAAGATAAACTGCAGTGATAAGCATCGCGCGCAGACTTTCCTCCCTTTAGAAAAATGTGATAAGAAAATTAGAGAGAGATCAAGAAAGAAGACAGAGAGAGGGGAGAGAGAGAGAGACAGAAACAGACACAGAGACACAGAGAACGGAGAGACAGACACAGAGAAAGAGAGACCAGAGACAAACAAAAAGACAGATCACGCACAAAGACAGTCAGACGGACAGAAAGTCAGAGACAGAGAAGAGAGACAGGAGAAAGAGATGGAAAGAACTGAGGATGAGGAAGGGAGGGGAGGGGAGGGGAGGAGAAAAAAAAGGGGAGAGGAGAGGAGGGGAGGCGAAAGGAGAAGAGAAAGAGCAAGAGAGCAGAGACAGAGAAGATAGAGAGGAGAGAAATGACAGATTGAGAAGAAAGAAAAAAGAAGGGAGAGGAGAGAGAGCAGAGAAACAGAAACAGAAACAGAGATATAAGCTAGAAAAGGGGGAGAAAAAGAGACAGACAAACAGGAAGACACACACAGAGAGAGAGAGAGAGAGAGAGAGAATCTGGTGAAAATAAAAGGAAATATTATAGGATGCATTTCTATTAGCACTTTAAAGGTTGCGAAGCACTTCATCTACACTGCCATCATTTGATCTTCCACAATAGCACTTAGAAGTATTTAATAAATGTTTATGGACTCATAGTATTGTAATCTGCACTTTACAGATGAAGAATTGAGGCTCAGCGATATGTAATGTGACTGGCCCTTTGATAATCCAGCTAACAAGAGACCGAGTGATATTTAGGGCGAATATATAACGCAAGTCGGGTAGAGATTATTTTTCAAGCTAAGACAAAAAAGAGCAAAGAAACATACAACAACAACCAAAAAACCCCCCAAACTCACTATTCCTTAAAAGGGGTCTTTCTCTAGGCTACAAATAGACAACTATTTACTTTGATGAGGATACTGGAACTTAAGTTAGAAAGCCTGGGTTCCAGCCCAGATATACCACTTAAATAGGACAGGTTTTTAATCTCTCCCATCTTCAGATTCTTGACCTGACAAATGATGTGGAGGGACAAAGAATCTCATGATTCTTCCAGTTCTAGCAGTTTCTATGGCTCTGTACAGTTCCTTCCAACTCTAAAAATCTATGAATCTGTGAACCCCTTCCCTCCTTTGTATTATTATACCTTTTGCCATTCCTGATACTTCATAATTGTACTGGAACCCAATAGTTTGAAAGAAACACTGTTTCTGACTAGCCTGAGAGAGGATAGAAGGCAGAACTGGTTAATATGATTACTGAGCTAAGAGTCAGCCAAGAAAGAGAGGAGCTTTGAGACGTGGGAAAAGCAAATATCCTGAATTAATTTTAAATGGGGAGAGTAAGCAATTAGGTTACTTGGGGTATGTGGCACAGTTTTCTAAGATGAATGATAGGGACGGTTTCTGAGAACTTAGAGTAACAATAGACACTACAGGCAATAGAAACTCTTCAAGAGCAGGTTATGCTACAATGACCTCATTAACCTTTTTGAAAGAATCCCTAGGTAAGTAGGTCAGGGGAATGTTCTAACCATATCAAAACCAAGTTCATCAAGGAATTTGTGAAAGTGACTCATGGTATCTTGCTGGGCAAGATGCAGAGATGTGGCCTGGAGTATTGCATAATCACAGGATTCAAAGGGGTTGAATAACCTGGCCCGAAGAATGATAAATAAGCATATGGTAACTTTCGAAGAGATCTCTTTCAGAAATAGCCAGCACTCTTGTGGCCCTATTCTGTTCTCCTTTTAAAAAAAATTTATGGCTGTGCTAAAATGACTTTCTTAGTGGATTGACAGATGACATGAATTTTAATAGCTAGCAAGTAGATGACAAAATCAGGATCCAGAATGATTTAATGACACTACAATAACGGGTCAAATCTAATATGATGATACTTAATAGGGATAAATGTCAATTCTTCTTGTTGTTCAGATTGTTTCTGTTGTATCTGACTCTGTGATCCCATGGGGGGGTTCTCTTGACACAGGTACTGGAGTGGTTTGCCATTTACTTCTCCAGCTCATTTTACAAATTAGGGACCTGAGGCAAATAGGGTTGTGACTTGCCCAGGGTCACCCAACTGGGAAGTATATGAGGCTAGATTTGATCTCAGGGCTTTCTCAATCCACTTACTCTTTCATTTAAAAAAAAAAAAGATCAACTGCAGAAATACAGAGTGGAAGAGGGGGACAAGGCAAAAAAACATTAGTGGATGTGAAAAAATATTTGGGAGGGGGGCAGTGGTTGGCCTGCTAGCATGATTAGTTGTTTTTTTTGTTTTGTTTTTTGTTTTTCGTGAGGCAATTGGGTTAAGTGACTTGCCCAGGGTCACACAGTTAGTAAGTGTTAAGTGTCTGAGGCTGGATTTGAACTCAGCTACTCCTGACTCCAGGGCCGGTGCTCTATCCACTGCGCCACCTAGCCTGCCCCATGATGAGTTGTTGGCCATCAAAAAAATCATGTGAGCATGGCCTTCCTGAACACCAAGTATCTGGAATGAAAAGTGTTTCTATTTCATCATGACTCAGCCCTAGTCAGGCAACATCTATTCTATCCTGCTCAGTTCTCAACAGCGTGTTTTATGGAGGACAGTTGACAAACTGTAGAACAGGAAGAAAAGACAGAAAAGATAACCAAGAGCCTGAGGAGACTCAAAAAGTATGCCATGTGAGCATTGATTAAAAGTCTTAGGAATGTTTACACTGAAAAGGAGACAATTTCAAGGTCAGAAAGGGCAGGAAATAATTAGCTAGCATATAGGAAAACTCCTAATGTGCCGCACTCATAGTGATGGACTAGGGACACAAATACATACATAAAAAATGAAACAATCTTTACTTTCAAGGAACTTGAATTCTTATAGGAGAGGGAACAAGTATCCATATATAAGTATATACAATTTGTTCACAGATTAATTTTTTGTTGTTGTTTTTGAGTCATTTTTGACACATCCAACTTTTTCTTTGGGGTTTTCTTGCAAATATGCTGGAATGGTTTGCCATTTCCTTCTCCAGCTCATTCTGATTTTTTTTTTTTTTTGGTGAGGCAATTGGGGTTAAGTGACCTGCCCAGGGTCACACAGCTAGTTAAGTGTCAAGTATCTGAGGTCAGATTTGAACTCAGGTCCTCCTGAATCCAGGGAAGGTGCTCTATCCACTGTGCCACCTAGCTGCCCCCTCTCCAGCTCATTTTACAGATGAGAAACTGAGGCAAGCAAGGTTCGGTGACTTGCCTATGGTCACATAGCTAGTAAGTATCTTCAGCAAGATTTGAACTCACAAAGATGTTCTGTGTGTGTGTGTGTGTGTGTGTGTGTGTGTGTGTATGTGTGTGTGTGTATAAAATCAGGACACCTGGAGATGGCCCTGGATGTTTAAGGCAATTGGGGTTAATTGACTTGTCAAGGGTCATATACTTAGTATGAGTCTCTGGAGATTTGAACTCAGGGTCTCCCAGCTTCAGGACCAATGCTTTCTGCACTGTGCCACCTAGCTGCTTATTATATATAAGGTCCATTTGAGAATGAGGGCTCTTAATACTTGACAGGCTTTTGAAGGGCTTCTTGTGGAAAGTGATTCTTAAGGAAAAGAAAGATTATAGCATAAGGATATATGATAAGGGAGTTCATTCCAGGATTGAGGGAAGACAGTTCAGAGTGTCCAGGAAATAGAATATCATGTGTGAGTAACAACAATAACAACAACAACAACAACAACAAAAGGTCAGTTTATCTGAATCATAGAGGCTGTCAGTAAATAACTATTCACTTAGCACTTAATGTGAGTCAGGCACAGGACTGTCCAGCTGAGGAAGTGACATAACATTATTTTAGAAGGAATAGTTTAGAGCCAAGTTTTTGAAAGTTTCAAAAGGTTTCAAGAGAATTTTATAATTGATCCAGAGATAATCAAAAACCACTGGAGTTTTTGAATGGGGGAATGACATGGTCCTGTCTGAGCTTACCAAAAATGAATTTGGCAGAAATGCAGAGTATGAAGTAGAGTAGGGAAAGACTAGAGTCAGGAAGATCAGTTAGGAGTCTCTTGTAGTTATTTAGATGAATGTAGATGTTGAAGTTGAAACAGCAAGATTGGAAAATGATAAGAAATGCGGGTAAGGGGGAGGGAGGAATCAAGAGCAACACAGATCACATGACCTTGCTTGTCCCTAGAAGGCAGAATTATGGGTAATTGGGATTGTCTCTTGTTATTAGTGCTTAAAATAGAGTAAATACTTCATTAAAGTTTTTTTTTAATTGATTGATTTTCTTCCAATGATGCTGTAAGAGGTACAACAATATCTAAAGACAAAGATTGCAGGTGAAAGAAGACCAATACCTAAGGATAAAAAATTACAGGTGAATAAAAGACCAAGAAAAAGATCCATAATCCAGGTAGGTAGGTCACAGCATATTGCCAGTGGTGATGTATTTATCAGAAATCACATTAAGATGCCATTTGGGGGCAGCTAGGTGGTACAGTGGATAAAGCACTGGCTCTGGATTTGGGAGGACCTGAGTTCAAATTTGGCCTCAGACAAGATACATACTACCTGTGTGACCTTGGGCAAGTCACTTAACCCTCATTGCCTCACAAAAAAAAAAGAAAAAAAATTTCAAAAAAAAATGATGTCATCTGGAAAATGTATATCAAGACAAGCATGAAGGATGGTTATATGGCTTATGTGAAAGTATTAGAATTTTTAAAAAATGATTAAACTCCTACTATGCACCAAAATCTGCTAAATTTCATTGCTAGACTTTAGTTTGAATAGAAAAGCAAAGAAAATCCCTGCCCTCAAGGAATTTACATTCTAATAGGGTGTAGACAATGCATGTAGGGTGGAGTATATTGATTTCAAAAGTTATAGGGATTGGGACAGCTAGGTGGTGCCATGGATAAAACACCAGCCCTGGATTCAGGAGGACCTGAGTTTCAAATCTGGCCTTAGACACTTGACACTTTGTAGCTGTGTGACCCTGGCGAGTCACTTAAACCCTCATTGACCCTGCTAAAAAATAAAAAGTAAAAACCTTTTTAAAAAAGTTATAGGAATTATGAACACAAGACAGTATTGACCTAATCTCTCTAATAGTAAGAGTAGTATTGATTTAATTATGATTTCGGATTTTCTAGATTAGAGAGGTGGAGGAATAGCAGGGCAGGGAACAAAGCAGGATGGCAAGAGACTTGTTGAGATGACCCAGGGATAAATTGAAGTATAGTTGGCACCATGCTAGTTATATTATATAATATGAAGTCTTGTCTCATCTGGACAGCAGGTCATCTGGGTTCTGAACTGAAAGAGTTAGTCCTCCAGACCATAAGCTCTGATGTGGTAAAAAAAAAAGCAGCTGGTAATAGCCAAGGAGAAATGTGAGATTAACAGATAGGGATTCCTACTGCTGAGCACCTGGTACCCACAGAAGGTTAAACTGCTGTTTTCTCATTTTGGTTTATGATTGGGTTTAGTTTGCATCTTCTTGTTTAGAGTTAGAGTTGGAAAAAAGAAAAATTAAAAGAACCTTCTCATCAAGTAAAACTCACTTCTCCCAAGTAAGCCTGAATTATTCCCTGAAATTCCTTGTAATGCTCCAGTTTTCATCACTTTTTAAGTGATAGAGTTTCTGTCATGCCACCTGGGAGACCTGGACGGTCTATAGATATCCTAATTAGATCATTTCCAGCACAGAGAATGCAGGATTGTAACAGTCTAATCACCGTGGGCTGATGCACTCAGGAGGTGACTTCCCAAGCTCAAAGTTAATTGCATCATAATTATTACAAGGTCTGTTCCTAAAAGTGAAAAGAGAGTAAATGGCTCATTTTGGAGGAGGGTGTGTTAACTCTTTCAAGCCATGACATAAGAGTTTGGGGCATCTACTCAAAATAGCAGTAGTCATTCAGCAAGATTCAAGTAAGAGTCAACTGTTTTAGGTACTGTGCAAAGTGCTGGGGAAACAGATCCAAAGTGAAACAATGGTGGTCCACGCTAATAAGAAAGAGAAAATGAACACAGATGGGTGACTATGTGGAAAGTAACCTTAGAAGGCACTAGAAATTGGGGCAACTGTGAAAGGTCTCTGGTAGCTGGTGGTATTTGAGCTAAGCATTGAAGGAAAATGGGTTGTAAGGGGTGGACATGAGCAAAGAGAGCCTTCTAGGCATAGGGACAGACAACCAATGTAAAGACTTGGTGCATCATGTTGCAGCACATTGACCAAGCAAGCTAGACAGGGCTAGACAGGAGCGTGTGTGGAAGGCAGTAAAGTAGAAGAAGCTGGTGAAGACTAGGAGGGACTAGATTGTACAAAGCTTTAAAGACCCAATAAGTTGGTTTATACAGGGTATCCCCAAAATCTTAGTGAAGATTTAAGCTTTATAGGGTAAAACTACATTAAGACTTCTTGGGGCACACTTTATTAACTGTTAAAGCTATAGACAGCCACTGGATTTATTGAGAAGAGTAATATGGTCAGACACACGATTTCAGGAAATTTGACTTAACAGCAAAGTGTAGGGTGAACTGGTATATAGAGAAATGTAAGACAGGGGGACCAGGGAGTCTATTAAAGTAATCTTAATGAGACAAGACAAGGGCCTGAAGTTTATACAAGAGAATTGTTTCCCATGACTATTAAACTGGCAATCTTCCAGCCCATAAGCATTTCTTTCTTTCTTTCTTTCTTTCTTTCTTTCTTTCTTTCTTTCTTTCTTTCTTTCTTTCTTTCTTTCTTTCTTTCTTTCTTTCGGGGAGGGGGGTGAGGCAATTGGAGTTAAGTGACTCTCCCAGGGTCACACAGCTAGTAAGTGTCAAGTGTCTGAGGCTGGATTTGAACTCAGGTCCTCCTGACTCCAGAGCCGGTGCTCTATCCACTGTGCCACCTAGCTGCCCCCATAAGCATTTATTTTTGAACTCTAACTGGCCCTTGCTTATGCTGGAAAGCTGGACATGGATTCACTTCATCCACTAGTCTGGCCATTTATGTCTAGGACCTCATTGAGGCGCAAGGGACTAGAAGACTGTATCTTGAGTGGAGTAATAAGAGCCAACAAAACTTTGATTTGAGGAGACTACTAAGCTCCCACATCTACAGCTACTGCCTATCTGACCTAGGGCAGGAATGTGTTTAGGAGAAACAATGCTAGATTTGGATTCAGAAGACATGGGTTCATACCCTGGTTCTTCCACTAGTTACCTGAATGTCTTTGGGAAGTCATTTGACTTCTCTGGGCCTCAGCCTCTTATAGAAAATGTCATTCTAGAAAATGAGGGCTTGGACTAAATGACATCACTATCCCTTCTAGCTTGAAACTTATGTTCACTGAGTGCTTACTATGTACCACAACAATGGGCTACTGCAAGAGATACAAGACAAAATACAAGAATCCCTACCATCAATAGACTTACATGTAATATTAGAAGAATGACCAGGAGTGATCACACACACACACACACACACACACACACACACACACACAGAGTCCCTGCTACTGAGGAGACTGAAGCTGGAAGATTGCTTGCATTCAGGAGTTCTTATCTGGAGTTGGGCTAATACCAATTGAGTATCCATTCTAAGTCTGGAAGCTCCCAAGAGACACGGTGGAGAGCAGAGGGTTATCAAGCTCCCCAAGGAAGGGGGACCTGGCTTAGATGGAAAATCAGCCCCTCAAAGCTTCCATCCGCTGATTAGCAGGATTGGTTCTGTGATTGGCCAGTCATTAAACTTCCATTGAAGGCAAGATAAGGAGGAGGAGGGAGAGAGAGGGAGGGAGGGAGAGAAAGGAAAAGTAGGAGATAGAAAAAAGAGAGAAGAAGGAAGGAGGGAAGGAAAGAAGGGAGGGAGGAAGGAATGAATGAAGGAAGGAAGGAAGGAAGGCAGGAAGGAAGGCAGAAAGGAAGAGAAGGGAAGGAAAGAAATTAATAAAGAATTGAGTGGACTTTTCAATGAGAATTTCAAGTATTTCACAAGTTACATTTATCTCCAACATGAACTTGATGGAACAACTGAGAAGAACTAACCAAAAGGGGTAGATCTCATTTCTTCAATAATCCCAATTCTAGGGGGCAGCTATGTGGTACAGTAGATAAATCTCTGGCCCTGGATTCAAGAGGACCTGAGTTCAAATCCAACCTCAGACACTTGCCACTTACTAGCTATGTGACCCTGGGCAAGTCACTTAACCCTCATTTCCCCACAAATTATAATAATAAATAATAATAATAATTCCAAATTCTGAGAAATTCTCTGATGCTAGTCATTTATTCATGGTGGACCCCTAAGTTTAGTATAATCTAACTCACTTGGCAAAACTTGGAGAAGGCAGATAGGAGGAATTAGGGAAACAGGGCATAGAGAAATAGAATAGAGATATGGAGAGAGATCAGATTTTTATAGAACCCTTGTATAGAGGGGGCTGTGTAACTTGTTGACAAGGTGATAAAGAAAGGGGACTAAACATAAAAAGTTCCAATACTGAAAGGTCCCTAAGTTCTATAATATTTAAGGGAATCTAATGTAATGAGGATCACAGTCCTACAAATGATGACTTGGAGTGGGGGTATCCAATTCTCTCCTTCACTCCAGCATGAAGTAGTGCATAAAACTCTGCATTGAAATGAGACAGCAGGGTTAAAATCTTGGATCTGCTACTAATTTCCCTCTCTGGTGCTCAGTTTCTTCTTTAAAATGAGAAGATTTTATTATACAAAAGCCAATGACTTTAACCCAGAGCAAGTCACTTAACCTCTCTTCATCTCCTAATCTGTAAAAAAAAAAAAAGTGTGGTCAGCTCAATGACCTATAAAATTTTGGGGGAGATGAAATCTATGACCTATGTCAGAGGTAGAGTGGGTCGGCAAGGTGACTCTCAGGCTGTCCATTTATGTACAATTTAGCCTCATTTTCAACAGTAAGGAGATCTGGCTCTTTTTCCCCTTCTTGCAATATATCAGACATCTTTGCCAAAATCTGCCCTATATTTTTTCTTTATGTGTAAAAGGTAGGGAGTTTATGAATTTTTAATATTCCCGTCAGTTCTTACAAGAAGAAATTACTATGTGAAGTGTGTAGGGTTGCTTGTATCTGGGCAGGGAAGTGGATCTTAATCTCCAAATAGTAAATGTTATCTCAATGGCTTTCCTCCAGGGAGGGAATGTGTCTGTAAATCCTGAAAGCCTGGGTAGGATGGAGCTTCTTGTGGCTCCCCTGCACATTCCCTGCATCCTGTACCTCTCCCACGACCCTAGTCCAGCATCCATTGCTTACATCCCATCAATATCTCCTCAGGTACACCTCCATTAATGATAATGTCTTTCTTTGTGCTTACAAAGTTGTTTTTGAAGGGGAAGAAAATAGAGGATGAGAGAGGGAATAAGAGGAGGTAAATACTATTAGGAGGTGGATGATTATCTAATCTAACACTGTAGTAAGAGGCAGCATGGCATAGGAAATAGAAAACTAGCTTGAAAGCTAAAACCTCAATGCCATGGATTGTTTAATTTCTGTCTATATATCCCTAATGCCAGAGTCAGTCAGTGTGGCAAAGTTGATGGAGAGCCAGTCTTCAAACCAGAAAGACCTGAGTTTAAGTCCCACCTTTGACACAGAATGACAGTGTGATCCTGGCCAAATTAGTTAACCTTTTCCCTGTGCTTTGTTGTCATTTTTTGGTTGTTCCTGACTCTTCACTACCCCATTTGGGGTTTTCTTGGCAAGACACTGGCGTGGTTTTCCCATTTCCTTCTCTGGCTCATTTTACAGATGAAGAAACTGAGGTAAACAGGTTTCAGTGACTTGCCCAGAATCCCACAGCCAGCAAGTATTTGGGGCTAGATTTCAACTCAGAAAAATGAGTCCTCCTCCCTTCAGGTCCCAGTACTGTCCACTGAGCCACCTAACTGCCCTTTTTTATCAGCTTCCAAAGATGAAACTTGCAGCGAAATTTCCAACCTTTACTGGTAATGAAACGTTCATAGGATAATAAAATAAAAGATTTAGAGCTGAAAGAGACCTTAGAGGTTCTTGAGTCCAACCCCTACATTTGCAGATGAAAGAAACTGTTAAGTGATTTGTCCAGAGTTTCAGAACTAATGACATAAGGCAGGATTTGAACTTTGAATCAGTGTACTATGTCCAGTGTGCCACCGAGCTGCCTCCCCGAGAATTTCACAATATGGAAGAAAATCGAGGTGCATCTATACCAATAATAGTATCTCTCATGAGATCAACTAGGTGCCCTTTTACTAGAGGGCTTCTAGAAAGATCTGGATGATTATTTAATGAGGATGGGAGCAACTGTGTGGGATATAGTGGTAGAGGGTTGGACTTGGAATCAGGAGCACCTAAGCCAGGATCCTCTCTCAGACATTTACTAGCTGGACAAGTCACTTAATCCCTGCCAGCCTTAGTTTCCTCATCTTTTAAATGGGTATAATAATGGTCCCCTACCTCAAAGGGTTGCTGAGGGGATCAAATATAACATGTGTAAAGCATTTTGCAAACCTTAAAGTCTTAGATAAGTAATAGTCACTACAAATATTAGTATCAATTCTAGTATTACTTTTAGCATTACCATTCTTATGTTAGAGAGGATACTTGTCTGGGTACAATTTGTGATAAATGGTCTCTGAGATCTCTTCTAACTGCAATATTCTATGCGTCCATACAATTCTAATTAGTAAGATGCTACTCTCCCTCATTCCCGTGATTCACTTCTTCATCGCCCTTTGGATGACCTGCAATTTTAATCCTTTTTGGACCATGCCTTTCCATGTCTCACAGACACACAGCATCACCAAAACATGGACTTTGTTTCAGGGAGAAACTTAGAATTACTAAAAGTATGATAGATTTATCTAAGGGAATCCATCTCAATGTCTTCTTCCAGTTAAATTTTAGACCCAACTATCCATGTCCAATCTTTGTCTAAAATGTAAATGAGGGGCAACTAGGTGGCACAATGGATAGAGCACTGGCCCTGGATTCAAGAGGACCTGAGTTCAAAACTAGCCTCAGACACTTGATACTTACTAGTTGTGTGACCCTGGGCAAGTCACTTAACCCCAATTGCCTCACCAAAAATAAAATAAATAAAATGTACATGAGTATGAATTAACTTCCATTTCATGTCACCTGAATTTTTCTATGTATGACCCTGCAGCTCAATGAACTGAGTTTTGAAAGCATTGGGGATTAAACTGGGGCCCAAACAAAAAAAGAATCTTACTCCTCCAGTGAGAATGGTAATAGTAAAGTTAGGTAGATAAATCGAGGCCATATTATGGAGAACATAGTGTGCAAGGTGAAAAAGTGGAGAGAGTGCCAGCCCTGGAGTCAGGAGGACCAGAATTTATATCTGGCTTCAGACCCTTACTAGATCTTGGGCAAGTCACTTAACCCTATTTGTCTCAGTTTCCTCATATATAAAATAAGCTGAAGAAGGAAACGGCATTCACTATCTTTGCCAAGAAAACCCCAAATGGTTTTCAGGAAGAGTCAGGCACGATTGAAAAATAACTACACATGAACCACAAAAGAATTCCAGGCAGAGGATTATGGATACTGCATTGTGGGCACCAGGGAACCAATGGAGATGATTGAATCAGAAAAGGACATGGTAAACATTAGTGTTTAGAAACATCTGTCCAGTGGTGGAGTGGAGAGTGAATTATTTAGGAATCATGTTGTGACTTGCCTTTAAGTGTGTAAGGGGCTAAAATACTAGCTAGTCTGTCTAAAATCTAATGAGTGGTCGCCAATAAATTATAAACTTTAGCAAGAGTATTTAAGTGTTTAAGTATTTATTAAAGAGCATTAGGATCAGAGAGAAAGGTAAAAATCTAACTATTTCTAAGAGACCCCATCATCTGACCCACCATGGCAAGGTCAGGAATCAATAGAGACAACAGCCCTCTGCCAGCATCCACTTCCTATTTCGTGTTCTCCTCCCAGAAATGGGAGGCTTCTCAAGTTGATTAGCTGGTAGCCTTGATAGACAGTACCCGTGAGCAAACGTCACCTCCTGACGCCAAGGACCTTGACCACATGGCTTGCCCTCAGATGCCTTCTCCTCATGGCGGAGCTTTCCTACAGTAGCTCTCCAGCAGGTGGCGTCATTCCAATTGTTACAAGTGCTACTTAACAGAAAAGTAATATAAAGACCGTACATATTGAGTGTTTTAGAATGCATTTATAGATTTATGATATCTCTCTTTTTTTGTGAGGCAGTTAGAGTTAAATGACTTGCCCAGGGTCACACAGCTAGTAAGTGTTAAGTGTCTGAGGCTAGATTTGAACTCAGGTCCTCCTGAATCCAGGGCCGGTGCTCTATCCACTATGCCACCTAACTGCCCCTATGATATCTCTCAATAAGCCTTTATGTACTAGGTGGCCGGCATTGTACTTGGTCCTGGTGAAACAAACAGAGGAGTGATATTATCCCTGACCTCTAAGAGTCACTGAGGGAGATAATGTGTGAACATACAAATAAATACAAATGAATATATGAAATATGTTAAGGTAAATATAAGCTAATTGGGATGTAGGAAGTAGCCACTATTATCTGAGGAAATCTAAAAAGGCCACATGTAGAAGGGGAGACTTGACCTGAGTTTAGAAGGAAACTAGGAGCTTTGAGGGGCAGGGATGAGGAAAGAATGGATGGTAGCCTGCTCAAAGGAAGATAAATAGGAAAAAAATGTTGTTTTGGATCAACAGCAGAAAGGCCAATTTGGCTGGGCTGATGAATGTCTAAAGGCAAGTAATATTTCTGGCTGGAAAGGTAGATTGTTCCCTTTGTAACAACTCTCCTGCTTCTAATATTTGACTTCAAATTTAGCCACAGAAGGCACATTAGAAATTACCCAGCCTAACTCCCCCATTGTACAAAAGGGTAAACTGAGTCCAGAGGGGTTGTATCTGCTAGTGGCAAAGTTGGAACTACCATCTCAATGATCTTTCCATAATACCCTGAAATGGCTTTGATTATCCCTAGAATTTAAAAGAGAAAAGTAATAATAATAAAAACCATATCAGCCTACCTCTTTAAATTCATAGCTTTGAATCATTCTAAAGAAAGGTCTCTAGTGACATGCTTGGCCCTATCTATCCTCCCCAATTGGATGAAAATGTTGAACACCTAGGGTTATTAAGTTTTTAGATGAAGATAAACTAAAAGGAAGTATTTAATAGCTTGGATGACAGAATCAAGATTTTAAAAAAATGACAGGGGTAGCTAGATGGTGCAGTGAATAAAGCACAGGCCCTGGATTCAGAAGGAGCTGAGTTCAAATCCGGCCTCAGACACTTGACACTTACTAGCTGTGTGACCCTGGGCAAGTCGCTTAACCACAATTGCCTCACTAAAAAAAAAAAAAAATGACAACCTGAAATTCTGAACCCAGATTAACTTGCTTGAAATACAATGGAGATAAATAAAAATCCTGTTTTCATTAGACACTTCAGTTTCACAAGCACAAAGTAGAGGAAATCTGATTTCTTGGCAGTGGATATGTTGTGGACATTTTAGCCAATGGCTTACCAAGATATCACTACCTCCCCTCATAATACTATGTAGTAATAAGAATGTTAAGTAAAATAAAAGATGCCTATAATTCACACTCAAAAATACATGTGCAAGGACCCTTAGGTTTTCTAAAGGTCTTTGACAAAATCTAACATGGTTTCTTTCATCCTAATCTGTCCTCCTTATGGGAGGCTCTCCAGTTGTCTTTGGAATTTTCCAGCTATGTCCTGCCTTTGGCTGCTTTGAGAGATACCCTGAAAGTCAGCCTCAAGCATACACTTTGTTCTCTGTGGCCACTGAACACATTTTCCACCACTATGTCAAAGTGCTCAAAGCCCCATTTTAAGAGACTAGCTGTTGTCAGTATAATGCACGAAAGGAAAGCTGACATATCAAACCAAGGACAGCGTGATCCATCTCCTAATAGGATTACGTTCTGGACTGGTGGTTCCAATGGCTTCATAATAACTGCTCTGTTAGTAATCCCCAAACATCTAATGGATACTCATTCGAATCAACACATTTCTTTTTGAAAAGCCTTTGGTAAATAATAGAAATGCTGGTAATCTTGGTCCCTGAGTGAGATGGTTAAACTGCTTGTCAAAATATTCAGTCACAAGGAAGGTTTGAATTTCTAGTCTTTGCAGCCAATGGCACAGTACAGGCCAGGGACCGAGGTTTGGGATGGGGAGTGGGGAAGGATTGGAATGGAGGAAGTAATAGCTAAGGGAAACATGTTAGAACTGCTAAAATTTTGGAGGAAATTAAACCAAGTGAGACCGATAACTTCCTAAGTCTTGCTCCTGAGCAATTGCCTCATCTATTTCATTGTGTTTTAGTAGTGGTAGTAATAGTAGTAGTAGTAGTAGTAGTAGTAGTGACAGTGGTAGTGGTGATGTCGGTGATAGTAGTACCTATTGTTGTCATAGCCACAACAAACATTTATATGACTCTTTCAAGACAGCAAAGAATATTAGATTACATAATAGATAGAGGACAAAAACCTGGAATCAGGAAGTCCTCAGTTCAAAATTGGCCTCAGATGCTCACTCACTGTGTAACCTTGGGCAAGTCATTTCACCCCTGTCTCAGTTTCCTCTTCTATAAAATGGGGTAGTAATAGCAGCCCCCTCCTAGGGTTGTTGTGAAGATAAAATGAGATAGTATTTGTAAAGCACTTAGCACAGTGCATAGAGTAGACACTATGCAAATATGAGATATTTATTATCATTACCTTCATCACTATTTCATTTAATACTCAAAATGACACCCTGAGAGTAAATGGACCATGAGAGAGGTTGAATAATTTGTTTAGGCTTACTCAGCTAGGTGTGCAAGTCAGGATTCAAACTCGGATCTTACTGACTCCAAGGCGGTACTCATCAATGACAGCCATGATAGAGGAACAATGATAGCTTAGTACTCTGGTTTGTGATTTTTTTATTGTGGTTATTTCCTCCAGAGAGACAGCTCCCAGCCCATCCACTCCTTCACATCCAACTAGTCTCTTGTCTATATCCTCTCTTACAGTGTCAAGAATCAGTCCATCCAACGTGCCTTCTTTTAATCTCCTGAGGATACCGAGCCTCTGTCCCTGATTTTCCCTTGTTCTGGCCATGTGACTAGCCCATGTTTTTTTGTTTGTTTGTTTGTTTTTTTCCCATCTCAGAAACCCTTTGGCAGAAAACTTGGGTCTCTTGTTTCCTTCATAATTCCTAATTTTAATTCAGTCTAACCCACTCTTATCTACCATGTATCTTTCCATTACCCCCCACCCCAGTCACACATCAGCCAGCCTGTCAGTAAGGATTTATTAAGCACCTACTAGGTATAAGGCTCTGTGTTAAGTGCTGCAGCAACAAAATAAGACTGAAAACAGTGCCTGCCCTCAAAAAGCTTATAATTTAATGGGTGATATAATATGCAAAAAATCCATGTACATAAACTATACTTCTATCTGTATCTTTATATTACTGTAGAGCTATATATATTTATATCTATCTATATACTGAAAGAGAGGGAAAGAAAGATAGAAGGAGGGAAAGAGAGGGGGGAGATTAAAGAATTTATGCATACACACATCTCTACATTGTTAGAGGGTTTTTCTTGCGGCCAGTTCTCTATACTAATGAAATCCCATGCCTATTCCCACCCCATCCAAATATAAGTACATGACTCTAAAGTTTGCAGAGAGCTTCATATGTATTATCTCCTTTGAGCCCTGGATGAGCCTCTTAGGTTGGTGCTACAAACTATTATTAATCAATTTTATAGATGAGAAAGATTGAGGCTCGGTGGGATTAAGTGATTTGCCCATAGTCACCCAATTATATTCATTGACATAATATAGTAGGTTATATTTCTAGAAACTTTCCAACGAGCTTTACTAATAATTATCACACAAGGCAGATAACAATAACAACAATGTGGCATTTATATAGTTCTTTAAAGTGTAAGAAGTCCTTTACATTTATGATTTCATTTGATCCTCACAATATCCCATGAGACAAGTACTATTATTAGCCCCTTTTAACAGATAAGGCAATGAAGCATGAGAGTTATTAAATGACTTTAGCAGGGTCACATGGTGGTAAGGATCTGAGGCAGGATTTATCATGCACGTATTCTTAACCCCATTTTATACATAAGGAAACTGATTCCAAGAGGTTATTTATCTTATTAATGGTCACTCAAAGAGTGTATGAGATGGAATTCAAAGTCAGGGCTACTATTTCTAACCCAGAACTCTATTCACTGTACCATACTAACTCTGTGTGACATTGAACATGGTAGAGAGAAAGGAAAGTGATTGTATCGGAACCTTGTGTGGGACTTTACAGACAAAAGTGGGTGGGTGGACATTACCCTTGGGCCTAAAACATTCAGAGATTTATAGAATATTAAACCTGGAAAGAATTATAGACATCATCTAGCACTTCCTCTCATTTTACAGATTAAAGTTGAAGCCCAGAGAGGTAAAATGACTTGTCTAAGGTCACAAAGATTTTATGTGATAGACCTGACTGAGACCCTTATCTTTTGTCTCCAAATACTATTTTAGCCTCATTTTGTTTTCTCCCTTTTCTTAAGGATATGTTTCCTTAGCCATCCTATAACTCTATATCCCTTGGATTTAAAGTGTGTACTGGATACCTTCCAAAGATGGCGAATCCAAAGAGAACTTGGCCTAGCAACAGTTAGATCAAATCTCTAACTTTGCTTTAAATGTTGAGTCTTCACAGGCTCTGGGGTTGGATTACCATATCTAAATGACAAAGATGCATAATCTGAGCTCAACTTCAATATTAGAACTGAAAGTAACTTTAAACAGTTAGATTAAATATACTTGCAATGATTTGGATTTTGGACGTTTTGAATTCCATCAGTGATTTTCTTTTCTTTTCAGTTTTCTTTTCTTTTTCCTCTCTTCTCCTCTCCTCTCCTTGCTTCTCCTCTCTTCTCTTCCATCCTTCCCATGGCTGCTTTCTGTCTGTCTCTCTGTCTTTCTCTGTCTCCCTCTATTTCTCTCTGTCTCTTTCTCTGTCTCTGTCTCTCTGTCTGTCTCTCTCTGTTTCTCTCTCTGTCTCTGTCTCTCTCTCTCACTCATCTGAGCAGCTAGGTGCCCTAGTGTTAAGCCTGGAGTTAGGAAGACTCATCTTCCTGAATTCACATCTAGCCTTAGACACCTTCTATCTATCTTTCTTTCTTTCTTTCTTTCTTTCTTTCTTTCTTTCTTTCTTTCTTTCTTTCTTTCTTTCTTTCTTCCTTCCTTCCTTCCTTCCTCCTTCCTTCCTTCCTTCCTTCCTTCCTTCCTTTCTTTCTATTTATTTATTTATTTTTAGTGAGGCAATTGGGGTTAAGTGACTTGCCCAGGGTCACACAGCTAGTAAGTATCAAGTGTCTGAGGCCGGATTTGAACTCAGGTCCTCCTGACTCCAGGGCCAGTGCTCTATCCACTGCGCCACCTAGCCGGCTCCCCACCTTCTATCTTTATGACCCTGGACAAGCCACTTAATGATGTTTGCCTCCGTTTCCCCATCTTTAAAATGAGCTGGAGAAGGAAATGGCAAACCACTCCAGTATCCCTGCCAAAAAAATCCCAAATGGGTTCACAAGATTCAGAAGGAACTGAGAAAACAATTGAACAACAAATTCAGAATCCACCAAACCCCAGCAAACAGTCAGCCCCTCTGGCTAGTGAATAAGCACTTTCTTAGCTCCAAGCTTCAATTTATCAATAGGCTTTGTTAGCATGAGACTCTATATTTACCTCTCATTTTTTTCAAGGGGCAAGGTCCACCTGCACATTTGATTGAGTTACAGTCTACTCTAAAAGGAAATCATCATTTGGCCAAAGTTACAACACAGGATTCTACTTGAGTAAACAAGCTAATATAAGTTCTATGACCCAGCTCTGAACTGCAGGACAATCCTGTGAAGGAAACACAGGATTGTACACACACACACACACACACACACACACACACACACACACACACATATACACACACAACTCTTTAAGCACTCTTGAGCCCCTAGCCAAATTCATTTTTTCAGACAGGTGATACCTCTACTTCGATCTCAGTTAGAAACATATGCTCTCTAGAAATAAGCAGAATGCTAAGAACTTGAAAGTGTGGTGTCAGGCACCCATGATCCTAGAAGCCCATTCTTTTTTTTCCCTTTTTTTTTTTTTTGTAAGTGAGGCTTGGGATTTTAAGAATAAGGAAATGAGGGCAGCTAGATGGCACAGTGGATAAAACACTGGCCCTGGATTCAGGAGGACCTGAGTTCAAATCTGACCTCAGACACTAGACACTTACTAGCTGTGTAACCCTGGGCAAGTCGCTTAATCCTCATTGCCCTGCAAAAAAGAATAAGAAAATGTTAGTAGGTGGTGGTCATTGATTGATGATTGGGAATTATTGGTCAGGAAGGGGAATTGACAAAGAATTGCTTTTGGATAGCATGGGATGACATAAGAACTTACCTAAGATATTTTTTTCATTCATGAAGTTAAGGAAGACTGTGGTAGAGATGACAGGGTGGGAATTTACTGCTACTGAACATTAGACCTGGTTGATTACCTGTGATACCCCTGGGCACACTCTCCAAGTTTTGGTTTCCTCTTCTGTCGTGTTTAACTGAAATAACTTACTTCCAAAGACTTTACATCTGGGTTCCATACTATGGGAACCTTCCAGTGATGAATATCTCCTCACTTTCTAATATATTCACATATTATTTCCAGGATAGGATGGAAACTCCTATACTTCAATGACTGTCAATTCTCTTTGTATCCTCAGGACCTAGTATAGTGCTTGACATAGTAGACTCTTAAACAATGTTTGGGTAAATAACACGGTCCAAGAGTAACCAAAGAAAAGAATCCTGCTTCTAGATGGAGCAAAATACAGAGAGCTCTCAACAACTTAGAACCCAGGGCCTATGGGGGAAACTGGAGTGTCAGGTGGAAAGCTGAATTTGATTTATTTTGGAGACAAGGCAAATCAATCCTGGAGAGTTCAAGTGATTTATCTAGTGAATATCAGAACCAGGATTGGTGAGCTCACATCTTCTGAATCTTGAGGCTAGGACTCTTTTTCCCACACTAAGATTTAAAAAAATAAGATAAATAAGTTTTGAGAGTGTACATTTTGATGCTATTTCCATTATGAACACATTTTATTTTAACAAGCCTTTGGCAAGCTCTTTATCATAGACAGATGATGATAGGATGGTACTGTCAAAATGGATTTTTTAAAGTCAAATTGATAACGTTGTAACTGTTGATACCATACATTATGATTTTAATCTGTCAAACCATCTCCCATTTCCTGGAATAATTAAAAATAAATATAAAACCTATAGCAATTTCAACATGGACTGGTTTTTCTTTTTGTTCATCTGCTTTTGAGTTCTCCTTGACAGTATTCTCTTCTTAAATCTGAAGTGAATCAATACTTTTAACTTGGAGCAAAGAACTAATAATCTGATGCCATCATCATGTCTATCTGAAAGAATACTCTTATGGGAAAAATATATTTCAAGAACTAATTCAGGCATGTCATTCTTCCTATATTCCTCCTCAATACAACATTCACTCTGAATTGGGTTTCCAGCAGTGGTGACTGGCTAATCTCCACTCTCTTGAAAAGTCCTTTTCTGACCAACAGTATTGGTTTATGACACATGCCAATGTGGCCATGGGATTTATGGCTAGGGGCAAGTAAAAAGCTACTTGCTGTATAGGTGAGTTGAACCTATGATCTTGTTAATATCCTGTTCTAACCTTTGAACTAACTAAGCCATGGTGAAAGTGAAGAGTCAGTGTGATAATGTTCCCCTTCACCCAACCCCTTTAAGTTGGGTGTATTATCATGGACTTCACTGTTAGTAAGAGGAAAAACCAAGCATATAAAAAAATTAGGAGGAGAGGTGAGATACCAGGTTGGGAAATTGGATGGGATGTCGAAAAGACAAGAATCTGATTTGGAATCTTCTTCACCAAAGCGACTTGAAATTGAGTAAAATGGGCCCCGTGACAGAATTGTTTTCTGTTTCTTAATTCTGGTATTTCATGAAGAATGTCTTTCTTTTCTTCTGGGCCATTTATTTTGAGTTGTAAAGTTATAAAAAAAAGTGAAATGGTGAGGGGCTAGCAGAGAGCTCAGATTTTTCTGAATGTTTTTGAAAGAATCATGGATTTTTGTGTGACATGGCAATATCCAAAGCCATCACAGGCAGAGTTAATTCAACAGGAGTAATTTGGAGAAGCAATTGAACTTGTCACTTAGGACTACTGCCTGGCCAAGTGATTTCTTCTTTATGCATTTTAAAATATTTTTAAACCCTTGGGTAAGTATAGTCAATTTTAAAACATGTTTCCTCATTAATTTTCAATTTTTTTGGGTTTTTTTTTGTTTTCTTGTTTTTGTTTTTTTGCAGGCAATGGGGGTTAAGTGACTTGCCCAGGGTCACACAGCTAGTAAGTGTCAAGTGTCTGAGGCTGGATTTGAACTCAGGTACTCCTGAATTCAGGGCCAGTGCCTTAACCACTGCGCCATCTAGCTGCCCCTAATTTTCAATTTTTAAATGTACATTGTACAGGAGAGTTTTAATCATCTGGGGAGGCCTCTTCATGGAAAGATCTTCTATTTACAGAAAATTGTACCGATTATGGTGAAGTGGAAGAGATTTTATTCAACTGGTTTGGCACCTCACTTATTGTCAGCCCCTTACCAACTCAGCATTCCATGTAGTTCATCCCTTGGTCTAAAGAAATGAAAAAATGGGGATCCAGAAACCAAAAGGTGGCTGCATTTTACTTCTATGTGGAATTCCTTGGGGAGCAAGGAAACAAACCAAACCAATCAACTCTTTGGAGGAATTAAAATATACTTAAGAAAAGGCAATTATTCAGTTAGCTATCAAGGGGAATCAGGCATATACTGCTGGCCATGTCACAAAATGATGGGCACAGACATGGTCTCTGATGTCAGTAAGTTTCCTACTTTACCGAGAGTCATAAAATAGAGAAAGACTTAGGTGGACAATGTATAGTTACCCCATTTATTCTCAAAATGTTTGGTCTCAATTGACAGGCATCTCTGCAATTCCCAGTTCTCAGAGGCCTTTTAAACTCATACAAATTGTTGAGGACCCACACCTTTTCCCTACAATAGCTTCGTCTTATGTGATTTATATCTATTGACAATTTACCTTGGTAGAAATCATAATGTGTTACGGAAATATTATTGATTTAGGAAGTAGCAGGGCAAGGATTAGAACTAAGGAATATCCTCCTTAGAATATGAGTCCCTTAAAAACAAAAAGAACATGAGTTCCTAGAGATCAGGGATTTTTTTTTCCCTCTGTATGCATCTCAAATATGACACCTAGGAAGCACTTCATGAATGCTTATTGATTGATAAATTCTTGAGTCCAAATCCAATGTTCTTTCCACTACATTACCTGGTGTGCTCCAAAACCAAACTTATTTTGTTGTTTCTCTTTTTTTGTTTCTTTATTTTATTTTATTTTATTTTATTTGCTTTTCCAATGTTCAATTCATTCCTTTCTCACCTCTGCCTCTTGGAATCCCTAGCTTCCTTCCAAATTCAACACAAATGCCAGCTTCTCCAGAAAGCCTTTCCCAATGCTCTCAGGTGCTAGAGACTCCCTGTCAAATGTTACTGTGTTTGTAGGTATCTGTATATGTCCATGGGGCAGGTAGGTGCTGCAATGGGTAGAGTGGCTGGCCAGGAGTCATGAAGACTTATCTTCCTGAGTTCAAATCCAGCCTCAGGACCTTATTAGCCACTTAATTCTGTTTAAATCAGTTTTCTCATCTGTAAAATGAGCTGGAAAAGGAAGAGGCAGGCCACTCCCGTACCTTTGCTGAGAAAACCCTCATTGGGGTCATAAAGAGTCAGACATGACTGAAAAAAAGAACTAAACAACAACTCTCTCTCTCTCTCTCCCTCTGTGTGTGTGTGTGTGTGTACACATATATACATATATGTGTATATATACATACATACATACATATATATATATATACATACATATACATGTTGACTCCCTCATTAGAAAATAAGCTTTTTGAGGACAGGAACTGCTTCCTTTTTTTCTTTCTATCCCTAGAACCTAGAACAGTCCTCGGTACACAATGCAGCATAGTGAATAGGACACTAAGTCTGAAGTCAGGATATCTTGAATTCAAATCCATGTTCACACACTTACTAGATATATGACCCTGAGTAAGTCACTTAACCTTCTTGCCTCAATTTCCTTTGCTATAAAATGGGAATAATAATTGCACCTACCTCACAGGGTTGCTTTGAATGAAAATGAGATAATATTTGTAAAAGTTCTTATCACAGTGCCTGGAAGACAATAGGCATCATATAAATGTTTATTCCTATCCCCCTCATTATTGGATTGGGCCAAGAAACATTTATCTAATATCTGCTATGTGTGCTAAGTACTAGAAATACAAAGCTAGAAATGAAAACAGCCTTGCCATAGGAACTTATACTATAACTAGAGGGAACACTAGGGAGAAACACAACAAGTAATTCAAGAGAAAAAAATGAAATACAAAATGATCAGGTAGGAGCACTAAGAAGGAGAAATCTTAGGGAAGGCTTGCTGTAGCAGGCAGTATCAGAGTCTTGAAGTTTTTTATTGTCTTCCATGCCAGTGACACCTCCATTAACACAGATAATTAAGAGTTGACTATACATAACTAGGAGCAGATGTTCAGACATAGAAACTCTATATGTCATTGCTAAAGATTCGACTTTGCTAATATCCATTCACTCTCTCATGGCATCTAGCACCCCCATGCAAATAAATCCCCCATCAATGTTTAGTCCTAATCTTTCTTCTGAGATTCAGACCCATCTGGTGTAGGAGAAAGAGTCTTGGATTGGAAATTAGCAGACCTGAATTTGAATAGCAGCTCTGCCCCAACCTGTGTGACCTTGGGAAAGTTATTTCACTTTTTTGGATCTCAGAATGATCAAGGTTGGTGGCTCTCATTGGAATATAGGAGCAATAGGAGTTTTGAATATCTTCCTGGTGATCCCCTCTATGTTCTCCATTAATCTAAGGGATTTTTAAAAATGTATTATTTTTTTTAGTGAGGCAATTGGGGTTAAGTGACTTGTCCAGGGTCACACAGCTAGTAAGTGTTAAGTGTCTGAGGCTGGATTTGAACTCAGGTACTCCTGACTCCAGGGCCAGTGTTCTATCCACTGTGCCACCTAACTGCCCCAAACCAAGGGATTTGAAAAAGATTTTGGATCTGACATCAGGTAACAAGATGACTCTTTCACCAGAGGACTAAAACTAGGAATTAACTACTCAAGAGTCTGATACTTCCAGATAAGAAGATTCATTTCTACACTGCCTACTTCTCAGGATTGTTGTTTTCAGAAGGATACCTTTGTCCCTAGGGCTTTCTGCACTGTGTGCTTCTCCAAAGGCCTTCTTGTTCCAGGAAGTGGCCAAGTCCAGAGTACTTACTGCTCATCCTCTACACTGAAGCCTCCTCCTTGGAACAGAGAAGCTTCTCTGGCTCATAATGCTAAGTCAGGGTCACTTTTTTTTTTGACAAATTGAAAAGAAGAGTACAGAAACATGGAGAGCATTTCTGAGCAACTGAAGAATTATGAGCTAGCAGGATTCCCCAGGGCTTTCCCTTAGACTTCTACACTATGCTTGGGAAATGTCTTCTCTCTTCATTCTTCTCCTTCCTTCTTCTCCCTTCTTTGTTCTCCTCCTCCAGGGTCCAAATACAATCACATTTCAACTTCCCCCCCACCTAAGAGTTTCCTGTTTTTCCAGATTTTCAGGAATAACAGGATCAATCAAACCCTCAAATATATATATATATATATATATATGTATGTATGTATGTATATGTGTATATATACATATACATATATATGTATATGTGTGTGTATATATATGTGTGTATATATATGTGTGTGTGTGTATATATATATTTGGTGAGGCATTGAGGGTTTTGACTTGCCCAGGGTCACACAGCTAGTGTCAAGTGTCTGAGGCCGGATTTGAACTCAGGTCCTCCTGAATCCAGGGCCTGCACTTTATCCACTGTGCCACCTAGCTGCCCCAAACCCTCCAATATTTTGTTTTGTTTTGTTTTGTTTTTGTTTGTTTGTTCGTTTTTTGTATTTGCAGGGCAATGAGGGTTAAGTGACTTGCCCAGGATCACACAGCTAGTAAGTGTCAAGTGTCTGAGACCGAATTTGAACTCAGGTACTCCTGAATCCAGGGCTGGTGCTTTATCCACTGTGCCACTTAGTTGCCCCAACCCTCCAGTATTTTTAAAGTGCCTAATATCTCTCAAACATTCTGCTGGGCACGGGAGATACATGCACAAAGAATGAAACAATCTCTGATCTTATGGAATTTACATTCTAATTAGGGAAACTTTCCAACTATCTGGGAAGAACAGAAAGAAGTAGGGTCTGCCAGAACTGATAGGGTGGTTCATATCCATTGATGCTAGAATGATAGGCTGTATACAGCTAACGAAGGGCTTCTAAAGCTAAAGAAAGGAGTTTCCATTTTTAACCCAGAAACAATAGAGAATCAATGATATTTATTGAGAAGGGGAGTGGCATGATCAGGTCCATGCTTAAGAAAAATTGCTTCAGCAGTTGCATGGAGTAAGTAAATGGAGTAGGGAGAGACTTGTGACAAGTACACCAAGGATGAAGCTTCTGGGTGAGAGATCCTGAGGGTCTGAACTGAAGGGATTACTTTGGAGAGGAGAGAAGAGCTCAGATATGAAAATTGGAAAATCAAAAGGATGAGATTTCAAAAGTGGTTGTATACATGGGGGTGAAAGAAGCTGTAGGATTATGCATAAGGCTAAGGTTATGAGTGTGAGAGATTAGAAGAGTAGGTGTGTCTTCAAAAAAATAGGGACAATTAGGAGTAATATCAGTTTCAAGGAAAAGATGTTAGATTCTGTTTTGGGCATGGTGAGTTGAAGATGCCCTCAGTTCATTCAACTTTAAAAACCCAATAAGGGGGCAGCTCAGAGACGCAGTGGAAAACACTGGCCCTGGATTCAGGAAGACCTAATGACCTTAGACACTTGATACTTACTAGCTGTGTGACCCTGGGCAAGTCACTTAACCCTCATTGCCCTGCAAAGAAAGATAGAGAGAGAAAGAACAAAAGAAAGAAAGAAAGAAAGAAAAGAAAGAAGCCCAATAAGCAGTAGGTGATGCAAGTCTAAAGCTCCAAGGCTAGATTTACAGATTTTTTTTCTTTTTGTGGGGCAATGGGTGGTTAAGTGACTCGCCCAGGGTCACACAGCTAGTAAGTGTCAAGTGTCTGAGGCCGGATTTGAACTCAGGTACTCCTGAATCCAGGGCCAGTGCTCTATCCACTGCACCACCTAGCTGCCCCCAGGATAGTATATTTTACAAATGAGGAAACTAAGATGCAGAAACGTCAGTTTACTTGTCCCAAATCAGATGGGGAGAATGCAACAAAAAAGGTCTTTTGATGCCAAAATCTAGCATTCTTTTTACTATCTTCCTCCTGTTTCCTATCTGGATTTATAAGTCAGATGACTGACAAATATGGAAACAATCAAACATTTAAAAAACATAGCTCTGATATCTTGGTCTCATATATAGCTGAAACCCTCAGCCATCTATCTGCATTAGGACTGCTATTCCCTGCAAATTTTCCATCCCAGCTATAGAGCCCTTGACCACATGGTGGGCTTGAGGTGCTTCTCACCTTGCCATTAGGTGATTGTGTGAAAAACTAATTGTATTAGTCTAACAAAAACATAATCAGTAACGACATTTTCTTGCCAAGGAGAAATTCACAGCCAAATATAAATTATCTTTGGATCACCTCTTGTTTGGGATTCTCTGCACTAAGGCCTGCCCTCCATTAGCAAAGATAATCAGAGGCTCACTGTGATTCAGAATGGAGAAATAGATCACTACATAAGTGTTTTCTCAAAGCCTCCTAGAGAATGTAATGGCTTACAATACGGCATTTATCTGTTAGTACCCCAGCTCATACAGTTGATCCAAATCTAGCATGTGGGTAATCAGCCCCATGCTGAGAGACACCACACTTCGATGAAGATGCCAGAGAACTGGGGGAAGAAGACTGATGAGGAACATACAATACCAGTGGACAAGTTGGGCCCAGAGTTGAATGTGGGGGAGAAGGGTGGCCTGAGTTGCTTTTGTGGAATTGCAGATCTCTTCTATAGACCACAAGCTTTCCATTAAAAAACTAGAGGCTCATATTAACAATATTAAGATAATACTGGTGATACTGCCTGAAATCAAAACATCCAATGAGAGACTAAAACTGAGTGTGTCCCAGAAGGCTATGGAGTGATTCCTAGCGGGTATGAGCAGGCTATTATGCATTACCAACAAGAAACTCCTACTCTTCCCCATAAAAACGAGGTAGGAGTAAAAGACAAAATCAAGAATGACGATGATGATGATGAGGGGAAGGAGGAGGAGAATACGGGCTGTTTATAGAATAACAATGATAATAATAACCAATATATATTTTGCATTTTAAGATGTTCAAAATGTTTTAAATTTCAAAATGCTACATTATCTCATCTATTCCTTTGAAAAAACACTCTGTGAAGTAGGTGATATTATTATAGACATTTTACAGATGAAGAAACCAAGTGATTATGGCAGTAATGGAAAGAATGAAAAGTCCAAAGTAGCTGTAGGTTTTCAACAAGCTCATGACAGGAGCTTGGAAGCGAATGCTGAATCCACTCTTGTCTCTTTTATTAGACCATGAGGTCCTAAGAACAGTGACTCTTTTTTCTTTTTCTTTCTTTCACTGTATCCCCAGCCTTAGCTCAGTGTCTGACATACAAGTAGTGCTTAAAAAATGCTTATTGGGGCACCTAGGTGGCACAGAGGCCCTGGATTCAGGAGGACCTGAGTTCAAATCTGCCCTCAGACCCTTGACACTTACTAGCTGTGTGACCCTGGGCAAGTCACAACCCCAATTGCCTCACACACACACACACATAAACACACACACACACACACACACACACACACAAAAATGCTTGTTAACTTGACTCTAATCAGTGAACATTTATTAAGCACCTACTATGTGCCAGGCATTGCATTAACACTTGGGGATACAAATATGAAAGAGCAATATAATCCCTGATCTCAAGGAGCTTATAGCTTTAATGGGGAAAGATAATACACAAAAAGAAGCTATAAAGGGGGAGGGGGCATAGGCAGTGCCTGACATGAGCATTCGGGCATGATGATCCAAAAATTGAATCCAAGAAGAGCAGTTGTTGGAAAAGAAAGAGTTACTTGAAAAATTCTGAGCCCTCTATAATTGACAGCTTTGTTGAGGGGTTATTGCTCCCCACCCCAGCCCTCCCTCTGTTCAGAGGGGACAGGCAACTGAGAGTGATGAGAAGGCCTTGAGTCCATAAAGGTGAGTCACTCTGAGGGATGATGAGATTTTGAGTTTATCATGGGGAACCATGATGTCCCTGGATTCTGTCTCCATGCTTGTTAGACTGACTTAATCAAAGACACTAAAGATGATTTTAGGATTGAATCTAAATTTCCTTTTAAAATGCTCAACATGACCCATCATGCTGGTACAACCACTTCCTAGGCCAGTGAACATGGGTAATTTATTCAACATCCTGGAGCCTCTGTTTCTTCATCTGTAAATGGGGATATAATACCTGGACTGTCCTACCTACTTCCTAGTATTTTAAAGAAGAAACTTTGTGAACAGCAAAGTACTGTCTGACTCTGTCTCTCTCTGTCTGTGTGTGTGTGTATGTGTGTATGTATGTATGTATCCACCTATCTATCCATTCATCTATCCATCCATTAATCTATCTATCCATCATCCATGTTTGTGTGTACGTATATGCATATGTGCATATGCATAGATAGATTTAGATAAATCAATAAATAGTAATTAATTATTATTATAATTTTCCAGTTTGACCTCACTTAGGACTTTATGCCTCTTTTTTCCCACTTATTGTATTTTAAGTTATATTTAATTGTGCCTTTGGACTGACTTTGCATGCATTTTGCTTGAGTTTTTTCTTACTAAAAGAATGAAAGCTATCAGCAGGGAGGGATTACTTTTCATTTTTGTCCCTTAGGTAATTGTTTTTGTTATTGTTTCTTTGTTTTCTTTTGTTTTGCTCTTTATGTCTCAACTCTCATGGTATGTGCTTAGCAAATGATTGCTGAATTGAATTGTGTATAGTGTCATATCTCCCAATGTACTGTAAGTTCAGTGTCCAGCACAGTGTTTTATTCAGATAAGATGTATGCTGAATTGAATTGCTATAGTATCATTCTCATTATACTAATCATTGGTGAATTGAGAAGACATATTATTACTGAAAAGTATTGTTGATATTTTACAGAAGAAGATACTGAGGCTGAATAGATGGCTTGTCCAGAGCCACACAGCTACCAAATGTCTTAGGCAAGATTCTCGGGGCAGCTAGGTGGCACAGTGGATAGAGCACCAGCCCTGGAGTCGGGAGGACCTGAGTTCAAATCCGGCCTCAGATACTTGACACTTACTAGCTGTGTGACCCTGGGCAAGTCACTTAACCCCAATTCACACACACACACACACACACACACACACACAGGAAAGATTCACACTCACATGTCCCTGATTACTCTTACTGTTACTGCAATGATTACACACTGGAAAGTCTATGTGTTGTCTGATCCTGTGGGTGGTTTGTTTAATAAACAACAAGGGTTAGACACTGACATGTTATACATGCCCTAAATGCTTGGGTTTTTTTTTTTCACTTCCATTGACTAATTGTTGTTATTATTTTGGGAAGGGTGAGGAGAAATACCTGCCTTTTGTCTATCACTAGAGACATTGCCAAATAAAAAATTGAATTTTTCCCCCCAAAAGTTGCCTTCAAGTATCTGAATGTCATATGGAAGAGGGAATAATATTATTGTATTTGGCTCCATTTGGGAAAAGCAGGAGACTTGGTGAAAAATGACAAGGATGAAAATTTATATTGATGCCAGGAAAAAACTTTCAAAAAGATAGCTAGAGCTACCTGAATGGGGGACTGGGTTCCCCTCATTGGAGGTCTTCAGACAGAGGATTGGAGACCACTTGTTGAGTGTGCAGTAAAGAGAATTCTTCTGGTGCAAGTGGGCTTAGCAGGTTTCTGAGGTCCTTTCCAATTCGGAGATTGCATGATTCTCTGAAATAGATTTATTACCTTTTACAGCCTTTCCTGTCATTCCAAGTGTCCATGTTTACCATATTCAGGTTTGTTTGGTATGAGAACGCTCTCCTTTCCTCTTTTTCTCCTCTCTATTCCCTGGGATTAACCTATTTCTTGGCCTCCATTATCAATGTATGGGGTGAAAGTTTGGTGCAAACACTACTAGGATCACTAGGAGCTATCCTTGGTTTGGCCCAATGCCGATTAGCCCAATGAAAGCACACCAGTGGCTCCGTTTCTTTCTCAGTTGTTCCTTTCTGAAGCAATAGTCCTCCGAATAATTTCATGAAGGGGAAGCTTTTCAGATGAAATTGTTAACAGAGTTTGGTTGCTGACTTCTTATGCCCCTAAATACAAGGAAAGCAGGCTGCAGGCTTAACATTAATAAGAGTTGTGTTTACACTGTCGGGAATGGTGAGTAGTTTTCCAAGAGCAGCCAGTGCAAGTGAAAGTAATAGACAGTTAATAGAATGAGATCAGTGTTTAGCACCTAGTGGGTATCTAGGGGCTAGTGATACTTACACACACAATTTGTCAGGTAATGTGCTATAATACAAAGCTTGGATCTTTGATCTAAACTTCTTGCTTTGTGAGCTGCCGGTCTCAGAGCTGTTCCTATCTTGGTCACCGTGTTCTCTCTGGATTGGCCAGACTTTTGTCTACTGCTGTTTTTGACAGTCTCATTTGCACAAGGAACTATGGGACATGTTGGTGACCTGACACTTCTACCAACATCTCTGACACTACAGGTTAATAAAGGATCACTACTTAATGAGGATTGCCATTTTTATTTGAAAAGAATGGAGGTAGAAGCAGATAGAAAGACTATTTCAAGATCAGGTTGTTGAAGAACTTTACTGAGTTAGATCTCTAAAGAATATTTTTGTTCTGAGAATGGTGATGAAAATTCCAAACTTAGTCTTAACCGGATTAAAGGTTTTGCCTGGATTTAAAATCTTCTTTTAGAGCTATCTGTGCCCTTCCAGATTCTCATAAAGAGGTAGTGAGGAGTCCTGAAATTAAATGACTTCCCATCATCCCAGAGGGACCATGACATCCTACCAACAGCCTCTTCTTTGGGACCAAGTGAAAAGACAAACATTAAAAACAGAACCTTATGGACCTTGGGATTAATTTCTTTTTCTAGTTGGAGACCTTTTATTGGACCTTTGAACTTGTCCTCAAATCTAATGGATGGCAAATAACTTGGCTGTCCAGCATCTGTAAAGAGGGCACTGCTGATTACTTCCCCCTATCAGTGATGGGTAAGTTTTTTGTTCTCCTTGTAGAGGAGGGAGCCTCCCCCACTCCAACCATCAACACATAGATCATAAACACCACGAGTTCCTAAAACCTGACCTAACTGCTTGAAGGCTGTTTGATTGATGAAAATGCAGAAGGATTTGATTCAGTCCATGCATTTACCCAGTCTCCCTAAAGATTGGCATCATCATTTTTTGGATACTGGCTGGAGATAGTGGCGAAGTCTTTGGTTATGAACTGAATCAGTAAACACGAGGTTTGAATCTTCAACCTACTTCTCATATTAAGTTGAAGTTGTGAATCTAGCCAGGTGAAGAATTAAATGTACTAAGGACATAGATTTAAAGCTGCAAGGAGGCTTAAAGTCCAACACTCTAACTTTACAAATTAGGAAAGTGAGGAAGAAAAAAGTTAAATGGCTTGCCTGGGACCACAGAGATAGTAAATGTCTAGATTTGAATTCAGATTCTCCTAGCTTTTTAGCCCTGTGCCATCTCCACTACAATATGCAACCTCTCATTTTTGATCCAGAAAAGACCTCAGAATTCAGTTAATCCAAAGCCTTCATTTTATGGATGAGTAAACTGGGAACAAAAGAATTAAAGTCACTCATCCAAGATCATAAAAAGTAAATAATAATCCAGGGGTAGTGGCACACACTAATATTCCCTGTTTTTATGAAGGCTGAGTTGTGGATTGTTTCAGCTTGGGAGATTCATTAGGATTAAAGGCAGCTAGATGGTCCCTAGAGCAATAAGCTTAGAATCAGGAAGACACTGAGCTCAAATCTGTCCTCAGATGCTTCACTATGTGACCCTGGGGAAGTCACTCAACTTCTGTCAGCTTCAGTTTCCTCAACCATAAAATGGGATAATAATAGCACCTACCTCCCAGGGTTGTTGTGGGGATCAAATAAGATAATATTTCTAAAGTGCACAGTGCCTGGCACATAATAAACACTATATAAATCTTTGCTTGTTTGCTTCTTTCCTAAAGCTGAAGAGGTGTACACATCAAATCCTATACCAATATGGTGAGCCCCTGGGAGAAATGAGGACAGGCCAGACTTTGAAAAGAGGAGATAACTGCTTTAGGTTGGAAGCAAAGCAGGTTAATCCTTCTGTGCCAATCGGTAGCAGGTTAAGCCTGTGTATGGCTGCTGAAGTTCTAGCCTAGGCAAGATAGGAAGACTCAGTCTCAAAAGAAAAAAATCAAATCAAATCAAATAATAGGTTAAGTATAAGAATCCATGTCCATCTGATTCTGAGTCCAAAATTCATTTTACTGTCTTCTACTGTACTATGCTGCAGGGAGTACACATGTGTATGTATGGTAGGCTTGGGGCAAGGAATGAGAGCACAACATATTTAGAGATCAGTACTAAACCTGTAATTTAATTAAAATAGGGGAATTCAAGATGAGGAACCTCCCTCTAGCAATGCCAATTGACCCCTTAACTGCAATGTATAGTCTTATAGAATAACTTAGAGCCCTGAGAGCTTAAAGGGACATTTCCTGTATCACACAGCCAGGATGTATTAGGGGTAGGACTTAAATCCAGGTATTACTGGCTTCATGACCAACACCTTTTTTTTAAACAATATTGTAATTCTTACTCAAAGTTAAGAAAATAGAAATATATTTACCATTCTGTCCCCTTCCATATGCTCAGGTTACTTCGGGTGATGTGTGAATTTTAGCCATGGTCCTATCTCTTACCTTTTCCAGCAGATTAGGAGGACTCAGGTTTTTTGTTCAGTCATTTTCAGGGGTGTCCAACTCTTCATGACCCCATTTTGTGTTTTCTTGGCAAAGATACTGGAGTGATTTGTCATTTCCTTTTCCAGTTTATTTTACATATGAGGAAACTGAGGCAAACAGAGTTAAGTGACTTACTCAGGATCATATAGCTAGGAAATGTCTTAGACCATATTTGAACTCAAGAAGATTCATCTTCCTGATTCCAGGCCTGGTGCTCGATCCACTGAGCCTCCCATGTGCCCTTATACAAAATACATAAAAAATAAATATGAAGAGATTTCAGGATAAATACTCAAAACAAGGAAGGCATCAGATAAGGCTTCTTGAAGTAAATAACGATTGAATTCATCTTCTGTGAGATTAGTAAAGACAATTTCTTGAGTCTATGTCTCAGCATATGAGAGTATAGCTTTAGGTTCATTTATGGCAGTGAAATGACAGACAGGTGCTTATAAAGCCACTGAGAGAAGACCTTGCTTAGGATGTGTGTGGGGAAAGGATTATCATTAATCTAAGCAAAGGGTTGAATAGTGATAGAGTGGAGAAACAGAAATTTAAAACTGTCAATTCAAATGCCTAGATATTTTTAAGGGTTAAGGTTACGATTCTCTTATTGTATTTTTTTAGTTGTAAGGAACCTCTGAATCCAAAAAAAAACCTCATTTTACAGGTGAGAAAACAGAAGCCCAGAAAGATTAAGTGTCTTGCAGTGCCTGGCACATAGTATGTGTTAAATAAATGTTTATTGATTGTACAGCTGACTGTTCGATTACAGGAATGTATTAATTATACAGATGGTTGTTTGGTTACTTAACTGTCATATGTCATATTGCCTCAAAATAAAGATTATAATCCATGAACTCTTTCATATTAAGTCCTTACCAAAGGCTTGTTTGAGTACTTCCTTTTAGAGACAGAGTCACTTGACAAATGAACTTTGATAAAAGAGTCTATCATTTTCCTGGAGGTCCTTAATCAAGGTGAACCTACAAATTATATAATTATTAGGCTTATTTAAAAAAACAAACAAACAAACATTTAGCTTGTGAAAACCAATTGCTTTTGTCTTTATCTAGCTCACACACTTCTTTCTCCTAAAGTTGTTCTTTGACTGCAGGTGAAAAGATTCAGAATTGCTCAAAGACAATGGACCATAAATGGCCTAGGGTAATTAATAAGTAAGTTTTGTGTATGTGTTTGGAGGGGAAAGAGGAGATCAAGAATGAAGGTCCTTAATGACATCTCCTGTGGACAGCATAAATCGATGAATTTCAAGTGCAGTCATTTATGCTAAACAAGGTAAAAATGGTGAAAAGACTGACTATATTTTAATGTGCTATAAAGATATTAAAAGCCTCTGGCAGTCCATAAAATATCATCCCTCCACCCCGAATAGAGTGCCCATTACCAGCAAAGGGCTTCGTTAATCATCAGTGGATAACAAAATGTGTAGGGTGGCTGTAATTGCTAATAGGCATTGCAGAACTGAGGGGAAAACCATTTTTTAATTCCATTCCTATCTCTTCCCTGAACAGCCTGAACCAATGTTACTCTGTGCTTTTTATTAGTCATTCTAATTTGTCTGAGACTTTTTACTTCCTTCACAGCTAAATTGTCTAATTACAGTAGATAGGATTCCTTTTTTTATTAAAAGGCGGGCTACATATGTCTGCTTAGCTAAACATTTGTAAACAATTAGCAATGAAACATGTATAAGTGTGTGTGTCTTTTTCCCCCTGATGTTTAATTTTTTGTTGTTGAGTTCAATTAACCCCTGGGTCCTGACATTCAGGATTTTGCAGACTGCTCTTTACATTGCAATTTAGAAAAGCCTGAGAAAACCTTGAAATCAAAGTCAGAGAAGAGTTGTGAGATCATCTTGTCAACCATTTTGCAATGGGAAACCATGTCCCAGAAAGGGGAATTTGTTAGACCAAGATTATACAGCTGGTTTTTGGTCTTTGGGTTCCCAGGGAAATGCTTTTCCCATAGCATCCCACATTTCTGTCAATGAGGATTACCTTATTGGGTAAGAATTGTTAAAACAATGGATTTGTTTTTCCAGTTAAACTTTCTTCAGTGGAAGATTTTTTTTTTAAATTGGGGGTTTATGTTGTGGGTGTTTTTGAGTAACCATCATCTCTATGTATGGTTGTGTGGCGAATCAGGTGACATGGGTTCTAATCTTGCTTCAGATATGTCCATGACTACAAGAAAATCAGATGACTTGTTTGGACCTCAATTTCCTTACTGTAGAATGAATAGGAGGTAGATTTGATGGCATCTGTTCCCTTCCATCTCTGAATCTTTGATATTATCATCCTTTGAAATACTGTTCAGCCTTAAATTAAATACTCAATTGATTTTTGAGGCAATTGGGGTTAAGTGACTTTCCCAGGGTCACATAGCTAGTAAGTATCAAGTGTCTGAGCCCGAATTTGAACTCAGGTTCTCCTGACTCCAGGGCCGGTGCTCTATCCACTGTGCCACCTAGCTGCACCAACTCCATAGATTTTGTTGGTGGTTGTTGTTGTTTTGATTCTACACCATTTTTCTGAAAGAGGCTCAAAGGTCTAGGTGTATTGGGGGCAGGCTTTCAACAAACTTTCATTGTATTAATGATCTAAGTTAAGAATAATGGATCATGCTTAATGGCAGGTGTGATACAAAGACCTGCTTTTGAATCTTCAGGAAACATGTTTGGGGGCTCCACACCCATGATCATGAGCTCCAGTGGGAATGATGACAAAGAATGAAATGTTAATTTAAAAAATAAAACCTTTTACAGGAATTGTTTTTAGAAGAGCAGAATGAGCTCCCTGTGAAATGCAAGGATAGCAAGAAAATGTAGTCAAATCAAGAGTCAATTTGTGATTTTTAAATTTCCAGGGTACCAATGGAACAAGGCTGCTTTTACTGAGCCTTTTAAACAAAAAATAATAAATGTATAATTCTCCTCCCCATTTTGATTTATTTTTATGTAAAAAGTCAAGGAGATTGAACTGGTGGCCAGGCCTCCTTTAGTGGAAAAAAGTGTCTGTCTCCATCTGTCTGTTTTGGATACATTGGATGGGCAAAAAGACATCTACTTTCTCAACTCAATAAGTTTAATGACCTTTAACACCCTGGAAAAAAGTAAGAAGTAAACTGCATTGTGGGGGAAGCTGGAAAATGGGCCTATGTTGGAAAATGCAGACAGGGGCAGATCCCATTTATACTACAACTGGGTATTCTGCCAAGATGGACAGCTGGAACATGCTAGGGTTTGAGGTAGCTTTTGATTAGGGCATTGAAATCTAATCAGAGGATAGAGCACTGGCCCTGGAGTCAGGAGTACCTGAGTTCAAATCCAGCCTCAGACATTTAACACTTACTAGCTGTGTGACCCTGGGCAAGTCACTTAACCCCAATTGCCTCACTTAAGAAAACAAAAACAAAACAAAAATGAAATCTAATCAGAGCCTGTCCCATTTTATGGCTGAGCAATCAATCGATAAGTATTTATTAGGACTATAGATTTATGTATCAAAGGGACCTCAGGGGCCTCTGAGGCCAACAGTTATTTTATATTTTACATATGCAGACAAGGAGTCTTGCAGAGATTAGATGCCTTGACCAATGGTGATACAAACACTAAGTATCTGTGTTGGAATTCACATATGTCATGCAAAGATAAAATCACATAGGTAGCATCTGAGTCAGGATTCCAACCCAGGTCTTGACTCTAATTCCAGCCCCTAATCTTCTGTGTCTCTTCAATTGACTTCTTAATAAAACATAACATCAAGTGCTTGCTATTTGCCAGGCACCATTTTAGGTACTGAGGATATAAATTGGGGGGGGGCGGGAATGAAAATAGTTAGTGACAGGTATACATTTTATAGGAGAAGACACCAGGAACATGGAATTTAAGGGCTAGCGGGGCATCTGAATCGATAAACTTTCAGAAATATGACCAGTGCTATATCTTCTTAGGAAAGGCCATGATGGAATTGGGAATCAGAGACTTTTGAAAGTTCAAAGGCTCAGACCAACATTTTCTTCCTTGATACAAGGAATTCTCTTCTAAGCATCACTATTGATGCAATGAATAAAGATAAGGAAATTGTCTGAAGAGATTCATTGTCATCCATTGCTTCTCTCCCTGAGAGTGTGGGGCATAATAAGGCTACGTTTTGATGTGTATGGGAGAGTTTCCATCTTACTGAGAAAGTACAGATCTAGGAAGAAAAGAAAAACAAACAAACAAAAGAAACAACAAAGAAACAAAAAAAATAGTGCAACACTCTGGACAGTAAATATATGAGTGTTATTATTCATTTTAACTTTGAGTCTCAAATCATGATTTTTCATTTTGTTATAGATTCTTTGAATTACAGTAGAATTCATGTTGTACTTTAACTCAAAAGATCAGTTTGAATTCTGGTTTTGCCACTCCATCATATATATGTCTGGGCAAGCATCTTAATCTCTCTGGATCTCAGTGTCCTCATTTATAAATGAAAAGGATAGAACCATGAATTCTGAGTTTGCTTCCAGCTTGAGAGCTATCAGTTTAAGTTCCCACAAACTGAATTGTTTCATTATGCTGTTATTTTAAAAATAGCTTTCCATATCTCCACCCCATCCCTTGATGGTCATAGGATCAGAGATTTAGAACTGGGGAGGACCTCACAGGATGTCAAGTCCAACCCTTTCAGTTTTGTAGAAGAAGAAAAAGAGCCCCGGTGAGGTGATTTGCCCATACATATATAGGTAGTAAATTACAGAGGCCGAATTTGAATCTAAGTACTCGCATTTCGTAATTAGTATTCTTTCCATTGCCATCCTCAGATAAATGAGTTTTCCATTCTTAATCTACAAACATAGCTTCAATTGTTGCTGATGCCATGTCCTTATCTGTCCTTTCATTCCTGCAGTGCCCCCTTAATTTCTATGGACCTCAAAATCATTGATAGTTCTCATAGTTTTTGCTATCATCTGGACCTTCCCTCTAGCAGTTATTTTCTTTTAATTGATAGGTCACCTGACCTTTTATTCATTAGTGCCCAAACTCTCAACTTCTGTGTTTGTTCTGTTCCTCACCACCACCACCACCACCACCCCAGTATCCTAGCCAGTTCTACTAGGATGTAGCTATATCATGATCCAGTGTGATAGTGGGTCTGGACAGAATCTGGTTCTTATTTGGGATAGTACTGCCACATGGGGGCACTTTGGTAATATGTTCTCAAAAGAACCCTGGCCTTAGGGAAAGGAAAAATATGGCTCAGTGGTAGTGAGGAAGCCTGCCACTATTTTCCTTCTTTTATAATAGTTTAGCCAGCTCCCTTTTTCAGAAGCTTTTAATGAACAGCCTTGGCTACCCCAATCCAATCTCCTGTTTTCTTGGTTTTTCAGTTCTAAAGAACTCCCAGCTCAATTTCTTCTTTTCCTGTCAATTGTGCTCTCCATGGTTCTGACTAAAGAGCCTGGAGCCCGTTATTGGAATGAACCTGGGGAAAAGACCTATCCAGAGAAGTCAACATTGAAATTCCCAAGGAAATTATTGAATGCTGCCTTTATTAAACATTTCCACAAGCCTCATGACTTTGGCAATTTACCATGGTCACCACACCACCTGTCACTCTGATCAAACTTAGAAATTGGAAAAAAAAAAGGCAAAAAGGGGCAGGGCACACAGTGCTTGTTCAGCAGTCATTAAATCAAATCCTGGTCTTTCTGAATGAAATGCGGCAGCTGACATAACCGTCTCTTTCCTTCCCCACTCTGACCATACTGTTTTAGTTCTCACCATGGGCTCCCTCCCAAATCCATTTGTCATTTACCAGTATAAAAGAAGAAAGGAGAAAAGAGATATATAAAGAAAGGAAGAGAACATTAGAGAGGATGAAAGGGAAAGGGTTATTGCATAATTTTACACCCCCACAAGGAAGGGAAGTAAGTTAAATTAGAAAATAAACAGTGATTATTCTTACACATAAACTCCCTTATTTCTCACTCCACCAGTGTCTTCTCCTTTAACATAAATACTTCAGGAAATTAGTTCATCTTAAAGTTTGAAGCCACTTCTGATGTCAATGGGTCTAATCCTTAGCTAAATGAGAGTTCCCTCTATAACATTGCCAATAATTGTCATCTATCCAAGCTTGAAGACAACACTTTGATGAAGAACTTATCACCTTTGAAGGTGTCCAATTCTATTTTTGAATAGCTTTAATTTTTAGGTAGTATTTTCCTAACATTATGAAATCTCCTTCTCTTTAACTTAGGACCACAAACCTAGAGCTGGAAGAGAATTCAATAGTCATCTTAACCAATTGCTTCATTTTAAAATGAAGAAAGTGAGGCCCAGAGAAGGGAATGGCTTACCCAAAAGCATACAGCTGATTAATACCAGGAATAAAAACAGGATATAACCTAGAGGGAGCTAAGTGGCAGAGTGGAAGGAGTGCTGGATCTGAAGTCAGGAAGACCTTGAATTCTAATCCAGCCTCTAACAATTCCTTGGATGTCTGACATTAAGCAAATGTTTTGTAAACAGTAAATTGCTATATCAAATTCCAGTATTCACCATCATTGTCATAATCAAAATCTTCATCATCATTGCAATCTTGAATTCCAAAGGAATTCACAAAATTAGTTGTGGGAAGAGTTTCATTAAGATCTGCCATCCCCATATTATTCAACCTTGGCTGGAAAAAAACTACATTTTGTTGAATTCAAGGCCTCACCAAGAAGGTGGGTTACTATAACAGCAAATCTCTTATCCATGATGCTAAGAAAAAATTCAGGTTTTGGAATAGTATAGGTGGTGGTTGAGATGATGCCACCTTGCTGGGCCATTTTTAAAAAATTCTCTCCCCTTTATTAAAAGAAGTCTATTACTCAAGGAGTTAAAATAGCAAATGGAAGAGATTAATGGAGAGCTTATGGGGATCTACTTGGGAATTAATATGCTTATGCAGTGTCCTGAAATTACAGTGTTTTTATGCCAGTCAGACAATTCATTTGGTAGTACAGAGAGAGTGTGGGACATCTATGCCAAATGCCTTCATACCCTACAAAAAGATGGAGATAGGACATTGGTTTCTTTGTTACTTGGTTGGAACGGATACTCCACAGGTGGTAGTTAAAAGATGGGTAGCTGTGAAGAAGATTCCATTCAATTTGCATCAATAAGCATTCATTTATCAGATATATATTATGATGTAGATACTGTGCTGAACATGGAAGCATGGAAAAAGATAAAAATGAAGCTACCCTTGCCTTGATGGAGCTTGCATTCTGTTAGGAGTGTTAGAAAGACATTTAAAATGCTAGACTATCTACCTCTGAGATTTTCTTTCCTGGGATTCTCTCAAGATCAACTGAGGCATCCTGGATGTCCTTGCCTCTGCTCTGTAAGCAATGAATACAGAGCCCATAGATATAAAGCAAGAAGAGACCTGAGAGCCCACCTACTCCAATGCCCTCATTTATCATCTCTGTGTTTCTTCACTGTCTGATGCATGCCTGGGATGCTCTTCATTATTCCTCTTCATCTCCAACTCATAGATTCCCTGGCTTCTTTCAGTCCTCAGTTCTCATTATTGCATCTTCTAGAGCAGCAATTTCCATGTCTTCTCCCCCTCACACTGACTATTAGTGTCTCCCCTCTAATATCATTTTCCATTAACATTGTGTATACTATTGATGTGTAGAATTATTCGCATGCTTTCTTTTTTTTTTTGTGAGGCAGTTGGGGTTAAGTGACTTGCCCAGGGTCACACAGCTAATATGTGTGTCAAGGGTCTGAGGCCAGATTTAAATGCAAGTCCTCCTGAATCCAGGGCCAGTGCTCTATCCACTGTGACACTTGGCTGCCCCTGCATGCTTTATTTTTCATTGGAATGTGAGCTCTTCAAAAACAGGGACTGTTTTTGCTTTTTTTTTTTTCATATTCCCAATTCCTGGTACATTGTTAGCACACAAGAAATGGTGACTGACTGGCAGAATGACTGGCTACAGATGAAGAAACTAATGCCTAGTAAATTTGTGACTTTTCCAAGGTAATAATGGCAGTAAGGCAATAACCTTTGTCAGGTCCTCTGACTCCAGAACCATTGTTCTTTCTATTATATCAATCTATCACCCCTAATTAGAGGGCTGAATTGGAGTCAAGATAGCATGTTCAAATACTTCCTCAGACCCTTGCTAACCATATGACCATGGACAAGTCACTCTCTGTATCTTGATTTCCTCATCTGTAAAATGGGGATAATAACAAAACATACCTCTCAGAACTATTGTGAAGACCAAATGAGATAACATATGTAAAGTACATTATAAACTATATAGAAGAAGAACAAGAAGAAGAAGACGAAGAAGAAGGAGAACAACAACAACAACAAGAAAGCACAACAACAAGCACAAGAAGTGGAAGAATAACAAGAACAAGAAATTAATTGCTTACTCTGTGTCAGGCAGTATGTTAAGAACTGATGATGGGAGAAAAGATAAAATCCAACCCCTGCTTTCACGGAGTTTATATTTGAATGAGTCTATCCATGACTCTTGGGTTTGGAATGTCATGGATGATCACATTGTCCCTCCTGTTTTCCTGTCTCCCCTCCTTTATCACCACCTTTTTGTTCTCTCCTGAGATCCCAGAACATTTCCTCACTGACAACTTTTGTTCTCCTGAGAAGAAGCACTTTTTTCTACCTTCTTACCACCAGTTTTCATTCCACTGAGCCACCCCTTCCTTTTTCACTTGAAGGGAGCCCACTCCCTTCTATTTTAAATCTCCTGCCTTATAAAGCACCCTTACTCCTCAGTTAGAGGGTCAGATTGATGAAAGACCCAAGTTTGGGCCTAGCCAAACCCTGTGGACCATGAAATTGTTAAGGCAAGGCCATTATAACAACAAAAGGCACACATATAGAAAACTTATGTGGAATATGGGCTGTCCTTTAAATAGAAAACAAGTTGCTGCTCTTATGCCCAGTAAAACTTTCTTGATGTCCCAGACTATGAAGCCTTGAAGTGATGGGAAAATGTCATCATCTTGAGTTTGTTGTCCTTTGTTTCAAAGAGAATTAATGACATCATGGGATGATGTCTTAAATTTCCCATGAACTTGCACTAGGAAGTCATGTGACTTCCCCAGAGCCACATAGCCAATATATGTCAAAGGCAAAGCTTGATCCTAGGTTTTCATGAACCTACGGTTAGCTAGCTATTCATTGAGCTATGTTTCTCCTCAACTACTTGTATATTGCTTAAATGGATGAATGAAAGAATGAATGTATTTAAAATATACAGAAATCAGGGTCAGGAAAGGAAGGTGTATCTGGAGTTTTGTATACTTTCTTGTATTTGCCAAGTTAAGGGTTGTTTCCTTAAGAAAATGATTCAAGTAACTAAAAAGTGTTTTGCAGTTGTGCATCATTTTTATGCTCCCATCTCTGGATCTCTATTACTTGTTGTGACTTTTAGTTATTTCTCAAGAAAATAATTGAAGTTTTATGAAGCATTTTACTCATGAGAACCGTGTGTACTATGCAGAACACGATTGTTGTGCCCATTTTAGAGATGAGGTCCCTGAAGCACAGAGAAGAGAGATGACATCTGTGTCTGAGACAAGATTAAAACCAAATTCTCATCTAATCTTGTTTGTTTCCACAATATCATAACAACTTGGTCTCAGTATAATATGGTTTATATCCAGGGTTGGCCTTAAAAATAGGGCACATAGAAGACTGCCTATATGCCATGATTTCTGAAGACTATGGGAAGGGCTCTCCACTTCAGAATACCAGCCACACTGAATGTAATGTCATCATTATAGCTTCACTTTTTACATCTACATTGGAATGTCCCAAATCTTACCAGTTCAAACCATTAGACATAGCTAGATGAGTAGTGTTGTATTTGAGCTCAGGAAAACTTGAGTTTGAATCCTTCTTCAGATATGAAGTGACCGTGTGATAATGGGCAACTTAGTTTCCTTCTCTGTAAGATATGGATAATAATAACATATACTTAAGAGGATTTTTCTGTGTATCAATAGCCATTGGGATGCGGGAAGCTTCAAAGAAGCTTAAATCGGTGACAGAATAAAGAACAGATTTTTCTAACTTCCTAATATTTCCAAGGGTCCACAGGTCCTTCTGTGATTCATGTTCTCTATTCAATCAACTAAACAGATTTATCATTTGTGGTTACCGCATCTGCCCCTGTAAACTAAACCACATCAGAAACACAGAGAGATAGAAAACCACTTAAGGGGGGGTGGTGGAGCAGCTATGTGACATGTAAAGTTCTTTCAACTTCTGGGTCTTCAATATGATGCATTATTCAAAAATATTTTTGAAATCCTTTTCATTATTTTTGTTTTGTTTTGTTTTATTTTTTTAGTGAGGCAATTGGGGTTAAGTGACTTGCCCAGGGTCACACAGCTAGTAAGTGTTAAGTGTTTGAGGCCGGATTTGAACTCAGGTACTCCTGACTCCAGGGCCGGTGCTCCATCCACTGCGCCACTTAGCTGCCCCTCCTTTTCATTATTATTATGAACATGTAAACCATTAACAAATATGGATAATTCCCTACATTAAGAAGAAAAAAGATTACTTATGAAATAAATCTCTATTATGTATAGCTTAGTTTTAAAGTATTTTTTTCAATTTAAGATAATTGGTCCACCAACATTCTACTTGTTTGTGTCACCTTCTTAATTTACTTCTGCTTTTTTCTGTACATTTTAAAATGTCACATTCATGCCATTTTTCTTTATTTTTTCCTCTTATTATCCCCAATAACTCCCCCGTGGCTTACTCTTGTACCTCAAAAGTAAATAAATAAAAGCCCTTCTTTGTAACCAATAGCTATAGTCAAGCAATACAAATTCATACATTAATGATGTCTGAAAAAAATCCATGTCTGGTTTTGCACTTCTGGTCTATTTACTCCCTGTCAAAAGGCAGGAAGTATGCTTCATCACTACTGAAGGTGAAAATGTTTCATCTCCTCATTGCTCTCCTGCACGCTCCAACCTCAAATCGTTCAATAAAAAATAGAATAGGTGTCAACAATAGAAGAAAGTGATTAAAATCACAATATTAGTGGATTAGCACTTCAAAGGGAAAATGCATTATAAGAGAATTAACTGTTTTATAATTTATAAAAGCAAACATCCCAAAAAGAAACACTTTTTAGGATTATGGTTCTTCTTGACTCTTCCCAATCAGTGTTGAGGAGTTATGAACAGAACTGCTTCCTGATCTTGCATACAGTAGGACTCTATTTCTTCCCATGTTCTTTTTGCCTCTCAGTGCACCTTAGGATAGCATTAACTTCTTCATATGATATGCCACACTATTTACTTGTTGCTTATAAATTATGGGAGTTGCCAAGCGAAGGATTCCCCCAAAATATCTAACGGTTATTTTGGCAAGTGACTCGTTGAGAATTTTCCCAGTCTTCTTTGCCCAGCAGGACCACATGACCTCTTCCTATGAACAAAGACTGAATCATTCTGGGAGAATGAAGACAGATTTTCAGGGGGAGGGAGAGATTTGTAAGGCAGGATACAAGAAAGAGTACTCAAGATGATAGTCATGGAAATATGAGTCTAAGTTTCAAATGCACTATGATCAGAGAAAGGACAGAGTTGATTCGACTGAAAGTGGAAACATGTTCAGAACAACATCAGATATCTTTCCTCATGTTCATAACTATCCCTGTTCATCCTTGAAGTATCTACTTCACCAGAATGGTTGGATGATGTGAATGGCATTTTTTGAAGTGGAAAATATCAAGGGTTCAGAGTTGAGGGAGGTGGCGGATTTTGCTCTAGGTTCTGCCACTATCTAGCTATATAACTTAAGCAGGTCACTTCAACTTTCTGTGCCTCAGTTTCCTCACCAATACAATGAGCTAGCTCAATAGGAATGCCGCTATCTACCTAATAAAAAGGGTTTTTTTAATCAAATGTCACAATAGATGGGAAAATGGCGGGAATAACTGAGAAATCCTATTGAAATGAAATCTGATAACATTAAATGCATTCATTTGTTCATATATTAGTTGGATTTGATATCATGAAAGCCAAATTTGTTTAATACCCAAATTGATTATAGAATTCTTGCCATTCCATTTCTGTCTGAATAACTGGACTATTGGCTTATTCTCATGAGTATTCAGCCATCTGTTTGGCTATTTGTTATCCCATCAGATCTATTCTATAATTCAAAGTAGTTCATCAAATATTTGTAATACATATCGCATGACTCATTCACCATTTCTTTGCAGGATATTACTATTATCTAAACTACAATCCAACTTAAGCATTCATTAAGTTCCTACTCTGTGGATTTTGCTGGTCACTGGAGAACATAAAGACAAAGATCATAAAAGGCCAGAAATATGGGTTGAAATTCTTAAGTGGAAAGTCCTGTACTTTCACTTAAAATCACTTGCTTTAGGGGGCAGCTAGGTGGCACAGTGGATAAGCACCGGCCCTGGATTCAGGAGTACCTGAGTTCAAATCCGGCCTCAGACACTTGACAATTACTAGCTGTGTGACCCTGGGCAAGTCACTTAACCCCCATTGCCCTGCCAAAAAACAAAACAAAACAAAAAAATAATAAAATCACTTGCTTCAGAAGTTGAGCTGTGAGAAGTGTGACCGGATGATACTTCCTGAGATCTACCACAGTCTCAGGTGATGTAGTAAGTGTCTAATAAATTCATCTTTGTTAACTACTTGATTGATTGATCTGAGGTTGTTTAGTGGAATGCAAGTGAATATTAGTCAACTTTGAGGCATGGCTACCGAGGGAATCATTGGAAAGCCTAGTGTCTAGAACATGTTCTCATCAGAAGACATCCAGAAGATTGTTCTTGGTTCTAGGTGCCACATTTTAAGGAGTAAATTGATAGGCTGGTACATGGCCAGAGTGGGGCAACCAGATTGGTGAGAGGACAATTCCAAATGAGGATTGATTGGCAGACTTGGGGATGTCCAGCTTGAAGAAGAGAGGCCTTAGAGGGAAACAATAACTGTTTTCAACTATTTGGAAAGCTATAACCTAGAAAAAAGGGATGAGGTCTATTTTTTTTTGGCCCCAGAAGATAGACCTAGAAGCAGTAGGTGAAAATTGTGGAGAGATGGGTTATAATTTTCTTTAATGGAATGAAAATTATCCTGACAATGAAACAAATTTGAAAATGGATTGGCCTAGCTGGAGAGGGGATACTGTCCTCCTTTCTAGAGATCTATAAGAAGAATTTTAATAATTATGTGCCAGCAGTTGTTTCCAAGGTTGGATAATCATCGGCAATCAATCAATTAACTAGTCCTTATTCGCCTCCTACCACATGAAAGATGTTGTGGTAAAACCTAAAGATATGGACACAAAGCTGATATAGTGCCTACCTGGAATGCGCTTATATTCTTTTAAATATAATTCTTCTATTCGAATGCTGTCTATGTGTATGCGTGTGGAGAATATAGACCAAAAAACCCCAATAATTTGGGGAGGAAGAGCACCAGCAGCTGGAAGGAGAAGGAAAGGTTTTATGTGGGTGGTAGTTTCTGAGCTTAGTATCACTTGATACTCACCACTTGTGTGACCATGGGTAAGCTACTTAACCACCTTAGGCCTCATGTTCTTCCCCTACAAAATGAGAGCATTGCATTAGCTGGCCTCTGAGTTTTCTTCTTCTTCTCCTTTTTTTTTTGATAGGGCAATGAGGGTTAAGTGATTTGCCCATGCTCACACAGCCTTGAGGCTGGAATTGAACTCAGGTCCTCCTCAATCTAGGACTGGTGCTTCATCCACTGTGCCACCTGGCTGTCCCCCTGGCTTCTGAGTATTCTTATGATACTAGGTCTATGATTCTATAACCTTGAGTTATCTTCTACCTCATAATTTGTCCTAATAGACTTTGGCTTCCCTATTCGATATTTCTTTTACTACTCAGAGGCAACTCGACATTTTTCCAGACTCCCAGTGACCTCATACTCACTTTTCCTCCTCTATTAGTGACCTCAGCATGGACATATGCTGGGTTACTCAAAAGGAGAGAAAGCAATTTAGAGCCATCTTTGAGAGGAAAAAGAGTAAAGTCATAGAAAATAGAAGGTAGGCACCATGTCATATTTCAAATGGTTAATATCCCTAGAGTCTACCATGGTTCTTTGCATACAATTGGTACTTAATCAATGTTTGGTCATTTAAATTGAAGCTTTTTGATCAAGAGATTAGAGGCCTCTGTCCTGAATAGATATAAATAAAAGAAGACCAAGAAGGAAGAAGAGTGGTGCACCAGAAACAATGATGAGTTTTACTCAGAGGCTCTGAGTTCAAATCCTAATTGTCCCTTACTACTCAAGTGATCTTAGATGAGTCACTTCCCTAAATAAGGCAGCAGAATTTGGCTTGGATACAAGTAGGTTAAAGCTTCTTAACAACGAGAGGGATAAAAGGCAGAAAGGGCTGCTTTGGAAGGCTATGAATTCCCCTTACTGGAAATATTCAAATACATGCTGTATAACCATTTGCTGGGTGTGTTGTAGTGGACAACTTTCCAGACAAAGTGTTGAATTGGGGGCAGGTAGGTGGTGCTGTGGATAAAGCACTAGCCCTAGATTCAGGAAGAACTGAGTTCAAATTTGACCTCAGACACTTGACACTAGCTGTGTGACCCTGGGCATCACTTAACCCTCATTGCCCCGCCAAAAAAAAAATAATAATTGTTGGATCAGGTAGCTTAAATTTCCCCTTCCAGTTATGAAATACTTTGATTTTGTGACTAGACTAACATTATGGAATCTAGGAGTGATAGACTTTTGGAAGTGGGAAGAAGGAGTTATTGAATCCATACAAACTATTGGTAATTTTGGGCTTTAAAGCAAATATATGCTGCTCCTGTTGTGATTAATAAATTGCAAGTCCTTTAGAAACCTGACCAAATCCTGAATCCTCAGCAGCTGTATATCTTTTGTGTTTACTCAGTCATCAGATATTAATAATATCACAGCTAGAAAGGCAGTGTCATTATATAGGGAAGGAGGTACTGAACTGAGAGTCCACTCAAATCCTGTTTCAGAAACTTACTAGCTTGTGTTACCCTAGGCCAGTACTGTCAAATTCAAATTGAAGTGGGGATTTCATAAAGATTCCTGTGGGCCTCAGATTAACTAAGTTTTAAGATGTAATGTTATCTGTGTTTCATTGTATTTTTATTTATGTTGTTAAATTTCCCCCAATTACATCTTAATCTGCTTCTGGCCAGAAAGGTGAGTGCTCTGCCAGCCATGTTTGATACCTCTGGGTAGGTAATTCACTTTATCACTAAGTTCATCAGTTTCTTCATCTATAAAATAAAGTGGTTAGACTTAATGACATCTAAGGGTGCTTCTAGCTTTTAATGTATTATCTTATGACTGTCATGGAGTGTGAGAATAGAATTAGTAGTAAAAAAAAAATTAGCAATTAAAATAGAGTCTGTACATAGATGAACTTGGTAGTTCCTAAGGATGTGCATATCTATGACCCTAAACCAGATTCCCCAAATCCACCCTGACCACAATCCAAAGAATGGGATGTTGAGAACATTGGGAGATTGCAATCTAGTAAGAAAAATAAAATTAACATCCATCTAGCCCTTTGAGAATCAGAAAACATTTTGCATGCATTATTTCATTTAAACCTCATAACAAGCCTGGGAGTGAGGCACTATTTTTGTCCCAACTTTGTAGATGAAAAAAATATGAAACCAAGAGAGGGTTAATGGCTCACTCAGGGACACAAAACTAGTAATACTCAGAAGCAAAATTCAAACCCCCATCTTCCTGACTCAAAGATCAACACTCTTACTGTGATATATACCAAGCATCTTGAAGTTAGTGATGAAGGTCAGACTTCTGGCAGACTTGGGAAGTGAACAGAGTTTTGTTTCATTTTAGCTCTTTTGCATTTAACTTTGAATGGGGTACTATTTTTACTCTTCTCCCCATTATATGCTCATATGCAAGATTCCATTTTCTTTTGTTTTGTGAGGCAATTGGAGTTGTTACTTGCCCAGGGTCACATAGCTAGTAAATGTTAAATGTCTGAGGCCGCATTTGAACTCAGGTCCTCCTGAATCCAGGGCCACTGCTTTATCTACTGTGCCATCTAGCTGCCCCAACATTCCATTTTCTAATGCCCATCTGCTACTTCCTAGCTACCTGTAGTCCCCCTACTGCAATGCAGAATTTTCATTCATTCAGGACCCATTCTCTGGGAACTTCTCTGGCTCCTTGACTGCCTCCAACCTCAACACCTCCTCTCAGTTTTCTGCTCTCTTATCTCCAAGGTATGTATATGTTGTCTAACAAACTATAATTCTGTTATAGCAATATGAATGATCATAGATTCATTCATATCCAATCTACCCCATGCAGGTGTTCTTTTAAAACTGAGGTTCCTAAGACTAAAATAACTTAAACTAATGGAATGAAGCTATGATATTAGACATTTCAAGCTCTGTGACAGAAAGTCAAAAGAGATTTTTTTTTTCCTGGTTGTCCAACAGATATTTTGATATCCCATTTTGAAAGTTGAGCTTCCCAAAGTAGGACCTATTCCATTAACCTGTGATTTGAATGTTGTTCAGTCATGTTTGACTTATTTGTGAACCAATTTGGGATTTTCTAGGCAAAGATATTGGAGTGATTTGCCATTTCTTTCTCCAGCTCATTTTACGGATGAGTAAAGTGAGGCAAACACAGTTAAGTGACTTACTCAGGGTCATGCAACTAGTAAAGTCTGAGGGCAAAGTTGAACTCAGGTCTTCTGATTCCAGGCCTGACACTGTATCCACTTGAAATGATTGGAATGATGCCACCTACTGGAGACTTACTATAGGAAAGCTCCGCCATGAAGGAAGGTCTTTGAGGGCTGGACCATGCGTCTTTGCTTTGGTGTCAGGAAGTGACGTTTGCTGGTGGGAGGAAGAAGGGGGAGCCGGGTGCTCTGCCTTTTTCTCTTTTCTTGGGGACGCTGGTGGAGAAGGGAGCTAGAAATGCTTTCTCCCTTTAATAGATAGGAATCTAGGCCTTTTCTTCTCTCTTTACCAAATTCTTATTCTCCTTAATAAATGCTTAAAAGTCTAACTCTTGTTAAAGTTTATAATTTATTGGTGACCACTCATTAGATATTTTAGACAGTTTAGCTAGAATTTTAGCCCTTAACACACTGTTCCACCTATTTACCTGCAAGGTTGGCTTTAATTATTTCTCTGCTCATCTAAAACAACCTCTCTTCTCCCTCCCCTCTTCCAAATGTTTATTCTAAAATATTTTGGGGTTCTTGAGGACAAAGAAATAGTCACATGCAGTTTATTTCAAATTTTCAGTGATTAGTGCATTCTTGTTACTATGATATTTGGAGAATCGGAAGAAAAGTTTCATGTTTCATTCTTAGCCTGGTAGAATAGAGCTGGGGAAGAGCTGACTGGCTACTATGAAATGGACTTTCTGCTGGATCTATTCAAGAAAAAATTTGTAGAACTGGCCATAGATGGACCCAGAGGAGGCAGCCACTCATGTGCTGTTGTCTTATGGGCACCCAGAACTTCCATCTTTCACCTAAATATCCTGACTGCTAGTCTTCCGTGATGTTCTCCCCTCACTCTCCTGACCGAAATTTCTACTGATGCTCTCTCTTTTTGTTAAGCACAAAGGTTCATGTTAAAACATAATCATAGATGAAGAAAAAACACATTAGTCCACTAATTAGCATCATTATATTGACATGGGTTCCTATGTCAGATTACTTAGCTATCTCTTTCCAGAGCAAAAGGTGCAGGATGTTTGACACTTGGTCCTTTGAGAATTACAAAGCTTTCATCTCATTCTCAGTCTGTGAATGCAAATATATTTGTGGAAAAAATAGCTCATTAAACATTCTTGCTTTTAGTTTGGCTCCATTTCTCAGATTCTTTTCAAATTACAACTGACTAAGAGCATCTTCCTGTAGAATTATATCTACAGCAGGCACATTATGATGGGAGACATCTCTATTACAAATGACCTTATGGACTATTTGTGTCTGACCAGTGGTAGACCCTTCTGAATTTGTATTGGTTTGATCAACTGCATTTGGTCACATTGTACATTTAATCCAACGTAGTGGTGTCATTTTGGTCATCTTCGATTGGGAAGGACAACAACTGACCAACCTATGATGGAATGAAGGTGATTAGAGAGGCCAGTCTTGATGACCTACTGAAATAGATCACAAACATTTAAGTCTAATGTTCTCACTATGGCCTGGCATTGAGAGAACATGATGTCAGTAGTATGATAGAGATACCAAAGGCTGACTTTAGCAACTTCCCAATTTTAAGGTCGACTTTCTCTTCCTAATCCCTGTTTCTGTGCAATGAATTTCATGAGAAATTGAAATTACGTGTTTTTAGAGATTCCTAAGGATTCAAGAGGACTAGCTCTTGAGTCAGAGGATCTAGATTCAGATTTAATCTGTGACACTTATTATATCTAAATGAACCTTGGGGAAAAATCTTCTTTCTCTTTTTTCATGACCCTTATCTACATAGAACCAGAGTTTGATATCATGTATTATTTTAAAGGGATTGAAATAAAGAGACAGCATAAGAGATAGCCTGACCCATAGTAGGAGCTTACTAAATATTTCTTGATTGGGGGCAGCTAGGTGGTGCAGTGGTTAAAGCACTGGCCTTGGATTCAGGAGTACCTGAGTTCAAATCCAGCCTCAGACACTTGACAGTTACTAGCTGTGTGACCCTGGGCAAGTCACTTAACCCTCATTGCCCCTCCAAAAAAATATATTTTTTTTTGATTGAAAAATTTTCAGATCTTCAGGAAAATATATGGCCCAATCTTGCTGTCATACCAGGACAGCAGCTCTGGGGAGACTTTGGATTCAAATCCCACCTCAGACACTTATCATCTAGGTGACAACCTTCACCACCTTAGGTACCAGTTTCCTCATTTGTAATAATAAGGGAGATGGATTTTATGTCTTTAGTGTCCCTTTCTAGCTCTTAATATATCACTGTATTATAACCAGATGATTTTAAGGGGCATAACCATTCAATGCACCATGCCACTACATGCTGAATCCTTCCATCACTTTGCTGTTTAGTCGTTTTTCAGTCATGTCCAACTCTCCATGACTCCATTTGCAGTTTTCTCCGTAGAGATGCTTAGAGTGGTTTGCCATTTCCTTCTTCAGCTCATTTTACAGATGAAGAAACTGAGGCAAACAGGGTGAAGTGATTTGACCAGGAAAATACAGCCAGTAATTGTCTGAGGCCAGGTTTTGGATTCAGGTCCTCATGACTCCAAGGACTGGCATTCTATCCATTGCACCACCTAACTCCTCATCATTTCAGTCCCAGCTAAAATGCCTTCTGCTACCAGAAACATTTCCTAAAGCCCCTTAATTCTGGTGCCTTACTTCTGTTGCTTATGTTCTGTAGATACCTTTTTTTCACATAGTTGTTTTCATACTGTCTCCTCCATAAGACTGTGAACTCCTTGGGGACAGGAATGGTCTTTTGATTTTTTTTATGTATGTATCCCCACTTCTTAGTAGAGGGTAGATAGTAGGTGCCTAATGAATACTTATTAATTCACTTTCTATTGTCAGAGGCAAGAAAGCGACAAAGAGTGGGCCTTTGTGGGGAGGTCATCCAAAGGAAATAGAATTAACACAAATTGGTAATATACCAGGCTACAGGATTTCATGGGCCAGTCCATCTTAGTGCCTTTATCACAATTCTACAAAGACCACTTCCTCCTAGAAATAGTCATAACGTGCTGGCTTTTCTCCTTGCTGTACATGAAACTAACCTCTGAGTGGTTTGTTCAGGGCCTGAAAGTGCTCCTTAGCTTTCCTCCCTGAAGGGATTATCTACAGACATCACACAAAGAAATTAATTAAGTGGATTTTCCATTTGCGCAGTTTTAATGAATAAATGATGTTCCTATTTGTTTATCTGTTTTCTAATTACATCGCAATTCAAAACCATCTTGGTTTTCTGCATTTGGATGATGTTATTGTAGCAGAATTGCTGTTCCATCAGTTCAGGTAACATCATTTTCAATAGATGCTGAGTGCAGTCTTCCATATTTATTAAACTGTGATCTCCATTATATGATGAAAAAAATCTGTTTCTCAATTCTCATTCTACTTATCTATATAGAATCAGAGAGTTTAACACAATATTTTATTTTATAAAGATTGAAATAAAGGGACAGTACAAAGTATGGATGACAGTAGGGGGGTTAATAAATACTTGTTGATTGATCGGAAAAATTTTCAGAGTTTCAGGAAAATGTATGGCGTAGTCTTGGTGTCTGACCAGGACGGTGACTCAGGAGATAACTTGGATTCAGATGTGAACTTGAAAACATTATCTGTGTGATCTTGATCAAATCACTTAACCTTCCTGAGACCCAGTTTCCTCATCTATCAAATGAGGGGCCTGGAATAGTTGCCTTTAAAGTTGCCTTTCATATCTAATGTATGGTTCTATAATCCAATGAAAGGTCTGATTGAAGGAGTTCATTTAGGCAGAAGTTTTTTTTTTTTCTTTTGGTTTTTTGCAGGGCAATGAGGGTTAAGTGACTTGCCCAAGGTCACACAGCTAGTACGTGTCAAGTGTCTGAGGCTGGATTTGAACTCAGGTCCTTCTGAATCCAGGGCCAGTGCTTTATTCACTGTGCCACCTAGCTACCCCAGAAGTTGTGTTTTTAGCACTAAATCTATGGTTCTAGAGAATACCCTTCTCCCCTGACTGAGAGCTGACCAACATTACTAGAACTTGGGAATCCTTCACACTTACCTCTCTCTTTACCAGGTTCACAATCAGCTTGGTTTCTAGGCCTCTAGTGAGTTATAATCATTATAGTTGCTTAAGGGTTATTGTCCTGAACCTTGGCTCACCCACACACCACATGTGGCCTTCCTGACTGATCCTAGTCCTGCCTGCCCCAAATGGGCAGAATGACTCTCTAACTCTGATAGCAAATATTCTTTTTTTTTTCTTTTTTCCCAGGCCTTGAATCAGAAACACTCACGTTTCTGAGATCAAATATGGCCTCAAACACTTACTAGTTGTGTGACCCTGGGCAAGTCACTTAACCCTGTTTTTCTCAGTTTCCTTACCTATAAAATGAGCTAGAGAAGGAAATGGCAAACCACTCCAGTATCATTGTCAAGAAAACTTCAAATGGGGTTATGAAAAAAATCTGACACAATTAATATGACTGAACAACACCGTGTGTATACACATATACATAAACACACATATATAATATATATGTACATATATAGAGCAGAAATATAAAGTTAATTCAAATTAAAATATATAAAATAGTTATCTAAATCATAATTTGGAATAGAGGATACTAGCAACTGGAGGGAGTGGGAAAAATCAAACAGAAGATGGTGACTGAGCTCAGGCTGTCCAGAAAAACAAATGTACTCATGGCACACTTTAATCTGCATTAACATTTTTCCATTACTTTCTTAAATCTAGATAATCAATATACTAAAATATCCAGCCCTGACTTGTATCATTTGTAGATTTCTGAAGTATGAATCTTGTACTGAAATTTTCACAGTTCTCAGAAGTCCGTTCAAGCTGGCTCTGATACGCCCCTTCCTGAGCTCCGTGTTTAAGGAAGAGAGGGACTCTATGAAACAGAGATAATGGTTTTGTGGGAGTTAGGTTCTACCACACTAGGAACAGGAAAACCTTAGGAAAGTTAACTGATGGTAATCCAGGGGATCATGAGATCGCAAATCCAGAATTAGAAAGGACAAAGGTCATCTAGACCAAACTCCTTACTTTACAGATGAATAAATGGAGGATCAGAGAAGGTAAGGTCCTTGTCTAAGGTCATAAAAGAAGTGTCAAATTCGGATTTGAACTCAGGCCATCTAATTCCAGAGCTAGTACTATTTCAACAACATAGCTTTATTTCTGCTTACATTTGCCTCTGTCACCATTGCACTATGTGAATCTCAGCTAGTCCATGCCCCTCTCAGTGAATTGATTTTCTCCTCTTTAAAACCAGGAGGTGTCCTTCAGTGATCTTCAGTGCCCCTTCCAGATCTCCAAGGTGTCCATTCCAATTCTCATGACTGTGCTATCTAATTTCACTAGGGCCCTTGTGGTTTCATCCAATGCCCCTACTCATCATGTCTCATCTTGTTTACTTCCCAAACCCATTGCTCTCACTGCTGTTTACCTCTCTGACTTGTTTACCCTTAGTCATCACTGCTGTTTTCCCACTCTGTTGGTTTTAGCTAGCTCATTTTCTTGGGGAATCGATTAGCAGTAGCTCTTAGCTCCTTCTGTTTGAAGATGCTATTTGGCCTAATCCTGCCAGCCTACATGAGAAAATGGGGGTATAGGAAGTGACAGTGTTTTCCACCAATCCCTTCTTCTACTCCCCTCAGGACTCCCAGTCTGCCACATCTCCCTTTAGTCATGTCTGCTAAATTTTCTTGAGGGCGAATGGTGAATCCTGCTGTTTGGATAGGAAAGGATACCATATTAAGTGACTTTCCTACTGCTTCTAACTCCTAATGGGAGAATGTAAAGGAAAACCAAACTAAAGGTTTTTCAACTCTTTTATTTTCCCCTTTTCCACAGCATATACCCTCTGCTCCATTCAGCTTGTTATTCAGTCATTTCAGACTCTTTGTGACCCCATTTGGAATTTTCTTGGCAAAGATACTGAAGTAGTTTGCCTTTTCCTGATACGTTTGTTTTACAGATGAGGAAACTGAGGCAAACAGGAGTAAGTCACTTGCCCAGGGTCCCATAGCTATTGTCTCTGAGGTCACATTTGAACCCAGGTCTTCCTGACTCCAGACACCATACCATTCTGCCAACTAGCTGCCCATTAATCCAATTACATTTCCCAAACCAACCATTATTATTGCTACTATTACGTTTTCCCAAGATGTTTCCTCTGTCTCTTTATTCTATGTAAATGTTTCCTTGAATTAAAGGTCCAATGAACTGGTGTTTTTGTCAATCAATAAGAGTTCAATAAACACCTACTATGTGACAGGCACTGTGCTAGGGAAGGAAAAACATGTTCAAAGAATTAAATATTCTTATTTGCAATGAGCTTTCATACAAATGGAAGAGACAAATACAATGTGTGTGTGTGCAATGTTGTTTTGAATTTGGTGTCATAGGGTGTGAGTTTAAAATCTGCTTCTAGTTCTTACTGCAAGGTTGACCTTGGGGAAATAATTTAATGTCTATGGACTTCACCTCATTTATAAAATAAGGGCTTTAGACTGCATGACCTCTCAGGTCACTTCCAACTATACATCTATGATCCTATTCTTGGAAATTTAACTATATGAATGGAAAAAATTATTGGATTGGAGGAAGGGAGAAAGAATAAGTATTTATGTAGTCACTATGTGCCAGGCACTGTGCTAAGCACAAATATCTCATTTGATCCTCATAACAACCCTGTAAGCTAGGTTCAATTATTATTGCCATTTTACAGTTGGAGAAACTGAATCAGACAGAGGTTAGGTGACTTACCTAGGATCACAGAGCTAGTAAGTGCCTGAGGCTAGTTTTGAACTTGGATCATCCTGACTTCAATCCCAGCCATTACATAGCCAGCTACTTCTGGACTAGTAATCAGGAAGTCTGGGTACTAATTCTAGCTTTCTTACCAGCTTCCTTCAACAAGTCACTTAACATCTCTAGAACTCAGTTTTCTTATCTGTAAAGTGAGAGTTTTGTTTCTATTGCTGTTTTCCCAATTATATGTAAAAACAATTTTAACATTCATTATTTTAATTTTGAGTTCCAAATTCTCTTTCTTCCCCTTCCTCCCCCCTTATTAAGAAGGCAATTTGTTATAGTTTATACACATGCAGTCATAAAAAAACATATTTCCACATTAGTCATGATTGTAAAAGAAAACACAGACCATAGAAAATTAGAGAAAGTTTGATGTCTCTGCTGTTCCAGAATTCATTTTAGGCATTATTTTAAAGTTGTTTCAAAAGTAATTTGTGAGATCTTAAGTGAGTACCTGTCTTTACTCTGCCATTTTGTCTCCACCCTGCCCTTGTATTTTTATTTGCCAATTTTTTTTTTCAACTAACCTTTTGGGTACTTGGTGCACTATTTGCTAAACCCCTTTTGTGGAGGAGGAAACCGAGGCAGTGGGAGGTGAAATGTGACTTTTGTAAAGTTACATGGATAATAAGTGCTGGTCATGTTCTAAGTTAAAGTTTTATCATGCATAGCAGGTAGTTGGAGCTTAATAAATGCTTATTGATCTATTCCAAGTTCTGGACTTCGTGCGTAGCCTTTCAATTTGTTAATATCTCTTCTATCCCTAAGATTCTAGGCTTCCATTCCACATCTCATATCTCTGAATTCCTAAGCATGGAGGCAGTACAGTATAATGTGAAGAGCCCTGGACCCAGAGAGACTTGGATTGTACCTGTGCCTCTGGTATTTATTTATCTGTGTGATCAGGGAGTGTCAGGACTCTTTTACCTCTCTGAGCCTCAATGTCCATGTCTTTAAATGGATAGAGCACACAATTGGAACCCCCACTAGTGTGCTTCCTGTCCTGAATATCAGTTGATATATATTGACTTAATTAGCTATTAGAAAAGATGATTATTAAGATGTTATAGTAAGAAGAGTTGCTATTAAACTTTCCACCCAAAAGACACCCTCTCTGCACAAAGAGCAACCAAGGGAAATGGGCTCAGATTAGAACAATTGTGACAAAAGGATGACTCATGGAGCCTGAAAGTTCTTTTACTAGATGCTTTAAGATGTTTCCCTTGGGTATGGAAGTCATTTATCCAGAGGTCCCGCTGTACAATACTGGATCTCTGTGCATAGTGTCCTGGGCTCCTAATATAGATTCTGCCATCACCCAGTCATGTGACATTGTTAAGATATTAATGGGAAGAAAGGAAGCCCAAAATCTTCTGGACTCCTGGAAGTTCCTGGAGCCTTCCTCTAGCCAAAATGGTGCTATGGATAAGATTGAGAAGGGTTGAGCCCAAGGTTCTATTTCTCCCTCTCCCCAGGAATTCCTTCTCTACTTTCTTTTGAGGAGCTTCGATGGCACATCAGTTTGTAATGTCAGGTACTCAAAATTTCCCATGCCAACTAGCTCTATGGTTTATACAGACTCCAGAGGACTCAGCCAATCCAACCAGCCTTGCCATAGCTCCTGATAGATGGATGAGTTAGGCAGATAAATATATATATATATATATATATATATATATATATATATATATATATATATATATATATTTATGTATATATATATATATATCTTTTTAAAAATTTTTTGGTGAGGCAATGGGGGTCAAGCGACTTGCTCAGGGTCACACAGCTAGTAAGTGTCAAGTGTCTGAGGCTGGATTTGAACTTGGGTCCTCCTGAATCCAGGGCCGTTGCTCTATCAACTGTGCCACCTAGATGCCCCATGTGTGCATATTTATATACAAATGTGAGTATATGTTGACATATCTATATCTATATACATATGTATACATACACATATAGGCACAGATATAGATCTAAATTGATATCAGCAAATGTTTACTCTATGCCCATCACAGAGCTAAGAGTTTGATGACTGGAATTGATATTGATGCAGTGTTCTGTGGTTTAGAAAACAGTTTATATTTACTCAATCCTTCCAATGGTCTTATGAGTTAGGTAATACTATTAAATCTATTTTACTTCTGGGGAAATTAAGGCTGTGAGAGGCCAAACTACTTGCCCTGAATCACACAGGAAACGTGTCTGAGATGGCATTCTACCTCATATCTTCCTGACTCTGGGTCCAGAACTCTACCTTATATGTGTGTATATGTATGTAACACAGATATATACAACTCTCTATCTATACACACACACACACACACACACACACACACACACATATATATATATATATATATATACTTCTCTAAATCTATGCATGTATATACACTTTAAAAATAAGAATAATAGAGGCATCTAGGTGGCACAATGAATAAAGCACCAGCCCTGGATTCAAGAGGACCTGAGTTCAAATCCAACCTCAGACACTTGACACTTACAGTTCTGTGACCCTAGGCAAGTCACTTAACCCTCATTGCCCTGCAAAAAAAGAAAAATGAGAATAATAATACATTTTAACAATAATGTCATTTTAAATGTTATTTGATTCTCATGACAGCCTGGCGGGGGGGCTGCTATTAGTAGCCCCATTGTACTGGTGAGGAAACTTATGTAGACAGGCAGGCATTCAGTGACTTGCCCAGGGTCACACAACTGGCAAGCATCTGAAACAGCATTTGAACTCATATCTTCCTGAATATACAGCCCTCTATGGTTTTAATCTACACATTGGCTCCCCCAATAGAATATAAGCTTCTTGAAATCAGGGAGTGGTGTGCCTTTTCTTTCTAGTGTCTGTTGCCTCTCTATGTGCTTGATGCATGGCCGAGGCTAAGTACACAGAGAAGGCTCTAGAGGTTTGGGGGAGAGAAAAGAGAGTCTTGTTTTCTGGAATCTTCCCAGAGGTAGGACTTGAGCTGGATTTTCATGGAGAGATGGGGGGGGGTTCCTGGTGGGGAACATGGAGATCATCTGGTCCCAAACCTTCATTTTCTAGATGAAGAATCTGGGGCCCAGAGAGGTTGCATGACTTCCCAAGATCATACAGACAGTAACTGGCAGATCCATGATTTGAATCCATACCCTATGACTCTAAATGCATCTTGCTCATGTGTACCCTATTGTTTTGGAATGATAGGGTAGGGACAGAGTTGGGATAAAGAAGAGAGAAACATGTACCAAGGGAGACCATCTGATCAAGTGAGGGTGCAAGGAAATTGAAGCCCCCCAAAAGCAGGGGGAGATTAGAGGGAGCCTATTCATGAGTCAGGAGGTAAGAAACCCAGAAGGCAGGTGGAGAACTGGATCAACACCTACTCAGGCTAGTAGATGCAAGATGGATGACAGTGAGAAGATGGGCTGAATCTCCCTGTATAGCAGCAGATTCCAAAATGAAGCAAAGATGGTTGATGCAGACCAGTACTAGATAGCAAAAGATCATCAAACCCTGACAGGGCTTCTGGATGAACTAGACCCTTTGTCCAAACCTCTCGGGTTCTTGAAGGGTCAGCATGTCACCAAACCTAGAATTCAACTGGACCCGGAAGCACTAAACATGTCAGACAATGTGCTGCAATCCAATGGGCAGATGCCTTAGAAAAGTGAAATTGCATTCCAATGGCCTATCCTAGGTGATCTTCTAAGCATGACAATAAATTAGGATTTCTATATTGAGAATTCTGTTTATTTCCTGAAACTGAATCTCTTCCTATTCATGTGTCTAAGAGCAATTGAGATGCCACTTGCTATTTGCAAACAAAGAATTACTAATATATTGCTCCAGGCTCTGCTGTTGAACCCTCTTTTCTCTGACTTCACCAGGGGACATATGCTGGTCTTCTGGGTACTCCTGCCAAGGGTTGGTGGTTTTGGAAGAATTAACTGTCAGATCCGAGTGGCTAAGGGCTATTTCACTGAATCTGTAAAGAGTCCTCACAGGGAGACAGAGGGATGTCAGCTGGTGAAGAATAGATGGGAAAGGCTGGTCAGGACTGAATATTGCTGGGATCAGGGAAGCTTATTCTGCAACCTCTCTGTGATGTGTATGAGTGTTTGCACAAGGGCATGCAAGTCTGTGTGCATGCACTCATGTTTATGTACATATATTTATGGAAGCAGGGGCTGCATCCTCCTTAATCATTGCATCTCCCCAGTACATAACTGCACTTAATAGGTTCTTGCTAAATGTTAAATGAATGCACATATATTTGCAGCCACACAGAGGATGAGGGAGTGGGGAGGCAGTTATTTGGTGCAATGGACAAAGTGTCAGATCTGGAGTCAGGAAGACCTGAATTCAAATCAAGCATCAGAAATTTACTATGTGATCCTGGGCAAGTCACTTCACCCTGTTTGACCCAGTTTCCTCATCTGTAAAATGAACTGGAGAAGGAAATGGCAAGCCACTCCAGTATCTTTGCCAAGAAAACCCCAAATGGGATCAAGAGGAGTCAGACATGACTGAAAATGACTGGACAACTATGACAACAATGACAACAACAACAGAGAATGAGGGGAAATTTACTGCACACTAGGGAGAAAACAAAAATGAAAATAACCCTAATCTCTATTTGACTGTGTACATGAATCAAAAGAAATTCTGGAATATTCCATTGACCCACTCTGTGTGATCCTTGGGCAAGTAAATTTCCTCTCTCAGTCTCAGTTTCTTCCAAAACCATTGCTCTTTAAACTCTACTCCATTATTTTATATACATACATACATATGTGTGTGTATATATGTATTTGTAGATGTACACATACATATATAATCTGTATGCAATACATTAAGGTTTCATAGCATTTTACATGTATTATCTCTTCTGATGGCTCAAAACAAGCCTGCAAAGTAGGTGCTGTTATTATTCCCTTTTGTGGAAACTGAGGCTGACACAAGTTAAATTCCTTGCCTAGAGTTACATAGTTAAGTAAATGATTGAAGGAGGATTTGAACTCAGGTCTTCCTTACCCCAAGTCTAGCACTCTCTCCACTGTGCCACCAAATTTTATTGATGTTTATATTTTTCCACAGTTTGACAATTTTGCAATGCATATTGGGTAGTACAACCAAGTAAAGGCCAATCATCACACTGGCTTTATGGGACCACATATGTCTCACTGCTTTCTACCTCTTTGCTGAGCAAAGGAAGGTTGGCTTCAGTGGTGTCTTCTGGATTCCCAGCTGACCACTGTACTGATAAGACTTCCAATATTCCCCGGTATTGTTTTCTGGGATGTTAGTCCTATACTGCCCAGGAAAGAAGAGGCTGGTAACAGCAAGAGAGAGCCAGTCTCTTGCTAGGTGGAGAGAAGTAGCGGACCTGAGATGAGATTAGATTGTGCTGTTGAGAAACATCACTTGATTATACAGATTTGTCTCAGACACATTTTTTTAAATGCCATTATTTGTCTGAAGGCTTGAGCCAGAGTTGACCTGAGATATCGTTTCCAAATGGACAAAGTTTTTTGTTTTTTTTTTTATAAATCAACTATCCCCAAATAGGTGACGGTACACTCAATATTGGAAGAGAGCCTGCAAAGTAAGTGCTGGCACTATCCCCTTTTATGGAAACTGAGGCTGACACAACTGGTTAGTTAATGATTGAGGCAGGGTTTGAACTCAGACCTTCCTTACACCAAGTTCAGCACTCCACTGCACACCTTCCTATTATGGTTAGGTGTAAAGAAATCTTAATTGGGTATCAATATAGCTCCCTATTCTTTTAGAGTCCTGATGTTGCTCCTGGGTAGCAGCTAGCCAATGTGACAAAATAACTTGAATCCCAAAATCTCAGTCTTGGAAGAGACCAAGGGATTTGTCTTATTCATTTTGTTTTAGTTTTAGTTTTTTTTTTCTTTTCAAACCTTTATTTTGCAGATAAGGATAACAAAGCCCAAAGGATTCACAAAGGAAAGTGGGTGGCAGACATGAGACTTGAACCCTGGTCATCTGATTTCTTTCCCAGCAATCTCTTCACTGCACACCTTCCTATTATACCAAGGAGCGAACAGGTCCTAATTGTACTACTCATTTTATGTAAGAAGTCCCTTTTAAAATTCAATGTCAGAATCCATAGAAGTACCTATAGGAGGGAGAGAGGGAGAGAAGAAAGATTTCTATCTTTTTGGCAGGTCAGTACTGGAATGAGGTTAAGTATGAACAAGGAAGGCCTTCTGGTACCCTCCAGTTGAATGAATACAGGTGGCTACATAGTCTGCCTAAGTATCAGACCAACCCTTTTTGATTTCAGCCTGGAACTGAGGTTAGAAGAGGCAGGTCCACTGTCAAAAGTGTCTAACAGAATGTCTCCTCCCTTATTTCTCCCTTCCATATTCCAAGGATCCTCCTTCCCTTCATAGCATCTCTTACTCAGGACAATAGTACATAGCTTCCTGCCTCTCAGGAAGACCAGAAGATAAATGGGAGTATTTGAAAAGTTGCTCTGAATTCCCTGAGGAAAATGAGGAGCACAGAGTATTGTTGTCCTGATTATTAATGGATCCTCTAAGGACTTGTCCTTTGGAAAATGATGGATCCAAGTGCTGCCGAGGAAAATGGATTATGTTGCCTTTCCAAATCTATATCACCAACTTTGTTAATTGTAATTATCTCCCAGTGAATGCCCACATCTGCAGTCTCTTGGCCCTTCCTCACTGAAATCACAAAATCCCATTTCAGGGAGGCTGTGTTGAAATGTGGAGGTCCTGTAGATGGGTGTTTGGGGTTCGTTTTTTTTTTTACAAGACCAGTCCTAGGAGGGTTGTAAGGATGGGTTAGAAGGGTTTGCTTCCTTGCCTCTCCTTTCCATCCCCTCTTCTCCTTATTGCTGTGGAAAACTTTTGTGTTATAGTCTGCAAGTATTTTTCATCTCAGAGCTTGGTTAGCATGCAAACCATTCCTCAGTTTGTCTTTTGAGACACAAAGAAAGAAGTGACCAATACCCCTCCCATGGAGTGACCTGGCTACATTTCATCTCTCCACTTCTTATTCCCCAGATATACCCTTCATTACTTCTCTGGGGCTTACTTGGCAATGTAGTGTTGTTAAAATTCCACTGGATGAGTCATATCTGAGTTCCCAACCCAAACCACCCCCTTTCCCCTACTGTTAGTGTCTTCCCTCTCAGATTGCTCCCATCTCCTTTATGTATATCTTGTATGTACCTAGTTTATTACATATTGTCCCCTCCATTAGAATGTAATCTCCTTGAGAGCAGGGATTCTTTTTGTCTTTCCTTGTATGCTCAGCACTCCAACACAAAGTGCTTCATAAATGCTCGGTGACTAATTGAATGATAGCCCCTTTCTGACCCTCAGTTTTCTCATCATTAAAATTAAATTAATTATAATACTTACCTCAAAAGATTGTTTTGCGGGTCAAACAAATTTAGATGAGTAACACACAACAGCTTATTTAAGACTTTTTTTTTCTGTATTACCGCTTCATAAATCCCTGATGGAAATAATGTTTTATGGATGTTTTTGTTTATTTTTGTTTGTGGTTTAACATCATCGCTTCATATACTAACTAGCTATTTGACCTTGTACAATTTATTTAATCTCTCTTGATCTCAGTTTTCTCAATTATAAAATGAGGATAACAATAGCACCTACCTCAAAGCATGACTGTAAGTGTCAAGTCTTAGCTGGAAAATACTTTGCCAACCTTAAACCACTTCAAATATGTTTGGTATGATAAGTATTCTAGCTTCGATGCCTATGATCTTGATGACACCCACATGTGTCCCAAGTGTTCCACATCTTTTCCCCTGTTATCTTGATGAACTCTAATATTTAAAGCCTTGAAGAGAAGGCCAAATGAAGGTGACTGGTTGACATTCAGTGAGTCTGGAATTTCCCAGTGAATTTGGGATGAAGGAAAAATGAAGGAAAACTTTTCTTTATACCATTCCCCAAAGCTTTGTTCTAGGTATTCATTGAAGTCAACTAGATATCAGTGTAGGGTGTGAGATGAATGAAAATCCAAGAGACATAGTTTATGGGTAACTAATAATCAATTTGTTAATTAGGCTACCAAATAATAAAAAAAAAAACAAAATTAAGGTCAATGGTTTTCTTGGTAACCAAACACCTTGCATGGAAGTCTCTAAATGTTTAAATACCTTTAGAAGAGGGGTGTCCCTGAGGGTGAAAATCAACTCTGATTATTTAAGTATTAATGAGAGAATAAATATAATGAGAGGTGTGCCTTTTCTACTAAGGTTCTGGGGAACTCAACTTTGATCAACTCAGCATTTTCCTAGATCATTCTTCCTCCAGTATTTTATAAAAAGAATCTATTTCCACCTAATCCTACCTGAATAGAAAAATGGTGGGATTAAAGTAAAAATATTGATAAGATGGTCTGGGTGGGATGAGCTTTTGGGCAAGGTCAGAAACCTCCTTGAAAGATTGGGCTTTGAGCTAGCACAAATAGGATGTTTGGGTCCCATATATAAAATTTGTTATTAATATAATAAAAAATAATCATTTTTCTCAAGGTCAGTGTAGTGATTTTTTTTAGAGATTTTTGGGTAAAAGAGAGATCTGCTGATTACAGAATAAGGGAATGTTGGTAGCTTTTTTTTTCCCCATGTGGAAAGGAGGCAGCCCCGGAGGGGGAAATATGGGGTATAAAAGCTAAAGGATTCCGAAGATCATAACTGAAATTCAGGAAAAAGTTATATTTTTTCTCCAATTCAATGTGATGAGGTTTTATTAGGTGTGATGTGTGAAGAACTATACTAGGCTCTGGGGAAAGGAACAGAGACTTAGTCTGTAATTTTATTCATCTAGACAACTATTTATGAGGAAACTCCTCTCAAGGTAGATTAGTGTATCTGCCACTTTTAGAGACTTACTCAGGCTAGGTCCCAGGGTCACACAGTCAGGATGGACCAGAGGCCTGATTTGAACCCAAGTCCAATTGATTTCAAGCCCAGTATGCTGACTCTCACAATGAAAATATAAAGAGTGACAGTTCACCACCTCGAGAAGTTTACCACACATGATTACTTTGCTGAAATTATTTATTTATTGGAGTAGGCTATGGTTGTGTGTAACAGTTGGCCTAAGAGTCCGGAAGACTTAGCTTCAACTCCTGCATCTGATATGTCCTGACTGTGTGACTTTGGGCAAGTCACTGAAACTTTCAGTTTCCACAACTCCCAAAGAACATATGCTGAAGAGCAAGTATCAGGTTTACTTGGTAGCAAGTTATCTTTTTTTTTTCAAATGGCCTAGGGCTAAGGCCATTAGATTCCCAAGTCAATAAAATCCAACTGTCCCAAGTCCTAGTACTGTGACTTAACTCATGACAACACTATCTATTCATTCTACTGACATCAAGCTTTTGAACTTTTCAAAGTACATTCCCAGAGTGATATAGCAGAAAGAGCAATGGGTTTAGAGTTGGGATGTACTGGGCTGGAATTCTTTCCCCTTTATGTTCATGTGGGTTTAATTAGGTTTCCCTCATCTCAACCTCAATACACATCCTCTCTCTGTGACTGCCTTTGACTCTGAATAATGACCTTTTACTGGGCACTCTTCCCAAGAAAATTGTTTCTGCTTTTTTTTAAGCTTTTTTTTCCCACACAGGAAGCCCTGATTGACAGGGTCAATTGAAGTTAATTGAAGTCAAGGATTTCATGGGGAACTTAGGCTTTGTTTCTTTTCATAAGAAAAGAGTGGAAGAACTTCCACACTCTCTTCCCTGCCCTCCACAAAATATATTTTGAAGGAAACTCTATCCTAATTAGATACCCCAATCTACTCTAACAGATAATTTAATATATACATATATATTTGTGTATGTATATATATGTACATATATACATACATACCCCTATATGCACACACAATAATAACAATAATGGTGCAGTGGATAAAATGCTGAACCTGAAGTCAGAAATACCTGAGTTAAAATTCATCCTCAGACACTTACTAGTTCTATGACTTAACCTGTTTGTCTCAGTTTCTTCAACTGAAAATAGGGATAATAACAGGACCTACTTTGCAAGGTTGCTGTAATGATCAAATGGGATAACATGTGTAATGTACTTGGCACAAATTAAGTGCTATATGCTTATTCACTTTCCTTCCCCTCTCCCTCAATGAGGGGCAGGACACACATGTCTCCTCTGAGCCCTATCATCATGAGGGGTAATAGAGAGATTCTTAGTAGACAATGACTGAGAATATGTGTTGTTCTTGATCTTAAGAGAATAGAAAGAGATTAAAGAGGAAGGGAGGGAGAGGAAAATTGGGGGGGCGGGGAATATCACATAATTAAGGTACATAAGTAGACACCTATCCAAAGAGGTTTGTGTTGGGGAAGGTGATATCTTACTCTCATCTGAAATGGTTAAAGGAAGGAAGAATACATACAGACAAATGGAATATAGAAATAGAAATACCTTTCATTCAACAGGGAAACAAGAAGGAAAAAGAAGGGGGAAGAGGAAATAGTGGCAGGGATGATCAAGAAAGGGATTAGTTCTAAGCAAAGCAAGCTATAAGCATGTTTAGCTCTTTTTAGGTGACAAATAATACAAATCAGAGGATGTGTCCATACGTTGGGAAATAAATAAGTTATGCTATACAAATATGATAAAATATTTTTGTGTTGTAAGAAATGATGAAATGGATGGTTTCAAAGAAACCTGAGATGACTTGTATGAACTGATACAGAGTAAAGAGAATCAGGAAAACACTTTATACAATGGCAACAATGTGCTGAAGACAAACAACTTTAAAAAGAATATTTTATCATATCAATGTGGGAATTTCTTTTGATTGACTAGACTTTTGTAACAGGGTTTGTTTTTTCTGTTTCTTCAGTGTGGGTGGAAGGAGGTTGAGTTGGGACAGTGAGAAGGCAGTTTTTTACTTATTGAAAACAAAAGAAAATATAATTAAAAAAAGAAATAGTGCTCAAACCAGTGTATTCATGTTAGATTCTAATTTCCAGAAATACTGAGCAAGCCTACTCTCTTCTGATTGCTAATAATTACTGTGCAAGGTATTTCACAACATGTGGTGGACTTACCACCACAGTTGTGATGTACATTTGTCTCATGCACCTGAGTGGATCACTAGAGAAAATCAATTTATATTCAGCCAAATTGCCTCTGACAGAGTGGTTCTAAAAGCTTTTAGAAAGGATGGATGCATTCAGGGCAGGGGAGTTTTGTCTTGATAGAGACAACTCAACTCCCTCTCTCTATATTAAGTATTTAATAGTTGTAGTGAAAAGAGATGACATTAAGCAAAAATGAGCACTGCTTAACTTTGTAATGCTGTTCTTCAGAACCCAAGACTGGATTGTATTGCCAATGTTGCTGCTGATGCTACTGTTGTTGATAATGCACAGAACTCATTTCATAGAACAGTGATCCTTCTCCCCATAATTCTCCCCCCTTCTTATTCCCCTACCTCTACCATTTCTAAAAATGTTAGCTAAGATACTGGAATGTGTGGTCATGGAAGTTGGTTAGTTGGTGGTATCAAGTTCTCAAGAAACATTTGAGGAAAAATAGGTTGGCCACTTTGCAGTAGTATGTTTCACATCATTGATCGTGTTCAGCCTTGTATTGGTTTAACTTTCAAAGCCCATCAAAACTTAATCATAATCTACCTTTCCAAACTTATTATACATTACTTCCCTCTCTGAATATTAGAGTTCAGTTAATCTACATTTTTTTCTATTTATCTCATATGTTCCTCCATTTTCTCTCTCTGCACCATTGGTTGTACTCTAAGTTTAAAATATACCCTAATCTAACCTTCGTCTCTTACAATCTACTTTCTCTGGTAAATGTAATGACTGACCATTACTCCAGAGGACCCATGATGAATCATTTATTTTACCCACCACCTGACAGAAAGGTAGGGGACTGGCAAGGGTGATTAGGTTATATATATTTGCATTGCTACAGTACAGATTTGTCAGGGCAGCTAGGTGGCACAGTGGATAGAGCACTGGCCCTCTGTGCAGGAGGACCTGAGTTCAAATTCAACCCTGGGCAAGTCACTTAACTCTGCCTCAAACATCCAGGGCCACCTCCAGTAATCTTAGATAGATAGATGATAGATAGATAGATAGATAGATAGATAGATAGATAGATAGATAGATAGATAGATAGATAGATTGATTGATTGATAGATTGATAGATTGATTGATCGTCACTGGGCCCAGATGGCTCTGGAGGAGAGAGTGAGGCTGGTGACCTTGTATAGCCCTCCCTCACTTAAATCCAATTCACTGCAAGCCATGACATCACTTCCTAATGTCATGGTGCTCTTTGAGAATGAAGGACAAAACACAACAGATTTGTCCGGTTTTACTATATGTATATGTTGCAAAGATTTCCTTTTTCTTTTTTAATTATGATTTGGGGGGGGGAGTGGAAAGGGGATTAGTTATAAGAATGTTCTCTCCTCCAAAAAAAGAAAGACAAAAAGGATGATTATAGCATTTTTAAGCATACAAAAGGGAAGAGAAAGAGATTCAGAAGATGACAAAAAGAAGAGGATAGCTTTGAAAATAAATGTTAAATGTGTTATTTTAATGTGAACAGCACATAATAGAGATTAATTGTTTCATGTATAATCCTTTTTTCTGATTTTCCATGTTTATGGAAATTCTTATGTCTGATGATTTTTAGATAATAAATAATAATTTAAATAAGAATCTAATTTTCTTCAAAACTCTGCTCAAGTGATACCTTCATAATGTTCCATTTACATGAAGTTCTTCTCTGAATCTCTACTGCCCCACCCAAAATTGTAGGCAACTGTCCCCAATAATTTTTCCTTGTATTTATTTTGAATATTCTTATTTATGTGTGTCCATTATGTGCCAGGTACTGTTATATATGTTGAGAATCCAAAGGCAACACATTAAAAAAATTTAATTTAAAGGAATTTGCATTCTATTAGGGGAGACAACAGGAACATATACAATGTAGAGGGAAATCAATATGCTTTCAATGGAAAAAACAGTCAAGACAAAAGGCAGAAAAAATTTGGGGAGAATCAAAATAGGATTGACTTGGGATGTATTGGGTTTATGATATTTATGGTATATCCAAGTTGAGATGTCCTTTAGAGAGTTTGGGAGGCTCATCTGAATTGAGAATAGAACTCTAGACCATCTTCTGGGATTTAGTTATGCTGATATCATTCTTATAAGTTTATTCCATTCTATCATGTCATTCCTTGGTTACAACTTCTTCCTCCGTCTTCCATAGGAAAAGTTTCTGGTAGGTGAAGTTAGGTAGATTTCATGACATTTGTGTTCAGCTGCCCACAAACAGGAATAGAACAACTATATGCTAGAATGGCATATAGTCAAGGAGGCAAGGAATTCTGAGAGGAAATAAAGCAAGTAAAACATTAAAGTCTCTGAACATGTGTTCAGGCTAGTTATAGAGGGAAGGGAAACCAGAGTAAGGAAAACTGACTAGGAGAAAAGGGATGAATCAATGAATTCTCTCCAATATATACAGGATGCTTCCCTTTGGAGAATATAAGGTCCTTGAAGACATGGACTCATTCATTTTAGTCTTTGTATTCCTACAACCTTATACAGTGCCCAGCATGAAGTAGGTACTGGGTATATGCCTACTGGTTTGATGACCACTGACCTAGACCACTCTGTCTTGGTGCTGGGATAGATGAACTGTAGGATCACAATTGGCCTTGGAGATTCTATGATACTTTGCAATTCCTGCCTAAAATTGAGAGGCTAAACAAGGTGGTACAAGACTGGGTACTAAGGAACAGCAGGCTGAAGAGAATGACCATTGATGCTGGCCACTGATGCTGGCGCTGGTGAAGTAGGGCACCCCAGTGATGAGCCTGAGATCCAGTAAGAAACAGAGAATCCAGTGGCAGTGCGAGGTGGGCGTTCAATCAGATGGCCAGGCAGCTAGCACAAGCTACCTGGGAAGTCTGGAAATAGGTAAAACAGGTGCTTAAACTGGGCACCAGGAAGGACCCCAATTGCAGTTACAGACTCAGTGGTACTGGCTTGAAATGCAGAGGGCCAGGGTTTGGTGCCTGCCTCTCATGCTTCTCTGTGTAATTTTGGATTTCTCTCAGTCACTTGTCAAATCACGTGACTTCCTCAGGCCTTGGTTTCCTAATATGTAAAGTTAAAACAATGGATTAGATAACCTTAGAAGTAAATTCCCTTCTAGCTTTTAGTCTCAGACTTTTACTTCTTGTTCTTGTTTGGGCTGAGAGAGACACCAAGTGATGCGGTGGAGGGAACACAGGGCTTGGAGTCAGAAGGATCTGAGTTCAAATGCAGCCTCAGACACTTAATAGTTGTGTGCCCTGTGCAAATCATCTTTCCTATACTTGCTTCTGTGTCCTCAACTGTAAAATGGGGATAATAATAACACCTATCTCACAGGGTTGTTGTAAGGAGCGAATGAGGAAATATTTGTAAAGTGTTTAGCACAGTGTGTGCCACATAGCAGGTACTTAATAAATGTTTCCTTCCTTCTTTCTCTCCTTCCCTCCTTTTTCCTTCCTTCCTTCTTTCCTTTCCTCCTTCCTTTCTTCATTCCTTTCTTCTGTCTTTCCTTCCTTCCTTCCTTCTTTCCATCCCTCCTTCCTTTCTTTATTCCTTCCTTCCTTTCTTCCCTCCTTCCTTTCTCCCCTCCTTCCTTTCTCCCCTTTCTTCCATCCAATTCATAGTGATCCTGGTTTGGGGGAATACTGGGGCTGCTGACTTCAGCCATCACTCTAGCTCCATATTCCTTTGTTGGGTAAGAGAAAGGAAGGGGTGGGATGGAGAGAACACATGCAATCCTGACAGAATCATCTCATTGACTGATGACTTCTAAAGACTCCATTGCAGACCCATGATTTTCTGTCACTTCCATTGTCTTAAACATCCTGTAGAACAAATGTCTAGCTGAGAGTGGACACCATTCTCCCATTTCTCCTATTTGTAATTTCTCCTTTGGAATATATTGGCAGCTGGCTCATGCCCTCCATGTGTTATTCCCTGGGCAGATTGGGATGCATTTCACTCTTCATCATTCAGAACAGAAATCATCGGTAGCATTGGAATGTTGATATTTTTTAATCTGCTAGTAAAGAATCACTTGTGGCCATATGACATAGTGTATAGTCAAATAAATATTTATTGTGCCAGGCATTGTGCTAACCACTGTGGATACAAACAGAAATACAAAGACAATCCTTGCCCTCTGGTAGCTTACAATCTAACGGGGGGAAATACAGCACACAAAAGGAAACTGAACTGTGGCTGGGCAGAATATCTCCAGTGTGTGGGTGGAGGGGGAGGTGGGGATAATGGACAATTCCAAAGAAATTCCAAAGCAGTATGACTGCTGGGAAGGAGAGAGAAGCCTGAGTTGAGCTCCCTCCTAAAATAGAGGTTCTAGAGCCCACGGCTCTGCCCTCCAGTCAAAGGTCCCATCAAAGGGGTACAGAGGACTGAAGAGATGGGAGCTCAGAGACTAGTTGTGTGTGTGTTGCTATTTTTCTATATCCTCTGCATAGGATGGCACATAGTAGGACCTCAACAAGTGTTTTTGTTTGTTTCATGACTATGTAAAAATTTATTTTGTATATATTTTGCAGCTTTTTCGTATGAAAGCTATAAGGAGACAAGGCAGGAATATTTCCTTCATTTTCATTCTTTTCATTCCTCTCGCTCCTTAGAGTGTTGCCTATATTACTGAGGTGACTTGGCCATGGTCACACAGTCATCATATATCAAGAGAAGAGACATACACACAAGTCTTCTTGACATCAGGCCAGCTTTCTATCTGTTGTCATCATTTTTATATGGGGGTGAATCTAATTCAATGCAGCCCATCCTAAGCTAGTGCCATTATTGGCATCTAATTCTCTCTCACCTCTATCTGCCAAAAACTATTTGTTCCTTCAAGGATCATTTCACACATCATCCCTTATTAGTAGGCTCTCAATTTTCCCCAGGTATTAGTACTCTGAAAAATCCTTTGTGTTGTATTTGTTTACATGTAGATTTCCTTTTTCCCCAATAAATGTAAACACTTTGAGGAAAGGACCATTTTTAGTTGCGTTTTGGATCTATATCCTAGACATGGAACCCAGTGCCTGTCACACAGTAGGTATTCAATATTTTCTTTTAAAAATAGAATGGAATTTAGTTATCAAAAATGGATTGTTAACTGACATTATTTCTCCACGGAGTGATACTTCTTCCAGGTAATCCAAGTCCTAACCTAAATAAAATGTTGATTGTCTCCAAATGGTCTTGAAAAAAACAAACAATGTTAAATATGTGGATTACAAAGATATTTCTGAGCAGGGAAGTTTTAATTCTCCCCCTCCCCAACCAAATGGCTTTGGCTGATTGTATAGAGACTGTTTCATTATGAATTCAATTCCAAATGAGCCACTTTCTAGTCCTCTAAGCCCACCACCCTTCTCATGGAGCAGAAATTTGGCTCAGCTTATAAAAAACGAATGAAACTGTCTAATTTGGACAATGATTGAGTTATCTAGCAGAATGGGCCAGGAATTGGGTGTGGAGGGGGATCATTGCTATGGGTGAAATCCAAGAGTCCCTTCTGTTCTCTTAGGGGAAGCCTCCAAATCAGTCTGAAAGATGAAGGGGAGGGTAAGTGCCAGGCATTTCAAAGAAAATGCAACCCTGATTCAAAATATCTTTGTTTATTGCCTTTATTGTGCATTAAATCAAAATAACAACAATAGTAACAGCAATAACGATAGCTCATATTTATATATTATTCATCTCTTGGTGTGCTTGGTGGGGGTTGCGGGGGTGGTGCTGGAATATCTTCTCTCTCTGCTCCTCCCTGTATCTTCTCAGATATAGCAGGGTCTTTAATATTGACAGCTTTCCATAATTGATTTCATTTGATTCCTATGACAATCCTGGAGTGTTATTAATATTAACATCCCTATTTTCAAGATGAGAAAACTGATGCTTAGAGAGATATTGGGTCATTGACTCCTAATCACATAGCTACTAAGTGTTAGGGGTTGAATTTGAACCCAAATTCCTTATACTATAAGTCCCATTTGTATGGGAGCTGGTCTATTTTCTGCAAGATTGTTCCTTCTTCCTTAATGCTGAGTCAACACTGATAATGCCTACTATCTTTTTCCTCCTTTATAAAATACATGCTATGAATGACTTTTGTCTTTACATCACATCATTTCTGAATATATCACCCTTTCCCTCATTGAACTATCCATTGTAACAACAAAGGTTAGCAAAAACTACTAAGAGAGTGATTACGATGTTTTACAATCAATGCATGAAGCATTCTTCCCCTGTGGTCTCCTTAGTCAGAAGAGGGTTTTAGCACACTACAGTGCTGGAATGAGAGGGCCTTGATTGAAATCTCACCTCTCCATTTACTCACTCTTGGACAAGAGGAGAACCTGTCATATGAAACAAGTGGTGTTGCTGAGAGACCTTTGGAGCCAATATGCTTAGTCCAGTTCTCACCAGGATCATAGATGTCACAATCTCTGAAATAAAAGGGTCTAACCAAATTGTCTCTGAGGTCCTTTTCTATATCTAGTCTTCTCATCCTACATCAGCCCATTCACCATCTCTTCTGCAGGACCACAATTGGTCATTACAATTTCTCTGAGTTTCAGCTGCCTTTTTCTTTTTCTTTTGTTTTTTCAGCTGCCTTTTTCTATCCATAACCTTTGTATTATATATTTGGTCCATTGTCCTTCTGGTTCTACTCCTTCCAGGGTTTCTCTGAATTCTTCATATTGCCTATTCCTTGGAACTCAGTTGAATTCCATGCTATTCACATTTCTAAAGGTCATCCAAGCCTTGGTGCTGGAGTGGTTTGTACAGTGAATTCACCCACATAACCTCAAATTACTCACTAGTAATTTACTAGTAAATTACTCACTAGTAACCATGTTCCTTCTTTGTTGTAGTTGTTTTTTCTCATTTCGTACCTCCCTTTACTGACACCTGCACATCTCTTGCCAGCCTGTTTTCCTGTGTACAGTCCTAAAGGAGAAACATTGCTTAATGTCACTATTCAGGATTATTCTCTTTGCTTTCCTTCCCTGGAGGAAGACTTACTTTTATTGGCTGACTCTACCAAATTGTTTTAGGTGATATTTTAGTGAGATCTAAAATGGTATCTCAGAGTGCCAGCAGCTATTGTAAAGGTGAATTTTCCATTGATTTAATTAGAAGAGAAGGGTTTTTTGGTGGGGTGGGGTTTCCAAGAGCACCCTCTGAGAACAAGTTTTGTTTTTTTTCAGACAGCCACAAAAGGGATAGCATCTTACTCAACGATGACTTAAAAGAATTTCAGGGCCCTCACCTAAGATCCAGGAAGGAAGTGAATATGGAGAGGTTAATTTTCACAGAAAATATGATTATGAAAGAAAAGGGACCTACAAAAAAGGTATATTTTCTAGAGAAACAAAGAACCCACATACCCTTTTAGCCAATGTGGATATTATCAATTTTTATCACAGCTCCCTGAAGTAACTTGCCCATGAGGATAAACAAAACCAGACCTTATTTGTTATACTAAGAAGTTAGCACCTATAGAATCAGAGATTTAGAGATAGAGGGGAACTCAGGGGTCATCTAGTGTGGTGATTTTTTGTTTTGTTTTGTTTTGTTGTTCATTCATTTCAGTTGTGTCCAACCCCCATTTGGGGTTTTCTTGATAGAGATATTGGAATGGTTTGTCATTTCCTCCTTCAGCTCATTTTACAGATTGAAAAACTGAGGTAAACAAAGTTAAGTGACTTCCCCAGGAGACAGCAAATCACTCTAGCATTTCTGCTAATAAAACCCCAAAAGGAGTCACAGAGAGTATGACACGACTGAAAAAAATTATTCAAGAATAACACATGCATGTATGTCTATGTACATGTGTATACACATGTGTATATATACATGTATATGTATCTGTTTATATGTGTCATGTACCAGTATATATGCACACACATGTGTATATACAAGCATGCATACATAGCACAAGATTTGTCCGTGGATTGCCCAAGATAAAAATAAAAGGTGACAGTGACAGGGGTTTCAACTAGGTCCAAGCACTTTCTCTGTAGGGCCACACTGCCTTTCCCTGTTATAATGTCATGGACACTCGGAAGGTGCCTCTGTTATTGCACAAAACTCCTCCATATATTGGCTTTTAAGACAACGCTTTCATAACCTTTCCTTCCACAGTGAGAGAAGAGGATAAAAAAGCCATTCTGCTAGGGAGGGAGAACACAGTGATGTAACATTCCTGCAGAAGTTTAATAACCATGATAATAAAGACAATAGTGAAATGAGCAATGAGATTACAGTTATAAGTTTGCAAAATGCTTTATGACATATCATTTGAGACTCATAACAAACCCATGAGGTTGATATTATCAGTTTGATTGCTCCCATTTAGCTGATGTAGACATTGAGTATCAGAGAGCTCAAGTCAATTGCCCACAGTCACCATCCAATAAATATCACAAAAGAGACTCCAAGTTCAGGATGCTGTTAGGTCAGAAGATATATCCAAAGAGCTTGGATACTTGGAATTGGGGTAGAGGGGAGAGGAGCTACAGGGAGTAAAGTGAAGAAAGGCTGAATGGGGGAAACTGGGGAAGCAAAATTCTGAGAAACTCAATTCTCTGTTTTCCCAGTACATGACAGAGCAGATGCTGAAAAAAGAGCAGAGTGGGTAGGAGGGGGAAGGACTGTCTCCTAGAGGCAGGCACCATTAGAGATGACAGCTTGACAGGGAAGGAGAAGCCAGGAAACCCTAAAATGCAAACGCTGCAAAATGTGGATATTGCAAAAGATCCCTGATCTCATCCTTGTGAGTGCTGTTTTCAAGGGTCACAACCCACCCAAGCCTTCTTATCTGGAACTGTTCTTATCCATGTTCTTCCCAAAACAAAGAGGTTCTACCCAACCAACTGGAGACCTGCCCCTAGAATACACACACACACACACACACATACACACACACACATATACACACACATATATGTGTGTGTGCATGTATATGTATATATGTGTGTGTGCATGTATATGTATATATGTGTGTGTATATACACACATATATGTACATATATATTTTATTAGTATTTTTTATTTTAGATTATCTTTATTTCTTCTCATATCCCTCACTCTCTCCCCTCCCAGAGAACCATCCCATATCACAGATTTTTTTAAAGAATGATAAGAGGAGCAGCTAGGTGGCCCAGGGGATAAAGCACTAGCCCTGGATTCAGGAAAACCTGAGCTCAAATCTGGCCTCAGACACTTGACACTTACTAGCTGTGTGACCATGGGCAAGTTATTTAACCCCAATTGCCTCACCAAAAAAAAAAAAAAAGAATGATAAGAAAAAATAGTAAACAGCAAAGCCAATCACCACATGGAAAACATCTGGGTCCTCTCTATCTGACCCCTTTTTGTTCTCATTCTATGGGTGTTGGATGGATTCAAACAAATATCCTACTTAGCCATCCCTTCTTGATTTTTTTCCCCACATTGTCTCTTTATGCTAGGAATAGCTTTTTGTCTTCTATTTCCCCTGTTATTCTGAGGATCAAGAATAAACCTTAGGAGCTGCTAAGGAAGGGGCAGAGTCGTTCTTTCTGAAGTTACCTTCCACCTACTCTGAAATTTTCTTGAGTGGATATGTTTATATAAATGTGGTCTCCCCTCTTAAGAATGTGAACTCTCTTATATCCCTAGAAATTAGGCAGCTAGAGGGCGCCATACTCCATAGAGTACTGAGCTTGTAGTGAGGAAGCTCTGAGTGCAAATCCGACCTCCAATGCCTACTAGCTGTGTGACTCTAGACAAGTCACTCTGTTTGCCTTGATTTCCTCAACTGTAAAAAGGGGATAATAATAGCAGCTACCTTGGAGAATTGTTATGAAGATCAAATGAAATAAGCTTTATAAAAGCACTTAATACAATGTCTGGCACATAGTAGGTACTATGTATATATATATATATATATATATATATATATATATATATATATATATATATATATATATATATATATATATATATATATATATATATACATAGTATATATATATATATATATATATGCATATTCCCTCTCCCTTAGTATTTGATATATAATATTTTGTTTCACCCATTACATTTTTTTTTTTTTAGTGAGGCAATTGGGGTTAAGTGACTTGCCCAGGGTCACACAGCTAGTAAGTGTGTGTTAAGTGTCTGAGGCCAGATTTGAACTCAGGTACTCCTGAATCCAGGGCCAGTGCTCTATCCACTGTGCCACCTAGCTGCCCCTCACCCATTACATTTTAAAACAACATTTTAACATTTTTAAAAAAGTTTTGAATTCCATCCATTCCTTCTATCCCTCCATCCCTCCCCTCCCCATTCCCTGAGACAGATAGCATCCCCTAGCATTTAGCGCAGTACCTGGTACACACTAGGCCTAAACAAATGCTTGTTGATTGAGTGAGTAAACTCCTTGAAGGCAGCAGCTAATTGGTGCCATTTTTCCATCAGTAGGACTTATCACAGTCTCAGACACAGGGGAAGCACTTAGACTTATTGGTTAATTGTTGATTGACTGATGGATTGTTTCTTAGCAGATACCATCGATTAACAGGCAGATTGGTTGTTAAACACTTGTTGGTTGATTGTCAGCAAACATCAAAGAGCACATAAAGGTCACTGCCAAAGGCCCAGGTAGAGGATTATAAAGATGTCAGGACAGAAAGGATGCTGATATGGATTGGAAGTCCTTGACCAAATGAGAGTAACATAACACAACTATGTTTTTGCCTCCATCACATTCCATCAAAGTTCACTCTGAGCAATGCCTGCTTTGGGGCTATGTGAATATCTGACATTTATCCAGGATGTTACCATTAAAAAGTGCTTTACATATATTAACTCTTGTTGACAGTGCATCTCATAACTCCTTATCTCTCTCTGTACTAGTCTGACCATATCTGAAGTATTATGTTCGGTGTTTTCTGTCTTGTTTAGGAAGGCCATTGAGAAGTCAGTCAACAGGCAAAGGAGGGAAACCAGAAAGATGAATGCCTTTAAGACAATGCCACATGAGAATATGAGCATTTTTAGCATGGACTCAGGGTGGGGGGTGGTGTAAGACTATTTTGGAGGAGGAACGTGATAGCTGTCTAGAAGTATCTGAATATTGGCCACATAGAAGAGGCATTCTGTTTGACCCCAGAGCAAAGAACTAGAGGCAAATTTCATCTTGGTAAAATGGAGTCCCAAATGGTAGAATGGGCTATTCTAGGAGATAACCAGTTCCCTCTCATTTGAAGTATTCAAGGAAACTCCAGATGACCACTTGTCTGGTATGTTGCAAGAGATATTTTTAGTTAAGAACAAAGTCCTTGAGACTCTATGATTCATTCCACAAGAATATGTGTGATGTTAAACTCATACTCAATTACATTGACCTATTCTGGGTTCCCAGACATAAAATTCAGTATCTCTGTCAGCTCCATTGTTGCTATTTCTTTTCCATCATCTTACCTAGTGTTAAGTATTTGCCTTATAGATTTCTAAGATAAAAATTCAGAAATGGCCTCATTATTTTTTGTTAATAATAGCTAGCATTTTCATAGCACTTTATTTCACAAGGTGTTTTACAAATATTATGTCTTTTGATCAAGAACCACAGGAGGCAAGTGCTATCTTGCCCCCGATTTACAGATGAGGAAACAGAGGCAGACAGAAATTAAGTGACTTGCTTAGGATTTTACAACTAATAGGTGTCTGAATTTGGACTCAGGCTTTCTGGAATACAGTTCCAGAACTCTGAACACTGCACCATCTAGCCATCTTTGTTAACTGTAGGATAAAGTGAGCTACAGTAGGAAAAAAATGTCTGTTTCCCATGAGTTGTTCTAGTTTGCTTCAGTACCTTAGGATAGAGTAACTGAGATAGCATTTCTACCTGCACCTCAGCCTAACAGGTATTTCTAACCACTATTGTTGGGGTAAATATGGAAATTATCCTTTAGAAATGTTTGGGAGGCAGCTGGGTGGTGCAGTAGATAAAGCACTGGCCCTGGAGTCAGGAGAACCTTAGTTCAAATCCGAACTCAGACACATGACACAAGCTGTGTGACTCTGGGCAAGTCACTTAACCCCAATTGCCTCAAAGAAGGAGGAGGAGGAGAAGGAGAAAGAAGAAAGAAGAAGTGATTGGAAATCTAGACTAAGGCACCAGAAGGCACCCTGTCCCCATCTACTCTTCCCCCAATCAAAGGGTCGGTCTTCCAGAGGATCTGAGATCAGGTTTATAGTAGTCTTTGACTCTGAAATACCTCAAAATTTAGCTCTTTTCTTTCATAATGACATATATAGGCCAAGTATTTTGCAAACTTTAAAGTACCATATAATTGTTAGCTATTAATAACAAGATCGACTACCATTTATATGGTGCTTTAATGTTTGCAAAACACTTTACAAGTATTCTCTCTGAGCTCTACAACAACCCTATGATGTAGGTGTTATTATTACCCCCCCCCTTTACAGATGAAACAACTGAGACAGATGGAGGTTAAATGACTTGCCCAGGGTGATACAGCAAGTATCTACCATATAAAACCCCAACCCCTACTCGTCAGTCATCTATTTTTAGAGATGTTTCAAATTTAGGTTTTTCTCATGCATGAAGAGCTGGAGACCTCAGAAGTCATTTTATCCAACTGCACATCAGAACAGGAATGTTTTCCATTACATCTCTCACCAGCGATCATCTAACCTTGAGATAGTGTTAAGGAAACTCCTACCTCTTATTCCTCTTTAAAGGTGATACAATGGATAAAACACTAGATTTGGAATCAGGAAGGCATAGTCATGAGTTTAAAGCTGGCCTCAAACACTAGCTGTGTAATCCTGGGTAAGTCACTGAACCCTGTTTGCCTCAGTTTCCTCATCTATAAAATGAGCTAGGGAAGGACACGGTAAATCACTCCAGTATCTTTGCCAAGAAAACCCCTCCATGGGGTCATAAAGAGTGAGACACAACTGAAAGGACTGAACAACAATTGTTAAAAAGTACTTCCTTATATCAATGCAAAATCAGCCTTTCTGTGGCTCTCATCTCTTTTTCTCCTACTATTGGCTTGGAGTATGATCGTTTTAGAGTTTAGAGGTCATCTAGTTCAACCCCTTGACTTTAGAGATGAGGAAATTGGTGTGGGGGTAGGTGTGGGGGGAGGAGTAGTTTAGTGACTTGACCAGGATCATCCAGTTTTTAAGTGTCCAGTCCTTTCTCTACCTCAATATATTACCTGTGTATCCCATTCTAATTTAGGTTGTGATGATTTGTGTCTATTTCTCATCCCCTCTGCTATACAGTAAGCCCTTTAAGGATAAGGAGCAGGCATCTTATACATCATTGTGCCAGTAGTACCTAATGCAAGGCCATGCCTACAGTAAGTACATTACAGATTTTTATTGAAACAGAGTAATTAAAATTATGATTTTGACAGTATCTGCAAAGCTAATTAGAATTACAACTCTTGAAAGTCACTTAATGGGAGTTGAATAATTCTAGAAGTTGACATGCCCAGGTTGAGGTACACAATGACATTCCATTGTTTATGAATCACATAACAGGCAGGCAGCAATGACAATTTTATTATTGTTTAGTTGTTTTTCAGTCCAACTCTTTGTGACCCCTTTTGGGGTTTTCTTGGCAAAAAATATTAGAGTAGTTTATCATTTCCTTCTCTAGCTCATTTTTTAGAGGAGGAAACCAAGGCAAACTGTGTTAAGTGATTTGCCCAGGGTCACACAGCTAGTAATGGTATGAGGCAGGATTTGAACCCACAAAGATGAGCCTTCCTGACTCCAGGCCCAGCACTCTATGGAGTGAGCCACAGAGCTCACCCAATGAGAATTTGGATGGTGACAAATAATATCAGGCATAGATGCAAAAGTGAATGCCAAGGTAAGACATGAACAAGGAGGTCCTACCTTGACTATATATGATTAATAAGATGCCACAAATTAGAAATACAGTTTTAGAAGTGTAAAGAAAAGTCCAATTCCCTACAATCCATCGTGATAAGAGCTATTGTTTTTCTCATTTGGGAAAGAATAAAAGTGTTCTTTGATTTCATTTATCTTTTAAATTATTCTTTAATTCATTTTCATTCAAAATATTAATGTATTCGTCAAAGCTATGGCCAACTCTACGAGGTTGTTTATCCCCACCCCACCCCCAAGAGAAAAAAAAAGATGAACAATAACAACAACAACAGTGTTAAAAGAGGTACCAGGCTTGTGATTTCCTTGGCAGAGGGAAATGCTGGGTGAAGAAATTCCCTCTATCTCTATGGGTTGGCAGCTATGAAACAACTTATATTCTTGCAAAGTTGCCTAGCAGAGATGTCATAAAACCTCAAACCTGCAAAACTCCCCAATATATCTCAAGATGAATACCATAGATGTGATAGAGAAATCTTTAGCAAAATCAATAAAAATAAAATACAACATAAATAATGTTAATTTGTGGTTTTCTAAGTCAATACACAGTCTGTGGGGGTTGGTTTCAATTTGAATTTGAATCTACCGTCCTAAAGCACTAACAGGTTACATTTCTTGACCAGAATCAAACAGCAGGCAAGATTTTAACTCAATTCTTCCTGGCTTCAAGAATGGCTATCTATTCCACAGCTGCCTCTCATGTTATGAATTTTAGTTCATATGTATTTGGTAGATAAGTTGCTACATAGGTAGGTAGGTGGGTCAGTGCGTGGATGGTTGGATGGTAGATGATAGATGATAGACAGATAATTGACAGATAGATAGATGATAGATAGATGGCGATGATGGTGATGATGATGGATAGATAGATAGATAGATAGATAGATAGATAGATAGATAGATAGATAGATAGATAGATGGATGGATAGATGGATAAATGGAAAGATGGATATTGTTGTTGTTGTTCAATTGTGTCTGATTCTTCATGACCCAATGGACCATAGCATGCCAGGCCCTTTTATCCTCCACTATCTCTCAAAATCTGCCCAAGTTGATGTTCATTGTTTCCATGACACTATCTATCCATCTCATCCTCTCTTGTCCCATTATCCTTTTTTCCTTTAATCTTTCCCATCATAGGGGTCTTCTCCAATGAGTCCCCCAAAGTATTTAAGCTTCAACTTCAGTATTTGACCTTCCATTGAATAGCCAGATTTTTTTAAGTATTGACTGATTTCATCTTCTTGCTGTCCAAGGTGGGAGGAGAGGGAGGGAGGGCATATGGGAGGGAGGGAGGGAGAGACAGAGAGACAGAGAGAAACAGAGAGACAGAGAGAACGCACCACTGAATTACCTTCCAACTTTTAAATTCTGTGATTCTGTGGCTATAAATAATGATTTTCCTAAAACTATTCAATCTCTCTCTTTTTAACTCCTCTCCTCAATCCCCTACCCTAGCTAGTCACAGGTAACAACCAGAAATAATCAAAAGAACTTCCTACCTATGATCAATATCTTAATCACTTTGGAAAATGGGGGGAAAGAGGGCATTGCCCTTAGGTTGGTCATTACTCTAATTCCTTCTGGAGAAGGCCATGGCCTTAAATAGAAGTGAGCTATTTTTCATTTGTAGTCAGCTTATCACCATTAATCCATTATCCTAAGCCTTAGCTTTCATTCCTGACCTTTTACACACTTTCCTGAGAGAAAGGTCTAAGAGAAGGAAAAAAAGTCTGCAAAGGATGCTAGACCAGAGAAATGCTCATTTCTTAGCATTGTTAGTTGAATTAAAAAGGGAGGTTTTCATGTCCTTTCACATTATACATTTTTCCCCCAGAGGATCATAGTTCTGGAGTTGGAAGTGACCTCAGAGACTATCTCTTACAGTCCCTTGATTTTCCCATTGAAGAATCCAAGGTCCAATGACTTGTCCAAGTTCACATTGGTAAAAAATGTCAGACATTAAATGTGTACCCAGGGATTTTGATTCCAAAGCTACCTCTATTTCCTCTTTATCACGTTGCTATCTAGCTCCTGTCCTCACAGTGGTAGTTAAGGGTAGTGTAGTCAAACTCTTAGAATATGGGACAGCCAGATGGTCGAGTGGATAGAGCACTGGCACTGAAGTTGGGAGGACCTGAGTTCAAATCTCACCTCAGACACTTACTAGCTGTGTGGTGGGCAAGTCACTTAACACCAATTGCCTTATACCTCCAGGGCTATCTCCAGTCCTCCTGATCTATGTCTTGCCATTGACCCAGAAGGCTTTGGAGGTTGGTAAGCTTGCACAGCCCTCCCTCACTTAAATCCAATTCAGTGCGAATCAGGACATTGCCCTAAAGCCAAAAAGAAAGGGCAAACAAGAAAAATAGAATTATCTGGATTTGTGTATGCAAATTAGTTCATTCTTCTCTCCCAAGAGTAAGGATGGATGGGAGAGAGAAATGTATTACCTACCCAGGGTTTGAGCAAACAGTGGTAGTTTACCATGTACAATGGGCTTTCTCCAAGTATAGCTTTGAACAGGAATCCAATAAGAGAGAGAGGGAACCTGGATACAATATCTATTGTTAACTTAGTCAACAGACAACTGTTATCCTCATTCAATATCCTAAATAAAACATTTTTATTATTTTATGAAGTTTAATTCCAATAGATGTTACTCTGCAGACTAACCCAGGACATTAGGAAGAGATGATAGCATCATAGAACCAGAGCTCCAAGGATCCTTAGAGGTTCAAGCCCCTCATTTTACAGATGAGGAAAAAAGCCTAATGTGAGCATGTCCCTTCCAGGCAGCGCAGGTGAAACATGGTTTTCAGTGATGATTTTCTTTCCTGCAATACAAAAAGGTGCAGGGTCCTCAGCTACGTATCCAGAGGCCACACCAATCCCAGCCTCTAGGCTTAGACTCCTCTAAACTGAATTTTTCTTTAATTACTAACACAGGTCCCTCACTCTTATCATCTCTATCCTAATCCTCACAGTCTGTCCAAAAGCATTTAAGTGCTGGCTCCACCTCTTTCTAGCATGGGCTTTATACTTTAAGGTTTCCCAAAAACCGTAACACACGTTATGTCATTTGATACAACCACCTAGTGAGCCGGGGCGGGGGGGGGGGGGGAATTTCCATTTTAGAGATGAAAAAATCAAGTCTGAGAAAGGTTAAGTGATCTGTCCGGGGTTACAAAGCTAGTAAGTGTCTGAGGAAGGATTTTCTAGAACTCAGGTCTTCCTGACTCCAGGGCCAACACTTTTCCATTATACCATCTAGGTGCCTCAAGATTTGCCAGATACTGAGTCTAGCCTAAAAAATAAAAAAAAAAAAAAAAAGTAAAAGTGCCGGTTCAAAGGGCTCACATTCTATTAGCCCCAAAGTTATGCCAACTAAATTTAAGCTCCAGACATATGCTGATTTTGCTACTCCCCATTTATCCACTCCCCTCATTATTGTTGTTAATATGAATGTACGGATCACCTGGATTCGATAGAGCTACCTTAATATCCAAATGGATTTTGCGAGACCCTGGATTAATAGAAGCAAAATGACTTTTGCTCAAACACTTCAAACTGAAGCCACAGTCCCTATTTCCTTTCCCCAAGAGAATAAACAACTTTAAATGCCCCTTTGAAATTCTTATTCACTATTTTCTTTCCCAAGAAAGTAAATAGATCTTATTGTTCTCCTGATCAACGATCTAGACCTCTTCAAGTTTGATAATAAACTTCCTGTTTCCACAATCTAACCATAGCACCTGTTTTAAATTGAGCAGTGAAACTGATTTGTAAAGTTTAACTGATTTACATTTTTAGTATTTGCTTTGGGTTGATTTGTATCATGCTAATAAAGTTCTTTTGTAACCAGTGAGCAAAGAAATCTTAAAAACCCTTAGAAAGAGGGAGTCCTAAGGGCAGCTAGGTGGCATAG